>NC_133232.1:13811719-14526719 GCF_040436345.1 Pagrus major | reverse complement strand
ATGATTTGTTTTGAAGTAGTGTATTTGCCATAGAGGCAACTTATCAGTCTATTCTAAGGGAACTTTTGAGGACTCCAAATCGACAGACTCACTGTCACATGACAGCTAACAGTCAATCCTGGGTAGAAAACTGGTGCGAGATTATTCTTACTAGAATTCAGACACTTTGATAAAATAATGGAGAGTAAACACTAAGCACAAGGTTGCACAACCCAAGACTGGATTACAATCCGGGTAAAGTGGGCGACTGACCCAGATTCTCCAGGTCTCCGTGTCCCCCGCTTCATTGTGTGGCATTTAGTTTGTAATAATTGAATTAATTGCAGCTTTATTTGGAAACATACACTACTTAAGCACAACATCACCTGTCAGTGCTTAATTGCTGCATAATCCTACATTAATTTGTGTTTAATCAAATTACAACACTCAGGGGCAGTGTAATATTCCAGCTGGCCATGACATCATCAAGCTCCCCCAGCAACCAGCAGCCCACACAAACTTACTCCAAATTCATTAACCTGGACGACAGATTACTGGGGCCATATAAGCAATGTGTGTGTTGAGATATGCACATTCACGTGTAAAAACTGAAGAGGAAACTGAGTTGTATATTCACAGAGCTTCATGGACAGTTTGTGAAAGCCAGCTCCAGGGCAGAACATTAGAACCTGGTTTCATTCTTACATTTTTAAAGTGACTGAAATTCAACCAAGCTCCTCAGAAAACTCAACAAGCCCATGTTTTTATCTGAAGGTAAAAATCTAGCACAACCAGTGTCAGACTCTGTGGCAGAAAAATCTGTGACTCATAAGTCTGTGATTAACATCTTCACTTGGAACCAGATCAAATACCATGGTACAGATATTGACTGGAGGAAAAACTACTCATAATCAGAAACTAGTGATGACAGGACTACAGGACTTGATGACATTCTTTCTCGTCTCTTTTTGTTCTTTAAGCATTCGTAAAGGGAAAATCCATTTTGAACAAGACTTAATTCAAATGCTGCAAAAACCAGAAATAGTACAGCACTAGAAATGTAATATGCATAAAGGGGGATTTCAGCAGTCCATTCATTGGTAATGGAGAAAAAAAAGCTGTTGCGTTATAAACATAAGACAATATGATGAACCTGACAGCGAGAAACATCCAGTCAACACTGCTCCTCGTCCAGCACACATTAAAAAAGATGGCACCAGAGACGACTGCTTTGTATCAAACCCCTCCTCAGCTTTGCTTTTTTTTCTTTTATTTTGTTATTCTTGACTTTTTTACAACATGTGCACTGCCCAAGCGGGCCCTAACCACTGACACTTTTTCACCAGTATCAATAAACAATGGCGAATATCTTTGGGTTGGATTACCTGTTGCTGACAAGAAAAAGATGAGGTAAATAAGAATCACAGGCAGAGTGCTCTTGTGAGTGCTCTCACATACTTCTGGTTATGGCAACTTACTTGCTACATGGACGTGTGTTAACCTGCTCTGTTGCTTTTAGGGAGGAAAAGGAATGGCTAAATCAGGCTAGAATTGAGGTTTTGGAATGGACTTCCCACAGTCTTTCCTGTGTCCTAAAATAAGTATATTGATGCTGGAAATTTTTTCAATAAGATCATCGCATTATTTGGATTTTTTCATACATAGCCTATTTTTTTTAAATACATAGGCTTACAGACTCTAAAGGACATAGCATAGCCCACTAGCTTCAGCTTGCTGGTTGCTAGTCTTATAATGACAGGTGATTCTCTAATGCCTGCTTCTCTCCAGGCTTTTCAGCTCTTCCTTTACTTTTTGACATTTTTAACTGATCTCGCAATGTTGATTGGAGTCTCTAAATTGTTAACGCAACAGGGGGCAAGGCCATTGGTCAAGCAAATTTCCCAGCAAGCCTTCCTTTGTAACTTTTATTATATATACCTGCTAGTTACTTAAAGATAATGATCGATAGAAAGGTAGGGCCGGTGAAGAGGAAAGTCGGGCAGGTGTAAGCGAAGACATCCGACCAGTCTAAGGGAGTCTACATCGACGTTTCCAAAAGCGGTCTACATTTCACCACACAAAACCAGCCAAGTCCTGGATGAGCTGTAAGGAGTTACCAACAGGACTGAGACCTCAAGGCTGGGGGCTATATTAACAACACCAACCTGAGGAATTCATTCTGCCCTGGGAGGTCTGTGCATGTTTTCCAATTGGGGGCAGTGTTGTCCCTGATTAACTGGTCTTCAGTCTGAATTGCAAAGCCAAAGAAATCGCAGGGCTGATTTTCTGAGCTCATGAAAAGTTAAGTTTTTACAGATATGTGGTTTTCACAGGACAACAATGCTACAAACATACAGCAATACTTCTATTTTTGAATACTATTTTTTTCATTATGAATGATAACATAACAATAAGAGTGAGAAGTTGAATCTTCTGTTGTTCATGAATTTTACAATATCTTTGTATTTGGTATTTCCTCTCATTGACTTCAATGATAGGATGCACTCGACCTGACATGGGGGAAGTCTACTAAAAGTCTACTACTTAATTATTATCTATCAATCTCTTTGTGAGCAGCAAGATGAGGAGAGACCCAATATAGTTGTCCAAATTACATATATTTATATATTCTGGTATTTAGTAGGCTACTTTTATCCAAAGCGATAAACCATAATAAAAATGTAACAACTGAAAAATACATTGGCCTGATTCATTTAACAATGTTAACAATAGATAGTAGAAAATAGATAATCAGCTCATGTTCTCACTACAAATGAACCGCACCAGAGTCTGATCGACAGTGGACCGACACCAACCTTTTCAAGTGGCTTTCACACGAGTGCAAACGAACCGCACTAACTGGGCAAACAGACTTGAATGTGTTTTAGCCAAACAGATTAGGTGTGAAAGCACCCTTAGAGTTCCATGCACTGCCCCCTTAGAAGAAGAAGTACTTTATTTGTTATGTTTGGTTGCTTGCGAACCCAGAAGCAGAGACACAAAGACTAGGTGTTGAGTAAAAAGGTTTATTTTCACAAAAGAGCGAATTTGACAAAGATGAGGACAGACAGGTGAGCAGGTTGAGCCGGGAGGCCAGAGTGGGGTGATCTCACTTGGTTTCCAGACAGGAGCAGGAATCACAGGTGAGCAGGTGAAGGCAGTTGAGCTGAATGCTGAGCAGAGAGACATCAGAGATATCCGCATGTGAGCAGAAGAACAGTGTCACAAAAAACATGAAAAAATCCACACAAGATCCAATGGCACGAGATATTATACTTGAAATTTAGCTGGAGAGTCACTGGATGAGACAGAACAATCTGGCACCGAGGCAGTTGATGAGTTGACACACACACACTAGGAAGGATAAGGAGAAGGAAAAGCAGGAGGGAAACAGGTAGGGAAAACACAATACAAAAAGAAACCAGGAAAAAACAAAACTGTCCTGGTACACACTGTGACATTATTATTCCCTTTACAGAGAAATTCAGTTGTTATTTTTTACTCATATACACAGACCTGAAATGCACACACATGCACAAACATGGCCTATACACATGTATTAATGGAGAGATATCAGAGCGAGGAGGCTGCCCTGTATGGAGAACAGAGGTAAAACAAATGTGAACGGACGGGCATTCACTTGATGAAGATTGCTCTGGTGTTGTGTCAAATTCCGTTCCCCCATTGATATGTGTTTCCTCTTACCACTGATAATTGAGACGCTTCAAAAACGGCATTCTTTCTACTAGATCTTTAAGTAGCAAATTTACTTCAGTAGCCTGCTACCAACAGCTCTGTCAAAGTTTGGCAGCTTAACAAAGAGTCTAATTAAGGTTGCTTTGACTGACATGCATGTGTCATTCTCTTTCCTTTGATGTGATGGCAAACCTTCAGGGAATACATTCATTGGAACCAGATCCACAAGTCGAAACATGATTTTTCACTAGAGGCCTGGGTTACAATCCCACAGTCATCATTACTTAGTATACAGTCACCCTGAGTTAAACTTATATCACTCAGTCTTCACACACCTGGAGAATAAGAATAGCTACATTAGAATTGCAGCGAATCAGAGAGCCAAATAAGACTTTTCTACTTATAGTGTTTGATCTCTGGTGTAGACTTGCCACAGTTGCCTGTATTACCGGTGCTAACAGGTGTTGAGGCATACACCGACAGGGTTAGTAGGGTTACTTTAATAGTGTATTCAGATACAGTTACAAATTACCTGTCAAAAATGTAGTCAGTAACCCAATCCAAGCATGTGCATCACAGTGTATTGTTCTATATGTTCAAATGTTTTTAAACAGCCTGCCAACTTTTCAATTTAGTTTGGAGTAAGATTTGGTATCTGTGCATTTTATGAGATTTCTTCTGCAACTTTGACCGTGTAATTATTACTGCTGATTTTAACAAATAATACTAATCCAAATGCAAGCAATGCTCAGGAATTTTTAGTTCTTCTGGAAAACTTTGGACTCGCTCAGAATGTGAATGAGCCTACTTACAACAAAGGCGATATACCTGACCCGGTTGTCTCTAAAGGTCTTAACATCTTTAACATTCAAATGTCTCGGTCTTTGGTACTCTCTTGTCTGATCTTTCTGTTTTTTTTATCTGATATGTCTGTCACTGTGGACACCCAGACTAGGTCTGATACAGCCATAAAACAATATTTCAGTCTAAACAGTAGTATAGCATTTTCTCAGGCAATCGCCATGATACCCTTCTTTATGTCGACATTCGTCGATGATCTTTTCAACAAACTTAATTCTAAAATCTTGAATGTCAATGATGAAATTGGACCAATCAAGAGTGCAAGTCACTTCTGATAAGCAAAAGGCACCATGGAGGAATGTCCCACAGGTCAGACTTCATAAAACAGGGTTCTCAAGCTGCCAGCACAGGGGCCAATTCTGCCCCCCCTTTACCCTCCAGCTGGCCTGCAACCTGATGCCAAAAATATAATGTAATCCGGCTCTTATCGTTTTTTTAGTTGTCTCACACCAATTTGATTTCACAATCTTTTTATTAAGATTTAACATAAAAACAAAAAAACAAGCAACAAATATTCCCAAAACTGGGTAGTAGTCATTGGCCTTGCAGCATACATTGAGTGTCTATCAGCGAGATGTCATATGTTGGCAGTGGCAATGAAAATCTTTAATCATCTTTAAGAAAGCAAAAGCAGGAGTATTGAATGGTACATGAAGAAAGGACAGCCATTCATATTTAGCCAGTAGTTGGTCTTCATGTCAAGGGATCTAACAGTGTAAACCATATTATGTTGTTTGAGTGTTATGAAAGTATGTCAGAAAGGGTTGCCAGGTTTTATAGAACCTCGTCTGCAAACCCTTGGTTGAGAAACGCAGCATTTCTAATTTGAGAAAGTACATCATATCCTGGAGCCACTGATTGAGCGTGGGCAGGGCTACATCCTTCCATTTGAGCAGAACTGCGCATAGGCCAGTAGTGAGGTCAAGGTAGTCATGCGCCGCCCAGCAGATATCAGATTGAGATAATTTCTCTCAGGGATACCAGGGCATTTAGAGGATCTGGGTCTAGATCTTGCCCTAGAATATTTGATATAGTCTTAAAGACGTCGACCCAGAATTTATGTAGTTAGGGGCACAGCCAGTACATATGAATAAGAGTAGCATCGTTGTTTTTACATTTATCACACGTAGGGGTGATGTCAGGGTAGATACTAGATATCTTAACCTTAGACATGTGAGCCCTATGAACTACCTTAAATTGCATTAGGCAGTGTCTTGCACAAAATGATGAATTGTGTACCAATGTTAGAATAGAGTCCCATTGACCATCCGATAGTGTAAGGCTTAAGTCCTGTTCCCAAGCTGTTTTTATCTTATGGAATAAATGTGTTTTTGGCAACTTGTACCTATCCAACAATTGCTTGAATGAAATAAAACATTTGTCTTTGAAAATATTTTTGAGAGATTTTTGCCTTTCTTATGCCTGACCTGAAAAGTTAAGTCATGTTGAGACAGGATAAAGAAATGGTTAGAGGCGACTGGGCTCAAAAAAGAAAAGTCTCTGTAGCCAGAGGTTCTCCTGAACTGAGCCCAAATTTTCAGGATGTGACACACAACTGGATTGTCCATTGGTTTTGTTAAAGGGTGGTTAAGTAGTGCACAGAGGAGTGCTGGAAGTGAAACCTCCTGGCCTGATTTTGACTCTAGAGATTCTAGAGACATTTTGGACTGCAGATGGAGGTGGAAATGATTCCAGAACAGTGAATATTAGCGGCCCAATAGTAACATCTGAAGTTAGGGAGCCCCATGCCCCCATCTCTTTTGAATCTTTAGAGTAGGGCCTTACTTACACGTGACTTTTTGTTTTGCCATATATATGTGGAAATGATCAAATCTAGCGAGAACAAAATGAGTTTGGGATGAATACTGGTATACACTGGAATAAGTATGTAAATTTTGGCATTATATTCATCTTTATGGAGTGTATTTGTCTGGCCAAAGGGGGGGGGACCATTATTGTAATGATGTTTTAACCTGGTTTAATAGGGTCACAAAATTTTCTTTGAAAAGATTTTTAAATTGCTGTGTGACTGCTACTCCCAGATTAGTGAATTGTCTTTCTTCAATTTGAAACAGTATTTCTCTATAGCCTGGGTCGAATGCTTCACTGTTTATTGGAAACAGTTCGCTTTTGCGCATGTTTATCTTATGTACCGATATGGAACCAAACCGAGTAAATAGAGATAGTGCTGCTGGCAAAAAGGTTGCTGGGTCTGAGACATATAGCAGAAGATCATCTGCATATAGAGATAATTTGTGTTCCAGACCACCCCTTTGGATACTGGCAACATCACTTTTACTACGGAGAGCAATAGCAAGCGGCTCAATAGCAAAGTCAAAGAGCATCGGACTTAGTGGACATCCTAGGGCAAAAGGTTGCCAGAATGTGCCGTTAGTTTGAACAGTTGCAGTGGGAGATGCGCATAGCAATTTTATCCAAGCTTTTAAAGATGGCCCTAATCCAAATTTTCCTAAGACTGCGAATACCTCCACTCAACTCAATCAAATGCCTTTTTAGCATCTAAGGCTACAATACACCTGGAACACCGACTACACAGCAAACTTACAGATGAAGCCTCTTAAAACTTCCAGTTCCACAGTGAAGGGGCCCTAGTCGGTCCGTGACGGGTCCGTGCTCGGACCTGGGAGAGTCCATGACTGGAATGAGATCCCCCTGCAGTGATGTAGTGAACGCAGGGCCAAATTGTAGCACACCTAAGCGCCATGTGTGGAAACCAGTTGCAATGGTTTATCTATCCACCAGGAGGAACAGTGATGATGTAGGCTGAAGCGTTACTTCAGCATGAAATCAGCTGTTCTTACTGTATCATAGGCATACAGTATTTGATGTGTGTGAAAGAGTGTGATTCTCACATAGAGCATATTTAATGATTATTAGATTACCATATTATGAGGTCATCAATATGCTTCAGCTTTTTGTTTTTCAACACTACTGCATGGAAGTGAAAGTAATATGGCTGGGGAATTAAGGATTTAACAGGAGGGACAAAACTGAGTGTGCAGCACTAATCTGAGCAGCTGACTTTATCTTCAGTGGTGCCAAGACAAACTATTATAGTGTAAGAGCCATTTCCTTGTTTGTTATTGTAGTTAAATAAATGTAATTTCTCATGCTTCAAGTTTACTGTCAGGTGCGTGCAGTAATAGAGTGAGAGTAAATGTTTTTTTGCCACAGTGAAAATGTTATTTTTGAAAGGCTTATCGCCAACAAATATGGATTGAAGCAGAGTATTTTGTTTCGTTAAGTAAAAACTTGTTGTGGATTTTGGAAATTATTACTTCGATCTTTTTTCAATATATTCTGACTTTTGGACTTTTCAAGTGTTCTGAAATGATCAAAAATGTTTGGATTACACGAGTCAGAAGCGATCCTATGCAAAACAAAACAAAGACAAAAACATTTGCAAAATTTTTCCTTATTTCCGCAAATGCAGAGCAGTTTTTGGTGAAGCGATGATGATATCTAGTCCATGTTGAGGTCTGCCTTGAATGCTCCAGAGATCGTGGGATTTCCCAAACTGAATAAATACCGCACATAAAAAACACAGAAATGCTTAGCTAGCTCGAGGTTGTTATAACTAAAATAGCTGCTGAAAAAAATATTTTCCACGCACAGATTTAGGTAGGCTATATCTGCAGACTTAATGTGAAGTAACTTTATAGTGTTCAAAATTCTAAACGCTGAAATGTATGTAAAAAAAAATCGAAGTAATCATTTCCAAAATCCACAACATGTTTTTACTTAACGAAATATTCTTTTTCAATATGTGTTTAATCACAAAAAAACGACAGTTTGACTGTGGCAAAACAAAGTTTGCTCTCGAATTACCACATGCATCTGATGGCGTGGTCTAACAGTGATCTGACAGCATGAGAAATTACATTTATATAACTACAATAACAAACAAGAAAAAAAACAACTTTTCAGCTCTTATACTATAATAGTTTGTCCTGTTGTTGTTAAATCATTGATTACCCAGCCATATTATTTTCACTTCCATGCAGTACTGTTGAAAAAGAGGGGTGATGGTGCAAGTCGGGCTCAAACCCTGGGCCTCTGTAGGGTCTCTGTGCATGGGTTACACACTTTGCCAACTGAGTTATTGGGGTGCCCCAGGAGGGAGATATTTTAATCAGAACAGAAAGATCTTCATTGACTGATTTCATGTGCTTAAACAAACTGAATAAAAGCACGGTCTTCGTTTCCATGACTGACTAAACTGGAAACTGGAAAATATATGTATAGTATATTCTCAAATAATAAATATTGATGCATTAATGTGTTCATAACTTTAGGGCTGCAGCAGGTAAAGGATGGACTCATTTTAATAACTGTATATACTGCTTCACAAAGCTGAGCATAAATGGTGTTCTTGTGCTTGGTATTTTTTCAGAGGTGCTACGGAGAGGCTGGGAGGGGTTTTCCCAGTCATTGGACCTACGGGCTCTCACACACACCTGCAGCGTGTTGGTAATCAGTGCATGTTGAACATTTCATTGATATATCATGTGCTTTCATTGATATATCTTCCACTATCCTTTTCAATGTTATGGTCAAATCAACAAACAAGGCATTGTCTGGGTTACCAAAACAGCCAAATATCTTGCTCAGGGCTTGGTCCTTGGCCCACCACCTGGTCTCCCCAATGGGGGACAGCCGTCTGTGACGCCTGTCATCACTCACTTTCTCCCACATATTCATACGCTTGTATGAGTCCATGATAAATACATGTTCTTGGAGAGAAACATCAAATTTGCTTAACAGCAGGATCATTTCCAAGAAGTTTCCATGGTCAAGAGCCATGTTTTCCCAAGTGTATGCAGCCTCAAAATTAGTGCCCCTGTAGCTAAGACCACACTTTCCAATGACCTTTATCATGTCTATGATACGACCCATGACTTGACATTTTTTTCTGACCTGTTCACGATGAAGTGACATTTGTTTTCCTCCAAGTAGACTTGCTATGTCTGCTTGGTTGGCCTTCATAAAATATGCTTCAGCGCTATCTTGATGCACTTGGTTTCTTTCATGTTCCTGTATTCGTTGGTGTACATGCTTCCATGCTTTCATTCCACCTTTAACGAATGCACTGTCACTTGCAGATGGCTTTGCACATGCCAAACATACTGTGCAGTAGAGTGAGTTTTCTTTCTCACAGTAGGTAAGCCACTTTCTCTTAATACCATCTTTGGTTTGATCGATACACATCCCTTTTCTGGGGGGTTGTTGAGGATGGTAAGAAAAAAACAGATCTAAATCTTTGGAGGCTGGGTGTGCATAAAAATCAAAACCCTCATTTTCAACTGGTTGTTTCCCTGGCTCTGTTTCCCCTGTGCTGGACCCTGCCTTTTCCTGTGCATCTTGAACTGCTATATCTGCATGAAAAGAACATCAGTAATAACGAAGATTAGCAATAACTTATTAACATTGGAAAGAAAACAGATGTCTAGTTCAGAAAGCCACTGACATAACTGCAGGAGTGGATGGGCTTATTGTTTCTGTGTGACTGGAGTTGGAACATCAACATATGACATCTTAATATAATTCTATGCAAAGACCTATTGCCAACCCAGTCCTGCACACTGCACCTGTACCTGGCACTGTTTTTTTGGTGGTTCCTGCTCCACTTTTCTCCTCTTCCACTTCCATCTCCTCCTCCTCCTCCTGTCCCTCCTCATCTGTCTCTTCCTCCTCCTCACTCCTATGACTGGCATTATCCTGTCCCTCTCCATCAACTCCACGACTGACACTGGCCTTGTCAGCTAATAATAACAATAACAGCAACAATGATAAACGTTATGGCACTTTTGCAAAGAATTCACAGTGTTAGAACACTGTTCTTGAGCTGGTAAAAATGGCTATATATTAATGTAGAAACAGAACAGGAAAACAGGATGTATAGCCTATATATTATCTTTTTAACAGACTCTCTCCTGAAATATGTTTTCTTTTGCAATAAGGAAATTTGTGCGTTTTTCTGGTCAGCCAGTATGGATTTTATTTTTAATTGATAAAGCAGATTAATGATTTATGCACGTATGGTGTAACATTGCTGATAGGCTACCTTTAATGTTCTGTGTAGGCTTTACGCGATCAGGATTTCTGGGGCCGATCACCGATTAGTGAGTTTAAATAAACCGATAACCGATCACGAGCCGATCAAAAAACTTTATTGTCCATCACATAGTGACAGAGCTCAAAACATAAATGCCACAAAGACATAAAAAACACATTTAAACCAATGAGACGTGTTTTTTTGCTTTGTTTGTTTGTTTGTTTTTTGTGGTGTTTATGTTTTGAGCCCTGTCATTATGTGACGGACAATAAAGTTTTTTGAATCTTGAACCATTAGCTAGCAACATCATCACTAGCAAACAAACATGTCGGTGTCGTGGAACTTCTTCGGAGTAAATGAGACAGATAAAACACAAGCCATCTGCAATCTATGCAACGGGAGCATCTGCAAAAAGTTTCAACACGACAATGACGTCATTGATCGGATCGGTGAATTAAGACATTACGGCCGATCTATTGTCAATAAAGAAAAAAAGGGCTCAATGGGCCTGAAAATTACAACCCGACCCAACGCAGCCCGACATACCGGCATTAATTGTCTGCCTGAAGCTGCTGGGTCCCGTGTCGTCACTGGCCTGGCTGACACTAGCCACGCTGACCTTCGCCCCTCCACCACGGAAAAGCTCTGTTAATTTGGCGCATTTGGCTGCATCCTGCAGGAACCTTTTTTTCTTTTTTGCCCTTAATTTTTCTGCTCCACCCATCTCTTTCTCCGGCGTCTTTCTTTTTAGCATGTTTGCTAATTTGACTTTATCCCGCTCCTCTTTCTTTTTTTTCTTTTTTTTAAATTTTCATTTTCAGAAAATGACTTGCTCCTTTTGGCAATTTTGTGAACAGCTCAACCTTGTGGGTCAGACAGAACAAGCATGTAGGCTAGAACGGGGCCGTGCAATCCCCAGATCTGAACTTGAGTCACAATTACTACAACTACTGTAGGGCTTTATCACTTGAACATAAACAGGTGTGATTGTGGGGCACTTGCTGAAATGGCTGATGCTGTTGTTCTTGACAGTCTCATCAGTTTAGTCTCCAAATTATTATCATCAGACTCGTGAGTGCTAGTTGTTGTTATTAAAGTAAAAATACAAACGTTTAAATTGATTTTGAAGAAAGATTGAAGAGTTGATTATAGAGTCTGGTCCCCTGGTTGTCAAATACTGACACTTTGTGTTAGTGTCTTGGATTGGACGACAACCCAAAGCATCAGTATTTGATAACCTGGTGATGAGACTCAACAATCAACATCTGAACATCTTTCTCCAGAAAGTTGTTACCTTATGAATTAATAAATTAATAAATGGTCAATGATTTTTTTTTTTATCTCATCCATCCCAACACCAGCACAGATACAAATCTACTTCAACTATAGTACAGATACTGTTTCACAACAGTTTCAACAGACATTTTAAAAACCTTTTGATAATCTTTTCTTCTATGACTCAAAACAAGCTAAATCGTTATCACCAAAACATCTGTAAGTCTTGTAGACTTTACAAATCAAATACAGTAAGAGCACAAACTGCAAGCTCCCCCCAAAAAATTAATAGTGTTTTATTATTTTTTTATTTAGAAAAAAATCAAAAATGATTGAAAATGTGTCACAAATGTGCTCAGTATTTCTTACAAGTGTGTCATACTGGATTGCAGTCATAGTGCAGGGCTCTTGCATTTCTACTCACTCTGTCCTCTTCAGGTGACCCATCACAGCTTTGGTTACTGTGTCAGTGTTAACATACCTGTGTTGCTTAACCTGGGCCTATTCATCACCTGTTCTGGCTTACGTAAACCCCACGAGTTTACCCTGACTTTTACCCTGTTATGTCACAGTTGGCCTTCACCATGGGTGCTGTTTTACGTAGGTGCACTCTAACTTGTTTGCAGAGTTGTGTGCTTGATATGCAGTGTGATTAACTGAAACACACAGTTGAATTGTTGGCTTTCCAGAGCTCAAACAAAAACCTGCCATCTTAGAATGCGTGTGTGTGTGTTATTTTTCCCTTATCTCATTCATATTCCTTTATCTTCAACCCAAATACCAACATTCTTCCTATAATCATAGTGTGTATCTTATTGAAGAAGGCTGTTGGCTTCAGTTCTTGATTGTAAATTTCTGAAAGGTAATGAACTCTTTGTACTTTGCTCAGTTTTCATTCTTGATTGATATTTCACACACTACCACACCCAGGCATGCCATGTATTTAAAAAAAATTAAGGATGGTTTAGGCTACTCTGGAATTAGTCCAATTCTCCAAACCACAACACTGTGCTTACGATCTGGTTAGGTTTAGGCACAGAAACCATTTGGTTATTGTTGGGAAAAGATTATGTTTTGGCTTAAAAATGGCTGTTTTAGTCCCTTCAAACATGACTGGGAAATGTCCCAAGATCTCCTGAAAAATGTCCTGTGTGTTTCACATGTACAATACATTCACTCCACCACACCCTCTCACCTCGATACAACAGGCAGGTCATAAACACGTAATGTGAGTGTGTTATGCCGCGCAGGAATGCCATCTTTCGCCATATTAGAGGTCATAGTTTATATGAAAAAACAATGACGTAATTAGAATTTAGTTTTATTCCCATTTGCTGTATGTCCACAGGATTTCAGATTTGTGTAGATAATAATAATGATAATAATAATAATAATAATAATTTTATTTGTAGAGCACCTTTAAAAACAGGGTTTACAAAGTGCTTTGACAGAACAGAAGGCTTTGAATCCTGTCTGCTGGTGCTAACTTAACTTGGGCACTAGGCAGAACCTTGCATCGCTGCTGTAGAGAGAAGTCGAGAGGAGCTGGAGTTTTGTTAACCTGGTCGGGGGGGCTTTCACTCTGACCAATCACAGCTCAAAGCTGGATCTCTGGGCTGTCTTTGCACCTAAGTGTGATTGAGTTTAGTTCAGTTGAAATCCCACGATGAACGACTTTGTTTGTGTTCTATATTTGTTTTCTTTATAAGGACCCGAGCACCCAACAGTTCGAGGACCCTATTATATTTCAATGGATTCTTTTTTTTTGTTTGTTTTATGAGTATTTGTTGGTCTCGGGTGTGGCAAACTTGCTCGGTAGCGCCCCCCTACAAAATTTTCACCTTTAATGAATTTGCATGGGCAACCCGTTTCATGTACAAGTATGAAATTTGGTAGACATATATGTCACACCTCCAGACATGCAAAAGTGTCTCTGGGTTGATGCTAAATTGCAACACTTTTGAGTTTTCGTTAAAGGGCGTGGTCATGGCAGCTTGAAGAAGTTTGCATTTCACCATGAAGCAGGAAACGATTGTAACTCAACAAAACATTGTCCTATCTGCTCCAAACTTCAATTTTTTTTATCAGATTCACAGCATGATGACATCTGCATGCAAATAAGGGATCATTGTCATTGCACTGCAGCAAATTATGATTTTTCGCCATGAAACAGGAAATGGTTGTAACTCAAATATACATTACCCAATCTGCCCCAAATTCACATGTATGATAAAAGTTCCAGCCTGAGGACATCTTCATGACAAGATTCATTCATGGTCATAGCACCATGCACTGCAAACCTTACTAACTCTTTATTATTCATATCGTAGATTAATCATTTTATAGAAAGTGTGTATAATTGCGTAGTAAGACGCTTAGTGGTGGTGACAATAAAGACATTCGACTGCAATGTAGTTTGTCTCGAACCAAAAGTTAGGAACAGATCGATGCAGACTTCGGGGTTCGCCTCCAAAAAAACGTCATCTCTGCAGCACTCCTTGCTGTAGCTATCATTGGCTGTAGTGAATAGCTGATGTCAAGCTTAGTGGCCCTATTAGCTGACTGGAGTCTGCCTGATTGCATCACCGCAGAGTGCTCAATCACTGTGTCTTTTGGCGTGAGCATAGAGGGAGATTTGTGTGTGTGTCAGCAAATAACCCTACGCCACAGATTAATAGAACAAACTCAAGGGTGTTGCAGTAAAATTACTTTTCATTAGTCTCAAATTTATATCTCACAGAATTAAGTTTGAATAAATGTAGAACAAAAGTGATCAATAGTCAAAATCTAAAATATATTTGAGTGCTCTGCGAGAGAACAGTGTGTGTTGATGAACCATAATTGCCAGGTAGACCTTCAAAAAGAAGAAGAGGAAGGATAAAATTACACAGGACTGCAGTCTGGACAAGCAAGTAAGCCTGGAGCCAAACGTGAAAAAAAGGTCCTGCATTAAGTTGAGTGAAATTTGGAAGCGTATTTCTTCTTCATGGGACCCGTTTCATCCATTTTCAGGGGCAAACTGAGCGGAGTGAAGGGCTCGAGCGAGTGCGGGAACAAGTGTTAATTTAAGGTAGGGCCATTTGCACACCTCTGCCTCTGGGTTAGGGTGCCAGGCACCACTGCACACATCACACAAGAAACTGAGACACCATTTGATTTCTTTCACTATGAAATCAGGAGAGACAGGAGACATTACCAACTGGGAGCACAGCGGGAGAAACGGTTAAAGATAGGGAGATCGTGGAGTGTTGGCAGATGTGTAAGATTCTCTAAAGAAAAACCTTTCCTCACTTGGCTAAATACTGCTCACTGCCAAATCATGCCAGGGGACATGCAAACATTGGCTCTTCTGGTCTGCATGCTGTAAATTGTTTAGTCTGAAAAGCATTATAGAAATAGCCAAACTCGCTGATGGTTTTGTTGGCTTATGTAGGTCTGGTCGTAAACTTCCTCATCCACAAAACTTGAACCATTTCATGATGTTGGTAAGTCTGTACTTCAAAAGGTGCATAAGAAATGACTTTTACTGTCATTGAAAGTTCCTATATAAATAAACAAGTGGAATTCTTTAGCAGTTTTAAGGTTCTTAAAGAAATCTTTAAAAATGTTTCAAGAGCCTAATCCTAACTTTAACACAACACGGGTTCTGAAACTGTCTCATAACCAGCTTAAGACTCCTCACAGCTGCTTTCATTGAACTCTTCTGAACTGCAGTAAGAGTCTAGGCAGTAAATACTTTAAAAGTCTTTATTTAGTTTGCTGCCACATCTCTCAAAGTGAACCCTTTCAGACTGAAATAATGAGACTGAAAATGAAAATAAAGAGAAAGAGGTGATTTGAGTGAAGTGGAGCACAGAAAGAGAATGAGCAGTTTTCAAAATGCCTGGCGCCAAATTTGGAGCATGCTGCTGTCTGATGAAAGCCTACTGGTAGGATTACTCTATGTAGCCAGTAGCTTACATGCCCAGTCTGTCATGAGTCAGCAGACACACCCACATCACAAGTCAGACAAGGTGACTACTAAAACATTCTCCAAGCGTTTCGACTGCAGCTCCACATACCAGCACAGTCCACCATATCAAGAGGAATGTCACAGTACTTTCATGTGGTGATCTGTGCAAAAGAAACAGCACTGGGAAACTGTTGTACTGTCCTCCACATTCCCCGGGTAACACAGGGAACGAAGGATGTGGCAGTAAAGGCACAGCGAGCAGATGGAGGAATCTCTGTGGAGGAAGACCAGGAAACAAAGACAGTCCAGACTTTTTGTCCTCGACTTTGTCCAATTATTAGACAGAATTCTTGTCTTCAAAGAGACAAACTGTAATTTGGCCACATGTGGTGTTTATGTGCCAAGGTTCACTTTTAATTGGCTGATGATTCAAACCACATTTCTAACAGTGGAATGAAGGTTAAATCTACTTTTTAAAGCTGTCCTTGTACACATTGTAGTACCAAACTGTAATTCAGATGACCTTCCCAAAATGTCTGTAACATGTGAAAACTGTTGACGCCAGGTTTCATAGGTGTCACTATGCTTCGACTGATGTTCGTTTACCATTGACCGTTTGACAACATCCTCTCTCTGACACAGGACTCAAACCACTGATGTGTTCACATTTGCAAATGTCATAGGCTACATACCACATTTGCATTTCTACAAAACATATCATGTTGATATTACATGTTTGTGATCTGTCACATCAGGAGATAAGAGGCGGGAGGATGAGGAGGAGATGAGGGTGGCGTTACAGGCAAGAATGCTGCCAAGTCGGTGACCGCAGTTCAAGACTGCATTTCAACATGTGAGTGTTTTAGCATGTGTAAGTGTGACACCATTGGATATTTCCACCATGTGACACATTGGCAACAAAAACTGAATATTTTTGTTGAGAAGTCAAGAGATTTCGAGACGTTATTGTAGCAACAGACAGGTATTATAAGCTAACACAAGATCTTTTCCTAATCCTAACCAAGTGGTTTTGGTATCTAAACCTAACCATACAAACTATTTACCTAATATTTCCTCACATACAACCATTTGCCTTGAGGCATAGGTATTAATTGTGTAATAATAATTTCTTAGTATCCAATGTGATCGTCATGACATCATTAACAAGTGGTAAAGTTAATATTAATTCAACTTTAGTTAATATAGTCCAGTGGCTTAGCACTCTTATTTGGACTCACCATTACTTAAGGAGATAACTGATGATAATATGCTCTTTTTAGGCCATTGTATAAGATGAATCTGCTTTTAATTTGTGCACTGACCAGTAACCTTTCAAAGTATAAAACTGAGTGCCTTACTAAAAATATTCACATTCTCATTCAATATCATTATGGATTAATTGTGCGAAAACTACAAAAACAGTGCAATTCAAGAGTGGATTACAAAACATCTGGAATGGGTAGAAAAGCACCATCATTTCGGATCTGAGCTTCCTGCAGCTTTTTAAAGTAAGTTTCTAGCCCTTATCATTCCAAAGTTGTTATAAATTAAATAAAGTTATTATGTTGTAAATTGATTGTCCCGGCGTCAGTGTGTGTGCGTCTCTGTGTATTTAAGACAACCTGCAGACATGTCAATATATGTTTAAACATAAATCCTGCTTTGATTAGAAGGGGCTAGCAAAAAAGATAGCATCATGCTAAGAAGGTAAGTTCTTCTGTTTATTTTGATATGCGGTGGGTCAAGAAAATTAATTTGATCCATGATGCTTCTGTGACCACAGTTTTTGAGGCCTCAAGATGGAGCTGAACTGGGATCACTGTATCATTTGCCAGAAAGACACTGCTGAACCCTTGAGATGTCCCTTGAGATGCCCTGGGACAAGTGGTGATAAAACAGATGTCTACAGTTCCTTTCTGACTAATGTAGAGCAATTCAGGGCCATTGATGCGCTTCTCACTGAACTTTACTTTGGGAATTATGAAACTGCCAGCAGTTTTGCTTCACATTCAGCTTCTTGGCACAAGTCTTGCCATCTGAAATGTAACAATTCTAAACTGGCCAAGGCTAAAAAGAAGCACAGCCCTGATGACTCTGGAGGGGGAAAGCGAATGAAGCGCCATGCACTGGATATTGAAAAGTGCTTCTTTTGTGAGGGTGGCATAGATCAAGGTGTTCTCCATGAGGTGTCAACATTTGATGCTGACAAGAATACCCGAACCATGATCACTGAACTAAACATCACTAGGCTTATGACCAGGATTGTCAGAGGAGATTTAATGGCAATGGAGGCAAAATACCATCGACCATGCCTCGTAAAGCTGAGAAATCGCCATCATAGTCTCATGAGGTACAGTCCTTCCCTCCTTCCCTCTCAGACTTCGGCAAGCTTCACCTGACTGGCACAAAATCTGACCTACTGCAATGTCTTGAGCAGCTTGGGCAATCAGAACCACCCTCAAGCTATGACTGCAAAATCCTGGATGGAGCAGTCATTATCCACTGCTTGCCCACATTTAGAGTGAACACATTTGATAACTATGCAGATGAAGTTTTCATCCCTTACCTACAGAAGCAGCTGCAGGATACCAAGCGCTTGGATATTGTATGGGACACTGACCTTCCAGACAGTTTGAAGGAGTCCATCCGTGAAAAGAGAGGACAAGGTGTTCACAGGAAGGTGTCCAGCCAGACAAAGTTACCAGGCAATTGGATGGATTTTCTTCGTGACCCAATGAATAAGGAGGAGCTGTTTACCTTTTTGACATTGAAGACTGAAGAGTTCAGCTGGCCACCAGACAAAGCTTTGTATGTCACATCAGGGCGAGCTGTGTCATCTTTTGGTTCCAGTAGAATCATGGACTGTTACAATCATGAAGAGGCAGACACCAGGATGGTGGTTCATGTGCAGCATGCACTGGAACAAGGAGCAGGAAGTGTCCTTGTGCGTACTGTGGACACTGATGTCATTGTGATCCTTGCAGGCGTATTCCATGATTTACTTGTGATTCAACCTTTGACAGGCATCTGGGTGGCTTTTGGCATGGGCAAAAAATACAGATTTTACCACATCAACAACATATGTAAAAGTCTTGAGGAGCCAAAGTCTTGAGCACTGCCGATGTTTCATGCATATTCAGGTTGCGACACAACATCTGCATTCAATGGTAAGGGTAATAAGTCAGCTTGGCGGGCCTGGCAAGCCTATGATGATGTAACTGAAATATTTGTCCATCTGGCCAAGCATCCCTTCCAGCTGTTGGATGTCGACTGTCAGCAGTTCCAGAAGCTCGAGAGACTGACTGTTATCCTGTATGACAAATCAAGTCCTGTGAGCTCCATCAACCAGGCAGGAAAAGAGCTGTTCTGTCGTGAGAATAGGCGGATGGAGAAACTGCCACCCACCCAGGATGCGCTACTTCAACATATCAGACGGGCAGTGTATCAAGCAGGCATCTGGGCAACCTGCACACAAGCAGAGCAAGTGATTCCCTCTCCACAGGGCTATGGATGGACCAAGGAATTAGGGTTGTGGGTGCCGGTTTGGTCAACTATTCCCGAGGTCTCCAGAGCATACAGAGAGCTTATCAAATGCTCCTGTAAGGGGGACTGCTCCACCTGCAAATGCGGCACAGCAAATTTGGACTGCTCACCACTTTGCAAGTGCAACTGTTAGGAATGTGGGGAGGATTGATTCTATTTGATTTTGTATAACTTTCTGCTGTTGTTGTTGTCACCAGTGTTTTCACTTTGATTCATTGGCACAGTACTTTACGTAACTTTATCTTAACAGTATTTTATTTAACTTATTTAAGTTGAATATGATTCCCACTTAAATTGTTTCCACAATTTAAGTTATTTAAGTTTGAGTTGTATTCCTAATGACTGATTTCTCTTTTGCATGGCTTTAAAACAGAGCCAATTGGTTTATAGCAATGATGCAGCTAAAATAAAACTCAGAAAGACTAGCATTTGATGTTCATTGTTCTTGGAGCATGTCACACACGTACACACACACATTTTTATCATTTTATGATGCTTAGAGACTTAAAAATAGCAGGCGTTTTTGAATTATTTCATTGATATTGACGATCTTGTAATATGATATTTTACAGAGACATTTTTAAGGGCTCCTAGGCTAGAATTATTTGTTAGACCATAAAGAAACATCATACAATTTTTTTTGCTTTTATCCGCTCGGTAATGGTAATTTCATTAAGCCTCCTGACTAATAGTTATTTGACTTTTAACAAACAATGACATGTTTTATAAAACATTTATTGCACTTTTGTAAAGGTTTATAAACATCAGCTGCATCTTTATAATGACCATCCAAATGTTTATAGACAAACTGCACAGTATTTATTAACCATTTACAAACAATTATAAACATCAGTTGCAACTTTACAATTAACAATTGCTTAACAAATGTTTGATTAACTATAAATAAACCATTTATTAATGATGCTTATTACAGTTGCAGACTGCTACATGGTAGGGGTGACCGATACCAAGTAATACAAGGCCAATATCACCGATACCTTTTATTATTAAAACACAGGACAGTATTTTTAAGGCAAATAACAAAAGTGTTAGGCTCCTGGGGAATCACCTTGGTGAAATACTAAAAAAATTCAGTCTATAGTCTATGATAGACTATATGTGGCCTCAATATAGGAATCCTACCTTTCACTGTTAAACACAAAGGTTACTATATTCAGCCATTGTCAGGTTTCAGGTTTCAGGTATATTAGTTTTTTCAGTTTTATTGACTTAATTCATTTAGACAACAAGCTTAGTATGCCATAGTTATCTATATTTCACTGTATCTGCCTGGATATTCCCCGCCTCTGAAAAGACTCTGCCAGTGAACTGTCTGAGGGGTCTGGGTGATGATGAGGCTTTTCCCTCCTCCTCCTCCTCCTCCCTCCTTTGCTGCAGCTCAGAGTTCTCTGTCTCATGTTTTTATGTGTTTCAATAAGTTTGTGGTGTTGCCACAGTAGTGAACATCACATACACACATCACAGTTTGCAACGTTTTCATTTACAGCTGTGAAGAAGCTCCAAATGATGCTCCTCTTTCGTTCAGCCACCACTGCTGTGTCTGAGCATGCCGAGGGGGATGGCTCGCTTTGGGATCATACATACAGAAAAAGTGATGCCAGAGACGAGAGATGCTTCACACCAGATTTAGCTAACCTACTAGTGAATTTCCATCAGCAGTCGATTTGCTAAACTTATTTGATGAAGGGAGGACAGGCCGAAGAGAACAATCTGTGTCTGCCAGACCGCTACCCAAAGCCCCGCCCCCAGCACTTCCTCACCAATCAGTGATCACTATTGTTCCACACACTAAGAGATACCACACTACTACCTTTAAAAAAAAATCTAATTAAGGTGACGGTCTTGTAGTCATCCCAGGAAAATAAATATTTTGAATTAAAGTATTTTTTTTTTAGGATAAGTCAATCTGTTTTCAAAGTTATATTCTTTTCCAGGTTTATGTCTGGGTTTGAAAAAGACTGCCTTTTATTTTTGTAAGAATTGACTATGGTGAGAAGTCTCTATAAGGTTTTAATTTTATTTGTTCATTAAGCTCACCCAGTGAAAAGACAAGTTATGGAGATGCTTATGTCAAAATCCAGATTTTTTTGCATAATTTTAGGGTAAATAACTCTGCCCTCTACTGACGGAGTAGCAGCAAACATACTGTAGAAATGCTGCTTCACTACCACCCAATGTCACTACCTCAAATTGTTCTGTATAAATTAGAATAGAATACTACTTTATTAATCTCCATGGGGAAATTAATCATATGCATTTAACCCATCCAAACACCACATACACAAACACACAGCCTTAAACTGGAGAGGCCTTGGGGCATTATGGCAGGATCTCACATCTGATCATGACAGCCCTCCAGCTGACAGTCGAACTGGCCAACGTTTTGGCTACTGGTTAGTTTCTCTAACCTCTGGGCTACATATCGACCCAGTTGCCCACCTAAAATTTCTACCAACCTACCCTAATATAGCACGCTATAACCGGCCCAAATAAATACTGTCCAAAATGTTAAATTGCTGTGATACATTATGTTGCACCCATGACAGTAATTTGCAGCAGGCGCTTTAAATATCCTGCAGGCAGTGTGAACTCTCCTGAGGTCAATGGCCTTGAGTTAACAGACAGAAAATGAAACGTGCAGCAGCCTGACTTCAGGCTCACTGACCTACATTAAATAGTGATTGATGTTTTCAGTTTGTAATAATCAGGTCCATTTCACAAGCCCAGCTTCATTAAGAGCCCTGACAGCAGCTGGAAACAGCTGAGAGCTGCTGAGGTGGCTGCTGCAGCTGGGTGGAGTGTCATCCCATTCAGCTTTCTCTTTCAAACCACAGCACAGCACAGCACAGCGCCTCAGCTGTGCCAGGAATGGACATGCCGGGTTATGATGTGGCAAGACAAATGACTGACTGTGGGTGTGGCTTTGCGCAGATCTGAGAGTAGTTAAATGGCAGAGTCAATGAGCCGTACACATGGAGCTGAGTCATCACTGGCACCGCAGTGATCAGTCATTTGCATAAATGTTTGGGTTTCACTTTTAACTGTTTACGGCATTTGTACACCTTTGTAGAATGCAAAAATCAAGGCTATACTGAAGGTTTCTGGGGGGTTGTGCATGGAACTCTAAAAGGCTTTACATAAACTGGATCATTCTGGGAGACTGAAAGAACTTAGAGAAACCAAAAGGAAGGTGTCAGAACAGCAGAGGAGTCTGGACACTCAAACTGAGTGTAAACAAAAGAGCAGACTGTAGGGACCTTTGTAGCTGTGATACGTTGTCTTTATTAAGTATAATAATAATTATTGTATCTGAATGCATGGACAGACAATGTGTTTGATGGTTTTGACAATGCAGTGATTTCCTGAAGTTCAACTTCATATATATGAGTGTGTGTGTGTGTGTGTGTGTGTGTGTGTGTGTGTGTGTGTGTGCGTGTGTGTGTGTGACATCACAAGACAGCCGTCTTTTGACAGGATGACTGCTGATTGGACTCTTGTGTATCTGTGATGAAGCTAAGCTGGATGTATTGATCTTCTGATGGTGTGCTCACTTTGGCTCTGCCTGGTACAACTGATCTGGTTTTCTGCAAAGCGTTTGAGAGTTCCATGCACTGCCCCTCTTATAAACCTTTAGTCGAGCCATGACTTGGTTCTCACTATCACTGCTGCCATGCCTCTCACTATCACAATGAAATTTGAGGCACAGCCATATTTTTAACAGGTGAACTCTGCAAGTTGGCTGCAAGTGAACGAGTCTCTGCTGAGTAAACCAAATTCACTTGAGTGTCTGATGCATGATGAAGGGATGTATACAATTCAAGGAAATCTGACCATTTATACGAAGGACTTAGGTCAAACCAAAAATTTGCTTAAAAATAGTGCAGGATCGTCCTCATTTTACATGTCATAACATTAACACAAACTTTGTTTTTTTCCAGGTTCATGTGAGAAGCTGTTAGGGTTAGAGCTGTATTAACTCAGTAGGTAAGACTGTTGGCTTTTACTGGGTTTCAGACCCCATTCGGATGAGTCTCCAGTAAGGGTCTGTGGCTTACACTACTAATATTATACAAGCCAACTACCTGTGAGAGTAACATAAATAGAGTCCTACCGGCTCGTTCATCACCAAAGATAACAAGTTCATTGTCACAAGTTCAATGTCATTTTTCGGTGAACGAGGAAAAGCTGATGAGACATGTGCCACTGGACAACGGCCAACAAACTAGAACTGGTGGAATTCTACTATAACAGCAGACCCCTGGAGAGTGGCTACATGAAACGTATGTGGGAACTCCGGACCAGCAGAGGACCTCCATTATTACACTGATTGCTTACTTAAAATCAAAAGACAAATCATAGCATGTAAATGGAGAACTGTGACACCCTGCTGAGTGGAAATACTGCATCTCCTACAGAGGCGTATGGCACCACACCACAGTCCTCTGCCCTTCAGTGAGGTCAGCTGTGACACTCTGCAGAGCCTTTCTAAATGCTGAATTTGCCAGGACTCCACCATCACTTTTACATGCCTCTTCCTGTTGTTAGTTGCACAGTGGCATAAGCACGTTCACCTTGCACTTTACTGTGGAGGAAGCCTCTTTACTGTTTGTGCACCCTGCCTTTTATGGGCCCTCTGACTGGAAGTCTCCCTAAGAGGCCCAGGGGGCATTCTGGGTTGAAAATTAAGTAGCTTAGCTCCTCTCAGGCTTCTCAACTCTGCAAGAGGCCAACTTGTGCAATTGTAGTCTTTCAAAAAAAAGACTAAGGAGAAGAGAAAGGTTTAAAGAGTATTCATGGGTTTCTTCAAATGTGGTTTATGTATTTTAACGTATGTGTTCATGTATACATAGGTGTTTGCATACAGCATATGTGTGTATGTGCACCCAACTGAGACTTATATAGCTTATCTACCACAATGCAGGCACATGTGCCCCCAGATCTCATTAGTATAACTCCCAGCCTCCACGGTCTGCCAAGTCTAACACACACAAGCACATGCACATGCACGCACGCACGCACGCACGCATGCATGCACGCACGCACGCACGCACACACACACACACACACACACGAAAAAACATTAAATCCATATGTATGTATGAAATGTAGTTGTGCACAGAGCTTAGTGTTATCTCAGTTCCTTCAGCATCCCTCCACTCTATCTCCAAAGAGCACATCACTGTTTCAAACCGTCGAACCGCCAGACTCCACACTGTGATACACTGTGATACTTTACATGCAGACTCCCAACAGAGTTTGTCTTTCTTTTTGCCTGTTCTGCTCCAGGGAGAAATTTCATTTGATACATCACATTTCAATTTCAGTTACATTCACTTTGCATACATTTGTCATACTTTACTCTGGGGGAAATAGCCTGAAAAACTGCTGTTATTTGCACAGTAAAGGGTTAGTTCCCCCAAATAACAATATAAATAATTACATAATACAACAATTGATTATATTGTTTCTTTATTTTCATGTTGTTTTGTTGTAAATGCTGTAAAAATAACTATCTATATTGCTTTCACCTCAAATAAAAGGGGCTAAGGTCAGAAATTTCCAGGACAGATATAAAAAAAAAAAGCCAGCTTTTCGCCCAGTATCCTTAATTTCTGTATACCCATGTTTGATGATTCAACATATCTCATCTATCATCCAATGCCAATGTTCACTGACAATGCAGGAGTTGTAAGTAGCCCCACCTGTCTTTTAACCGCAATGTAATGATGAAGCAACAGAGACCAGAACAAGCCAAACACAGCCCCTGGCCATACTTTATTTGTTACCAAAATCTAAAAAAGACAACAGTGAGATAACGCTCGTTGTCTCTGTGAGTTGGAGGGTGTGTGAACCCCACAGCTTTACTTTGAGGACAGAAATTAATACAGAATGTTTGCATTCAATTAGGCTAAACTAGCTGTTGATGGTCAGTGAATCGCTCCAAA
The DNA here is from genome assembly GCF_040436345.1 of Pagrus major. Classification (NCBI taxonomy): domain Eukaryota; kingdom Metazoa; phylum Chordata; class Actinopteri; order Spariformes; family Sparidae; genus Pagrus; species Pagrus major. The sequence continues at coordinate 14,501,371 of NC_133232.1, read as the reverse complement.
TTGTAGGCTGGCTGCTTGTTAAAACCCAGTGCGTAACACAGCTTATAAAAGATGTGACATGTGGGTGTACAGGATTGTAATTTTTGAAGAAAGTCGATGAAGCACACTACTTTTCTTACTGAGCTGAGTAACAAGAGCACTGGTCAGCTCAGTAAATATTGATCTACACAACATGATATGGACATATTGGATCAGTGGATCAATTTCTAATATAAACCAGCAAAACTCTAACATGTTGTGATTTGCTTTTTATGGCCTGATATTAATAGTGGTGTAGTCAATAATAATCTTTTTAATTGTATCTCTTTTAATGTTCTATTCAGACTTTTAATTTTAATCATGACTAGAAATATCCTCCATACAGAGGCTGCTCTGAGCGCTCTGAAACTGGAATTTATGAAAAATCGTTTCTGACTGAATTTATGAACACAACATTTTATAGCTAAACAATCAGCAGGCTGATGGTTACTTTTAATCATGACCCATGTTTGTGTAGTTAACTCTGTGTGGCATACATATCATAGGCCAACCTGAGGTGTATGTGATGACCTCTCACCAGATGTTTGGAAAGATTGCTTGTTTTACGTGTGAAATATTTGTTGGATTTATGGCAGCGAGCATTGTCTGCATTGATGCTTGTGAAGTTTAACCAGACTTTTGAGCACATTGTCATCAGAGCAGGGTCTCTGACAGAGCTGAGAGGTGCCCCACCCCTCACACATTACACAAATGACAGACTCATGAGAAATGGATTTGGAGTAGCAAAAATACATAATTCATTCAATACTGACAGCAGGACACTATAGGGGGAGTGACTTTTACTCTCAGAACCATGTCCCCTGGACCCATGTGTTGCTAAATGACTTGGCAGTCAAAACAACATTATTTGTCTGAAAAAAGTTGCTAGATTTGTCACTTGAAGCCAGGGTGTGATAACAGTTGCAAAATTAAAAGTCAACAATAGTGTCTGACAATAGTGATAAGAAGTGTATATACAGTATGCATTAAAATACAGTGGGCTAAATCATTGCTTTGTTAAACATAAACAGCAAAATTAGTCAGTTATGTCATTGAACACTGGTTATCTACAATACTAAAAACATTTGTGGGACATAATGGCATAAAGAAGAGCCCTTCATCATTTTTCAAAACTGTCCCATCCATTAAAGTTCCAACTCTTATGAACAAGTCACCTCATTAAAAAGAGCTTTTTCATGGATAATGGATAGCTTTTTCTCTAGAGTTGAAAAAAAGACAACTCTAAAGTCCTGAGCAGCAGCAGGGTAGTTTCCCAACCATTGACTTTCCACTTAAATAATTACTCAGGAAAATCAGGCAGGTTACACCACACAGACGGGAGGGAGTGGAAAATGCTGCTGAAATTCTGTAACCTCTTTACTCCCCCCGCCTCCTCCTCCTTGTAACAGTCCAAATGCCCACATAAATTAACACACACACACACACACACACACACACACACACACACACACACACACACACACACACACACACACCTCATGTTGCAAGAGTGTCCATGCAGGCTGGCAGACATTAACTCCCTGTGAGACGCAGTCAGACTGATACGACTGGAAAGAGAAAGACATGGGCACGTCTGCTCTTACAATCAGCCTCCCTCTCACTAGATCATCCTGACTATGACACCATTTAACTGTAGCCATGTCATGTGTTCTGGGCAGATAGCTATTCAATATATTTTAAAAACAAAGGATAAAACACACATAAACACACACACACACACACACACACACACACACACACACACACACACACACCAAGGTCAGCATTGTAACTCTTAAAGCCAGTTTCCAGTTAGAACAGTTTCCACCTTCCCTATTTAGTGTTCCTCATTCCATCATTAATTCCATTCATGAACGCTGATTCATCTGGCATCTTTGGCGTAAGGGGAAATTTGTTGTTCCTGTTAAGTGAGTGTAACCTGACGTGTCAGATGGTTTATTTCACAGAACTACGTAGAAAGGAGCTGCTTGGAACCCTGTTGGAAAGGCAGACACACATATTGTTCATGTTCCCCCTGGTGCTATTTACTTTCAATAAATAACCAGGACGCAGGGCACATCGTTACAGTATAATTTAAACTGGTGCACAAGACCAAATTTAGTGAATATACATGAAATATAACGTTACACTACACTGTTTTTTTGATCATATATGCTGCTAGCATTTTTAGCCATGCTGATAGTTTTCTGGTACGTCAACCAGCTTAGGTGATTGGCTGTCGCATCGTGAAGTCGGGTTGATTTTGTTTCAACCTTTTGTCTGGCAACTCGGGGTGGGAAGATCAATTCCAAAGTACCGTTACTACCAACACTTTGTACACCTTGCGAATATCGATTCTACCATCAATTGGATCGATACAAAGGGATCCATGTCAGTTTCTCTCTTCTACATTGTACCCACATATTTATATTTCACCAGTGGCTAGAGCTGTCTAGAGGCGTCCCATCATCTTGAACACGTTAGCCTTCTCTTTGCTTCTCCACTGCTGTGCTGTGTACATGTTGTGCACCAGCAGTTTGCTCCGCTGCTCACCCTGACCACTGGTTTAATCCCACATGCAGTGGTGGCAGAATGAAAGAGGATCATCATTTGGAGCCATTTTACAGCTATTAATGAAAACATTGAGAACTGTGATGTGTGTATAAAGATGTTCACTACTGTGGCAACACCACAAACTTATTGAAACACATAAAAGACCCAGACCCCTCAGACAGTTCACCGGCAGAGTCTTTTCAGATGCAGGGAAGATCCAGGCAGATACAGTGAAATAAATAACTCACTCAAACTGTAATGGATTCACTAACCGTGTGCACAGATTCACAATCCATGCGCACGGTTATTAATAAAAGGTATCAATATCGATCTCATATTGGCCTTGTACTACTTGATATCGGATAGGGGTGGGCAATACCACAGAATTTGTTTTTGATCTGATACCAAGTAATTCAAGGTCAATATCGCTGATACCGATACAAATACTTATGATGAAAACAGGACAGCTTTTAAAGGCAAAATAACAAAAATATATATTTTATTAATGCAAAGTGAAAGTGGATACATACAAAAAGGTTATTATATATAATATTGATAATTATAATATAATTGTATATTTCAAAAGGTTAAAGTTCTACTTGTTGATGAAATATAAATCAATGAGCACAATGTAGAAAGGTGGAACTGATCCCTTTGTATCGATCCAACTGACGCTTGAATCGATGTGCAAAAGGAGTATGTGGTGTAGGTAGTATCGATATTTTTGGATCGATCCGCCCACCCCTACTATTGGATCGAAACCAAATTTTGTGGTGTCGCCTGCCCCTACCAGCAGCCCCTATACTCTGCACTGCTGCAGCCTAAACACATGACCCTCATTTAAATTAATGGGAGGACTGATGTTTTACACGGCAACGTCTGATTTGGTCTGAATGAGGCTGAATGGTCGAATAGCACTGTGTAGGTGCAGTCCAGACATTTACATATTATAAGCTTATAAAATAGATTGTGAACATGTCAGAAATTCTTTTGTGAGACTGTCACTATGAATAACAGCTTTACCATTATTCTTTCTTGTGATTCAATCAGTTATTTTAAACTCTAGCTGTATCTTGAACACTTCAGAATGTACTGCATGCCAGTTGAAATTTCTCTGAGTAAAGGATATGACAGCTATCTTGTTCCCAGCTTACTCTGGAATTAGTGAGGGAGCAGTTGAAAGTTCAGACTGCGAGTTAATATGAGGGCAAAGTTGGCCAGATTTTTTTAAATACCCCTGTAATCACCGATAAGATCATTCTTCTGAGCATTCTTTAGAGTATTTAGCAGCACAAGGACTCAGCACTCTTACTGGGTCTTATTTATGCCTCAGATATTCAATGCTGAAGTGCTTCAACAGTATTTATCATTCATTCCTAATCTCTTGTGAAAGTGCTACCTCAGAGGTGGCAAACCACTCCCACGTTGTCTTTATGGCTCCTGACTCAGGAGTTTGTGTTACAGAAACTCTCACATGTTTTCCAGTCAGCTGTCATTCAGCAGCAGGAACAAAGTTCACCAGTTCTTAAACCTTAAGCCCAAGTTCACCTGACAGACCTCTAATAAATGAAGTGAGGAAAGCTGCCATTCAAATGATCTGACATATGAAACACATGTCTTTGTATTGTGCATAAAAGAGAAGACAAATGAATAAACTAAAAATAGCCGTCCCAGCATGCAGCAGATCAGGAAAGAATCAAAATACAGTAGAATCACATGTGGCTTTGACTTCACACTCACATACTGTAGTAGACTGTAAAGTTAATTGGGACTAAGTACATTTTCTGTAGTAGTGACACCATGATTATTAATCATCTACTTACCTTGATATTTCAACAAATTCCATCCATGTATTTTTTTACACTAAAGTGGAAGTCTGTAAGCGTTTCCCAGACCACATTATGTAATAGCTATGGCTGGTATTCCGGAAACTTCTCTTATTCATTCATTTGATCCATTTCATATACAATGAGTCACCTGAAACAACCTTGGCTTTAATATTCCATGATGGAGCGGATGACTGCACCACCCAAGTTGGTTAACCAAGTCTTCCCATCAGGGAAAGAATGAGTTGTGAGCTTGAAGTCACACCAGCAGCAGCATGGCTGCATGGATGGCAAGATTGTACAGATGTTGTACGATGATCAGGGTCAAGACTACAGACTTTACTGATTGCTTAAATTTTCCTGCAGTGACATCTTGATTCAAAGTGAAACAGCTATAGATGGTTATCGACGGCTACAGAATGAAAAGAATAATATTTTTGGTAACCGTCACAAACATAAGGTCAAAATGTTCACGTATTCAGCAAAATGTCTTGACATTGACAAGATGGATTAGCATAACATTTGCGCAAAATGTAAAGCATGAAATTTGGTTCAGAATCAACTACTCTTGTTGCTATTCCTCTGCCACTATCATCAGGTTCAATTTTCATCTTGCCTGACACTTCAAGGGTTCAAGGGTGTCACAGCTATTACACTCAAATTATGAATTATGTGATTTGAGGATTTATTTGGACCAAACCAGGGGTGACAAACCAAGACTGTGTTGATGACTTTTATTTGGTTTAGTTTGAATGAAGTGTGTTTTACGACGAGTTAACGAGGTGATTAAGCTCGACTTAGTTCAGTCAAAGAGAGAAACTTGAATTCAGACGGTGTACAGTTGTATTTTTCTGTTTATAAGGAAAATAGTTGTTAAAATATTTCCTTTCTTGACATTTTGCGAGTTTATTTTGTTGACTTATTAGACGAAGTAGTGAACTTGCTGCCTTTGCATCTCCCAGCTGAAACTGAGGGGGCTATCAGACTATCACTTTTTCAGGTATGAAGTGGCTTTACAAGACAGGACGGGCTGGGGCTAGCTGCTTAGCATGCTAACTTCAGTAGACTCCCTCAGACAACACGACGCAACACATTACATAGACGTCTTTGACACAAATGTTAGTTCATTTTTATGAATGTCTGAAACTAAAATTCTGGCAAGATCTTACCAATTGTCCATTAAATGGAAAAATGGTTTATAAAGAATATTCCAAGACCAGAAAAATAACCACCGAGATTCTTATGCGTCATTGACTTAAATACTGATTTATGATAATAGCTTTAAATACACTTAAGAACAATGGCAACTAGTGGAACTACATTCAAAATGGAAAAGTGTAGCCTGTCTCCTGCAGCTCTTTACCCAACTGCTCCTTCTTGTTCTGCTAGTCTGTAAAACAACTATATATGTATATATATATATATATATATATATATATATATATATATATATATATATATATATATATATGTATATATATATATATATACATATATATATATATACATATGTATAGTTATGTATAGTATATATATATATGTATAGTTGATCCACTGTCAAGAAATGCCAAAAATGTTGTTTTGCTCTGTAGAGACATTTTTGATGATGACAGTACATAGCATTTCCTCTGACTAGCCTACTTCAAAATAAAAAGTATGTTTTATAAGTTAAGTGCTTTAAATTAGAAGCAGCAGCTGTAGGAAATGTTAGGTTTGGTGTTAACGGTGTTGCCACAAACTAATTAGTCAGTGGAAAAATTTCGTCACCACGAAAACCATTCTTGCAACCCTTGATGCAATTTATGTTTGCGTTGTGTTCGGACTAAGATCACAGATGTTGGTCTGCCTGGAGGCCACATCATGTCTGTTAATGATCTACCGGGATGAGAAACATATTTATCTGACACCATTATTTACACACAGAACAGATATGCTTTCAAACTAGTTGACATTTAAAAAGACAAATCAATGTATTTTCAAAATAAATATGTTTTAATGGTTACACTAAAAACAACAAAGAGTATTACTATTGTAAAACATTTACAGCAACAATAAATATATTAATGTGAAAATATACTAAAAATGTGTGGCTGTACAAACTCAAGAAAAGTCTGTCATTTAAATACAAATAGAATGTTGTCATCAGCAGAGGACGGGAGAGGCACGGGTGCTGAGGCAGCAGCCGGTCTACGTGAACAGTGTCAGGCCTCTAGTCTGAGGGCGGCAGCACAGAAGGTCAGTTCACATGAACAGCAGTGGAACAGCTGGCACTAACAGGAACACAGGTAGCAAGCATGATAGGAAAATGTGTCACTGTTGGAAAAGAGTCTAGAATTACTGATCCGTCTGTACGTCTGTATACATTTGAACATTTAGCAGTTCAAACCTTTTAATGAATCATTTGAAGTCAGGTTGTTGTGGTTGCTCAGTTAGTGTAGAGAGGAGTGTTTTGGTGCAGATGTGCCTTTTATTTTACTTAATTCCCTTTAAATTAATATCATTAAGTTATTCATTTCACTTGTCTTTGTCCTGTCAACACTCACGGTGACATGCAGTTTACATTGGGCGTTGTTCAGCACTCCATGTTTACTCTGTTGGCCAGCTTAGGCTGCTGGTTGCACACACATTGCTGTGTGGAAAAAACAGTGAACAATGTAAGGATTTGAATTGTGATGTAGCAGCCTGTAGTCTCTCCCGACGCATCAAATAGGGAAGCCTGATCACTTTTTAATACCCCTCTAGTGTCACTTCCTGAAGCCCCCCTAGTGCAGGAGTATAAAGAGTGAGAATAGTCCAAGACAGGAAGGGTTGTATCGCTCATACACAGGACTTTTCTCATGTAGAGTGGGTTCTCTTCCTGCACTGTATATAATTTGTTATCCTTATTTTTGTATTTCTTTAAATTGCGCATGAAATCAAAAAAAGAGAAAAATTTGAATGTTTTAGATATTACTGAAGTTTAACTTTTGATATCCCTTCGTAGTGTTTTCTAGGATTGTTTCATTCTCTTAAGGAAGATAAGGGTAAAGAAAACTCTTCATTGAGGCACATGAGTTATTAATTCAAGAGCACAAATGATTAATTCCTGTCCATGTGTTATTATCTCAAGGGCATGACTAATGAGTGAGGACAGTATGTTAGCGCCTGGGTTGAAGTCAGAAAAAACTGTGCCGTCTGCCACCCCGAGACTAGAGGCCTCAGTCTGATTGGACAGTCTTCACTAAATTAGGTTCGAGCTGAGCAGCAGCAACGACACTCCTCCAGTCCTCCATATGACGTGTCTTCGGGCCCACAAGTGCAAAACCACATGTCCACCACCCCAGTCCAAAATGAAAAACACCTGTGTTGGCGCATCAGGCACGCATATTTCGCAGGCTGGGGTTTCTATCGGTCAACAGGCCCACCGTGATCCCCCTCCGGCTGGTGAGTAACACAGCTTTAGTTGAAATCAGGAATGTCAAAGCTTTGTCTATCAGTCCTTTTTCCCACAGAAAAGGAGTCTACAGTCGCACGTGTTCTCCATTCAATCTCTGGACAGATCGAGAACAGTTGAGGAATACAAACAAAAACAACTATAACACTGTATATAAATATCAGAGCACAGAATACTGAACATATTCTATAAATTAGATGTAGTGTGCTAGACAAAGGGATATCTAGTAAGTATATACAGATCGTTTATGATAAACTGCTCTGTTGTGGATGCCTGCCTATTTCTTTGGAACACACACAGAGCCATTAAATAAGGAAATAAGGAAGGTTGTGGATTTATACAGTGAGATGCTGATCTGAACTTGCATCAGCTCATTTAATTACTACTTGTCTCCGTATTTACCTACAGTAATATCCCTTTAGACAGCCTGGTCTCAAGACATTTGGTGAAAGGAACAATATACCTCAAAATGTAAATAAACTCTGTGCACAAAAAGAAGAATAAAATCTGTTTTCCCGCCAAGGAAGGGTTACATGAAGGACTCAGGACCAAAAACAGGTAGTGGTCTGTTACCTTTAACCCTGAAGGAAACTTCGCTCCAACATTAAACTGCCCACACTGAAGGATAGGCCTAACCCTAACCCAAATCAAACATCTTTTTACTCGGCAGAACTTCACCATTAGCTAGCCTTTAGTCCAGTTCTTGCCATCGTCACATAACCCTTCCACGAGGAAAGAAGGTCATCTTCACATTATCCGTCACCACGGTATGTAACCTGCGTCCACAGTCACTTTTTAGGTGTCTTCTCACACCAGCTGGATTCTTCACATCATGTCACAGAGGGAAACAGTTCTTGGACCTGCCATTCAGTTCAAGTACAACAGGCGTTCCTCCACCTCTACCTCCACCTCCTTGTCCTCCCTCTGTCTCTTCTCAGACTCTTCTGTCAGATTTCAGAGGCGAGTTTGGCTTCTGCTGCACCGCTCAATGAAGTTGTGGTCACCAGTTTTTCTTACTTAGAAATATTACGATATTCATATCCACAGCAGACCAGCATCCAGTGAAGTGTTACATAAAATAAAAGATTTCTTGTACCAGTTCTACCCATGGGCAGAACGCCACTGAAACATTTCCCATTCACACGCCAGTGGCGCACTCGTTTCTCTTTAAATAGTGTCTTTTCATGTAGCAGCAATACACATTGTCGATGTACTTATTGTATATGTACATATATATTAATATCTTTAGGTGGAAAATAGACTGTGGCAAGATCTGCATCCAGAATGTCCTGTCTTGCGTTGTCATTTCGTGTCCTTGCAGGGAATGCATCCTCAGGTTTCAAAGTGCTGTGCCAAGAAAAGAATTCCTTCATAACAGTGTTGCTGGTCTCATCTCCTCGGTTTGTCACATCTGTGGAGGACAAGATGAAAATCTGGTTGAGTGACAAGCAGCAAACTGGTTCCATGCAAAAAAGGGATGATTTAAAGACGGGGCAAAACAGAGAGCAGAGGGTGGGCAGTGAGGGAGGCTGGGGTTGTGGGCCAGTTTCCACCTCCTTGTACTTTTTCGGCTGTGTATGAAATGTACTTTTTGAGCTTAAGATTTTTGAAACATGAACATTTTATTCAACCCTCACGTCACTACGACTGTGGTGGTTCAGGATTCAGAGGGGCTGGAATTGGGGGGTGGGATTCCAGACACCCCCCACCCTTAGGTCCCCTCCACTCTCTCTCCTGAGCACTGAGCAGCCAATTGGAATCATGTGAGTGGTCACCTCACCCAGAAGTGTGTGGCTCTCTAAATCCACAGCAGTGTGGGGGGTCCCTGGGGGGGTCAGAGGTCATGGAAGTGGCTGGGTCAGGAGAGGTCATGAAACACAGCCTAGTTAACTAGAGGCAGCAGTCCCAGCACCCCTCTATTTGGCTATGTGCTGCACAGTCATTGTGATAAGTCTCACTCCACTCATTAGTAACAGTTTTTTTACTAAAAGAACAACACATGAGTAAGAGGTAGTAAATGTGACATGCAGCATGAACACTATCTCTGTATTCAGTCACCGGCAAACAAATGAATGATCATGAAAACCCCTGTCAATGCTAATATGTGAGGTCTTTTTTGACTCCTTGCCTGCTGGAAACAAAACAAGATGGCATTCCCCAGTGATCATCTCGTTACAATGCGATGTTCTTCTGGAGGAACTTTGTGTTCTGGCATTCATGTGGATGCTCCTTGACACACCACCCGTCCAAACACTGTTGTATCCAACGCCGGGGCTCGGCCATCAAGGAGCACTAGTACCATTAAACTGCGACAATGTTAGTGTGGGTGGTTCGCCTCAAGTGGCATCCACATGAATGCCAGGGCCCAAGGTTTCCCTGCAGAATGTTGCATTGTAACAAGATGATCAATGTTATTCGCTTCAGCTGTCAGTGGTTTTAATGTTCTGTTCCAGTTCCTTCTGCTGGTATCTGGCCATACAAAGTTTGGAAAAAAGTTCTAAACTGAAGGTTTACTAACTAAATCTCCCCTAAAAACATATGAGCACATGGTCTTCTTCAGCAAATAAGATTTGCTCAGTAAAGAGTACTGATAAAGACCGTGACAGCTCTGGGAGCATTTTTGTCAGGTTGGTAATTTCTGCATCTGAAATTAACATTCACTCTCAAATGTTGTTTGTATTTATCCAGATGCCTGTCTCTGGGGTTTCTGCCTTCCTCCTAATACCATAGAGGTCAATAGCATGACAGGAAACAGGGGGAGAGAGACATGTGACATGCACCTGAAAGGAAAAGTTCACCCAAAAAAAGAAAAATAGTCTAGTCGTCAGCTAGTTACCATCCTGCTGATATAAAGTCAGGTGAAGTCTCGTAGTCCACAAAACATTTCTGGAGCTTCACAGCAAAACAGCGTTGCAGCTACAACTGAAGTAGCTGGAGACTTGATTCAAAACATTTCCTTTTCTTTTTTCCAGAATTGTTTTGTGGACTACGAAACTTCACCTGACTTTCCATCAGCAGTTACAATTTGCTTATCAGGATGTCCTGAAAAATGACTTTTAATTGTAGCTTTCACAGGAACTACTTTCTACTGAAAGAACAGTCTCAGTGAACACTGCTCACAGTGATGTCTGTGGATTCTTATGAATAATGCGGAAACAACTGATTTACAGAAATGTTGCTGGTGGCAGTTTTCAGTGCATTCATTTAGGGGTAGCAGTAAGTGTGTATCTTAAAACCTGGATCGATAAAACCAAGCATGTCTGAGAAGCCAGTTACCACCAGAGGTAAGTGAGAAAATATTGCTCAATCAACCCTTTAAAGGTTTACACGCTCCTCTACAGGCTAGGACAATTTTAAATCCTCTCAGGCTCATGAACCCTTTCAAAAGCCTTTATATATCTTCACTCAACAACATCTTGTGATGATGGAAGAGATAGACGAATAGCAAAATCATTGTGGAGATTACACATAAATGGAATGTGTGGGTGTGGGAGTCTCTAGTGAATGTTGGCAATGTTTCCAGTTTGAGCTAAATAACAGTGTCACCGCCTCAATCTGATGAGACTGTTGAATCTAACAAGAGACAATGCAAGCACAGAGAAGCACGGAGCTGCAAAGTTCTCATCGACAAACACCAAGACAACATCAAAAAGCAGGGAGAAGCATGCAGGAAATCCATCTGCACAGAGATGGGTGGAGAGAAGGGGTGAGCGGTGGCAGAAAAAAGAGGGTTCAAGGCGTGTTGTTTATCGTGTATGGATGGCAAACAAACCTGCAAGTTCTTTCGTTTAATTCAAGTTGCCTGGACTGGCAGTCTAATTGTGTGAATTTGCAGGAGCATTTACAGGTGAGAGGGTCCTGCACAAACAAGCGCTTTCTTCTCTCTGAGCAAGGAGCACAGTGGCTGCAAGGGAAGCAAAAAGGGAGAGACAGAGAGAGATCTAAGCTACAGAGCGAATTCTGCAGGAAGAGCAGACACAGACACTCATGCAACACCCCCCCTCAAACCCACCACTCACTAAGAAGGCTTTGCAAAGACAATATGTGCATTTGTGTACACACAGGACAGGATGTGGGGCTGGGAGGTGATGTTCCAAATATTAGACTAACGCACCAACTCTGGCATCCTCCTGCCCTTTGACCCCTGTATAAGTGAGGCTTGGTATGATCACATGTGTTTGATGCTCCACGTGTTAATCACAAGGCGAGTCTGATTAAAAGAACAATCAAACACTTTCTGAAAATGAATGAATCTTCAATGATGACATCATCTCACACTTGTAGGTGTCAACGAAATGTTTTAAAGTTCCCACAGATCAGCTTGTGGTGTGGCGTTTGCTTCAGCATAGCTACATGTTTTACTGTAACAACAGGAAGCTAAGGAGGAACTTGTCACAGATATTTATTGGTGTTTTCAGTAGCCAATAGCACTGAATGTGCTTTACAGCCCCTACAGCACGGAACAACACAGCACCGAGAAGACAGAGGCCAGTTTGACGTCAGGGAATACAGTACCAACATGGTTTTCTTGTTAGGTTTGGCTTCCAGCACCCTAGGACTGCTAACCGAGCTAACAAGCTAACGGCTATCAATACCAGCAGTTAGCAGGAAATTTAGCAACAAATAGCGTCTTTCCATTACATCTGCCGGCCTGACTCTACTCTGTTTGACTCAGCCATCAGCCCAGTGTGTCAAGGCTTTGCATCTCCATTAGAACAGGTCTACCTGCTAGAAGGTGCGTCTTTAACTGCTGATGCACTTGTCTTGTGTAGTGGTCTGAGGAGCGGCTGTAAGGTCATTTTAAGGCTGTAAGGTGTGTAATTTTACAGTCTTTAATGTGGTCTCAATTCAACTTTGTACATTGTTTGTATTTTGTGCTTTGAACAAAATATTGAAAGTAGCAACAGCAGAAGGTCATTCCAGGATGTGTCCCATAGGAGGCGCACAAAGATGAACAATTGACATCTAATATTTTGAAGTTGAGGTAGACACTATAGTTGTTGCAATATCTGTTCCAGCGTTCAGCTTATGAGATAGAAGGTCACACCAGAGACACAACAAGGTCAGAACTAGATATATAAGGGTAGTTGCTTTGGTGTAACAAGGAACTATGCTTTGTCTCATAGAACTGATTTAGCCTTTGCACAGCACATATCCAACACACGATCAATTCTGTATCTCCCTCTAGAACTCTTGCATGAAAACAACAGCAGAGTAACCCAAAGCAAAATTTATCAATGAGCCTCTCAAGGTCTCGATGACACACCACGTGTCAGTACTTCTGCACTTTCATTCTGGGCTGTAGCTGCTGTAACCATCTATCACCTAAAACAAAAGGAAACATGGCAACAGATAAACAGCCACGGACAGACAGCAACAGAAAGTAGAAGCACAAGCACTTATCAGTGCAGCGCACTACAGACCAGCAAACAGCCTTAAAGATAACCATTCCTCAGAGAAACGCCATGGCAGCTTCATTTTGACATAAAAATGGAGAGAGTGTTGTTGCTGTTGTTGATACCGAATAGGGCGCAGATAACAAATGAAACCTGAGTACAAAAGGATCATTTCAAAGATACCCAGTTCTTTGGTGTCAACCTTCAAGAAAGATCCCATGCTGATCCAGAGTCAGTCACATCTCAACAGTCCTGCTGGTGTTGCTAGCCTAACCCTGACAATCACTTCATTTGACAGGTTGCATGTATCATGGTAAGGAGTTGGTAATTACCAACTAACATATTTAAAATGTATTTGAATATAATATTCTGCTGTATAAGCAGTTATTAAATAGCTGCTAATTACTACTACTAATTTCCAGGAAACTTCCAACTGGTCTCTGCTTCACGTCCGCAATGTCAGCAAATTGAAGTACACATTTTTAAGCGTCATCATCATTTCAGCACATCTGTCCAACTTTGAATAATAAACTTTCATAATCAAGAATACATTTGCTTATTTCCCATTTTAAAAGTCTATTCCTTAATTGAGACCTAATAATGTTTTCAAACCACTCAAGTTAAATGTCACTCTTTAAATATTTTGAGACAACAATACATCAGCAAACAAATTAGTCACTGGAAAGTACCTTTGTAACATAACTGTGTGTGTGTGTGTGTGTGTGTGTGTGTGAGAGAGAGAGAGAGAGAGAGAGAGAGAGAGAGAGAGAGAGAGAGAGAGAGAGAGAGAGAAGGGGAGAGAGAGCCTGATTGTTAATTGTTGAAGTGGTGAGAATGTAAATGGTTGAAATATCTGCATCAGTGAACCGACCTGCAGAGGTTTGGAATAAAACAGTTGGAAATTAAGCTGCGACGACTCACTTCAGTTTAGTGGCCTGCTGAGTGGAAGTTAAGCCGAAACCAGTTGGAAGTTTCCTGGCACTGTATTAAAGAAATGACCAGCTATTTATTCACTGCATATTCAAACTAGCAGAATACTATTATTAACTAATGCTGGGTTCATTTCAAATAATTGTTGGGATAATTTCAATGAAATTTCAAGTATGTTGCGTGGTAATTACCACCTTCTTACCATGAAATTTACAGAGAAGTAAAATGAAGCAGGTGCAGTTATAGCCATGCAGGAGTCAGTCAATAATTAATAAAGCCAAACACCAACAGAATATCTGCTCTAATTTAGTCTCCCCATTAGCAGGGGTGGATATTGATCCACAAGATGGGACTGAGCCAGGTGTATCCGGATATATCTTCCTGTATCCGACTGCATGAATGAGCACATCCTCTTTGTAGCAGCGCCACTCCACCCCGCCGCAGGGTTAACTAGCTGCCTACGTGCACAGTGACAGGCAGACATCCAACAACGCTGGACAGAGCTCAGCTCAGTTCAGCCCTGTGACAAACGGGTTTGACTTAGCCAACATGATCCCATCTTTCCTCCACCAATCCATCAGGTTTTAACCCGCCAAGGCACAGTTCAGCACACACGCACTCCTCTTATCCAATTAAACAACCTGACCCACCACTGAGAAGCCTCAACACACAAACCACATGCAGGCATACGTCAAACACACACACAGTGTGACAGCGCTGAGTTCTCACAACCATCGCCGACACCTCAGCTCGTCCCCGAGCTCATCCTCTATTTACACCACTAAAAATAAAAATAGGTTAACTGCATGACACCTGTTGCTATGATTAGACTGGAGAAGTAGCCGAGGGCCGAGGGTCGGGTTTGTGCAACTGGAGTCAGAGAGCAGACAGCAGCGGGTGGTCTGAAGCCAGCCGGCTACACCTCAGTCACTCACTCTGTTACACCATAAAGCACTAAACCTTGTGCCATAAAAGAACATGCTCGAAGTGTTAGAGCCCTGTAAAGATAGGTGGAAGATAGGATCTGAAGGCCCTATTCTGTAGCCTACTCTGTACCTCAAAACATGATGTCTCATAGGACTGATTTGGCCCGCCTTACCCCACCCCCATTACTCTCAGGACCATCAGGTCCAAATACTAATGAAAATGTGTATCCCAGGCTGGCACCGTAACAGCCCCACCCCACCCCACCCCCAATCATTTAGAACAGACAAAAAAACAGAAAAAACAGAGAACACGTACTTACTATTCTTTCTTTGCTTGAATGTCTGACTTTAATCTGAAATGAAAAAAGAGCACAATGATTTAGGTTTTTGCTTTAATTCCATCATCACTGTTACTGTGTGTTACAGAATGTGAGGTCAAGGTCTTGTCTCTTACCTGCATTCACATTTTGTATGCTCTGTGAAACTTAGGTGGATGGTATGTTGCGTTATCATTGGTCTAAACCGCAGTACCTTGAAGAGAAACAGAGGACATAACAAGGCAAGGTTAAATTAAAACAACAGTAACAGCACTTTTTCATCGGGGTTGCTGTGGCTCAGGCGGTAGAGCAGTCGTTAAACAATCAGAAGATCCCTGCAGTCTACGTGTCCAAGTATCCCTGGGCAACATACTGAACGCCAAATTGCTTGTGATGTAAAGTGCTTTGAGGGGTCGCTAAGACTAGAGCAGTGCTATATGTGACAGTCCATTACCATTTACTTTTTGTAACCAACAGTCTAAACACTATGGCCCTGACCGCTCTGTAACCAAACAGCCCCAAGATGTGAACTGTCTGTGTTCCTGTATGTCTTTGCACTTCTGCAGCCAACATCCATTGCAAACAGCAGGCGTTGTCAGAGGGCAGGAAGGCTCTGACCTTTTTATGGCAGCACTAACACACAGTTTGCTGGGGTAAACAACATATCTGACATGCCATGCCTCGCCGCTTCACTTTCTCTGCTCTGCTTCTGGATGGAAAAGCTGCGTGTCTGTCAGACAATCCCAAAAATGCTCAAAACAAAGCTTGGCCTGACAACCCCTTTTTATAATGCATGTCATTACAAAGAGCGGCAGCGCCAACACTACCTGCTGAAACACAAGCTACTAATTTGTGTTGTCCAATTTACCAGCTTCTTCTGCAACTCCCCATTTCATGGTCTTCATTGGTGGGTGGAGATGACTCAGTTGTCATTATGTGACCCAGGTATGGAAATTCAGTAACATGATAACATTGAATATCATACTTAAATCATGGCATATCAACTAGGCCATCTCCACAACAACTAAGCAAACTGCTAACAAGGGCCGACTCATTTAAACAGTGACACCACAACAACTGGAGCCAAAGACGCTCACCAACCAGTCCGGTGTGCCACGGTCTTAAGTGCTAGAATAAAGTCCAGTTGTTCTCTAAGAATGATTTAGCTGTTTTTTTGTTTTCATCAGTTAAGTTAAATGGGACCTGGGCTCACCTGCAATGTGACGTTGTTGGTTTCCGTGGGTACACACTCCATTGCTTCGTCATTGCAGCACCCTCCACAGCGGTTAAGGACCACGCAGGAAGGGACATAGGTGTGTTCTGTGTCCTCCGGATACTCCTGGAAGATGTCCACCAGCACCTCCCTGGGCTTACACATACTCTTGGTGATGACTTCCGTGAGAGGGATGACTGAAAAAAGAAAAGAAGATCGATCATCTTTTCATTGCTGCCGTTATCCTTATAACCAGTGAGAAAAGAGATTGGAAGAGTTTTATGTAATACTGGATATTTACCAAGCCCAGCTTCCTGTCTCTTTAAACATTCAGATATCAACAAGAAGACAAGCTCAGCAAGCGAACCGTAAAAAAGGTCTGTGTCCTGATCAGCAACTATGACCTATTTGTACCAGTGACAATCTTAACTGTTCCAGTTCTGCATCAGACTGGCTAAAAGTCAGAGATTAAAACTTGACCAAGCCGTGCACGTTAAATTTTAACATCACCAAAAACTGCAAGCAACAGAAGTAAACAATACAGGATGTATGACCATGTGACAACAGAGTACCAAAGCTAATACAACAGACATATTGGGGATTATTTCAGTGGCAATGATGACACTAAAGCAGACACACACAATTCATCATATGACTGTCACCTCAGTATTAAATGATAAATGATAAAGAATATGTAGCAGCAATGTTTTGACATTCTCTCTGCAAAACTGTGATACAAATAACACCAAGCATCATGTTATATTCTGAGATCAACAACAGAAAGTTGAGACCTGAGTTTTTATGATAATGTTAGATAGATCCCTATAAAACAAGGCTCAGGACTTAAGTAAGCTACCTATGGGACCCACCAGCCCTCTCTGTATTTCCATCTCCTGTGCAGCCAAGAATAAACCATCCCACACTCCATCAGAGTCGGTTCCCAGCAACCCCTGGCTAACTCCTGACCCCTGGTTTGTCAGAGGACCCATGACCTCAAGCACTGTGGCGCCAGGGTTCACCTCTGACATGTGACCCCAGGAAGCCCACCCTGTGGAGGCTCTGCCTCTGGACTCATGCTGCACTGACTGTTAGTCAATTAGCTTTATGATTATATTTTCAAAATTATACAAATTATACACAGATGGATCCTTGTGACTTTAATTTGTCTTTGATGCAGGATTGCAACCATCCTGTCCTGGGGGTTGACTGGCTGTAGTTAGAGGGAAACTGTATTATGTCACTAAATGGACCGCATGTGATCTTTTAACAAAATTTGCAGCGCCACGTATCACTCCAGCTCAATTATGAATGGCTCTACAGTTTTGGCTCCAGGGTGACCTGGCCAGCAGACATGTGCAGCTAAAACACTAGCACCTGCTCTAGGACACAGAGCTACTGGCGAGATCATTTCTATACACAGATATCTGTATGTGAATAGAATATGTAGACAAGGGTCAAGATTTTGGCATTGGTCCGATTAGTATTGACTATTCACGTTGAGAGTGCTTTAGTTGCATGCAGGTAAACGGTCCATGAAGCAGAACATATTGGCTGAAATGTAATCTCAGAAACACCAGCTATAATCTGACAGTGATTTAGCTTTTAACTGTCTTATTTTTATCCATCTGCATATAACGTAGATATCTGTTCATAGAGATTATAAACTCCATTCTTTTGTCTCAAGTTGCTAATCGCATCCGTCAGCCAGATATCCGGATAATGGATCTGCTGGCTACACCAGAAGCCCTGAAACATTGGCCATTCCCTTCAAAGGCTTAATTGTCAGACAAGTTCGGAGATCGCTGCTGAGACTGGCTTGGTGGATTTTGTTCACGGGACTGTCAGCAGACAACAGCCTCAGATTAACACACTCAACTGGTTCTACCTCCTAACCAAGGTTGCAAAGATTTGCTCTGTCTTACATCATCCTTCTAAGAAGTCAGTTCATACTTTATACATGTCTTATCATCAGCAAATCTAACGACAAGACTCAAACTAACGACGAATGCATCTACTAACAGGTACTGTGTGTGTGTATCAAGCATTGTGTCTTAGAACTCCATGTGGTTTTGAAAAAAAAGTCTTATCTCCAGTTTCTCTGGATTTTCAACTGCATCTCATGTTCTTCATCATTATCACATGATGATGAAGTTCCATATTAATCCACAAATGTGGATGAATTCACCACTATAAATCCTGTTTGTTAAAGGCTACATTGACCAGGAAATTACTCAGCCTAAAAAATGAAACTCTTTATTTGTGACTTGTTTTCACATCTTTTGTAGGAACTGATATCTGTCTCTGCTAAAGTGGACTTTAGTTAATAATGGTCCAAAGCTCCCCACCAGGAGTAATCAGGCCACAGTCTTATCTTAATGTATATGACAGCTTTTGACAGGTGGTGTGATCTCTGACAGTGAGGGTGTGTGAAGGTCAGCAGCAGGCAGATGGCAGACTTCCTTATTCTTTCCCTGTACAAACACTAAAGCCAACCACACACCTTGTCCACTGATGCTGTTTGTGTCTAATATGTGTCTCCATCCATCACCAACCAGCACGTCCAACCTTGGCCTCAACACAACAGAGTCACTGTCAAACAAACATGAGTATGGCATTGAACCAAGGCTGCCTGTCTTCATGTAGTGACTGTGTTCTTGCAACACAGATTGGTGGAGAAAAAAAAACAGAAAAACAAAAATGTAATAACTGTGAGTCATTGTAGAGGCCTGATCCTTGATCTCTCACATTAACTCTTGTTTTAAAATCTGCACCACTTTTATGGTGACTCAAAGTCCCAGGTTCACTGCTGGGAGCTTTAATTGCAGTCTGCTCTGTACAGAAAAGACACTCCTGGATTCATACTGAGAAACCAATACACCATACACATGCCAAAGCTTCAAACTTTTAATAGAAATAAAGTAAGTCTGAGTTCAAATGTTCATCACATGTCCACCAGGTGGCCCTATGGTCATCTGGCCTGCACAGAGAGGCAAAGAAGAAGTATTGAAATTAGACAGCTCTGTTAGAGACAGAAAACTTACCCTCATTTTTACTCTTCTCCACTCCCTTGTTGATGCTGGCAGTCTGTAAGAGATTCACATCAGAACACTTGTTAAGTTCTCATCTGCATGCAGCACTGCCTCTGTAAAACTGTCACCACCCATAGAAACTAATGATCTTTCTCATTAGCCATTTATGTACACATTATAGTATGCTTGAGTATGTAAATGTGTCATTTTACAGGCAGCTATTACATCAAAATGTGATCCACAGGGCAGCAGAGGAATCTGTCTGATGGCACCATGACAACAGCTATCAGTCAGGATCATTAAGAACAAAGGAGAGAGAGGTGTCACATACTAAAACCTGGTTGTTATGAGCTTTACTCTTCATCCTCTGCTTGTTATACAGTGCAGTCAAGCTACAAACCACACCTGAGGAGTGAGGCTAACCTCCTTCAAAATAAAAGCATGGCAGCCTGTTGCTCAAACAGCTCACCGTAATGTATGTTAACTAATAAATTAGTATACTAAAATTACACGCGCCTATCTGCAGTCAGGTATGTCTGCTGACATATCAATGCTTTCACGTTTTTAATCATTTCAGGATGAAAACAAAGAAGTGTCCATCACAGTTCGTGTAAAACAGGGCACACTCGATGTCTTAAGTATGTGTTAGTTTGCTGTGACATGTCACTTACAACTCCAAGATTTTCTTTATTTGTTTTTAAACAAACGCAATTATTTCAAATCGGTTGGACGCGCTTCGTTTTATTTTGAAAGGACCCGCAGGCCTTTGTTGTGATGTGAAGGTGACGTGACAACGCTGCTGCTCAGCTCTGCGCTCACCTTACGTGGCTGTTGTAACTGGCGGAGATGTTGCGTGAGAAAGCGGGTCGGCCTGTGTGGGAACGAGGTGGGCATCCTACAGGGCGGCAGGACAGGAGAAACCGGGTCTCAGCTTCCACACACTCCGGATCACCGTGAGAACCAAACAGAGCGGGACTAAAGCCCGAGGCTGAGGAGCAGCTCACACACACACAGCTGCTCAGCGAGGCGAGCCGCGCAGAACTCCATTCACAAACCGCGCAGTTTAATCCACATTCTTCGAAAATACTAAGCAGGCACAGATTTAATAATGACTAACAAGGTTTTAGGAGATCTTATCAGTTTCTATTTCATTCGTCATACAGGTAATCCATAAAGCAGCTTTTATTTAGGCCTAATTAAAGTTACACTTGTAGGATTTATTCGCGCTGTCCATAACACCCAGCTTAGTGGGACGTGGCCAAACTTAGTTTGAGCTTTATTTCTATTTAATTTAGTACCCTACCTGACGGGGAACAAAACATATGGCGAAATGATGAGTCCTAGAGAATCAAAAGAAGCTCCTTATACTTATTTTATCCAGCACTTTCAGACACATCTTTAACGAAATGATTTTTTCAACAGATTCTGGCTTTGCAAAGAAAAGAAGGGCATTCAACAAAACGAACAAAAGTGAGACGAAGGCTTTCGGGTGCAAACAGAAAGAGAGTGCTGATAGTTCATCCACACGGTCAAACAGGAGGCAGTGAACATTTATCCCGCATGTGTATTCCCGCAGGATGGGAGCACATTGCTTTGTAGCGCAACTCTTAAAATCATTACACCAGGATCTGACATGAAATCAGGACAGAAAAAGCACGTGTGACAGACAACAGACGCCCCTGTGTAATTATTATTATTAACATGAGCCAGCACACAAAGTCACACACTCACCTTTACTGAGGGAAGATGAAGAACCGCTGCCAAAAGGATTTGTACCAAACTGACAACAAAGTTCATGGTTGTAATTCCGCACGATGAGTCTTGAAATCTCTGCGGTCGTTTAATAGTCAAAAAAATCGAACAATATTTATAATAAATAAAATCAAATAAAAACACTCACACTGTCAAAAAAATTAATATTTTTAAAAAACCGCGGCAAATTTTGGCTGTAGCAAAAGCAAATCCATATCGTCCACACGCATGTGGCTCGTCTGCTCCAGTGTCTCCGCTGGTCACTGTACCATCCAACAAGCCCCGCTCATCCGCAGACAAAGACTCTACGGTCGGGTTCTAAAATCCAGTCTGGAGCCGGGAGCTCGGAGCACAGCAGTAATGATGTTGACAGTGGGAGGGGGAGACGTGCACACCAACTCGCCAACTTTACGCACCGGTGTCTCTCTTTACGCTCATTGATCCCACTGCATGACGGTGTGTGCGTACGTGCGCGCGCGTGTGTGTGAGGCTACAGCAGCACTGTTTGCCGGTATAATGTGATCCTTTATTTGCTTTCTTCTGCAGTCCTCCCTTCTTGTGTCTCTTATCTTGTGTGCCCCTGTGATGTTACTCGTTTTCTCTTCTCTCATGAAGGGGGCGGGGGGCAACTTGTCTCCGGCTCAGCAGCGGTACCGGCGTCACTCGCGTTCTGTCTCCTCTTCTCTTGGCGGCTGCTCGGGTTCATGCGTTATTAAAGGTGACCAGCCGGCCTGCTAGGGCGGGGCGACGGGAGGAACCAATGGCAGAGCGAGAGAGACAGAGATAGAGAGAGAGAGGGAGAGAGAGAGTGTGTGTGTGTGTGTGTGTGCGTGCGTGTCTGTCTGTCTGTGTGTACGTGTGTGTCTGTGTGTATGACACACTTCATTCATTCATTGATGTCATTCGCACTATTATGGCTGGATTTAGCCTTCAAACATCAAGTGTTTGAGCTTGAAATGATTTGCTTTACTGTCTAATAATAATAATAATAATGATAATAGTAATAATAACAATTATTATTATCATTATAATAATACTTAAACAGCTTTAAAGTTTACAAGCATCAGATATCATTATTACAAGGTCATACAGATCATTATTTCCTCCTTAGTGTAATTACCTACATTTATAAAAAGATTTCAAATAAAAACATGTACAGTACATTGTGTGCCATGTACACTTACTTTATTCTCATATATGTTTACTCCATTTTGATGTATTCTCATGCAGCCTGTCACATTACACTCATTTATAGTTAGATAGCTACAGGTATCATAACCAGTGTTGGACAAGATGTTTCCAAAATGCAATGGATGACATATAACTAGTTACTCTCATGTGAAAGTGCTAAGTTACCTTACTGTCTGTGTAATGTGTTACTGATTTTGCCACTTTTGTGTTACTTTCACCAAAATAAGTGCAGCAGTACGACTAGGCATTATAAAATGAAGAGGGCAGTGATGTTTCATAATCAAAGCACAGAAGCTCAAGTTTATTGCAGTTCATTACAAATCTAGTGGGGGGCGATACTGTACAGCCTAATGAAGGCTCTCCTGTTCATGTGTTCACATGCAGTGGTTACAACTATGTATTAAAATCACCCGGTTATATTACAATAGTGTGATGATGATAGAAGTTCCAATACTGGGCCCTATATTTCAATATGTTTGTGTGTAAATGATAGTCGAGTAGATCACCTCAGCTGGCAGCTACAACACAGCAGCTTTCTAATCCATTGGGGCAACTCCAATCAGCAAAGTTACGTCCACTTAAAGTGTCTGACAACATTACAGAAACCATTCCCACAGATAGAACTTTTTGTTAAACAGTAACATCCTTTTGTCACCAAAAAAACTAGTCTTGATAGAAATCACAAGATATGAGTCATTCAGGAAAACGAAGGTGGAAACTTGAGTCAGAGTTGGAGAAAGGAGTTCATAGGAACTGTCATGGCTTATTGTTTAATGGAAGTCTATATGAAGCAACAACTGTAAACTCACCTCTCGAGATTTCAGAGTGAGACTTGTATTTGAGCGAGGCTTGTGTGTCTGCTAACTAAAAGGATCTCATTATTTAACAGAAAGGTTTATCTCTATTTGTCGACTGTTGTCAGACACTTAGAATAACAACTTTAACAGCAGTTTAAGTGGATGTAACTTTAAGGGTTGGGTACCAAACTCTGTTCTTTTAAGGGTACTGACCCAACTATGTCAGTACCGAGTACCACTTCACAATCAATCAAACAAGACATCAATGGAGAGTTAAACCCTTTCATGAAGGGCTAAACCTTAAGTGGGGCATCGACAACTTTATCAACATCTCTATGTAATTAATAGCTAGATGGAGGAGTTTTTGTTAGAGGCTTTTCCCACCTTCTTGATTGACGTTATCTTAGCATTTTTTACTATGTCTGAAACCTTAGTATGACACCAGCTGTACTCGAATTGCATAGTATTTACTGGCAGATACTATAGTATGCAAGCACTGCAATAGTGCTGACAACAACAACATAACAGACAATGCTGGTGCTGCTTCTTCTACTTTGGAAAAGGCTGATGAGATGCCGCAACAGTGTATCGCTGCCCTCTTCTGTTACACTAATGCTCCATTTGTTATGTTTATATCCGGTCCGGTGCTGTGCTGATATTCCATCAGTTTCACATTTTAGTCCAGTTATCCAGGTGGAGGAAAGTCCACAGAGTAGAGTAGCCACTTCCAGGTCTTCGAACAGCTTCCTCCTTTAAAGAAATGCCTGTTTTATATCGATTTGGCATTTTATATTTTACAACTGCAAATTTTTGTTATTACAGAGAGAGTATGGAGAGTGAGTTATAAAGCCAGCTTTACCCAACCCTAGTAACTGACGGTCGGAGTTGCCCCAAAGATGAAGTTTGTCGCAGCTGCCAGCTGAGGTGATCTACTGGACTGATTCCAAAACTTTTGGTGAGTATGAATTATTCACACACCAAAACATGTAAGAATGGGGCCCACCTTTCCCTTCAAGACTTTTTGAAATAATCAAGTTGACACAGGGATGGGCAGGCAGACGAAGGATCAAAGTCTGATCAATTATGAGTGCTATTTCTCACAGTAGTGAGGTCCCTCAGCCTCCCAATACATTAACTGATCTATCACACTCTTATCCTTTTAACTGATAAACTCAAAGTAATGGGAGTGTACCCATTTAGAAAACATACAGTCTGACTATATGTTGCCATTTTGGTTGTTTGCCAACACAACTCTTCTTCAGGGGATATTTTTTTCTGTTTGCGAGGTTATACACACCACACACTTCAACCAAAAGTGGTTCGGTGCCGTTGGATTTCTTCAGTTTTCTTTCAGTTTTGTTATTTCTACATGTTGCTGTTTTCGTAATGTAAAGTCAGACATTTAATTCCCGCTCACTGCACTCACTGCTTACTGAGAAACCCTGCCCCCCCCCCCCCCGCCCCCCTGCCTTTACCATCAGACTACACTGTCTTTCACTTTCTAAATCCTGTTTTTACAGCGTTCAGTGATCCTCCACTTTCAATGGTTTAACCAGTTAGATCTTACCTCAGTGTTCTGTTTTCAACAGAGAAAACATCACATGAATATACTACCAACACTAGTGATACAAAGCTGGTTGAAAATCAGCAACGTTCCTGTTTAATTCAAAATCTATGTATTAACTCAACTTATAGAAAGACACTGATAATATGCCTATTTATGTGTCTCACTGCATTATGTCTGGTCCTTGTTCAAATGTTCAATTAACTCTATTAACAGGTTCCTTTGAGCTGCATCGGCATGTTTCTCTGACCAATTGTTTTGCAGCTGAGTTGTTCCTCAGAGCAAAATCATCATTCTGTTCCTGAAAGAGAAAGTTATCTTCAATAGGTAAAGGGGCAATTTGTAAGATATGACCAGAATAATAATTTAATTATTTGTATATTTAAAACATTCCATAAATGGGCTAAGGTTAGGGTTAACCCCTCCTACCACTTATGCCATTTTTCCATATACAACTGCCAGCCTGGCTCTACTCGGTTTGACTCGGCATGGCAGCCCAGCCTGGTGGGGATTTTCATTTCCACCACAACTGGGCTACCTGTTTGAGGGTGTGTCTTATGATGCGCTAGTCTCTGCAGTACTATCGAAGAATCACTGCTAACAAAGTGGCTCCGTTAATTCAGCTACAAACACGTAGCAGCAATACAGGAAATGTTGTGAACTGAGTACTATACACACTGACTTTTAAAAACGTCTTTCTCTCAGGCTGGCCCTACTCCGGAGCAGCACCATAAACTCACCACAGTAAAGCTGGTGATGGAAAGCAAAGTGGCGTGGCTCGGTTTGACTCGGAGCGGCCAAAAGTTCTGTAGGATAAACGGCATTAGTTCCTCAAAAGGAAATAGTCGTACAGCCCCTGTAGTATTAACTAAGAAGAGCTTAATTGCCTCTTAAACACACTTCATTCAAACATGACATAAACTAAATTATACTCACCAAAACAGTCATGGTTTGTCTTTCCACACTGACCTCTGTGTGGCCTGTTCCTATTCAGCTTGGCCCGGCTGCCCCATCACAGAGATGGCTCACTGCTCCAGTGAAACCACTCCACATAGCTTCCATGGTTCCTGCCCTCTTTAGCCTTCTTCTCTCTCTTCACTGTTGTCTTTTCACAACTCTGTCTTGCATGAGATGAGATTCACATCATGAGCAGAGAGACGACTCTGCACCTGGAACAAAAACCAGCAACCCTTGTACACTGAAAGAAGTTTCTAGATCAGTCAAGAAATGCTGACTTTCTGGCTTGTCTGATTTGAAGAAACACAAAAAATATATTAAGTATATATTTGATGGATTTACAGTGAGAATAACAGTAAGCTCTACTTGTTAAGCTATGTATTCTCTAACATGTGAAAACACGCCTTTCTTCTCACTTCTCGCTAAGCTTGAATTCCCACTAAGCTTTCGCAAGAATTTCCAATTTCCAAAGAATAACAACTGAGAAGGAAACGGATATGTTAATTTGATGGAACAAACTGATTTCTGAAAATGATGACATATTGTTGATCAATTTCTTCCACAAATGCCATGTAAAGAATCCAACTTTGTGTCAGCCTAAACTCTGTGAATCCTCACTTTGAGTTTCAGTAAAGACACTCACAACACAGAAGATGTCAGAAGTCTTCTTATGTATTCTTGTGACTATGACATGACCATGTATGATTGGTAAGTATTCTTATTGAAAAATATTCAAGACACCGTCTAACAAGACACGTCAATATGGGTCTGCTAGTGGCTGTAGTAGTTATGATGGTAGCAAAGGAGGAAGTCAGGTGAAGTAATATAAAGTGTGACACAGTCAGCTTAAGGAGGTAGGGGATGGATAGTCGGGTCAAAGAAGCAAAGGACTTCTGCCACAAGACCACTGTTCATGTCATCAGTGAGTTGGTTTAACCTACCGACATAGTTAAGTTACATCAAGTAAATAAGCTAACTGAAGTTATGTACGTAATGTGGGTACGTTCATAACTGAAATTACATAAGTAACATAGTTATTTGAAAGCCAAACAGCAGCATAACCTCTAACCACTGCTCACTATACTCCTCACTCTAGCTGTCTTTGGCTGTAGCTGCCATTAGCAAGTAACTCAGTTAGCCATGGAGCTAAAAGGCCTGACTATCTGATGGCAGTCTGCCTGGACTTTGATGTCAGATCACCAAGGGGGTCACAGGGGGCAACGGGGCTCAACTCAACCGGGCTCAGCCACTACTATATATATATATATATATATATATATATATATGTGTGTATATATATATATGTATATATATATATATATATATATATATATATATATATATATATATATATATATATATATATGTATATGTATATATGTATGTATATATATATATATATATATATACATGTATATATATATATAATATTATAAGAGTGAGAGAAAGAAGAGAAAGAGTGAGTGTGAGGCGGGGGAGTTTTCGATCTTTACTCTGGTTTTATTACCTGGTTACATTAACTGATGGTGCTTTCTGAAAACAGACACATAGGCTATGAATTCAGCCTAGTGACTGGTTTCTAACCTGAGGTAGAAGCAAGCCGATGGGAGAAGATCTAAGCAGTGTGACCCGGGTTGGGTACCGGACTCTGGACTTTTAAGGACACTGACTGAGTTACGTTGGTACTATCGAGTAGCGATTCACATTAAAGTATCAGGAGTATTAAGTATCAGGTGGATTTATGTAGACATTCATGGTGGCTGTTGGATGATTCCTAATAGGGACTTTAAGCAGTAAGGGTACAGGGACAGCTACGTCCTCCACCAAACATTCAAACGGGTTGCTGTGGTGGTGGAAAACTAATATCACTCGCTGGTTTAAGTCCCTAATGACTTTGGTGATCCTCTGATCTTCCAGCACCATCAGCAGGTCAAAGTTTCCACTTATCCTGTGAAATATCTCAACACCCACCAGACACACTGGCATAAAATGTGGTCCAAACACTCATACTTACACATCCTTACAGACTGGCCGGAAATCCTAATTCTGCCGTCATCTAATGACTGTCACATGCTCTGTCAGCACTCTGTGCACTGCAGCACGTCCCACCTTGGTGAGATGTGGTCTCAGTAGGCTACATCAAGATGTTTCCTCCATACAAGATTTAGTACAGCATTGGTCTTTAAGTGAGTGGTTTCCATTTAACCAGTCTGTAGGCGTCCTAATACTGTACAACAATCTGTTTGACAACAGGTCTAAAAGGAAGCACTCAGGTGTAGAGTAGAAAGCTCGCTGACTCAACTTATTTAATCAATATTTTTAAACCTAAGGGGACTTTTTTCCTTGTCTTTTAGCAAACCAAAGGAACATACATGCAGTGTGACAGAGAAGGACGATAGTTAGACTTCACGCTTGTAAATGACACTTTAGCCCATTTTAAAGTATTCATTTGGACAAGAACAGACCTGAACTCAATCTGGAAAAATACACCAAGTCCAAACGCAGTAGACAGATCATATGACTGTTGCAGCTCAAAGAAAAGCTTTCCTTGGCTAATGTTTGATGAGTTAAGGGTGAGGCATTAATGTTCTGCACGTATGTGTGCTGTGTGTGCCATTCATTTCATATTCATTTACCAGAGAGCAGTGGTGCGGTAAGAAAGGATTCTACTGAATTATGACGTCTGCAGTGAGTTTACAGTATCCGACACCACATGAGTCAACTATTTGATACCTCATACTGTCAAAAGAAACATGTATGGCCATGTACAGTACATGTGACCATACAACAGCTGAGATTAGAAGCATCTCCACAGCTTTAAAGAGAAGCCTGTTTCATTGGTATAAGAGGTTTCCAGATCATAGAATAAACTATTTGTACTCAAAACATCTTTGTTTTCACCATAACATAAAAGGTATTTCTAATCAAATATCAGTCTGAATTATTATGACCTTCATATTGTGCAGAACCATACAGTATGACGACTGTAAAGTGCTCCTCTTGACGTATGAGCATTATTTCAGGTGTAGCTATGAATAGTCTGACTCACTGTACCCTGTCAACATGTTCTCACTCCAAACTTGTCAAATAGAGCAGCTTGGTTAGCAATAATCAATATGGATTGTCCGGTTAGAGTTTCAAAATACAGTTTGCTGACAAACATTTCACACATTGATACATGTTATTTATTTATATACAGATTTGGGCTGTTGTAAACATTGTGAAACAGTCAGAGTTTGGTTAGGTTTAGGCACAAAAACTACTTGGTTAGGTTTAGGAAAAGATCATATTTTGGCTTAAAACAACTGTTACTAACTTCAGTTAATTTAAAACAAGTTAACTTTGTCAAACCATTGAGGGAAACTCCTGTGTTTTACCTATCCTGCTCTGTAGGCTGCAGGTGTTGTGCATCAGTTTAAAACACATGTAATGATGGCCCTGCATCCTGGTTATTTATGACGAGTAATTGTGTTTTTGTTTTTTTGTCTGTTGATGTGGACAGTCACTGCAGGAAACATATGCTAAAGCTATTATTGAAAAGGCATGACCTGCAGATCAGAGGCTGAGTGGGACGGGTAATTTGCGGGTGGACTAGCCGCATGGTTAACACCCGGAGGAGCATGAACATTTCTTTGTGTAGCTTTATGTTTCACTTGTATTCACTCCGTTTGCTCTTGTGCACCAGTATAAACACACTGTAAGATTATCTCGCATCCTGTTTTTTTATTGCAGTCGAAACAACCAGTCGATCATAAGAATAATATTCTAGTGTCATAATAACATAGCAACTTCTCCTTTGCTCTTTAATGGCATTTGGCAAACTGCTTTTGGGTGCATTGCCACCTCGTTTTGGATCGGTGAAGGTTAACCTTCACAAAATCACATCACACAAATGGGCCATGGAAGGACACTCCCACACCGTGCCACAACCCTGCCACTAAACGCTACAACGCCCAATTTGTCCAGGTGGGAGGAAAAATAATTGTGTTGAGTCAAGATTGAAGGCTCAAGAAGCAGCAGCTGTGGATGTTGGAGCTTTTATTCCTTTTCATTTGAATTGAAAATGGAAGATGAACATTTTGAGTCAATGCACTCTGGGAGTTGTACTTTGCTGCTCTATGTCTGTCCACAGGCCTGCACGTTGACTTTTTTTTATCAAAGTCAGTTTACTAAAACAAATAATTATATCTGTAGTACACACACACACACACACACACACACACAACACTTAATTTACCCACAGTCTTGTGTGTCTGGAAGAATAATGATCATTATGTTACTCTTTGCATGCCACTCTAAGAAATGTCACTTTGAGTTAATAAATGAGTGTACAGTACAGTATGGGTCATGAGGAGGCCTTAATGAGTAAATAGTAGCTATGTGTTGCTAAGCAGAATACCACTCCTTGACCTGTAAGAGGGAACCTGTTATTCTTCCCTCGCTGTGGGTCTCAGGTCTTTATCAAGATCTCCCTCCTGGACTTTTATCTCAAATAGTCTGCTCTTCACTTTGTTGCGTCTCTCAGGAGCCTGATACTGTGCCAACTTGTACAAAAGGCATCAGTCCAGTCTTCTGTATCCTCACACTGTCTGATACATGTCTGATACACTGTACAAACTGTGCTACTGTACAAGTTATGATTCAGGCTGATATCACTGACCCATGACAGACCAGCTGCCTTAACCCAAACCCAACCAGCATGAAGGTCACTTCTCCTCTGTGTTAGCAGCCCCGGGAGATCTATTCCCCACCCAACACCCTTCATCACCTGAGGGTCGGGCTGTGGCACCTAGGACCTCTCACATGCTTTTGGCCAAAATATTTAGTCTGGATCACACTTGCATGGGAGTTACAGTGATAACATATGCACAAGCAGAGGCTAGAAAACTCATGGCATCATGATCATGCTGCAGGAGGGGAGGACAGTGAGTGCAGACAGGGACGACAGAGTGGGAGGGAGTCTCTCTGCTGTGATGTAACCTAATCTGGAAGGATGAGGAGGACACCAACACGCTCTTAGTTTGCAGAGCTTTAGGATTTAATTGAAGAATAACAAGTGAGTGTGTCTGCCGCTATCAGCTCCTCCCTCTGCTTTCTGCTGATGCCACATAAGCCCAGTGGGTTTCCAGGGGTCACAAAAATTAATGAGAAGTCCTCCTCTGTAAACATTCTGCCATCTTCATTAGCTGCCATTATCTGCAACTTTATTCTCCGATGTAACCTTAACAGAAGTGACCAGCAATAACCAATATATTCAGTGAGTGCAGTTACTGCGCCCTGCTTTGGTTTTCCTGAGCTGTGGCTGCAGTGACTGCAGCCTGCGGCAGGTGTCTATTAGGACAGGGAGTAGATTATATTGTATGAGAAAATATCATTCTAAAAATAGGTTTAAATTGATTTTCCTATGAAAAAAATTGGTTAAACCTTCCAAAATAATACTTGATGGCTTTCATTTTTCTTAATTACTCATCTTTTTCAACTGTTTAAACATGCAAACATTAAAACAATTAAATAGAGACATGATGTAATAAGAAATAAAGTTTGATTTAGATTTTCTCAGGAAGAAGACTGTATTTACTGCAAGGTAATAAAAAAACAGAGTGCAATATCCACATCTCAAGGGTCAAAGGTCAAATAACTGGTCCTGATTTTTAAGAGATGAAAATTACTTGAAGAATACATATATAATATAAATAAAACCACTTTTCTACCCATAATGCCTTTGTCTGTACAGTCAAAATCCTTTGAATCCATTTCTGACTCAGTGTTATAGTTAGCGTAGTTACTGTGGTTAGCTTTTACTGAGTCTTCTGCTTCAGACAGAGGTGAGGAGCAGCTGCAGAGGTCTGGTCAGCTCACTTCTTTTCAAACTTGAAGTCTTCAGACCCAACTGACGTTGACATTTAGTAGACTTCCCCCAGCTCCCTCTGGAGATACTAAAGGCTTAATATAACTTCATTCATGTACGCATTAGTACTCCTCAAGACCTGAAAACAACATGCTGATGTGTAAAATTGGTGGAGCACCCCTTTAACCATAGCATTGTCTCATTATAAAACAGACTTTTCAGCAGTGATGTGTTTTGGAAGGCACAGACAAACACTGTGCTCACGGGGCATCAGATAAGAAAATACTTCTATGTCGTATTTTGTCATTGTCATTTAATTTGAAGGACCTGTTGAATATGATATCTGTCTGTATATAATCCACGGTGACCCGGTAACTCAGTAAATACAACTGCTGCACATCTCTCTGCCAATATTTCTGTCCTGTGCTTTATTAAATGAAAGCGAAAATGTCACGCTGTAACACTCAATCTTTTCTTTATCCCATCAGGAACTCCAGGACACCACTATCAAAGTGTCCTTAATTTGTAGAGGTTATGTAATGCATTATAAATAACTGCATACATACTGAGAGACTTTAATGGATTCATTTATTCATGCAGGTCAGAGCACAGCAATGTCTTTCATGCCTTTGACTTTGGCATTTTGAAATGTCTAACAGCACTCTACTGAAACAAATACTTGTTTAAAGTTCCTGGAGGCTTCAGACTGTGGACCATGCTGAATGAACTAAATGACTATCGAGCTTTCTTCTGGGAGATCATATGCGTCATAAAGATAAGTTAAACTGCCATAGAGATATATAATCAGGCCAAAAGATTTATGAATACTAAGATGTTATGTCTTACTGCAGCCACCCTCATGCCCAACATTGGTAAGGTCTGTTAAGACTTTGACCTTAAAGGCTTCTAACATTGATTCGCAATTGTGCTTTACGTCACGTTCTTCAAACCAGACAAGACAATCTGCCACTAAGGAAAACGCAAACAAGTCCTTTTCACTTCAGGGCTCGCTTTAACTGAAATGGTGCACAAATGCAAGTAAAATCTCAAACATAAATTTTGCAATTTAGGTGACCAGGCGTTGGCGCAAACCAGAGGCAGCTTGGCTCGTACAGGATGAAGTGAACATACCCTAGAAAGTGGACGACAGCTGGTAGCAGCAGCAGGGGACAAAAACAAAAAGCAGCGATCAAGATGGACTGTTTCCAACAGACTGTACATGCAGTCTCAGAAACACTCACATCCCATTTGATTTCATTCAGATTTATTAAAGTACTAAAATAAGTACTCATATCCAAAGACTCTTTTAATAATGTTCCTCTGTATGACAGTGTAGCCTATATCATAGGAGAGCCACGGTGAGGACATTTTCCTGGATGACATTGTGAGGTCTTGCCAACAATGAATTTTGTAAATTTTCAAGAAATAAACATCAATCTGGTCCACTTTGAGAGCAAAATGAGGAGGTTAGATCTAGTACGTTGTGCCCTTGGAAACAATTGTGTTGTTGTTCAGTAACAGTTTAAATGCATAAAAATAACGAATAAACACAGAAGCAGTTTACCAACAGGAGGAGAGCTTTGAGATGTTTTTTTTACTTTTAGATTAAAAAGTGGATTTATCTTCACGCTGTTTACCAATCTGCCGAGGTGACCTCCACTGTCGGGTGTTTCTGTTCTGTGATGTTGGCTGCTGACTGGAGCCTGAGGGGAAATGTACTTTACTTCATAAACACAACGTTACAGAGAGGAGACAGAGAACCAGAGTCTTTGCTGAGTGCTGAGTTAAGTGGAAGGTTGACCTGAATTCAAACTCACAGACGCACACACCCTCTGTACATGCCGTACTCGCTATTTTATGGCTTATGTACAGCAAAGTAATCTGGCTGGGTAATCAGGCTGCTTGGGGCACAGGAACACACCGGCTATGTCTCAGGGGTAGAGCCAGCGTCTTGTTATCGGAAGGTCGCTGGTTCGATTCCCTTGGGCAAGATACTGAACCTCACACTGCTCCTGATGCGCTGGTTGGCACCTTGCATGGCAGCCACCGCCATCAGTGTATGTATCAATGTATGAATTACTGTAAGTCGCTTTGGACAAAAGCGTCTGCTAAATGCTGTAAATGTAAACACTGATTCAGCAGTCACATGAACTGAATTGCTGGTTGTGATATAACCTGCCGTAGTGCTGTTGTGCAGTCAACTTGCCGTAGTGCTGTTGTGCAGTCTACTGATCGCTCAAAGCGCTTTACAGCACTTGTCACATTCACCCATTCACACACCCATTCATACACTGATGGCAGAGACCTTGGGGTTCAGTATCTTGCTCAAGAGAGACCTCCTGAGCTACAGCTCAGCCTGGTGATTATGCAACATGATTTCAAGCAATGAAACTTTAAACTCACCATGTCTTTGTCACCTTCCACTATTGTGTTGTTGTAGTTACTGTCTCTGGCAACTTATACAGAAAAAAGTCAGCGTGAAAAGTCTTCAGTGAAAACAGCATCCCTCTCCAGGAGTGAGAGCCAGACAGGTTCCTCTGTTTACTGATGGTGATTATGGAATTATGTCATTTAGAGCAAAAAACGTGTCTTCCCACGATGCATGGTGGGTCAGGATCTCAATCACAACAAAATTACAACAGCATCCATATGATTATAAGAGATCAACAACATCATGATGTGTACCACTACGTCTCTTTTGGTTCCACAACTCTGGTATTCTGTATGAAATGACACACTGGAGCAGCTTTACGTTGGTGCTGCTTGGTTCAGTGTGAACAAATAAAGGCAGCGTAGAGGCGAGCCTTTGCTGCGGTGCTATAGTGGAATCTCTGTGTGAAAAGAGCTTATGAATAAATAGACGTATACAGAACAGGATGCGGCACAAACAAACAAAATGCATTTTCCATCAAATCTTAACCAAAGTGAATACTAACATAAACATAAATAAGAAATTGTAGCATATCTGAAATAATAAAATATTCTGTATACATGAACACAAAAATATAATGTGTAACTGTGGCAGGACAAATAATTAAAAAGAGACAGTGGAGCAAATGAACCTCTTGTGAAGTGATCACTGATACATGCCAGCTGATAAGCTTGAAATAAGTTTTAATACATGATTGTAACCTTCATGTCTTCACTGACAGGTGTTGGGTTGCGACACAGCTGCTTGTGACACATTCCTGGATGGAATCCAGCTCCATCAACTGTACACTAAAACCAAATCAAACAATCCACGACCAAAAATAATATGTTTCTCATGTATTATCTTCCATGCTTCAGCCAGTTGGTCTCTGTGAATATTCAGCATCCTGCTTGGTAATCTACTCTGAGCCAATCAGCTCAGTGGGATCCAGCAGGGTGGTCCACTGTCCCACCGAGGCCCAGACAGACAGGGACGTTGGCTCTCTGGTGTCTGGCTCCTTGGACCTGCCCCAGGGAATACAGGGACTGTCCATGGTCACCCCACACCACCCACCCCCGCACACACATGCACACACACAGACACACACACACACACACACACACACTCACTCTAACATGTTTGTTCCTGTATAGTTGGGAGGACCCTGATTGATGCAAAATGTTCCTTCTGATCATAACCTGTCATCCCACCCCAACCCTTATAGATATTATATATGATATTTTGTAGTATTTACACCGGCTCATTTTAACCCTGCTCCTGACCAGACTGCCAACGTTGCTTTAAGTCTTTGCTCCACAGTCCTGCTTTCTGAACCTGAACCCAAATCTGTATCTGTACCATCACTCTTCTATCTTTCTGTGAGCACTTCAAAGTCGATAACTGGAATGGCAACACTTGACTCCATTAAAAGTGAAGATGTTACTGAGCTGTCGAGATATTCCATATAGCTGGCAAAAAGTAGGAACCACCCTTTGACCTTGAACTGGATAAAGTCCTAGAAAAGACAGAGAATGCAGGTGGACGCTGCAAAGCCTCTGAGCTGTAGCTAATCTGCTGAGTAATGGTCTTTTGGCGTTGACGGGGAGGTGATGGGTTGAGGAAAGTGCAAATGACAAAACCTGCTGATGGTGTAGAAACACCCCTCTGCTCAGAGCTGTTACTGACCCAGAACTACTTAGACTTGAAAGAGAGGTTAACGTTTGCACGTCACACTTAGTGAGATTGCCTTGGCCACCTGGATGTGATCCGTGTAGAGAAAACACAGGTGAAATAACACACAGATGGAAACAGCATGTTTGGCTTATGATGGCTAGTGTCAGATCTCTTACAGGATTGTTTTATTCTTGCAGCAAGATGCAAACACCACAGATTTTATTGTAGCATGACAACTGCTTTTTCATCTGGAGTTATCTTGGTTCAACTGATCACACGTCTTATCAGAGAAAATGATTGGTTGGAGCTCCTCTCAGTGCTCAACTCTGCCCAGTGAATCTTTGATTTGGTTTCCTTACATGGACCTCATATCTTACTATATTCAAACAGTTTTAAAACTTTACCTGGTGTATGAATCTCACTGGGAGCTCTAAACATGCTGGGAGAGAAAAACATAGCCAACTGGTCACACAGACCAGAAAATGACATTTTGCACATTATCATCCACCCTGATGACAACATTTCTGTGTCAGTCAGCCCTCTTTCAGTTGCCACAACAATCAGGAGAAAGGAAGTTAAGTTGCTGATGTACGCATGATGCTCTCCACCACTGCAAAATCATAATAAGCAGTGGACCGGAAGGGCCCTATAGTATACACAAATAGTATGTTCTATAGTTACAGATGGGGAATATGTTCAGAATGGACAGTGTGTGCTGTCTAATTTCACCCCTTTAAAGTACCCAAGGTAAGACTAATGACTTTTTTAGATCTGAGATTACTTTTGCGGTAAAGTTTCGGAGATGTGCTGAAGATTAGCTGTGCGTCCTGTGGATGTATTTTATTTCTCAAAAGAAGGGAAAAAAATGGCACAGCATTTCGACACTAGACATATTGCACTCAGGACTCTATCTTACACATGGCGCCAAACGGTGCACAGCCCAAGTGTCATTGCTACTTTCAGTCCAACGCAATTGTCTTTTTCACACCCAGTGCCCACATTGTGTAAATAGCAAATGTAAATGCCCCTAAAGTGAGGTGTGGTCAGGCACTGATGGTGGATTGTTATCATTGAGGCAGCAGAAAGTGACAGTACTATAGACCAACAAAAAGATGGTCTAAAGTCAAAATCGCAGACTGTTTCCTGCTATTTAAAGAGCACATTATTCACGGCAAACTATTTTACTGTATTAATGTGGATTGTGTGGCTGACGGGTGCAAAACACCACAGCAAGTCAGAAAACACGATTGCAAATTCCATAAACACAACGACATTAACCAGAAAACACATCAGAATTTTGTCAAACGGAGAGGGCGGGACTTGTACTTGTTGAATCTGATTGGGCAGACAGTGGGAATGTGCAGAGGTCCATGCTGACCGGAAATCATACAGAAGAAGAAGAAGGCGCGCTTGGTCATCACGCTCTACACCGACAAAGGAAAATACGTTTTTCTTTATATAATATTGTGAATAGTTGCCATGGTAACGTGTCAGTAACATTTAACATTACTGAATACATTATGAACGATGTGAACTGTTGAGAAAGTTGATAAATGAATTAATCAACTTTCTCAACAGTTCACGTCGTTCATATGTTTTGCACCCATTGGCCACCGTACATTACTGATCAGAATGATCATTTTTATGACCCATCCACCTGATCCACAGATTAAGATCTGCGCATCACTATTACATACAGAGGGACGCAGCAGCTCCTCCTCCTCCTCCTCCTCAGTTAAATATCTGTATTTTCTCATATGCAGTCAAACAGAGTTGTTGATGGGCCAGACGGTTGTGAAACAGTGGAGGCAGAGGGTCCGGCAGCAGAGGACAACATCCCTGTCCCTCAGCGAAGACAAGTGCCTCTATTTTATATGTGCCAGGTCCTGGCACGGCTGACTCTTAAGGAGAATGGGAGATGACACTCGCCTTGCTTTGGGCCCAGATTATCCACCGTTTAACTAGCAAAGGGGACTTGGACACGCCCTCAATGCACTTGTGCCTTAAGACCATGCACCATAGATCGATCATATAGGGCCCTTACAGTTCTGACTGTACTTGAATGATTGTCATCATTTCTGGGTTCCATCTTCATGGTTTATTGTAAGTCACTTTAGATAAAAGAGTATGCTAATAAAATGTAATGTGATGTCATGAAATGACCTACCACCATGTACCTGAACTGAATCAGAAAAATATTGATGATGTCCATTTACAAGAGTTTTATGTGTGAGTATCAACATTTATCTGCCAAAGAAGGTAGCAGAACATTCTGCTGACTGACATACTCATATGCAGTGAAGATTCATCGTTCTGGCAGAATTGATTCTGCAGATAAACACATCACTCTGAATGTCGCCTTAAGCCTTAAGAAGTTCTTGTTGTCTTTTGCCAAAAGTCATTCTTAATCAACTCCAAATGTTGATTTGCATAAACTTTCAGAGCATGGAATGTGTTGGCTGGAGTCAACACGTCCTACTCTGGCTATGCAAAATACAAACTGTGTCTTTCATTGATGCCGTCCCTTCCCCCTCCCTCTCTTCTGTTGAAGTGCTGAAGTGTTGGAGTGCCTCCATTTCCATACATCCTGCTCTTCATTTGTACAGCTGGCTGAATTTGCTGGGGCAATTTAACTAAATTGCTTTGCCCAGATGGAGCAGACAGGAGACTGGGGATGTGGGTGAGGTGTTTTAACAATCAACACGAATCATGCACTCACGCATGTTTACATGTGTGTGCTCTATGTGAGGCAGAAGAAGAGAAATCTTTGTGAAAACACAGCCATTAAAGTCAGAGGTAGAGCGTGAGCAGGTCATTTCAAAACGACAGGCCCTCGACTAAAGTCAAAACAGGTTTGATGTATGATCTGATCAGGTAACACACTGCTGCTGCCCTAATGAGCTGCTTATTCAGAGTGCTAATGGTTCCTGCTGCTCTTTATTTCACTTACACATGCCTACATGCAACACACTTCCACAAAGCTTTAACATAAGGCTTTGACACTTCCCTTCACTTGCACATAGAAATCAGTGCAGAGCTGAAGTTGTTTACATCACCACATCTTTAACACAACAGCAAACGAATCATCTGATCACTGGACTTCACCCTCTGCATGACTTCACAATAAAAACAAAATTTGAGAATAAACTTCCTGTTACTGACTTAGTTTGTTTTCCTTGTTTTCTAATCTTATTCTCATTTCTCAAGAGAACTGGCATGAATGGATTAGAACATGCCCTCGAAATAAAGTTGTATATAAACAGTGACAGAAAAAAACTTCATACTTGACGTGCCTCAGGCTCTCTCCCAGCCTCCCCCTCTCTGTGTGACCCAGCTTTCTCTTTGCATCCTTGATGAATAGCAGTGACATACTGTGGCACAGCAAAGCATTGCACAGGTATTTGTAGAGAGCCCTTGTAGGAGTCTTCAGTAGAAAATCTCTAAAAAGATTTTTTGACAATCTAAACTCCGACAGTTTGATTAAAGTTATGATCACATCACATTTCCATGTTTGCCCCCCTCTCCAAAGCCAATTTTCCCCAGTGGCCAACCACCCTAATACAGCTGGACCACCATAGACCAACATTTGACAAGAAAATCTGTAAAACTGTTGACAGGATACCTCCAATGGCAAACCAGGTCTGCATGTGAATTAACGTTTGTCTGCATCCAGGACATGAATGCATTATTTTCTATGAATCTGTTGTGCAAAGGTACTCAATTTAAATCATTTGCTGAAAAGGCAGACTGCACCACTTACACTGACAACCAGAGCGCTGAGTACAGAATTCAGATACTTTACATCCCTGCTTCAAAACAGTTGCCAGCCATGGTTTGTATCATAAAGTGGATATTGATTTAGTGCCATACCCAACACACTCTTACTCCAAACTCATCAGCAGCTTGGTCAGTTAGAAGCTCTACCTACCCCTCTAATGTCAGTTTTGCATGTGCAGGGCAACACTTCACTCATTGTGACATATTCTGACTTTTGGCCCAATATTAATGTTGTGAAAACATCGATTTTGTTAGGTAAAGGCAAAGAAAATACTGGCACCGCCAGATCCAATGTGAATCCACCCGCCCCGGTATGCTTCAACTTCAAGTGCTCAAGCATGGCAGTAGTATTGCTTACATCCTCCACGTCGATGCACGTTACATAAATTGATGTATTTACTTAATTGATAACCGCGATTATGTCGATGCGTCGCACCAGCTCTAGTAGGGTCTGAGCTCCCATGAAAGCAGTAAAATCACAAATCTGTGGGGGTCTCTAAATACATTACCAACAGCTGTTATTTTAATCACAAATGATGAATCCATCATTGTTATGTGTATTTTTACATTAATGATATAAATACCTTAAAAGAAACATGTTTTCCAGAGGAACTACGCACCATATTCTCTCTGCATGACAGTGACAATGACAATGTACTCTCTCTCTTTTCACATTTAAAGCAACACTAGGTAGTTTGGACTCATTACTACCCCCAGCTGGTTGAGAAGCGCAATTATTTGTTACCAGTGTCGTAAATACTGTCGCTGTATGAGCATCCCTGGGGAAAATGAATACACGTGAATTTGTTGATGGAGCCGGCGAATCACGAAGCCTCGTTTGGAAACATGTCCACCGACAAGGTAAAGTAGCACATGTTACACTATATTTACAAAATATCATTACATTGTTTTGTTTACTGTGACAGAAAACTACAATGACACAAAGAATGGTAGTATTTTGCATTTTGCTCGCGTGGTTGAACATTGTTAGCAAAGGATGTGATGTATATAGGCTAATAGAATAAAAAACGTCCATGTACTCATATAGCCATAATGTCCATAAAAAACGTTTAGACGTGAAGTAGATGCGCCAGAGCATTATTTTATTGATTCTAATATGATCAATTTTATTGTTATTGTTATTATCATATTTTTTTATTGATCTGGGGAAATGGCCAAACTAATGTGAAGTAAACACGCTGTAGTATTAGTTTATTGATCTGGGGAAATGTAAACAGACATGAAGTAGACGTGCTGGAGCATTCGTTTTGGATCAGGTTAAATACCAATATGAAATACAAAACAGACATGATGGCACATAACGTTGTAGCCATCGTTCAAAACTTTCATTATTTTGGCAGCTATCGAGGTTACTTATTACTTTCCATGCAGCCACAACAAATGATGTTATTACAACTTTTTCCAATCTTACTTTGTGAACTTTACGTCTGAAAATATAACTATGTTTTCGGGAGTTACTAAATACAATCGCAAGTTGTGACGTTGTGTTTGGTGTAATAACCACAACCAACTCGGTACGACAACAGTAAGTAGCATGCTAACGTTACCGATAATAATAGCCTAACGTTACCTCCCGACCACACTGTTCAACAATTACGTTGATTATCTGCATGAACTAAGGAATCTGCAACTTTTCAAGACAAGACGTTCATAGTGTTTTAGTAAGTTAGTCATCGTTTACAGTCACTACATGAAAACGTGCAAGCTATCGAAACGGACAGCATTAGATTATCTCCCGGCTTTATTACGGTTATAAACTGTGGACAAATAGTGCCCCAATGAACACCACATAACAACAAATCAACTCAAAGTAAAAGTTGGTAAGATAATAAATATGTATGTATGTGATATATGACTTACAAATCCAGTAGCATCAAGGCTAGGTCGCCATCAGTCTTGAAACCCATTTCTTACTCAGCTCACACCACCAAGTGTAAGCTGGTCCAATATTAAGCCTTGTCCGGGCTCTGTTCTATCACTTTCCCTTTTTCTTTTCTTCGCCTCCTCAGACAATACCTTCTTGGCTTTTTTAGCTGGCTCAGCCATGGCGTTGGTTTACGAAAAATCCAAGTAGCTGCTGGCTAAATCCACCGACGAATAAACGTGTGACGTATGCCGTAAAGCAGGTCGCACTAGACGCCTTTACGTCAGATAGGTTCCGACCCGCTCTGGGAAGTTACACAGTGCGGTTTCTGCTGGCGCGACCCCCCTCAGGCTGCAGAGACGTCACCATTCATCCTATTAACCGTTTTTCTACCACTTAACTGAGTTTAGAAACATTATTTTAAGGTCAAAAAACTACCTAATGTTGCTTTAAATAAATTAACTGTTGTTGTGACCTACTTCACACAATTGTTGCAAGAAGTGGGCTGCTGTGGGTGTGTGTGTGTGTGTGTGTGTGTGTGTGTGTGTGTGTGTGTGTGTGTGTGTGTGTGTGTGTGTGTGTGAAGTCACTGAATTAGACCACACAATAAAGTGAAGTCTCTAATAACTGCAATATCCCAGACTCCCTTTTAATACTTACAAGTCACATTAGGGACAACTTAACAAAGCTGGTCTGGAGTGAATTCTAAATCATTGGTGCCTTCTTTTTGAATTCGGCATTAAATACAATACATTAAGATGTTTCTTTCCTAGTAAAATGCGTCAGTTTGTCACGACATCCCTGTAAAAACCTGCCTGTTTTCTGTGTT
This sequence comes from Pagrus major, assembly GCF_040436345.1. Lineage (NCBI taxonomy): Eukaryota > Metazoa > Chordata > Actinopteri > Spariformes > Sparidae > Pagrus > Pagrus major. The sequence continues at coordinate 14,459,046 of NC_133232.1, read as the reverse complement.
TTAAGTGCAACCTATCTGCTTCCAGATTCCTGATTTCGCCATTTACACCAAATTTCTGAAAGCATATTGAGAGTAAACGTGTCAAATTCTACAAATCCAGTAAACAGTAACTAATATAGGCTACTTCTTTGGAGAAAGAAGGCGTAGTTGAATATTTGCATATAGTGCAGGGAATTGAGCTCAACATGAATAATTGATGAAAGGTGTCTGTTCGGACTATTAGTCTGTTTATCTATCTCTATCCTAAACATTAGTCAGGGTTAGTGTTAGATAATTTAGAGACCCCCACAAAACTCGGATCATAACTCGAACCCTGCTGCTGTATATGATGCATTGGTAGTGAGGATGGGATGCCATACCTCAGCAATAGGTAACTATAGCTTCCAATACCCAGTAATCCTCAAAATAACATCAGTAAAAAGGGCACCACATGCTACTGTTTACCAGCATGACTGACTGGTGATGCTAAATACACTACATTTCCCAGAATATGAAGATAGATGTAAATGGACATGTACTTTTGGGCTGTTTTCCGGCCTGCACAGAGCCTGACCTCAACCCCATCCAATCCCTTTGGTATAAACTCCAACCATCAACCAACATCACTGCTGGACCTCACTCATCATCTCACTAACCTGCAGCCAGGTTCAGCATCTGGTCGGGTCTGTTATCTCAACACATTAATGCCCAGTGTTTCTGGAATCACATATTCACTGCTCACATATGTGTGTAATGTTGAGTGTTTTGTCCACATACTTTTGTCAATATAGTATACCTGTAAGGACACCACCTTTCTACTGCCTGATTAGTTTGGATGGCTTAATATCTTATTGCTAAAGTGACATGCCGTTTTACATCACATCTGCCGGCCTGGCTCTACTCAGTTTGACTCAGCGCGGGCTGGGTTTTGCATTTCCACCACAACTGGGCTTCCTGCTTGAGGTGAGTCTTAAAACCAATGACGCGCTTGTCTCGATCCTCACAGTACTGTTGAAGAATCACCACTAACAAAGTGGCTCCTCTAATTCAGTTGGAAAACACGTTTCATTTGCTGTAACTTCTTCACAATAAAAGCCCCCCGTTTGTCATTTAAAAGCTTTTATTATGAAGCAGCATTATAGCAGCGTTTTCACCATCAGTAACTAAACATGACTCCTGAACCAGCTGAAAGTGAACACGATGAAACAATAAAACATAGCAGATGTTTGAAAGAACAAACAGGACGAGAGAAACTAAAGAGATTCAGTCAGAAGCTACAGACGTGCTGAGAGCTGAACACACTGACTTTTAAAAACGTCTTTCTCTCAGGTTTCCTGCACAGACATGAGTTGAGTATCGGTTTCGGGGGAGACAAGTGGTTGTTACGGGTCGGTCACAGTCGTCACACGTCACCATGGCCCACTTGGAGGTGGGGCGGGCGCAGCTTGGCCCTACTCTGGAGCAGGTCCATTGCAGATGCAGCTCGGCTCAAATCAGTGAGGTAAAACTGGTGATGGAAAAACAAATCAGTACAGCTCGGTTTGACTCGGCGCGGCCTAAACTGCTGGTGGAAAAACAGCAATATTTTTTTACCTGTCCTGAATATAGCTGACTCATACCTCCCCTTTCAATTTGAAAATTCACCCATCACTTAAAGGAACAATCTGAAATAACTCCCCCCCCCCCCCCCCCCCACACACACACACACACACACAGCTCATTGCTGTAGACACATTGATAATCAAAAACATAAGCGTCTGCCCCTGCACTCCAGACTGAGTCTAATGGCAGGCCACATTATTTGTCTGATAAATTCCCTAAAATGCACTTACACCACAAACACAGCCAGGCTGAAGATCAGTGAATGGAACTAGGTGAGGTGAAGACTAGCAGACAGCTTGCGGCTAGCTGTCACCCAAAGTGGCCACGCCCTTAATTATGCACATCTTTTCACTTTAATAAAATTTAAATGAGTGAGTTATATAAAAATTAACCCCCCCATAGAGTTGTCATGACACAGAAGCTTAGCTATGGAGACCAAAATGTAAACGTGTTTATTTCTACTGTGAAGTTGTAAAGTTTCTAGGTTAGGCTGTACAATATCGCCCCCCACTGGATTTGGAATGAACTGCAATAGACTTGAGTCTGTGCTTTGATTAGCCGCTGTTAAACAACTTTACCCTCTTCCATTTCATAATGCATAGTCGTACTTCTATGGTTATTTTGGTGAAAGTGACACTAAAGTGTAATCAGTAACGCACTCTTTTTTTATTTCTTTCCTGTGTAGCATTCACATGGATACAAGAAGCGAAGGACAACATCAACAGGCTGCCACAAACAGGGAGGTGAAAGTGGAAAACTCCAAGAGACAAACCCATGATCGACAGCTGACTCATCCAGGTAATTATAGTTCCCACACCTACTCCTTTAAAAAAGTTTGTTTATGTTTTGACCTCAGGCCACGTGAAAGTTTCTTTACCTAACGTGGGCGGATGATTATTCTGCTCATGAGTCAACACACACGGATGTAAATTCGCAACCATTTATTTCTGGTTCTGCTCACGAGACAGTGGAAAATAAAAACATTGCCTGGCACGACAAACAGCCGAACGTTCACTGCGAGTGGAACTTCTTCTGTCATTATTGCATTGTGCAGATACCTTTAAACTCTGCTGGGTTTGTCCTGTGGAAAAATGTTGAAAACAAAAGGTGCATCGTCATCCAACATAGTTTTAGAACATGTGACCTCATTGAGTTCATTCACAAAATAAAATACTTTTCATACTATTGTTCTGCCCGCTACCAACCAGATGTAGGAGTGTGTAACATCCATTATGATAACCTGCTCTGCATCCCGTACACACATACAGTACATAGTTGTAGATGTGACATAGATTTGTTGAGCACTGTAGATGTTTCAGTGACACTATGTAAACACCAGGGTGAGTTTTATTGATTATGACACCCAGTGTTACAAACACAGGTTTGAAAATATACAGCTGCAAAACATATCAATGAAAATGATATGAAATAATAGTTTTGCAGCATCAAGTAAGAGACAATTCAAATTCTTTGTGGGGGGAGTTAACAAGTAGTTTTCATGACCTTTCAAATGAATCTAGTGCTGGAAAAATTGTTTCAAATATTGTTACTTATCAGTGTTGGGCAGGTTACTTTCAAAATGCAATACATTACATATTACTAGTTACCTTCATTTTAAAGTAATATAATATTATAATATACTATTACATTACAATATTACTGCCTGCGTAGAGTAATATATTATTACACTACTTCCAACAACATGCCCAAATAACCTGTATAGAAGAATTAAACAGCCTAGATCTTTTGAAATAAACGATTGTCTTGGACACAGTGATGAGCAGGCAGAGAGAGCATCACAGTCTGATATATTATGAGATAGGAATAAATATTTTTAATTGTAGGCTCAGTCATATGAAACACAATAGACCTATACCTCCTATAATGTAGCCTATAATTACATGACAAGACTAAAATCTTTTTATTTTAGTCCACAGAACAAGGAATGCATGGTGTGATTCAAGAGTGTAAATTAAAGTGCGCTCGGAGGATCAGGCTTCATCATTAGTCTTCATCATTAGTCTTCATCATTAGTCTTCATCATTAGGCTACGAAATACGGCTCATGTCAGTCCCACAGAGACTGAACACAGAACTTATAGGCCCGGCTGTATGCGTTACTTTTGCAACACGTTACAGTAATATATTTATTACTGTTGTAACATGTTAGCCCAAACACTGTTACTTATTTAGGCTGTTACTCTTAAATACATAAATGAGCAGAGAGGGCGAGGCAGGGAGCGAGAGAGACACTCTGTCCTCTTGTGTATGAAATGTGTGTATCGTCACTGCACTGTATTTTTATCAACACATCTATTGCTGAATCCAGGCGCTAATGTCTCACTGTCACACAGCCTACAGACTACAACTGCCAACTAGATTAGCAATATGTTCGGATTCACCGCTCACACAAACAAGCACGCAAACTCTCACCTGACACGGTCAAGCAGCTCTGTCTCACACACACCTGCAGCACTGCTTTGTACTGCATTGTACTACTGTGGTGATTTCATCCCACAGACTGATTTTGCAAAGCAGGCACTACACAAAGACCAACGTCGCACTGTAGACTAATGCACAGACTGATTAAAAAGCGTAGCAGCACTGTGTCTGTCTCGGTGTTGCCAGAGAACATACTGAGTCAGAGAGGCGGAGTTGTGCAGAAAGGCGTTATGCTGCACAACTTCACATGATGTTGAAATATAATATAATATAAACTGTGTTGTCTAAAACTGCATCTCGCTTGAAAATATATTGATATTTCTTAAATAGTCATTTTGATGCTCAGCCCTGCATTGTTCCATAAGTTTGAGCACATTTAAGTTATTTGTTAAAAATATTTGTCAAATCAACAGTAAAGGAATGTTTGAAATGTTTGAAAAAGGGCGTCAACTGTAGGAAAGTGTTACCACTAGTAGAGACTATTGGAAATCAAACTCTCACTGAAACCAGCCAAGAGAAGAGCAAAAACATCTTTTCCATGGAGAAAAGCCTTCAGTGATGTTCTTTGCTCTTCTTTCAATGAAATATACTCTGAAGTTCTTATAGAACTGATTCTATAGCAGATATGCTAACCTCTCGAGGAGCCAGTTGCTCCTCACAGAATACTGACTGGTTCGATGCCTGTGTGCGACTGTTCACGCCTAAAGCCTCGTCAATGATCTCGCAAATCCAGCTGCACTGCAAAGCAACTCAGCAGCATCGCACAATGTCGTCCTGCTCCTTGTTAATGTTTTCTTGTCTTGATTTTAAAGGTTGCTCTCATTGATTCACACACTGTTCCCCTTCTGCTGTCTTCCTCTATTTACTGTTGATCCAAAACAGGGAGAGCAACTTTAAAGGCACTGAGTAAAGGTCACACACAGTGCTGTACAAGCTGTCACACTGCACAATGTGATATTGGGGTTACGCACTGTAAATGTGCCTGTGTGGGGCTCCCAGTGATAAACAGACCAGAGATAATGCACTGCTAATGGAAGTCTGAGTCACCCTGAGGAAGTGGTCACACTGTGATCACGCCTTCTCCCCAGTGGCACACAACCCTCGTATGCTTACGTAACACTGTCAGTGATGAACTTCATGGCAGGAGTACAGAGTTGTAAGCTGACGCACTTGTTTGTATGCTGGGAGGCGGTGTGCTGTGATGTCTCTGCCTCCAAAACATGTGGCTGAACACTTTCAGCACAGAGGTTCCACATCTGTTACAAATTAGCAGGATATCTTACTAAACAAGAGAAAACTCGCTTCAGGCTGAACTTCAAAAAAAACCAAATAACATCAGTGTATGTCTGGCTCTCTGCTCTGAATGCTTCCTGTCCAGCTTTGGCCTGGAAGCATCTTAATGCCTGCATCAACACACTGATGCTCTGACAGACAGACTCTGGCCATTTAAGAAGCTCTAGTTTCATCTGTGTAGTGTTGTGCAGCGACGCTCTTTTTAAGATGTATGTATGTTTTGCCATAATAACAGACTAGACAGAATGTTGCTTAATTCATAGCACTGGCAACCCAATATGTCGCAAAACCAGTTACAACACATGCACACACACATTCCAGGTGGATTACTTTGTAACGCGAACAGTGTAACTCCGTAATTTCCTTGACAATTGTTGGAACAGAACTTTCCAGAGTTGTAAAAGCCTCACATGATTACAGTGATGAGATTGGAGTTCCTGTACTTCAATGTAACCTGAAGCAGCATTGCAGTGCAGTGTATGAACACAACCCAAGGGCAGGTAGTCCATATCAGAAAAACGGCCATATAGGTCATCTGTGAAAGCAGCTTATTACGACCCATAATAGATGTGTAGGGATGACGTATTTTTGTAGCTAACCCAGAAATTAGCATCACCCTGGTTCCCTCTGCAAAAAGCCTATGGGATTGTTGAATTAGATTCTGGTGTCAGTGTTTGATTACTGTAACCAATCAGCAACTACTATTTAAATGAAAGCATGTTGCCAAGTTTCCTCAGGGTCTCTTGGATGTTCAGGACACATTTCATCCCAGTCCAGGGAAAAATAAGTGATTGGTGAGGTTTAGAAGACACATACAGAGAATCACAAAAATGCTGAAATCCAGCTCAGAGGGCCAAACTTCAAACATTCTTAACTTAAAAAGTATTTGGAGTACAGCTATAGGATTTAACAAGGTCCAACAAATGAACAGAAGTTTCAACATTAACTTTGTCATGAAAATCCATGGCATGATCTGGGAAAAGTTCTGGATTTTTTTTGCAGTTGCTGCACTTGCAGGTGGGTGAGGTACATTTGTATTGTGTGTAGTGTGTTTTCAGTCGTGCTACACCTCACTGCTCCTCGTCCCTGTTGCCTCAATATCTTTTGTTTTTATCAATGTGAGCAGCAAGTGCTCCTCAGCATGTTTTCTACAGTTAAGTCATTTGTACAGTGTCTCAGTCATTTGTTTTTATTGATCTGTTGTGGGAGGAAGCCAGAGTTCTAATGCACGTTTCAACCATCAGCAGCACTAAATTTGCCAGGTTGTCCACGTGGACTAGTTTGCCAGCTGTGCACACATCTCTCCCTTAGTCTACATGTTCTTGTCCCTTATCCATCCTCTGCCTAACATAACAGCAGAGCCAGCACTCTGAGCCCGGAGAAGACTCTTCCTAAAACTTCAGGCAGCTTTTCTGTATTGACTGATAACATGCACTGTTGAAACACAAAACTTATGTGCAAGTGACATGTGTGTTGAAATAACAGAGAGGGGGTGAAAATCAAAGCATAACACTCAGCTGATGACAGCATAAAGTATCCACACTGCAGCTCACATGTGTACACACAGCCACACACACAGCCACACACACAGCGACACAAAGCCTGAGGAGCTGTTTTCATCTGGCAGCTCCCTGCAGTGTGTGTGTGTGTGTGTTTCTTCATGCTCCTTCACACCTTGCTTTCATTAGTAATTTGGTTGTTAACAGAGCTTATGTTGTGGTGTGTGTGTGTGTGTGTGTGTGTGTGTGTGTGTGTGTGTTGCTGTGTGTGTGTGTGTGTGTGTGGCTAGGCGGGGTGAGTGTGTGTGTGTGTGTGTGTTGCTGTGTGTGTGTGACTAGGTGGGGTTCGTGTGTGTGTGGCTAGGCGGGGTGAGTGTGTGTGTGTGTGTGTGGCTAGGTTTTCTGCCTTTATGTAAATCAGTTTGTGGTTACATAACAAATCTTAAATGAAACTGTATCTTCAGGTTCAGGTTGAGTTTCATCAGTATCAGATTTCTTGTTCTTTGGTAACGTTCTTCTAAGATTTTATCCTTAGGAACATTTCCAGGCTCTCAGGAATTAAGAAAAACTTTCCCAGATAGAGTGATTGTAGATCTGTTTTGTATTTCCAGAAATATCATACAAAACAAGTTTAATGTGCTCACTCCTGTTTGACTACTATTCTTTAAAACACACAATATGTCATTCCTGCCACTAGGGGTCTCTGTAGGGACAAAATGAAAGACATTTGCTGATAGTTGTGTGGGGAGGGCCAGGTGGAGCGGTGGGGTCAGAACTGCTTCTCAGCTGCTCAGGGCTGGCAAGCTCTTGAGTAGAGAGTCTGGTGCAGAGCCAGACCATCTGGAGGAATAAACACCAGGAGTCACTTTGGATTCTGCTCTGATCCAGCGAAGCTGTCATGTGAGGTGTTGACTTGCTCATTGTGGTTCAGTGTCACTAACCCTGCAATTAATGGATACAAATGTACCTCCTTATGAGGTGAGTAGTATATACTGTAAAGTATGCAACTGTACGTGTTTTTTCTATAAAATAGAAGAATTTATAGGGAAATGCTGCTGCATAAGCACATTTTGTGGCTTTGAAATAAATGTGAAGATACTGGTTTCCAGTACAAACCTTGCTGTGTGTGAGACAGAGTCAGCTTATCAGTGTGTGCTGCCTTGCTTCAGAGGTAGTGAAAACTGCTTGTGCAAGTTCTCTGAGCGTCTCTGACAGGACCTGAATTTTCTCTGCGGGAAGGCAGAGGAGGGAACAAGCTCATTCCTGGAGTTCAGGTAGAAGAATAATGTGAAGTGATTGATCGGTTGATGTTTAGAAAAGAAAGTTCTTCATATATGTCATGTCGGTGCAGGCTTATTCTGGGTCGATCTACAGCACCATGGGATCCATGTCAAGGTTAGTAGAAAGACAGAAATCAATTACAGACAACTGAAGACATGTCATCTGATCTTTTTTGGAGTTATGATTGACAAAACTGAAAAGACATTTTGGGAAATAGAAATCTTTTCTTAAGATAGTGTGATGGTAATGTGGGTTCTTAAAGCTCTGGTCTACGATCTGAGAAAGATTTTAAAAAAGCATCCCCCCCCCACACACACCCCTCCCCTCTGTGCTCCTTAAACCCTCCCCTCCGAGCTCGTATCGCTCTCCCCTCAGAGCCTCCCACGACACACCCCCTCCTGCAACAAGCAGCAAGAGCAACAAGCCGGCAGAAACCAAATACAGCTCCAGCTTTAGTAACGACCTCGGATTCACAGGTAAAGTTACTACAATACACGTTGAAACTAACGTAAATCTTGTAAGTCATTACAATGTCCGCAGCTAAGCTCCACAGCCAAGCTAGCGTAACGTCATTAGCATGTTACAGCTGAGTTACGTTACAGCTGGGTAATAAGTTACTATTTATCAACAGCTAAGTTAGCCAGTTCTAAAAGTTATTGAGGGCCAAGAGACTAACAGATGCTGCCGTCAGCTTTAATCATAACGATCGCTTCCACATTGTGGCTGAAAACTAAACCTGCATGAGCCTCGGACCAGCTGTGTCCCAGCTGTTGTCTGAGTAGCACCAGACTGCAACACAAACGTGCCCGTAAACCGTAATCTCTTGTTTATGACAGATAAGACACACAAATACACACATCGTAACGCGTATATGATAATCCATCATATTGATTTAGCAAAGGCTTCGTTGAAAACAAATGGACAAGACCAGGAGGAGGGTTAACAAAACAGTTGAGTAGTGACCGGGCGAGAGGTTTTTATGGAGAAATAAATCCGGACAGGATGAATTGTCTCGACACCGTCTAATAACACAGAAAAAAACTAACGGCAGCTTTCACAGTCATAAGCCAGCATCGGCATGAAAGTTATCTTTGTTACAGTGTCCACAATAAAGACGAAAGATTACCTGCTCATCAGAAACTCCGCTGTATCATCATCAGGTCCATATCTTCACGGAGCTTTCGCCACCATTCAAATGATGACCCGATGTTTACTCGGGTTTGAGCCCTCTTTATTTCACATCTCCGCTTTGTGTCTTTTCAGTGACAGACTTGCGCTTTCTTTCAGCCTTTGCCTTTTGCTCAGGGCAAAACAAACCTCTTGCAAATGCGGAAGTGGGTCGGGACGAGACGTGACCAGGAGCGGGAGAATGAGCGAGGGGAATGGATGGGAAAATTGACCAATAGGAGCCATGCGGGTCGCATGGCTCCTATTGGTCAATTTCTTTGCAGTCTTGCAGGCACTAGAGAGAATGGATTTATTTGGTTCCTTTTGCTCTTCACATTGTGTAGGTCGTACTATTGGGCCATAACCACCATCTAAATAATGTTAATAATAATGATCAATCTTTCAAATCGTAGACCATAGCTTTAACAAATACAGTATTGTGAGACACCTCTCTGGATGATCATTATTAGATTAAAGATCATTTGATAAAGAACAAGATGACATTGGGCCATATGCAGGCCATCCTCATCAGAAAAACAAGGACACAGGTTGACTATGAAAGCAACTTATTACGACCCATATTTATCTTTCTTGTCAGGCAGCAACCTCTAGTGGCTGCAGTAATTATAAAAACAAAAGCAAACTATTTTGTGGACTGATTGGTGTGTGGCACGATGAACTGAGTCTCTCAGTCTGAGGAGTGAAGCTGCTCTGTAGTCTGGTGGTACAGCAGCAGGTACTTCTGTATCTGTTGTCAGGCGGCAGCAGGTACTTCTGTATCTGTTGTCAGGCGGCAGCAGGTACTTCTATATCTGTTGTCAGATAGCAGCAGGGTGAACAGACTGTGGCTGGGTGGGCGTTGTCTTGAACAGACTGTGGCTGTGTGGGAGATGTCACTGATGCTTGTCAGTTGTGAATGAGCCAAAAGGGCAAAATTGAGGTAAAACATTTCTGAGGTTTGTTTAATTAAAATCACCACTTACAATAAAAATTATATCCGGTTGTTGCTGCTGATGACATCATACAGTTTCCACAGTGCATTGTTTTTGAGTTTGCATCTAGAGGAATATACACAGCAACAATAAAAACACTGGTGAATTCTCTGGGCAGATAATATGGGCGACATCTAAGCATCAGAAACTCGACATCTGGTGACCACTATGATCAGCATTCAGACATACATAATGCATCTTCAAAGTAAATGTAATAATAAACTGCATTTTCAAAAGATATTAGATCCAGGTCTAACCACCGTGACAAAATGGTATGTCCATACAATAGGAAGATTGTTATTCCTGTGTGATAAACTAGGTTGCTGATGGGAAAATGTCTTATGTAAGAGCACTGCCCTGGTTCCAGTGTTGTTGTGTAAGTCCTCCCCCTGGACACATTATTTATCTTGAAGCAATTAGGTCATTTTCCACATACTCCTATCAACCTTTGGCCTGCGGTCCCCCCACCCTGTCCCCCAACCCCGTCCCTCCTCTGCAGCCTGTACCACCCAGCAGCGACCCTATGAACTCCTCAGGCCGCTCAACAACTCTTGAAGGGGGCCAGAGAGGGGTCGATCAGATGGCTCATGATTTGGGGGAAGATAAGTGTAATCTGTAATTGGCAGGCTAATGTAATTTACGGTGTTGCAGTCTAATCCATGCATGAAAACAATTAAAACATTCACCCAAATGGTCAGATTAATGGACTAATTTTATTATCTCTTACACAAATATAATTTTACATTTTAAAACTTTCTCAATTTAATAATAATTAATCTTGGTTAAACACAAACACCAGGGACAGCAAAAACAGATTTATCAGATGCACATGCATGTTCACGTGCACAGTAAAGGTGCTTATAGACAGCAAGCTGTAGAATTAAGTACCAATCACATTAGAACAGATACCGATTTATAACAGAACTTTTCTTTGTACTTTACTCTTTCTGTGAAAACAAATCAGTCATTTTAGTTTTTAGACCTGGAAGCAGCTGGAGAAACTGTTTTTTACTTTGTGCACTATAGTCAACCTGTATAACTGGTCTAAAATGAAACTGATAGAATATCAGCACAGTATTGGACTATTTAAAAAATATAAATTACATAAATGTCAAAAGGATCTGTTATGCTCCTATGCTAACCCCGGCTAACAATACACCTGCCTCTAGGGCTAGTGAGCCTACCGCTACAAGACATTAAAGTGATAGTTCAGGTCTCTGGATGTGGGGTTGTATGAGGTACTTATCTGTAGTGAGTGTGTTACCTGCAGGTAACACACAGCAGTCAGCTGTGTTACAAAACAAGGTCATAAACTGAGCAGAACTGTGGATCTGAGCCACTGTGTCAAACAGTTTGGTGCCAGTGATGTTGGGGCAAGTTGAGCCAATGGCTCATCACACACACACACACACACACACACACACACACACACACACACACACACACACACACACACACACTTTATGTGTGTTACTGTTACAAGTTCAGGTTAATGTTTGATGACTGTTACAAGTCTCACAGTGTCGATGTAATAAATTCCTGATTGATGACCAGTGTTGGGGAGACTTAAACTACATGTAGTTGAACTACATAGCTTAACTACAATTTGCTGTAACTTGCTGGTAGTTAAACTACATTCATATTTTGTGCTGCGTCAAGTATTTCAACTACTTTTTGGGTCATTTTTTATAGTTTAACTACTCAATTTACAAACTACAATTTTGGCCAATAACATGAAATATTTTTTTTATAAAAAAAAAGACCTATATAATATAAATTTTATTTTATTTTTCTTTGAAAAAAGGCATGAAACATGTCATGACATGCTTAGCCAACGCTGCCTCTGATTGGCTTGCCCTGGCAGCACTCAAATGCTTCACAGAGTGGGTGGGTCTTTATGCCAAGGAAGGCAGTGCTCATATGGCACAAGCACGTCATGGACAACCCTCCCGCTACCCCCGATGTGCCCCCGAACGCGCCAGCCCAACCATGGCCATATTTGAGCTTGTACATGTTAGATATAGATGGCTTTTTAGTGTTGGTAAAGATGTTTTTAGTGCCAAATGGAGCCGGCTGTCTGATAAAAACTTTGAGAGACTGCTCATGTGTCGTGTCAACAAGCGATTCTGCCCTGGCATCTACTTTAGTGCCTCTGAAGTTCCTGTGATGTTGACCAAAAATGTCAGCTTTTGTTCTTTAAAAAATAAAACTTGAGTTGAGAGGCATATTTCTGCTGGCATGTGAATTTTTTGTAGGCTATTATATTTTGTTTCATATACACCATATGTTGATTTATTTAACGCTGAGTTAAATGAGTATAATTAGTGTAAGTAGTTGCTAAACCTACTTTTTTTAGCAGTAGTTTAACAAACTACATTTCTCCAGGGGTAGAAATGTAGTTTGTTCAAACTACTGCCAGGCTGAACTACATGTAGTTTTACAAGCTACGCTTGCAAAGTAGCTTCCCCAACACTGTTGATGACTAATGTTAAGTTTAAAGAGTAGAGGTTATGCTAAAGTGCCTCTACACTGGAGAATCCCATGTGCAGGGCCGGCAGGGGGAAGTAAGACATGTCGCACTGCAGCTGCAGTTGTCCCCTCTAGCTTCTCGCCACCACCACACACACATAAACACATTACACACACACACATACACACACTAATGCTGTGTTCACACCAAACGCTTAGAAAATATTTACGTTGTGTAATGCAAATAAAAATATTCGCGAACCACATCGATATGAACCCAGAACAAAGACATTTCTCTGTGATCTGACTGGATCAGAAGGACGTGGAAATAACAATATCACAATGCCATCTTGTAAAAAGCCTGATTCATGCTTCATCAGGTCTGTCTGCCAGACGACAAGCAAACAACTTTTAAAATGCTTGTTCCCTGAATGGAGTTCGGATCCATAAGAGCTATACTTCCACACTTACCAGGTAGTCTGACCTGCTAGCTCACTTTCCTCCACGGCAGCTCCTTTTCTGTCCTGTCTTGGTACGAGTAGATGTGTTATCGTACAGCTCTGGGTGTCCGCAAAAGTCCATGATTAGTGATTATTATCCTCTCCTCCATTGTTGTTCATGAATGTCCGGGCATCAGCAACATTAACGTCATGATGTCAAATCGAATCGAATCGGGTCACATTGATGCTTTCCTCTGCAAATGCTCAACGACTTTCTGTCAGTGCCTTTACTGTAAACAAATACAGTAAAATATAAATGATCTCGATCTTGATCTTGAGGCCACAATTACTGGTGCTGCATTTACTTACCGCGTGGCTGCCACACACAGCAGCCGAATAGGTTTTGTTTTTCCTTGACAACCGTTCATCTGAGTGACTTCACACTTGGTGGCCTTGTCGAGTGTGACGTTGTTTGGACACACGACATATGTAACAAACTTAAAAAAACAAAAACAAGCGAGCAGTGACCCGCTTCAGGGTTCTGACTGGCTCAGCAGGACAAAGGCTCGCACCATAACTGCCCGAGAGAGTAGAAAGGAGGGGGAGGCAGTCAAACTATCCAAGAAGCCGCAGACAGGTTGGCAGAAGAGTCAACCAAAGAAAGAGTGTAAACTGCTCCTGCTGTTCAACCACAGTTTTGTCTCACTAGTGAAGTTTCTGTCTGGACTTAGACCACTACCTGTTTTAATTGGCAGATTTAGTGTTGAGTGTGAAGTAGGGGTACGTGGATCGATACTACCAATACTCTGCACGCCCTTTGAAGATTGATCTAGCATCAAACGGATCGATACAAAGGGATCAGCTTCAATTTCTCTCTTCTACATTGTACTCACATATTTGTAATTCATAAGGAGAGAGCCGTCTAAAAACGTTCTGTTGGCTTGAACACGTGTAAGCCTTCTCTTTGCTTCTCCACTGCTGTGCTGTTGTCCTGTTGTGTGCACAACAGTGCTCACCCTGACCACTGGTTTAAACCCATATCCGGCAGTGGTGGCTGAACGAAAGAGGAGCATCATTTAGAGCCATTTTAACATTGAGAACTGTGTGTGTATGTGATGTTCACTACTGTCGCAGCACAACAAACTTATTGAGACAGAGAACTCTGAGCTGCAGCAAAGGAGGGAGGAGGAGGAGGGAAAAGCCTCATCATCACCCAGACCCCTCAGACAGTTCACTGGCAGAGTCTTTTCAGAGGCGGGGAATATCCAGGCAGATACAGTGAAATATAGATAACTATAGCATACTATATTCAGACATACAAATAACATATTCAGCCCACTGAAGCTTGTTGTCTAAATGAATTACGTCAATAAAACTGAAAAAACTAATATACCTGAAACCTGAAACCTGACAATGGCTGAATATAGTAACCTTTGTGTTTAACAGTGAACGGTAGGATTCCTATATTGAGGCCACATATAGTCTATCATAGACTATAGACTGAATTATTATTTTCCCCAAGAGCCCAACACTTTTGTTATTTGCCTTAAAAAAAACTGTCCTGTGTTTTAATAATAAAATGTATCGTGATATTGGCTTTGTATTACTTGCTGTCGGATCAAAACCAAGTTTTGTGGTATCACCCACCTCTAATGTGAAGCTGTTTGGAGGAAATGTTGCCTGTTCCAAACAGTCACACTTTGAATGGTCACTGAATGCACTAGTTAAAATCAAATAACTACAATAAAGAGTTCTTCCCTCAGTTAAGTTACTGTCTTACTTAAAAAAATACATGCAAATGTAAAAAAGATAATAATAAATTAATCTGTTAAAAGCTCTGGCTCATTAGCATAACAATAGAATCAGTACACACATTTTTCACAACTCCTCAGTTTAAATTCATTTCAATCATTTCAAATCCAGCAAAATATAGTTCATATCAGCCTGTGCTGGGTTAGGTCCTAATTGGGGGAGGTTATTTAAGAGGATATGAGTCTTTGTATGACTCTGATGAAGATGCACATTAGTCTTTTCAAAACAGTTTGTGGTCTGAGTCCAACACCATGGACGGGCTTCCAGCTTCATGTGGAGCAGTTGAGGCGCATTAAACTCTGTCCTTTATAGTTCATATCACTTTTCTAAACATGGAAATGATGTGAGTTTATGTGGTATTATGCATTTTGCTCTTTATATAGGCAGTTTTTTTCACCTAAGCACTTGTTTTTTACTATTTTCTGTGCATAAAGCTGTTTATCAGAAAAAAAGGAAATGAAGAACTATAATACATTTTTGCCCATTACTTTTAATAAGGGGTAATTTGAGGTCGCAAAATGGCATTTTTTGGCAGGCCCTTGTATATTTCTGAAGAAAAACATGTTTAAAGTGTTCAGTTAAATTTGTTATCAAATTTTAACTTGGACCATGTAATAATATATGATGTGGACCCATTGTGTTTTACAGCTAATGGGTGCAGTTACAGTTCATCTGCAGGCTTATTGTTGCATTAAAAAATGTAAGCGAGAAAAACAACAGTCGGTTAAACATCCTATAGATTAATGCCAGAAGCACTTGCAAAGCTTCCCACAATTTGGGAAAAACATTCAGCTTATAACATTTTAAAAGGGATAGATGCAAATAGTGATGACAACTGCAACATTCTGTCTGTTGAGCACACACGTGCACATACATTTTTTCCTCTCTTGTTGCTGTGTGTGTTCGTGTGTTCATCTTAAATTCATGTAAATGACGGAAGGCAGATCTTGCTGCCAGATGAGAAACATTATAGTCAGACCAATGTCAGGCAATTATATAATTTCCTAGATTTACTGCAGAGAAATTCCAAGTTAATTTTCTCAGAGTTGCATTTTTTTCATCCTCATCCAGGATGAAGTTCTGTCTCTTTGGTTCACAGGGGCAGGAGCAGAATGTTGACCAGTTTTTCCGCCATGGATCAAGTGGAAATAAAAAAGAATTTATGGTTTAAACAGACTGTGTCGTACTGCACATAATCCTGCCAACAGACAACATACTATACATACTTGGATGGTTGAATGCAAAAACCTAATGTCATCCTGATGCTGTAATTTGGAGGGTCAGCCAATGTGGTGAAATTCATTGTAATTTAATATCATTATAGCATTAAAGCAAAGACGTTCTTTTCAATAATTTGGCATGGCGTCTTAAGTAAAAAGAGTGTGTGTGTGTGTGTGTGTGTGTGTGTGTGTGTGTGTGTGTGTGTGTGTGTGTGTGCATGTGTCAGCAAGATCTCAGTGAACATAATGTATGAAGAACAGTATGTGAGTGTTGTTTAGGGCTTTGAACACTGGTCAGGTAGCTTTGACAAAATTAATGGTTTTAAAATGTACTCGAGCACTCAAGAAAGGTAAAGTTACACAAGATTTCTAAGGCCAGGGAAAATAAAACATGATTACCTGATGGGATTTTGAGCAAAAAACTTGAACTCATAATGTCTTCTACAATGATGTTGTAGGTAGTGTCTTTGGCAACTTAAATGACAAAAAACTGACCAATTTGTATGTGGGAAAGTCACTGAGACAAGTTAAAAAGATGAATGATAACACCTTTATATATATAAAAAAACAAAACAATGAAATTACACATACAGTTTAATCAGTTTTTGGCAGCATACAGTCAGTCTGTGTGGAGATTGTGGACATGGGCTGTTTACAAAATGTATGTCATGTGAACACTTGCCAGTCCTATTAATGCGTGTATAGTATAGGTTATTCAAAGACTTCGCTTTTCATGTTCCAACATTGGAGGCTAAAGATGGTAAAAGAGGTTGGTGAATATACTACCACTGGAGAAACCAGTATTACCACACGACAATATCAGTTGATTCATTAATATAATGTAAACAGTCAAGGACCAATTAGCGATTCTCATAACTGACTGTAACTGTGACTGCATTAACTCACACCAACCTCCTTGGCCTCTCTCCCGGTCTTTCTGGTTGTCCTCAGGAGTTCGCTTATTCTTCGGAGCCGCTCTTCACTGTCAGCGTCTTTGGGCTCGTCAGGTAGAGCGGCCACCACCCAGCCTGCCGGCTTTACCTAACAAGCCCAGAGACACAGCAGCTGCGACAGCCAGTCGTATTGGTAATTTTACCGGGGCACACAGTCTGCTACATCAACTCCACCGCTGGCTGTTTGTTTTAAACAACTGCAAGAAAAACACAACAACACAACCCAAAAGCACAACCCATCAACACCAGAAAGCCATTCGTTTTGTGAATGATGAGTTGTTTTGTCTTGTATGTTTTTATTCCCCTTTCTTTTCATTGCCATGGATCCTCTTGTGAGTCTGAAATAAAGTTTGAATTGAATTCCTACAAACTATGACCAAAATATATATATTTATATTTACATGATAATTCTCCATCGTACATTTCTAAACCCTGGTTGAAATGGCTGGTACTGTTAAGTCCAATCATCATGGGTGGCATCAGGCTCACCATACGAAACAAGAAACCATATTTGAACCAACACTCACATACCAATGTATTATCAGAATACAGAATAATTGATACACATATGACTTATAGTTCTGTGTGCATTTACAGTCCTTTAGTTTGGCAGAATACAAGTGTAGGACGCTGTCAACACTGCTGTAACAGTGGGTAGACCGGTGGGAGGGAATGACTTGTGGAAAAAGGCCTGCATATGATGTTTACAGAGGAAAAATCTTCAAGGTTTTTTTTTACTACACTACATACATGGATAATGACGGGAACAATGAGCAACATCATCCAAATGGATATATTTTGTTTTGGAACTCATAAAGTTCACAATGAGCTTTTCCCTGCACGAGAGTCAATCTTGTTATGTAACAAACACTCTAATGAGCACCAATGCTGCACTGAGATCAGCTTCCAAAGACTAACAGATCTCAAAAGAAACACTCCAGGATTGAGGTCCAGTGCAACCCTAGATCCCAGAAGTCAAAACATTTCACAGCATCAACTGTAAGCTGGAGATAGTTTCAGCATTTGGGGCCAATGTTTGAGACTAAAAATGTATTTGTGCTGTTTCAGCTGAGCTGGGGTTTGCATAAGACCGACATCACACCTGTTATGTTCATGGAGTATTTAAGAATGTTTGTTGAAGGTAACTTTGCTTATGCTAGCTAGCTAATGCTAACTTGATGTTGATGAAAAAATGGATACCATGTGATTCCAATAGTATTGGCTCACAAACCTTGTTAGAAGCTGGAACCAACCATCATTTTGGACCTGACAAACATAGTCTGTAACGAGTAGTGATAGGGCCCAAATGCAGCACACAGGAAACCAGGAATAGTGATGAAATGCCTCTTGACAAAGTCTGACGGATCCGCAGATATGGCAGGCAGGACAGGATATCTGCTGGCAGGCTATGGGTTTGTGAAGGCGGAATTCACCAGGTGAATATGCACATGGTGTGCAGACAACAGCAAGTGAAGCAACACAGCAAGAGTCTCCGCTCCACAGGAAGTCACAGAGAAGCCGAATGAAAAACTCACTCTACAGCGTAGCAGTGGAGAGTATACATCGGGCAGCCACAGGTAGAACAGTATCTAAAGAAGCAGCGGAAATCTCAAATCCGGGGGATCAGACAAGATGGGTTGGTGAGAGGCAGGCAGCTTTGGCAGAAGGTAATCAGTCTGGGGAAAAGTGCTGGAGAGTCTTGCATGAATGACAAAGAACAATCTGGCTATGAGTGTCTGTGAGTATATATGGAGTGGAGACTCTTGCTGTGTTGCTTCACTTGCTGTTGTCTGCACACCACCACTAACCACTGGTTGGAGTGCTTGGAGCGACCAAAGCCTCGCATTGCAGCAATGGTTTCTCAAAGTATTTTAAATGGTTATATGACTTGTTGAAATGGTGTGCACACACCAGTGTGCTGTGGGATATGTTCCATCCATGCATTATTATTACAATATACATACAGACACAGGCACATAAAATGTCCACAGTCAAAGAAAGTAAAAGTGTACTTCTTGCTCACAGTTCAGTTATAAAATCTCAGTGATGCAACAGAGCATCACTACCAGCTGCTGTCAGAGCAGGGCTGGAGCTACACATTTTGGGACCCTGGGTCGGATTTGGATTTGGTGCCCCCAAATTGCAGCTTCTCCTATCATTTAACTCACTGACTCCAGCCTGTCCACACTGTTGAACACACTGAGGGTGTAGTCTCTGGCCACCAGGTCAGTGGTCCCTCTGGTAGCCATAAACTGTTTCGTTGCTGTTGTTGTTCATTTTTTAATAGTTGGGACACGGATTAGAAGTAATGAAACAGCGGTGATGGCAGGGCCCCCCCAAAAATCTGACTTGTACACGTGCATGCCCAGCTTCTCCCCTGTCTCACTCTCAGGTTTTTGTGAAAAGTTGGCAGTCCTGCAATGAAAAATGATTGATTCACAATCATAACAATGTTTTTGATTTTTAAAAAGTGATTTGGCTACATAAAAATGTTATCGATATGACCTTTAAGTGTCATTCTGTCAATTATGTCACTTTCAATGCAAAGTTGATACTGCTTGAGATGAACCAAGGCGACATAACCTGTCATAGACATGTCACTGCAATTATTCAACATAAAGAAATGATTTAGCTTTTTGTATTAACATTACATTAAATTGTTATGTGCAATTTTTGACATTGGCTGTCAGTACACCATTATAATTGTGTCAGAAATATTTTTGTTGACTTCAGCTACAGTGGTACAACGTGGACATATCATTAAAAGGCCATCAAGGGTTATGACACTGTCAAGTGTTTTTGTTACAGTGCCAGGAATAATTTAATTGACCTCAAGTAAAGTGGTACAATTTTGACTTGTAATTAAGCATGACTCTGTAGTAAAAGAGTACTGATACCAGACCGGCATGCCTGCACCCCAGACCTGTCTCCAGTTGAAAATGTGTGGCGCATTAAGCACAAGATAACACTCCAGACTGTTGAGCAAGTGAAGCTGTATTTCAAGCAAGAATGAGAAAGAATGTTGCTTTCAAAACTTCAACAATAAGTGCCCTCAGTTCCCAAACCCTTTTTGACTGTTGGTAAAAGAGGAGGTGATGTAACACTGTGGTAAATATGCTCCTGTCCCAACTTTTCTGGAACATGCTACAGGCATCAAGTGTGTATTTACTGACAACAGTGAGGTTTAAACTTTAAACATATTTGTACTGTATTCAATTTAATGTTCGTTGAAAAGGATCTGCAAATAATTGCATTCTCTTTTTATTTATGTTTTACCAGGGGTGGAAGTAACTAATTAAAACCACTCAAATTACTGTAATTAAGTATTTTTTTTGCCAGTACTTGTATTTTTCAGGTCTGTAATTTTACTTGTACTTGAAGCAACATTATGTACATTTTTTACCTTAAAATAACAGCTTGAAAATCATGTTGATGGTACAGTGTCTTGTAATAGGTTGAACGGTGTCTCTGTCACTTGTCTCTGCTCTATGTAACTTCAATGAGAGGGGAGGATCACAGCATTACATACATGTCAACTCACATTGTTCTGATGTCATGAGTTCTGTTTCTAGTTAGCATCTACACTGTGGTGCGCACAAATGCCAAAAAAGCCAATTTCTACATGACGTTGCTTTAAGTATGCACTACCATGATGATTACCACCTGATTAAGATTATAATTAAATTCTGAGCATGGCCGTGGCCAGCTATGAGGTCATCAAGGTCAGGACCTTGTAATTATTTCCTTGCCTTTGTATTTTGTTAATATATTAAATTAGTATTTTAAAAAGTCAGTACTATATACTGTAACTGTATAATCATGAGTCTAAATGTCTGGTCAGTCCATTAGGTGTCTTTGTGGCAGCACTACTTTTATTAATCTATTTTTTTATAAATTCATGCAGGTCACGTTAAGAGGCTGTGGGTCAGCTGGTCCCAGGTCTGCTGGCACTCTGTTATTCTAGCACAGCCACGCATCCATCATGACTGTTCAAAGCAGCATAATGAAAGAAGCTGCAGCAGGATATTGGCTTTCAAATCGCGCTGACTGCTAATATTTACGGACAAATTAGCAGTGCACAGTGCATCAGACCACTGATGAGAGCAGGTAGTGTGTCTGTTGTGTTAAGTTTAATATATACACACCATACATGCTTCAAAACTACTACTCTATTACTACTATTACTCGTATGTAGCTAAATATTGAAGCTAACATGTGTCACGCTCATTAGTGTAGCCTAATGAAGAGAAAAGCAGAGACCAAGTTATGCACACGAGAAAAGACAAACTACTGATGTGATGTTTCAACCACAGAGAGTCTTCAGGTAAAAGTGAACACATGAAGTCAGATGAGTCTTCTGATATGAGACATTTCCAGAAAGTTAACAGACTGATGTGGACACATCCCTGATCTTGATGTCTTCATGTGATTGGACAGACCAGATGTGGGGGGTCACACTGGGACTTGGGACATCTGGACTGGATTTATCAAAGTTTAAAGACACTGTAACATGTTGACACTGTTTATATTTAATCTTTGGCATACAGACATGGTCTATTATGCACATACACAACTTGCTAATTTATTTTCTGGATCATGATATAATATAGGACACAACAAGCAAACAATATTAATAATAATGATGTAATATTTTGTTCACACTGGAGAGATACTGACTGTGAATATTGTCCTGGTGTATATGAGGCATTTTATCTAATCAGGAGATGATGATTTGTCATTTCATCACTGATAAATACAGACATCTGTTCACCTCTTTACCTGAAGAAGACATCTGTGGTCGAAATATTCAGATCAGTCAGATCCACATCAAATACCAGACAAGTGTGCTGGTGTTTTTTCTGTTTTATTAGTCAAGTTACTCATGACTCAAGTCAAGTTCTTTTGTACTCTATTTTAAGTAGTTATTTTAATTGCTACCTTTACTTCTACTTCAGCAGGCGTGCTTGTTGCTTGCTAGTTTGCAAACTAACAGTACTTACACTTGAGTACAGTTGTTGGCTGCTCTACCCACCTCTTAGTATCAGAGGTAGTATCAGAGGTAGTGTCAGAGGTAGTATCAGAGGTAGTATCAGAGGTAGTATCAGAGGTAGTGTCAGAGGTAGTATCAGAGGTAGTATCAGAGGTAGTATCAGAGGTAGTATCAGAGGTAGCGTCTGTGTGAATGGAAAAGCCGGACGCACGGATCAGGAGTGTGTCGATCTGTTGGTGTTTGCAGTCTGATAACTAAACAGATCCTTCACTCATCAAATAAAAGAGAAATGACCAACAAAGCAACATTACAGGACCAAACAACAGCAACATAGTAACTGGTAGTGTATCTAGGTGGTTAAAATTGGTCAATTTCGCAGATGACACAAATATTTTTGCTTCAGGAAAAAACATTAAACAAGTGGAAACAGCTATAAACGAGGAAATGAAAAAACTAAAAATATGGTTTGACTGGAATAAATTATCATTAAATGTAAGTAAGACTAAGTTCATGTTGTTTGGCAAATGCACAGTGAACACAAAGGTGCGAATAGAATTAGATGGGGTTGAAATTGAAAGGGTGCATGAAAACAAATTTCTTGGGGTTATGACAGATGACAGGCTGAGTTGGAAACCACACATCAAACATGTACAGTCCAAAGTTTCAAGAAGCATTGCAGTCATACACAAAGCAAAACAATTACTGGATCATAATTCTCTTCGCACACTTTACTGTTCTCTGGTCTTGCCATATTTACATTACTGTGCTGAGGTTTGGGGAAATACTTACAAAACTTCATTACAGTCACTTACCATCCTGCAGAAAAGAGCAATAAGGACTATTCACAAGGTCAACTACTTGGAACATACAAATCCACTTTTTATAAATCAAAACTACTGAAATTCACTGACATTGTATCTTATCAAACAACAATCATCATGTATAAGGCAAAAAACAGACAATTACCAGAAAATATACAAAATGTATTTAGGAATCGGGAGGGAGGTTATCAATTAAGAGGGGAACATAACTTCAAAAGCTTAAACAGACGAACAACCTTGAAAAGTTTCTGTATATCTATTTCTGGTGTCAAGCTATGGAACAATCTAAGTGAGGAACTCAAGCAAAGTCCAAATATTAACCAGTTCAAGAAAATTTACAAAAACATGTTGTTTAGTGGGTACACTGGATAATGATCATTAATGATTATTGGTGATTATTATTTATTAATTGATGTGGCATGGTGATGAGAGGTAGAGAAGCCTATGTGAATGTGTGTATGTATGTATGTATGTATATGTATGTGTATATATGTGTATGTGTATGTGTATATGTAAGTGTATGGGTGTATGTGTGTGTATATATATGTATAATTTTTATCTAGACAAAGGGTTGAGAGCTAACAAGCTATGCTTCTTCTCACTCCTTTTCGAATATGTCATTTATTTATTTTTTTTCTGTGCTTTATTATTATTTTGCTTCCTCAAATTTTCATTTCTATATTATGTTGTGCAAATGATTTGCTTACTAGCAATCAGGAAGCCTTGTACTATTTGCATATTCGGAATAAAATAATAATAATAAAAAATAAATAAAAAAATAAAGTGTCTTTGGCATCTTACATGAGGAAAAAAATACTGCAGTTATATGTGGAGAAGTGTCTGTCATCCTGTCTGTCCTCCTGTCTGTCCCTACTGTCTCGACTCTTCGTCACATTTGTGCCCAAAAAACGGCATCTGTCCCCGGCAGAGAGAGCCAGACGGCTCCCACAGTTGAAA
The DNA here is from genome assembly GCF_040436345.1 of Pagrus major. Lineage (NCBI taxonomy): Eukaryota > Metazoa > Chordata > Actinopteri > Spariformes > Sparidae > Pagrus > Pagrus major. Next base: position 14,435,130 of record NC_133232.1, on the reverse strand, counting down.
CTTTAACTCGCCATGTCTTTGTTGCTTCACACAAATGTGACGAAGAGTCAAGATCTGTTTTAAATCAAGACTGAAGACCTTTCTGTTTGCCACTGCTTTTCACTGAAGCAATTTTAAGGCTCTTTTAAACCTATTCTATTTTAGCTTACTTTCCTATTTCTTAACTTGTTTTAATGTTTTGTTTCATGATGTCTTCCTACTTGTTTTTAATATATTTTAAATGCAATTTTTAAATTGTTTTAATGTAATTTTTATGCCCCTGTAAAGCATTTTGAGTTGCCTCATGTCTGAATTGTGCTATACAAAAAAACTTGCCTTGTCTTCCACTATTGTGTTGTTGTAGTTACTGTCTCTGGCAACTTGTATTGAAAAAAATCACTGCGACGGTCAGTCCCAGAAAACAGCATCCCTCCCCGCAAGTGAGATTCAAACAGGGTCCTCTATTTACTGATGGCGATTATGTAATTATGTAATTTAGAGAAAAAACCTTAACTTTGTCACTTTACAGGATGCATGGTGGGTCAGGATCTCCATCACAACACATTATAACAGCATCCATATGATTATAAACAGTTGGTAGATCCATCTCTGGACTAACAGGTGGAAATCGGAGGAAACACGTTATAAAAAACACACGGATGTCAACGTCACAATGTGTACTGTCACGCCTCTTTTAGATCTGCAGCACCATGCAGTTCAGCAGTGTGTGGTTCAGTGTGAACAAACAAAGGCGGAGAAAAGGCGAGCCTTCGCTGTGGCGATAATGCGGAGTCTCTGTGTGAAAAGGGCTACTGTCTCTGCATATTAAACTTACAGCTTTCAATAAGACAGCTAACTGTGTGGGAGAGACTGAATGACGATCAGAGATGAGCAGAAACCTGACTGGATTTTTTTCATGAAAGAATAAGACAACAGAGTCAGGTATTAACAAATAGCAGCTCTATACAAACACTAATTTCTAAACTCTGGTTGAGGCAGTGGTACTTAGTACAATTATCTAAACCTTTCAGTTGCAATTTTGTAGCCAATAAAGCTATCTGATCGCAAACAGATCATTGAAACCCTGACAGAAAAAAACTCTGCAGCAGGCGCAGGTTTGGAGAGATGACGTTGACCACTGAGCAGAACAGAGCAGTAGTTGGAGTAATTTAGTTGGAAGATTTAAAGAAGCAGAACCCCCTTTGATTGAATGCCTACGATTGATAATGTATCAATGGTTGAAAAGTAACTAATACTCTGAGTAGTATTTGAGAAGAATACTTTGTACTCATTCTAAACAAGTTGTTTTACTTGTAATTAAGTAACATTTCAGTTCTGTAACTTTACTCCTACTTTCAGTACTCTTTCCACCACTGCGCTTTGCACAATGTCACAACTTTTTTGGAATCGGGGTGTATCTATTTATCTACAACGTAATCAGGAATGTGAACTCGCTCAGTTGGCCAATGAACTGATGTTGCACTGCGTTGTGGCAAAAGTTGAGCAGGGTTCAGATTTAACCCCAACCTGATCCATGCATTTCCTTTTTTTGGGAGCCCTATGAGTCAAGACCAGGTACGTGCCAACACAGTGATCTCATTGAAATCAACTCAGAAGCTATTTTTTAATAACATATTGTTATATGTAAAAAAAAATGTGTGGATACAAGTTATTTTCATATCTAACTGCAATTTACACATTTGTGTCTGCCTCATTTTGACCATGTGGTCTAAATTTAGCACCACTTAAAGAATCATGGAGGGCATTTCCACTACAGGAACATGTACTTAGACGGACTAGAACTCTCTAATGGTTCAGGAATTTGCAGGGCGGAAATTTTCCGTGTCTCACACAAACACTTATATGCGTACACCTTAAAAATCTGAGTCACTGTACCTGAGTCACATCGGATAGATTTTTATCGGCAAACATCATTGTTTAAAGGCGTGTTAACCGCAGGGTAATGTATGTTTGATCACTATTAGTCGCGAGTATTTCATCACCCCAAACAGCCAAATCACTTTTTAACTGTAAAATAATGAGCAACGCACCGAGGGTGTGTGCGTCTGAGTTAGAATTCAGGTCAAACTTTTACTGAACTCAGCACTCACCTGAGACTCTCTCGTCTTTTCCCCTCTCCTCTCTGTAACGTTGCTTTCATTACGTAAGTAAGTTAAGTACATTTTCCCTTCAGCTCCTCCTAAATTCACTTTTCAATCCCAAACGTGGAAAAGTAATCTCTGATCTCTCCTCCCATCAATATGGCTTCAGATCAGAGTGTAATCGGATGTGACTCCATTCCTCCAGAAGGCCTGGCTCTGCAGCTGACTCCCTCTTCTAAAGCTGGCTGACTCAGAGCAGCTATACCCCCTGCTCCACCCGGCAATCCCCACACATCAGAGATACTCCCAGCAGCAGAAATGACACAGTGTACATGTAAAATCAGGGCTGGACATTTCTTGTGACACTTATTACCATTGAAGTTATAATGTCGACTTCCAAAGTAGTTTTAAGTTGAGTGGGTCAAATAGAGAGTATGTGGACAGACTGACCCCTAAATTCTACCAGATCCGTGTTTGGTCCGTCTCCGCTCCGCCACGGCAGTGGAGCTGATAGGTTTCACTCTAGTCTATGTGTTTACTTCCATTGGCTCCGCTGCATTGCATATCTGCTCCATTGCAGCTCCGGCAGTCCGGACCCTTCTGCAGCAAGCCGGACCCTTCTACGCAAGGCTCCTATTTCTGCTGGATGCCGGAACATGACGCAACAATTCAGCCGAATTGCCGGACGATGGAGCAAAACCATACTGGAGCCGTTGTGTAACGCACATGCATCCAGTGGAATTCCTGGTCGAGAGAATGAGCAATCAGGAGAAAGAGAGACAGAGCAGAGATGAAAGAACAAAGTGAGTCAAATAAGACCTTTGTCCGTTTCGTGAAAGTTATGTTCTTTGTAAAAACACAAACATGAACACAGACAGTAAAATGGACTTTCAGTTCTTAGTTTCATTCCAGTTTAATTCCTCTAGTTATTTAGTTCCAAGAACTATTTGCACAAAAATGGATAATACGCTAGTGTCAACAAACGATTGCCCTCTATTGCTACATGTACATTTGAAGATGTTAATGTCAGATGTATCAGAAATCTTATTGCGTGTGTAGATGCAAGTAACAGACCACCAAATTACAGTCCCCGACTAGTCTTCAGCTGTATTATCCTGCGTTAATACTTCTAATTCAGGAGACTGTTCTATACTGCTTATCAAAAGATTCTTCAGTTCAGTTTTCAGTTCATGGATTAATATTCATTCTCTAATGCTTCTGAAAAAAAGACCCTACATGTGGAGTCCAGATTGAAGTAATAAGCATAGCTTTCAGGGATTAGATTTCCAATAAAAGCTAATTATTGGTCTAGTATATTCCAAAACCAATGTGTCTGTCCAATTGTGATTAAGTGTGCAGTGAAGATAGAGAGACTGAGTGTGTGTGGTCTCTTTGTGAAGTGAACACAGCTTTGTGTGTGCTTTCACACCTTTTACACCTTGGAAACCAGCGCTGGGAAGACAAGGTGTCCTTTTCACCCGGCCACCCCTGGGCCCTGCACCGCGACACCTCCAACAAAAGGGCCAGGGCAAAGAGGTCAAGGGTCAATCAGGGGTCATGTGATCAATTAGCAGCTACTGCCACTGCAGCGCTGTCTTTAAGACTCCAGCTTTGAGATAAAGGGGGTGAGGGGTGTGTGTGGGTTTGACAGGGATAAAGAGATGTTGAAACATGGCCAGATGAATGGAAAAACGATCAAAGATGAATGTGAGTGCAGAGTGAGGGGAGTTAAAGGGGAGGAGGAGAGGGGCAACAGGGGTCAGTACCAAGCGAACACAGGACCACAGTCAGAGGGCAATCAATCCCTCAGCTAGTCTATAAAGACTTCTGTCAGAACAGACACAATTCAGTGTTAGCTGTCAGTCACTGCTCAATAAATCGCTTGTGTAAACAGCTACAACTGTTTGGGCTAGGGATTACAGTTGCCTGTTACTTTAAACGATAGTCAAAAATCCTGGGATACAGCTGTAAATGGTCACGTAACTGAAAATACAAAAAGAATAATTGTTTACCATCTGTTTTGTCCAGGTTGTCACTGAGATTTCTGCCTATACATCAATACTAATAATAGAAAGGGAGATCATCAGAATTTTGTAGGACTGGACTCAACTTGCTTGCTTGACTCACATCACAGAAACTTGAGACTTACTGTGACTTACTCCCACTTCTGCCATATTGTCAGTAAGTCAAGTTTATTTAATATAACACCTATGTGACTTTGGACAAAATTAGTGATGATGATAGCAATGTAATGTAATTGTGTGTGTCTTTGTGTATTTGCTGGGAGCATCATTCACAGCAGACGTCCCCTGGCCTGACTGGGTGTCACGATTCTAAGGCTGCTACCATCAGCTTCCTCTGACAGACTGACCGTCAGCTGTACGATAATGCAGTGTATTATCAAATTAAATGTGAAGAAACCATTTATTAGAAAAAGCGTACAGTTGTGATATTGAATGTGTCCCAGAGGCAATAAAAATCAGAAGGTGGTCCGGCTGTGAAAAAAGATGATGTGTCTCAGAGTGTGAGCCTACGCTTTGGGTGCATGTGTGTTTGTGCTCATATATTTGTTCGTAGTGTTGCTTACGCATGTTGGATCGTGTCTGTGCAGACTCCAGCTGCACTGTGCTCCCAGCAGATAGGGGCCATTCTATGTGTTTGACATGGGAGGACCTGGGTGGACCAGGGTGTTCAGGATTATGGTGTTCCAATAAAACCTCCTGGGCCCTGGTCCGCTTAGCTCATCTGCAGGATACATTGCAGTAAGTCAAAGCGCTGACCCATTACTCTGCATCTCTGTTGTTACGCAACCAAAGCTATAGACATATATCCCGTGAACAACAGCAGTAGATGTTCCTACAGCTGTGGAAGCAATCGTAAAAGAGGAATGAACTGTCCCCACAGTGAAAGACCTTTACCCCACTTCTGGTAGTGCTAGAGTTTTGCTGCCTGATGGGTGCCAACATCTATAAGTCTCTGGTTTGGTTCAGGTTCTTTTGTTGCATTCAGTATTTGTTCGGTTCCAGGTTCAGGTTCACTTATAGTTTCAGATTCAATGTATTACAGATTCCTCTCGCTGACTGTACTGATCTGTGTTTCACATGTTGCAACTATGACATGTAACTTACAGTAGGAAACATACAATACCTACGGCCTATGTGTTGAATTAACCTGCTGAGCTAAAAGTCAGAATTGATTAAGTAAATCAAAACCTTGCTAAGGAGGAGTCTTGCAAATGTCCATTGATTCAGGAACAGGCTTTCTATTGTGGAAACGAGATGATCACCTGATTGAAGGTGATAATGTAAGCAAAACCCTGTGGTAGATGGCATGAAATCTGATTAATGATGATAATAACAATAATGTATTTTAAAAGAACATATATATGCATGAATATACATTTTTCTAAACCAAACCAAACAATTTGTTCTAAATCTAAGTTTGAAAGTGTACAATGTTTCCATCACTACCCAAGCCTCTGAAACTATTATACTGAGGAAGCCTGCTGTGATAGAGCTCACGCCTCATGTGAGAGGAAGATGTAACGGCTCCATACAGGAATACGTATGAATGCCAGAAACCACAGCCTGCACATTAGTAGTGTTACACCTCCCATGAGTAAAAAGGGTTTAAGACATCACACAGATATCTTAACTGACCTACTCCCACTCGTAACAGCGTAACACTGAAGCTAACAGCGGCTGGCAGGAGTGGGGCTGACATTGTACTTAAAGCTGTGAGTGGATTGAAGACATTGATGCAGTATAAAAGTGTTACATGACAGCAATATAACATCTCACTATAAAGTAGTAGAAGAGCTGCAGGTGACAGGCTGCAACTCCAACTTTTCAGAAAGATAATCAACTCCCTCTTTCTCATCAACATTATCAGGTTCTCTATTATCACTGAGTTTAAATCTGCGATATTGCCAAATAGGTGCTTTTTGACAACAACCCAAATGAAAAGAATTGGACTTCATTTGTTGCGGAAAGTGTGCTAAAGTACTGACGTAAGACTCAATTTCACTGTGTTATTACCGACACGTATGCATTTCTTCATTAATATACACTGTGTTTTCAGACGGGAGAACACACAAAATCAATGGAACTCTATTGTGCGGGTGGTCACAAATCCAGCGGGAGTGAGCAGGAGTGGGATTAAGAAAACAGTCCCGTGCAGGGCTCTACGACTATAAAGCAAGAAATCTCTGTTTGTCCCTCTGTATGTTATTCACTTATCTCCTGATTTGTTCATCCAAACCACTTCTCACTTGGCAAGGCTGTTGCTGAGGACTCAAGGAAGTGCAGTGTCCAATTTGGTGCAATGTCAAAACCTGACACGTACATTAATTAATAAACTTTGAATAAACAGAAACACTGCCCTGTGCAGCTACAGGGACATGGCTTCAGTGCTCTGGCTTAATGGCTCTGCAGACTGAAGCTGGAATCACACTACTGTCATGTGTCATCTGAACTTCAGGTCACATTTTTGTTTTCCCTTATCTTTTCGGTTCTGTTTCTGTTTTATTTTGTTGTCTAACTCTCTTCTCTTTTCAGATCCTCTTCCTGCCCTTGTGTTTCCCCCTTTTGTGATTGTCTGCCCCTCCCTTGTGTACTTAGTCCGTGTGCTCCCTGCTCTCTCTGCCAGTACATCTTTGCCCTTCGTAGCAGGTGTTCCAGCATTCTCTCCAGCGTATTTGCCTTGTTTTTTGACCCTGTTGTTTGACCTTACCTCGCTTCTGCCAAGCCCTTTGAGTTTTCTTTGCCACACTGACTGATTTTCTGTGTACCGAAGACTGCTTTTTTGGAAACCTGAATTGTCTGTGAGTTGTGTATTTGGGTCTACTTCTGGTGCGTCTGATTCTTGTCTACTATAGGACTTTTAAAATCCAAACTAATTTTGAAATCAGGTTGTGTCCCACAAATAAGGAGAAACAGATCCTTCTCTCTAATCTTTAACATACAAACACAACAAGATTTTGAAATCCTGGCACATCACACACTTCAGATCAGTTTATAGTACCAGAGGGAGCAACGCACCACCTGTTGGGAGGGACGAATCGGGACTAAATCATCCCCGAACTAGTGCAAGCCCAGCTTTACGCAAGAATTCTCCTTCCGCCCACTGTGTGCTTTTAACCACTGCTCACTGACTACAGTTCACTTTTACAATGTTAGAAATGAACTTTTCCTCACCTACCTGGTGCTCCTCAATGGACACTGCACTAGTGGTGGCACTGCTAAGATTCAGCAAGTCCACCATTTAAAATCTTAAGTAAGCATTATAAGCTACTTTTAAAGTTATATTACTAGTAGTTACAGTAACATTTGTGCTGTTAAAGGTCCCCTGTGACTGTTTACATGTATATTCTGATGTATTGATGTGTACGCAGCATGCAGCTTCTGCAGCTGCTTGAGGTGGAGCTAATTCTACCTACAAACAAACAAACAAACAAGAGCTGATATACAAAGTGATATTCACCTTTAGAACGAGGCGGTCACCATTCCAAAACGTTTAAGTCTGATCAAATTTAATCTTCAACAATGTTTGTTTTTATTTTTATTTCATAAGCTTTCCATATATTTTATGTGAATATTCAAAATTTTAATGTGAAAGGTGACCAACACCTACAGCTGAAGGACTACTGTATTATTACTGTATTGGACTAAACGGTACTATTTTCCCTAGAAAATGTATTGGAGTGGAAGTATAAAGTAGCATAAGTAGAAATATTCAAAACTGTAATTACAATACTTCAGTATATGTACTTAGTTTCTTTCCACCACTGGCTGACGATCACGTATTCTCCCGGACTATATCCTCATGATGACAGCTTTATTATTTAGTGTGTCAGTTGCACACTTTCCCTCATTCTGTTACTCAACTCCATTGAGATGTTGAGTAACTCTGTCTAGTCACCCTCCCTCTCACTCTGATACACTTCCAAAAAATTAAAAAAATAACACACACATGTTAAGCCATTCACGAATGCACAGAATGCTTACGTAGGGAGGACGCATATCTCGGAAAGAGATGAGTCATAGCTACACTTTCTCTCTGGCCGGCAGCTGCAGTAAGAATTCCCTCATCATGTCAGACAAGACCGAAACCACATCAGCCTAGAGTGGGAGGGTGTGTGTGTGTGTGTGTGTGTGTGTGTGTGTGTTGACTTAAAGCGACAGTGGGCAGTATTTTTAAAACAGCTGGAAGAAGGTTTTTTTGAGGTGTTAAGACATTCAATCCAACAGGGTGAAATATGGTATAACCCTGCTCTGTTTCAGAGGCGCTACAATATACTGCAACTATGGTACAATGTATCATTAAAAAAAAAACCCTAACCCTAAAAAATTAAATGTATTTTTGGTTAAATCTGTTCCTTGAATTAATAAATAGGCAGTTAAGTTAAAGCTGCACTAGCTGATATATTTGGGCAGCACAGCACACTATAAACAGAACATTGTCAGATTAAGACATTATAATGACGTCATGGTTAACATGTCAACAAGCAAAAAAAGAAGAAATCCATGCAAATACGCATGTGAACCGTATGGGTTTACATGTGGAACCTATGTAAATTCCTATGTGACAGCCTTTTGGCATTACAGATTAGTGTACAATCTTTAAAGCAGATTAAAGAGTCTTGTACAGTACACTCCTACTATGTGTGTAAACAGTACATGAAATCTTTTGTTTGATCATTCTCTAGTATTTAAATTGTCCAGATAATATTGCACACATAAACTATACTTACAGGGTCCACTGTACACAGTTAGTATTTAATGTATTCCTTTCACTCTTGGACACTTGCAGTCACATCACCTGTCAGTCATGTGACCCTTCCATACAGGTATTTCTGTTTCTCTATTTGGTGTTTCTCTGCACGTTGTTTCATGTGCTTTGACACGTTTTGTTTTTGTTTTGAAATTCAAATAAAAAATAATAATTAATTTCCCTGAATGATTTATAAAGTATGTCTTCTTCCTCTTCTTTTGCCCACGTCAAATCAGAATTTGACTTGCCTTATACTTGTCACTGCATAAAATGCATCCAAAGTTGTGGTGTTATAATGAATTGAAAGTAATTTCAAGGTCCTGAAAAAGCTTTATTTTCTGTCCGATAAGTAATTGTGCTATTCTTTCTACAGGACAATCACTGCCAAAACAGTAGAGGATTCCGACAGCCCCAACATCAACAGCCTAACCTGTTAGCCAATACTGACCTGTGTTTGTAATCAGTCAAGAACTGTAAGAAATAAACCCTGAAACCATAGCAAGCTGCTGCTAGCTAACCAGTAATAAGTTACAACATCAAAATACACTTTCAAAACAATTTCTGAATACTAACAAAGCTAGCTTAACAGCTATCAGTGGTAGCAATGGCTATGTTGGTTGTTTACATTCAATATGACAATATTAGGTATTATTACTTATAGGCAAATGAGACATGAGGTAGCTACTTGTAGTTAGATGTTGAGATGAAAACGATGCACCAATATACTCTCCTTCCCACTGCTCATGAGGACTCGGGACTTCGTCAGCGGTATTCGGCCCGGTTACTGCTGTCTGCTACGCACACACAGAATGTGAAGAAATAAAACATTTTATTATCATTTTATTTGACTGTGTCCGTGTCCAGGGAAACGGATCAAGGGGAAAACCCCTCTCCCCTACTTACTACATTTCACAAGCTCAAACAATTCTTAGTGTTAGTTTTACTTGTGTATTCTTACATTGTAAGAAATGCTCTGTTTAACTGGAGGAGGAGGAGCGCTGCGGTGCGTCTCTGTGTGCGTAATGTGGTGCGCAGCTCTCTGTCCTCTGATCGGACAGGACAGGTCATCAGAACTATCATTCTGATTAATAGGGGATGGGCTGTGGGTGGGTGAAATCATTCATCTTTGATGAAGAACATAAGTGTGTCTTCCCCTTGAGAGAGACGATGCGTGCGTTTACGCAGGACAAAGAGTTTAACTTCATTGATTTTGAAATCTCTTGACTCCTGAGCTCCATCACTGTTGTTTCCTATCATCAGAGTATCATCTGTACTATCCTGTTTAATACTACAGATTTTAGTTTTGCTGCTTAAATGAGCCATGATGTTTGCTACTGTCACATTACTACGTGCATGGAAAGGAAACCTTTAAATGACTGAAAGCACCTCTCTAATCATTAAAGCACAGTGTACATGCGTTGTGAACCTGTCTATAAAGGTGCATCTTACTATATGAATACTGAGCCCTCTATGTAGCAGGTAGACACTGCGACATTGACTTTAGATCAAGGGTCCATCTTTTTACTGCAAACGCTTTCTGCTGCTCTGAGATGCTCCAGCAAAGCACCTGATCTCACCTAATTTTAGGACCGTCAGTTTAAAACTAGCAACAACACTCGCGCTGCGCTATGCACCACTTCAGCTGTCAAAAACATTGGTTATGTTATTAATATGTTCCTCATCAAAGATGAATTATTTCACCCACCCACAGCCCACCCCCTATTAATATTTTATTGATTATAGTCTGTATGTCCTGTCCGGTCCGATCAGAGGACTGAGATCAGCGCACCACATTACGCACACAGAGACGCACCTTATATACAGTCAAACTGAGCTGTTGTCATCATCTTACTGAGCTGTTGTCATCATCTTTATTGTTTTTTGATCACTATCAATATCTCAATATCACTATCGCTGTGTTGTACAATGAAAAGAGGGCAAATCCGTTTGCACGGATTTTCACATCCAGTTTTTTTTCTACCATGTGACCGTAGAGGGGCTCCATAGATACGGACTGAGTCAATGAGGAAATAAAACAGCGTGTCTGGTTCCAGAGGGAGGAGAGAGAAACTCAGGGCCCTGATGTATTCACTGTAGTCTGGACTGCTCACATGTGCCACCTGATGGTTGTTGATGGGCACTGCAGCTAATGCAAAATCAGCTGGTTAAAAGTCCCCCCCTCCTTTTCTGCCATGTCGTGGCACCTTTAAGGCCACGGCAATGGCGTCATCTGAAAGGAGAAACATCTGTATCCTTGGGTGTAGTTAGCTACAGTCAGCCAATTAGAATTTCATATCTTGATATTTTGTGAGTTTATTTTGTTCATTAATCACGCTAACAGCTGGCATACAGTACATCTCCCAGTTGAAAATACAGGAGGCTATCAGATTAGCACCTCCAGAGGTAAAAATGTTACAGGTCGAGCCAGGGCAAGCTGGTTAGCATGTTAACTTGAGTAGACATCTCTGCAACACAGTACATAGACTTGTCTTTGACAGAATGTCAACACTGTTATTTCTTCACACTTTGTTGATGATGGTTGTTAATTTTTGGAATATTTTCAAACTAAAATTCTGACCATATCTTACTGCATATGTGTAAAAGTATAAAACCTTTTGTGGCTCCAGAGGAAGCTGCATGTACTCTGATCAGTTATGATACTCAGTGAGTTGCATTGTGGGTAATGTAGGCACCAGGTTTCGTCCACTGGTCTAGCATTGCACTCCACTGACACTATTACACTTATTATGAACAAATGATCCAAATTGATACAGCAGACCCAGAGATATCACCTTTTTTATTCCAAGTTGAAGTTTAAATTGGGTCAACCATTTAAGTGCCAATATTTGAACTTGACGAGACATCTTATCTTTTAAAATATGTTTTATCTCTGCAAATCAACCACTGTAACTGCTTGTCAGCAAGGCAGGTTGTGTGTGAGGACTGAGAAGAACACAATGGATTCAAGCATATTTAAAGAACATTTTTGGAACATACTCAGCACAGAGATTGACAGACATCTGAGCACTAAGTTAACATTTTTAAAACATGATTTCTCTGATGACAATAAAGTTCAAACTTCTTTGGTTTTTGGCAATATTTGCAGAGGTGATTTTCAAGGTGCCACAGATAATGAGAGAGCAATATATTTATGAATCCTCTTCATTTAGACATACATTTCTTTCTACAGCTCTGCATGAGAGATGAGAACAGCTCCAGAAACACAGAAGATGTCTGATGAGACCATACCCAGCCACAGCATCCCCTGGAAAGAGGGCAAGGGTCATTACTCAGGAGTCTACTGAAAGCTTCACAAACATCTACTGTTTTCTGGTGGGAAATAGGGTTTTCGGGCCGTAAGGTAATGTTTTGTTGCAATATCACGAGTGGCGTTGTAAGTGCCATTGTATCGAGGTCCAAAAAATACATTCATGAGCTGACCAGAGACAAGGTGAGTGGTGCTGGCTCAGGCCTGTGTGGTTGGCCAATCAGAGCAGACTGAACTATCAGGAGGACTGGGCTAAGTCAAAGCATTTTAGACAGAGGCTGAATACAGGGCTGCAGTAATGGACACATGAGAATACTGTGTTTTTTGAACGTTCGAGAATGCAGACTGATTCTTGGAGATACCTAAAATAAAAATCTGAAACTGAAAATGAGCACAAATGGCCTCATTAATTGTAGGAAAGGGTTAGGGTTAGGGTTAGGTCATTTTGTTATTACCCGGCTCTCTACATATCATGATCCTGTGCAGTGTGCAGGCAAGTGTTTATGTACAGTACAAGGCCACATCGGTGAAACTTGTCATATATTACATTCCACAGAAGAAAGTTCTCTCTGATACTGAAGTAAGCGTTCATGTGCCTTCAACAAACACAAGTGCAAGAACACAAATATTGAACTGTTCATGAAAGAAAGAATGCTGGGATTGAAAGGTGCCTTTGCATGTCTGTCAGAAAGCTTCAACAATAATTCATTGCTTATGGTTATGTATTGTCCATAATTCTAATAATCGAGAACTAAACTACAACTTTATAGCTAGCTTTCCATCAGTAGGGTAAACAGCACAGTAACAGCTATGTTTCCTCAGAACTAATTTGTAAGAGCTTTAAAAAATGTTCACTCGATTGGTATCTTAGATCTAAGATCAGCGGGAAAATCAAGAAGTCGCAGTGCACATGTTTTCCACTGACATTGCTATTTGTAAGGCCATGGAAGATTAAATCCCTCTGGTGGAGTGCACTCTGGTGAAGCAGCCTCAAACAGCCAGTGTGACAGGCACTGTGCAGACAGAGGAAGCCATAAAGTTTGTTCTCTGCAATGTTCAAACAAACTCAGTGAAAGGTGCTGTGCAGCCGTGCCGACAGTGTGGCAGGGAGCGCACACTGGGCAGAGGAGTTGAGACATGGCTTCCTTCTCAGACTCGTGCGGAGGAGGAAAAAGGGCTGTGTAAGGTTATCACTTTCCATCTGAACACGCTAACAATGCTTCATGGAGTAACAGCTGGGTTAGGCTGCAAAATAGCTGCGGCCTCATCTCCTTTTTTGCAGATGTCAACGAAAACTTGTCAGCCACAAGCCATCCCAAACCATGTAGCATTTCTGCCTACTAAATTGTCGTCCCACACATCATACAAATATGTAATGCAGCCAATACAATCCTAATTCAAAACAGGCTTACCTTAATACTAGAAGCATTTTCTCAACTTTCTTCATATTATATTTTAGTTTGTTGTTGCAATCCTTGTGAGGCATTCGACATGTGCATTGGCGAGTCTGTTTCTGCTTCTTCTTGATAGTGTTCATGGTTGAGAATGAGTCGCATCACGTTTTGTACAAGTGGTTTCAAAGTGGGAGAGTTTGCTTCAGACACCACACCAACACGTGTTCTGAGTTCACAAGCCACACAAGTAACACCGCTCTAAGGGGTGCACCGAGCAAGCCGCCACCACACCTCAGGACTTGGGTGTCCATGCTAACAGGTTGGAGCAGACACACTGGCTGCGTGAGTCGCGCAGCTCATGCACGTGTCAAGCAAGGCTGCAGAGGTGCATCATCTAGACCAGGGCTATTCAACTTCAGTAGCAAGTGGGCCAAATAGGAAAATCACTGGGGATTTGAGGGCCATATTGAATAGTTCAATCAATTTATGGCTAAAAATACCTCCAACAACACTAATGTGTAGTACTATGGTAGTAATCTGGTATGATTATAATCAGTTCCAGACAGCCATCGGTCAATACAAAAAATGTAATGGCCTTGATAAAGAAGTGCAAAGGTTATATCTAAAAAAAAAACAACAACAGAGAAACAAATAAGGTGAAATAAGGTGTTTACCAGTGTTGGGGTTACAAATGTAGGGCAGGTTTGGATATTAGCAAGTAGTACATTACTAATAGTAATTATTAAAATCAAGAATACAGATTATTAATATAAATTAATAAAACAGGGCACCACCCTGAAATCAATGACCAATAACCAGAACGGAAAAATAGTCTCAAAAGAAGGGTTCAATTTAAATGTAAATATTTGTAAAATATTTAAAATTAAAGGAACAGTGAAGGAATGAATCTGAGCACTGACCATCACAACCAGTGATTATCACAAAAAATATGCACGAATAATCAGAGAAAACTGCTCTGTACAATATAACAGAATTTATTAATGTTAGCAAAACTGATAAATGATCAATAATACTTCAACCAATTAAAAAGTCCATTATTCAACTACAGCTACTGTGAAACTAAAACGCTAGACAGCTCTAGCTACAAACAAACGCATGTGGTGTGTGTGTGTGTGGGTCAGAAAGACAGAGAGCCTAGATGGCGGACATGGAGCGAGAGAGAGAGCCAAGATGGCGGATGCAATCTCTTGCATCTCGGCTGAGATGACATCACAGGAGCGCTCAAGATGGCAGGTGTGGGCACAGGCTGGTCCTGGTCCATGACGTGAAGCTTGAAAAAAACAATGCTGCCTGCTGACCTAACATGTGCCTTTAATCACAGTTAACGCTGAGCGATCTGTTCACCAGAACTGTGCCTGGATGCGAGTAGATGTGTGTGTGTGTGGGTGTGTGTGTACACATGTGGGTTAATAGAGAAAGAGAGAAGGCTGCTGCTTGGAGCGCAGCAAGGAGGAGGAAACAGCCGTGGAGAGACACAATACTCACCTCACTCAGCGGCCGGTGAATGAACTCAAATCACCTTCCGCTGGTCCTTGTTCCATGATAGGAATGTGGCTTATTGTGCGCTCGCATGGCAGCAAGGCTAACACTTAAGGAAGATCTGCATTTCTACCCCAGATTTGGTCTGAAACGTGCCTAAACTGCAAGATTATAAAGGCCTACTCTGTTATGTATAGATAAAAACCCACTGACTGGATAAAGTTAAACTAACACATTAGGGTTAAGGTGAGAACATTGCTGGCTGTCTGTGTTCAGCCCTCTTTTGTTGGTCACTATGACAATCAAGATGCCGCATCATGGAGACTTTTTCCCCTATGTGTCCTGGGGATAATGTCCACAGTGATGTAATACTGAATCATCCCTTCCACATGTTAAACAGGGACAGGCTGCTCCAAGTGGTTCCCCACACATTCTCACGCTACAAATCAAAGACATATGTATGTATGTGGGTTTCCTCTAGCCATCGCTCGTCTACCCTTTCTGGCTGAGCTTGTGGTGTTGAGGCTGTTCACGAGAATGATCCAACATTGTCAACTGACTACTTATGTAATCGTCTACTCTGACAATGAAGTGTATTAGAATTCCCATGTATAAATCTACATCTTGTTCAGTTTGTAGAATAGATTTTTTTTTTTTAAATTGTATTTTTTTTTTTAAATCACTATCAAGATGTCTTTTTCCACTTCCACTTGAAGCAGAGACGACAACTTTTCTCCCTCTGCACCTTCTTTGCCTCCTCCATCAGTGGATTATTTTTCTTTCGCAGTGTAGAGTTTCCACAGTTACTCCAGTTGTTCCACTGTTACTGGGGATAGTGAAAACAATGCTTCTTACTATTTAGGTTCCATAATGGCAGACAAACTTCTCAAACAGCAAAGTGAAAGTGAGCTTTATAGGGAGGGTGTCATTTTTCTATAGCCATACCTGTGCAATCAATTTTTACTTTAAAAATGATAAGTTTAAGCAAAAGAAGGTGTTTATTTACTCCTGAGCACACAAAGTTAAGTACATACATATGTACATTCACAAGTTCTGAAACACACACACACACACACACACACACACACACACACAGACGGACACGTGAAAACGCCTCCTGTTGCTTCCTCAGCAGGCTCCATAAATTCCCCAGGTGTGAAAACATTTCCTACCCTGATTCCGAGAGTTTCACCACCAGCTGTCCCATGGGGCATGGGGCCATGCAGCACAGATACATAGATGCACCAAGACAACCTCTCCCCTTTCCCGTCTCCCTCCATCCCTATACCCTAAATCCATGCTACAGATGGCCTGCTCATTGCCTCACGCTGGGTCCTCACATGAACCGATACCAAAGACACTGTGAGCCTGTCTCAATGTGGGATGGCAAAACAGTGATCAATATCTGAACCAACAGAGGAAAAGTAGACAAAAAGTTAAATAATGAAATATATAATGAAATAAAATCTTATGATACATGAGAAATGTACAACTGAAAAAGTGAATCTACTAGTCAACTTTAGAGCACCCAGTTCACACACGCTGAACCTTGAAACTGCAGTATCTGGAATGATGGACAGCCTGGCTCGTTCCGCCAACATAGACGTTGAGACGTTGTTCGCTGTTTCACTACTCCATTTCTAATTCTTCAGTTAGGTTCAAGAGGAAGAAGACATGCAGGCTGACATGGAGATCACAACAAGTGGCCAAAGATTCGAGAGAGAGGACAATGGACATCCAAACCATCTATAGTTTTGAACAAAGGGAGTCTTGGTGAAAACCTTGAGGTTACCCATCTATCAACAGATGTTTCTATATTGGACATACTGTATATTGCATGTACATTTGAGAGTAGTTTCAAGAAACTGTGTTATTTATGCTATTAAGTGTTTAGCAAAGTGGACATGGAAGGCATCCTTACATTCATTATTACTGCTGTAATATATGTTAGAGGTATCATCTGAACACCAAACCTTTGTAAAATGAAAAAGCTAAATTCCAATATGTACAGTCTATCAGAAATGGGCCTGTACAGATTGTGTCGGGTAACAGTCTTGGAGACTATGTTACATGGTTTTATGGCAGAGGCCTGGAGCCCAGGAATGCTTTTGAGGCCAGTCGGCTCTGGTCAGACAGAGCGCAGTGTTTGCAGTGAGGGTCGTCTTTTTTTAGTCATTTTTTTTCTAGATGCAGCTGAAAATAATGATAAACAATACGTTATGAATGATAGTTAAAGGTTTTATAGTCAACAGAAACCAGGTTAATCCTAGGCTATAGAAGCAAAGCAACATTACCCTCTTCATTTTATAATGGTTAGTAGTCCCTCTGCAGTTATTTTGGTGATAGTAAAGCAAAAAGAACTACAAATAGGTCGATTAGGGCTCTTTCTATTATGATTTTTTGATTTTTGTTTTTATTTTTTAAACTTTCAATAAGCTGAGAAAAGCGATTTAAAAAGCTGTGACGTCATCACAGTTTAAAGTTTATGGGCCGAGTGGGAACTCGCAGGCAGAGCCAGCGGGGGAAACATGCAATGAGCCACGTAACCAGGAAGTAAACGCAGAAGCCAGAAAACTTTTTGGGCTTATGTGCTAGACGAGTAATTCTCATTGGTTTGAATGGGCACCATCTCTACGTCTGGTTCTTCTATCTAAATCTTTGGGGGGACGCAGCTTGGATGTGAGTTTCCTTCCTCGTCCTGGAGCCTGGTTTCCATGAGATGGCGTGGCCCACAGCTTGGTGTGTCAGCAGTGTAGCATGGCTTGCTTGGACGATGTGTTTCTTTTCAATCCAACTCTCCAGTAATCCTAAGGTATGTCCTCTACAGCCAGCCTGTGTTTGCATGATCAGTGTGTGTCATTTGGTGTTCCAGCTGCCTCCCTCCTCTGCCCTGGAGCTTGGCTGTGTTGCCCCCCCTAACTGCAGCATTGAGAACGCTGTGGTCCAATCGGGCCTTCGTTTGGTGTCGCTCCACTTCCTCGAGGTAGGCTGGCTCGTGTTTTTTGTTTGTTGTTATAGGCCAAAGTAATTTGTCTGATGTTTTTGTTTCTTTAGATATTTTCTTGCATGTGTTTCTTTATTTGTGTCAACTGTGTGGGTGATGTGTATTACTGAAGTTATATTGCCACAGTGACTATTACAGTTCACATTGCTTGGCCCAGGGTGTACAGTAGAGAACGTGTTGGGGAGGCTACAGTGCAGTTCAGGCCAATCAGGGCTGAAGCAAATTAAGTGACCTCTGTATTAGTCTGGCAGCAGTTTGTCATGTGTCAGCAGCAGGGCCAATAGGGTATTGTGCAAAACACACACATGCACACAGAAACACACACACACACACACACACACACACACACACACACACACACACCGATCAGCCACTACATTAAAACCACTGACAGCTGATGTGAGTTACATTGGTCATCTCGTTACAATGCAATGTTCTGCTGGGAAACCTTGGTCTGGCATTCATGTGGATTGACACTTGACACACACCACCCATCAGTGTTAATGTGTCTATGTGTCAAGTGTAGCTTCTGTAGCAGGAAGATTTATGGAGGATAGACAGCCACTCTTAATATCCAGCATCAACAAAATTGTTTCAACCAACCTGCAAAATATCACTAAATTACATGAACTAGAATAGCACTCAGTAGAGTGCATACCTCCGCCAAGGCCCAACAGTCCCCTTTAAATAAGTCAAGCCTAATCCAATATCAAACTGAATAGCCCTGTATGACATCAGCTCTGTAACAGCCAACCACTTAAAACTGAAATGGAATTACAACAGATCATATTATAGTATCAGTCATATGGATTAGCGAATAGCACTTCCTGTTTACACTACCATGGATAAACAGACAACAATCTTTAGTAATACCTTTAATACTGACGTCTGTAAATGATGACTGAATGGAGGAACCAACTACTTTCACTGGAAAACGAAGTTACTTCCTGTCTGAGGTCCACAACTCATGTGAGAGTGGGAGATTCCAGAATGTCTACTGACGTCATGCCAGCAGACACACACATACACACACACACACACGCACACAGAGTCACACACTTGGGTCACTTCAGATTATTCACTCTCAATCTCAGCAGCTGGCTCAGACTGGTTACACACATTTACATTTCTACACAGTCATCCCTGTGTGCACACGTTTGTGTGTAAGCTTTGGTTTGAGGATGAGGACTGAGACACGTAGCCTTCATCAGAGATATTTTCTGTTTGTACAGTGTTGCTCATGTTGGCCGTGGGCCAGAACAAGTAAACATCCTCCTACTTTTTCTTATTTCCTCCTTTAGCATCATAATAGTAGGGACCAGAGAACTGTTAATAAAACATAAAATGGTCCTCCCGAAATTAAAGTCAGTGTCATTTTCAGTACATGTTGTCATCCACTGTTTTAACTGTAACTTGTGAGGCCAGCCGTTTGTCCGCTCAAAGAGAAAAACATGTCCAGCTGCCAACCCTCAGTGACAGGCTTTCAAACTTACCCATGCTAACAGAAAAACGACGACATTATTATTACTAACAACAATTTACAGTTACTTGCTGTGTGGCTGCATATAAAGGAGAAAGTTGAATGAGGTGCCTTGTATTACAGTGGGACCTGACACACCAAGACAAAGGTAGGTTAGCTACCATCAGGCCGTCTGTAAGCTCTATGCCCATAGTTTTTGAAGTGTGTGACATTAGTCAGTGCTTGTCTGCATCTTTTCGGAGCACAATGGATATACAGCGGAGTGAGATAGAAAGGCGGACACTGCTTTATTGTAAAAATGGCTTGTATATCTGCAGAGTGGGTGGGTGTGTCTGGGCCCTGCGGGATCAGTGCTCAGTGAAACCCAGCCTGGACGAGTGCATCCTATGCTGAATTCAGACTACACAATCTCAGCCCAATAATGTCTTGACACTTTTTATCATTTATTGTTTTATCCCAGTGTAGTACATCACAGTGGAAGACAACTAATACCATCTAGGGTGCCTCAATACGTCCCAACCATAAATCTAACTTAACAGAATTATTTTGCCTTCACTTGCTCAGTTTGACAATTTCTATGACAAATCTGGTGACCTTGACCAATAGGAGCGCTGTCTTGTCAAAGTAAATGTAAACACGGTGAAGAGACAGAGGAATGATGTTTTATTTCTTTTAGGCGAACGTGAACCATGTGACTCTCATCTTAAACACATCTTCAGGTCAGGAGCATTATACCAAATGAATCTCACCTGAGGCTGTGACATCACTACCTGCACACATGTGTACTGGTCACACACACACAAACACACACAAACACACACACAGACTCTCACCTTTCTACTGACTCATGTCCACCTTCACCACCCAATGACCATGAATGCTTCCAACTTCACTTTCATTATTTAAGCACTGAGTACAAATAAAAAAAAAGCACAGAAGCTTTTGAGAAATGTTAAAGTTTAGAGCTCCACTCCAGTGGATTCCTGACGATGTTGATGAGCCACAGTTTGTCTAACATTTTTTGACAACTAAATTTACATAATTCTGCTCAAACTTTCAAAATTCAAGCTGCTGCTGACCAGAACAATGATGTACGACTGTAGAGAGTTAGCATTAACATTAACCAGTTAAACGAAAGAGAAACTGATCGGAGGGGGCTGTAATAGGTTGTGGTTCTGGGAGAATTTGTACCCAGTGTACATTTTCATTTTAGTTTTCTTCAGTGTTCCTTAACACAGAAAAACAAGTTTCACTATAATTGAAAGTTATTGTAGGTTTATTTTTTTTTAGCTAGGAAGGTATCAAGGAATAGTTATCATATATTAAGCTTTGTAGTAAGTTATAATACGTTTTGATTAGGAAGGAAAGATCCTTTCAGATCCTCTTAGCGACTTAATTTCTAAAAAGCAAGTAACAACAAATATGGCAACTTATTCTGACCATCAGGAAAAAGCCAAGAAATATATCCAATATATTGGAGCTAGTGCTAGCTACTGTCATTAGAAAAACATTGGCAACACTGGCTCGTGGAGATTACTAAGCACATCTTAAAGTATAAACCTGGCAGTATTCTATATCTTTCTGACTGTCAACAGATCATAATGAAAGACCAATAACTAACAATGAAAAGATCTTACTGACAATTATTGTTAAAAGCACATAAGGAGGAGGTGCTGGAGGCAGCTGGTGCAGCAATAAAGGCCAAACAGCAAATCTGCGTGCAACTTCAATCTTCTGCCTTCACACACATGATTCATCTGTTACTGCCATCACTTTTAATTATCTTTGTTTTTAAGTAACTGATGAATGTTTTATCAGATCCCTCAGTATGATTTTTAGCACTTGTTTAACATTAGTGGTGTAAACAAGATCATTTAAAGCATGATGATGATGATTTGAGGTGTCTTGCTGAACTGGGAGTTGTTGTTTTTTTAGGTTTTCGTGTCCACAGGCATGTTCTTTTCATCTAAAAAGCAGATATTTTCTGTAATCAGTGATTACACCAGTAGAGTTTCATGTCCATCCAAGCCTTGAAGCGCTTCAAATGTCATTCACCTAACATAGTCTAGTTTTAGAGAGTGAACAGGAATTGAAACCTGGACTTCCACAATAACTGATCCCACTTCACATTTTAAATTTTGAGGCACTAAACATTTTAGTCAAATCAGTTTTTGTCTTTTCTGTGAGTTCACGGGGCTAAGGCCATAAAGCCATTCTCTTAACATCAGGAGCTTGCTGAGTGATGGCAGTCCACTGACCCCTCCAGATGGACCATCACTGGGCCTCTTAGATTTACACCAGCCACATGCTGCCCTTGCCTCGCTCCACTTTTAAAAAACAACCCCAAATTAATTTCCTACTTAGCATGATGTCCCTTCTTAACCTAGCTCTAAACTCTCCTGGCTAACCTAATCCCAATGTGGCTCCTGGGTGGTGAGGGATGTTTTCTCAGGGGCTTAGGCCTTTGAAAGTTTCAGGTTTGCTGGCTTAAATGTTACTTTTAGCTAACCTGGATTCCTAAGATGACTACAATTCATAAAGTTTAAGGGATTTCAATAAACAGAGTTCTGCTCTCCACTTTACTTTCATACCAGCCAGTCTGTAGGCCAAGACAAATCCTGTTGCATCTCTTCTAATCAGTCATTAAATAAACTCTCACTTCTGCACTTCATCTGTCTTTTCTTTCAGTTAATGACCAACACTCAGCTATACTGAGTTGAAACATGTTTGAAATGTTGCTATGGAGAGGACTCGGTGTGCGGAGGAGGTATCAGGAAACATCTTGAGTTGGACAATCAATCACAACAACGCTGTGGTTGAAAAGAAAGCAGAAGATACAAAAAGTATGATTCCCTGGACGAATTTCACTCATTTGATTTGAGGTCAGAATTTCCTTTTGTAATTCCTGATTCATTAACCAGTCAGACTGACTAACCTGTATGTTTGTAGAAAGAATTTTATCAGGAAAGAATAAGATAAGGCCATGAGTGTGCTCAGGTCTACGTAAGACACTTATTTTCTTTACAAACACAGTCCACCTGGCCTTGTGTAGGAAGAATTTCCATGCAATCACAAAGCTTCCATGTCTGATACATTTACATTACGTGCAGTCAGACACTGATGCACTTATGATACAGTGATGATAAAAGTGATGATGAATACAGTGGTTATATCTGTGTGGGAGAAAGTATCCAGGCTAGGAGTACATCAACTTTCAGGGAGATTGGCCACTAGACAGCTTTAGCAGCAGCAGCTCATATTATGACCATATACAGTAGTTATATATATGGTTATGAGTAAGAAGAATTAAGCTTGTGGTTTGTTATAATTTTTCTCCACACCCGCATCCACCTGTTGGGTATGAGACTACCTTCCCCTGGAGGGGAATTAATCTCATCACAGCCCAGTCCTGGTTGTGCTAACTTATCAGGAGTGATGAGGACTAGCTTAAATGGTAAATCACAACGTCATTCATACATATTTTACTCTGCATTCTTGAATGTATAACTCTACTTTTACGCAGCCTCGGGTCCACACTAACTTGTCTGAGATATCCCTTAAAGCAGCCATTCCCAAGAGTCAGAATGATGCGGCTCTATTTGTCATTGGAAAACCATGTGGAGCCCACCCACACTTTTAATCATACCTCTGATCAACACAAGACTCAGTGGATTGCAATGACTGTTTGTCATTTACGCAATATAAAATATGTCCTCTGATGAGGTCAGAAAAATGAAGAATAATGTAATTTAACTCCCTTGTTTCATCAGTTCTGATTACTTTTTTAAATGGTTTTAAATGGTAATATTTAATAATCAAAATATATCTATAATTCATACTCAAAACAAATAGGGGCACCATATTGCCAAAGTAACTGCTGCTAACTGTAGCTGTTGTTAGCTAGTTAGCTCAGTCAGCCATGCAGTTGGTGTTTACACTGCTTGCACAGGAGCTTTGGACCAGAACGGGCATGGACTAGCTGGTTAGCATGCTAACTTTAGTAGATATTTCTGGAACACAATACACAGATATACTACACAATATATTACATTACAATATATATTACATTACAATATTACTGCCTGCATAGAGTAATACATTATTACACTACTTTTTAGTTACTTTCAACAACATGCCCAAATAACCTGTATAGAAGAATTAAACAGCCTAGATCTTGAAATAAACGATTGTCTTGGACACAGTGATGAGCAGGCAGACAGAGCATCACAGTCTGATATATTATGAGATAGGAATAAATATTTTTAATTGTAGGCTCAGTCATATGAAACACAATAGACCTATACCTCCTATAATTTAGCCTATAATTACATGACAAGACTAAAATCTTTTTATTTTAGTCCACAGAACAAGGAATGCATGGTGTGATTCAAGAGTGTAAATTAAAGTGCGCTTGGAGGATCAGGCTTCATCATTAGTCTTCATCATTAGGCTGCAAAATACGGATCATTTCAATCCCACAGAGACTGAACACAGAACTTATAGGCTCAGCTGTATTAAACATGCAGACCTATATTAATATAGTCATGTTAGTGTGGATGGGTTCTTAAGAAAACAACAAAATCTTCACTTCTGTTGGTACCTGTAGTAATGTATTACTGAAATATTATTAGTAACGCATTATATTACTCTGTTACTGCTTAAAAATGTACATTACTGTAACGCGTTACTTTTGTAACTTGTTAGTCCCAACACTGGTTATGCAAAACTAATAACATTGTAATCATACCTGCTAAATACATGATACACAGAGTCAGGAAGGCCCCAGCCCTGATCAGAGAGATGACATGACGACTTGTCAAGCTGTACTCTGGGAGACGTTCCGGCCCGGCTTACAAAACTGATGGATACAGAAAACGGATTGATGGATGGAAAAATACTATTTTCAGCCTCAACCTTCAATAGTCATTGAACAAGTTAAGTTCTGACATGGCTCAGCTGTCAGACACAGACGTGAATCAGGTTTATTGTGTTGTTAAAGAGCAGTGACTAACAGGTCTCAGTGTAAACACAGCAAGACGCTCCAGGCCTATAAACTCTGCTAGTATGCACGCACTCACACACAGGCTCACACACATTAACCCACAGCAATGCACACGCCCACACACGTGGTTCATTTTTACACAGGCAGATGCTTCATTTTTATTTACACTGAGTCACAGTTTTTTTCCTCTCTGCTAACCAGAGATACTGTATCACAACCACAAATACTTTCAACTGACTAACTGACTGTTGCATCACTCACATAATCTGAGTTCATACCACTATCATTCTTTCTATTGCATAAACACAATTTCAGCCCGACTGTATTGCGTGCACTTTCACTTGTGATTCAGTGGAACTTTTTGGAGGTCAGTTCAGACATTCCTGAAGTCACGTCGGAATGAAAACTGAGTTGATTCCCAGGATTCCCTCTCTGATGTCACTGTTTCCTCCTCATTTACAGCAAACTTATAACTTAAACATACACACACACAGACACACCTTTCTTAGTGGGTGCCAGGTTTGACATACTGCAAAGTCTAAC
This sequence comes from Pagrus major, assembly GCF_040436345.1. Taxonomy (NCBI): domain Eukaryota; kingdom Metazoa; phylum Chordata; class Actinopteri; order Spariformes; family Sparidae; genus Pagrus; species Pagrus major. The sequence goes on along the minus strand of NC_133232.1, from coordinate 14,410,087 downwards.
AGTGAACTTTGGCTCACAAGGCTCAAGACTTTTCAGTTGCTCTGCATCGTTAATGTTTGCCGTCTGCTGTCTTGTTTTTGGGGAACAGCCAAAGACAGACAGAAAACAGGATGAGAGAGGATGGGAGGTGATGCAGCAAAGGGCCACAAGTCACAGCCTCTGTACATGGGGCGCCATGTTCTACCAACTCAGCTCTTGGGGCGCCCCTCCTGTCTGCTGTCTTTGTTGGCATTTGCAAAAGTCGAGTCTTGTCCCTCAAGTGTCTTTATCTTTTCCCTCTTTCCTCTGCCTCTACCTCTATGCAACTTTGGATCTTTCTCTCTGGCCTCCTACAGTCCATTTTTTATACACACTTAGAAATAAAGGGTCCATGTCATCAGATTTGCAACACATGAGTTACTTAACCATTCCCCCATTTCTTCTTGTCTTATGAAATATTAAAGCCAACAGCCCAGTAGAACTCCAGTCGACAGATACCTGTAGCTTTGTTGCTTAAGTTCTGGTAACTGCTGCTATATGTAGCTGCCATTAGCTACTTGGCTCAATTAGTGGCTCACTCAAGCCCCAGAGTTCCAGGAGCCAAACCGAGCATGACAACCACATCGGTATTGTTTTCCCTGATTTCAAACTGGCCTCCGTCATGTTGGAGGTTGTTTTGTTCCGTCCCGGTCAGACCATGTTCACTGGGAGCTGCTAGTCTGGGTAGAACTGGCAAACTCCATGGAGGGGGCCGTAACACATATTAGCTACTGTGAACAGCAATCAATATCTATCTGATCTGCTTATTCTATCAGGAAACACATCAACTATGCCTACGCAAATAGCACTCCACTCACCGTTTCATGGCAACTTTAAATGGGAATCGCCGTTTTTTACAACCTGGACTTTATTTCTAGCATAAAATACAATCATTTACTCACCCAGATAACTTTGGTGTCATTTGGAGTCATTCGGACGAAATTAGATCCAGTGGAGCGCCGCATATATCCATATAATGCGAGTGATCGGGGCACCGAAGCGCAGCCTCTATATAACGCATTATCTGCCGCGAAACTAGTTAATTTCACCAATATTTTGTTATGACACGCTAGTGCTATTCCCCTCTAAGTCCGGGGTTGCCTGTTATCAACATCTGGGGTCTGTAGGTTGACCTAGCCGTTTAGCCTAGCCGCAGCCGTTTGTTGTTCTTTGGCCAGCTGTTCCTCTCTCTGCCTCCGCATCCTCCTTTCAACAAGCTCCTCATCCGTGTACTCAAAATGGTAAGGACGTCCATCATAAACAAAGTCATCGTCCACCACCTCAGAATCGGAAAAATATTCAGCCATGTTGCAAAAAACTAGCAGTAGCAAACTACAGGTAAACAAGCCGGCTGTCGCGGGTGCGCACGGCTTTCAGAGATGACATCATCCAGGTCAGAGGTTAGTAGGTCAAACTACAGACCCCGGATGTTGATAACAGGCAACCACGGACTCAGAGGGGAATAGCGCTAGCGTATCATAACAAAATATTGGTGAAATGAACTAGTTTCGCGGCAGATAATGCGTTATATAAAGGCTGCGCTTCGGTGCCCCGATCACTCGCATCATATGGATATACGCAGCGCTCCACTGGATCTAATTTCATCCGAACGACTCCAAATGACACCAAAGTTATCTGGGTGAGTAAATGATCATATTTTATGCTAGAAATAAGGTCCAGGTTGTAAAAAATGGCAATTCCCCTTTAAAACCTTTCTGATGTCGGAATCAAAGGAGCACATCACTATGAATACCTTGAAAGAGTTAATATCCCCACTTACACAAAAATCCAACGATTCACTGAAACACTAACTAATTTATCATCAGCAATGTTACAGTGGATTAAGTCTTTTCAATTGCACCTACCTGCCAGTGTATTAACTTTACAGACGTTACAGATACAGCTAGTAGCAACGTGTGTCTATGACTGATCTCAAAACTTAGGAACTGCAGTTCTTTTCCTCGCCTTCTGTCATTGTCGAAGTGGAGCGAAGACATTAAGACTCGTGAAGTATTTGAATTCGCAGGCATATTTGCCTCATATCACACGGCATTGAGGTGAACTCTGTGACCAGTTCTAGAATTTTTCCATTGATTTAGTATGTAGGTTTAGCCACCTCGGAAGGTTGCTCTGCATTCAGTTTGACACCTTAATGGATCTTGGTAGAACCGGTCGTTAGTTCATGTCAGCAGACTCTGTTTCTAAACTAACGTTAGCTACTGTCGCTGTCTTTTAGCAGAGCGGAGAGAGGCCCTGAGACGAGACACTCGAGAACTTGCTGAAAATCACATCCTTTGAACTGTTGCAGAAAATCTGACCTATGTCCTTCACAAAGAAAAATGAAAAAATCATTGTTCAAAATCATAATACTGGTGAAAGAAAACCTCTCACATACAACCTTATACTATGAGCTTAATATGGATTCCTGTTTAAAAAAAAAAGAAGTTAAAAAAAGAGGTTAATCGGTTACTCTAAAAGTGTCCGTAGGTGTGAATGTGAGTGTGAATGGTTGTTTGTCCCTATATGTCAGCCCTGTGATGAACTGCCGACTTATACTGGGTGTACTCCGCCGTTGACCAGTGTCAGCTGGGATCAGCTCCAGCCCCCCCATGACCCTGAAAAGGATAAGTGGTTTCAGATAATGGATGGATGGATAGTTTCCTGTTCAGCCCTTTGAGAGGTTTCCAGGTAAAACTCCAGAAGACTTCAACCATGGGAACCACTAAGATCCTCCTGTTCTGACAGCTCAATGAACCATTTCTAGTTATAGAGCTTTTATTTTAGGAATGTATAATCTACCTTTCAGTGCAAAATGAGAGGGAGTCTCAGATAAAAATACTTGTGGGAGATTTCGTCTCTTCCCTCCACATTCTGTCTTCCATTTCAGGGAGGATTGAGAACCAAATGAAGCTGATGGATGCCAACAAGAAACACATTCCCTTTTTGATGTTCATATTTGCCTTTTTTCTCGACAGCCATCTCTTCTCTTCAACATTTCTTCTTTGTACTTTTCTCCTTGGCAGCTGCTGGTTCTGGGTGGGGTTTCCAAAAAAAAAAATGGAAAAAAAATAGGGAATGAGAGTAAGACAATGTGAACGGTCAGTTTGCTTCCAGCTATTTATTCCACCCAGTATAAAACGGGATAATTTATGGGCATGTAAAGGGGCAGGTTTTCATTTCCCAGTCTGCTAGCATTTGAGAACTTTATTTCTCCATATCAGATAGAATATTACAGAATTTCCCTGCAGAGCACTTCTGAAGTTTTTATACCCAGATGTGAAATCTGATGAGGTTCTAATGTGTAGGCTGAAATGTAGGTTTGTGGATCCTGCAATGTTAATAAAAACAAAAAAAAAATTGATAATCCTATTTTTTCCAACAAACCAAGTACATCTGTTGCTCCAACAGGTGAGTCCTGAAAGCTGACAATATTTTTTTGTGATTTGTTACAAAGTGAAGAGGTTATGAGAACTTGTGCTCTTTAGTTTGCACTACATGTTTATCTTATACTAGAATTCTCCACACTCATAATACATTACATTAATTTTCTAATTAACTCTAGGAAATTAGACATGTTAATCAGTCTCAAGTTAAATAATCTAGCATGTATATTAGTACATATTAGAGGTGTGAATCTTCACTGACCTCACGACTTGATTTGATTACGATGCTCAAATGCAAAACGATTCTTGATGCATCTCAGTGTATGTCATCCTCAGTGATCTATATCACTGCACATGGTTGCTTTTCATCATTTAAATTCCCCTTTTATTCAGAAAGTCCTTCCACCAATCAGACTACAGCAGGCTACAAAATAAAAGCTGCATCTTTTCAATACATGTATCCATCTGCAGTGTCTCACACATTTGCTGTAATCTACAATAACATTGTTTTCTCATAGCAGCTTTAAGATAAGGCATCTATTGACTCTGCTGAACACACCTCTCTCAGAGTTGGATGGCAGAGTTGACAGTGCTTCCTCAGATCTTGGCTGATTAGCTGGGCTTGCTGTAACAGTTATAGGTGACGGCTGCAGACATTAGCTTCAGGTGAAAATGGCTAACGTGATTAGTTGTGAGGCAGAAGTCACACTCAGTGTGGGTCTTGTCCAGTTCGTCCTCTCCAGCAAGTTCAGAAAATCCTACATGTGACCCGAGATGTCCATTTAAAAAAATACTACATGTAGGTGAGTGATATAAAAAACTCCCCCACAGATGATCTCTGCCTCCCTCCAACATACCTCCTAAATAAGTAACGTTAACCTAATGTCCACCCAAAATTCAAACATGCTAAAGCATATTCGATGGCATCACCCAGATCAGTCCAACAACTTCTCCCTGCTGGGCAGGACTAGCATTTCAAGTGCTATCGTTGTTGGCGGCTCTGTTGCAAAGACAACAGGATCACTTCCATTTCCTCAGTCACAAATAACAACAACACAGGACAAAATGTGAGTTTATTCAATCATTAAGTCTATAATAGAAAAGGATCAGCAGTTAAACTTCCTTCTCCCAGGTGGCAGACAAAACTGTACAGTTATAGTGAGAACATTTACTTCATAATGATACGATGAAGGAGAAAACTTGTCTATTGCCAGTTTAATGCACTACCAACAAGGTGAAGCAACATTTAGTTTCTTTGCTCTCCATCTGCAGAACAAGCTTCCTGAATACCTGACGTCCGCTAAAACAGTCAGCTCATTTTAATCAGGGCTTAAATTACTACTGTATACTGTGGCTGTCCAACAAATTCGATACGTAACCTCCTTATGATTTCTATTTGCTTGCTTTTGTTTTTTTTTAATGCATTTTTATTCATCTTTATTTATTTGCTATATTTTGCTTTGTTTTATTGTCTTTTAAACACAATTGTATACATTTCCTAATGTCTTATTTTGAATATATTTCAGTGTCCTTCTCAAACACTTTGAATAGTCTTGTATCTGAATGGTGCTTTATAAATAAATTTGCCTTGTCTACTAGCTGTACCAACTATCTCAGGTGGACACTGGGTGGAACAAACTCTAACTTACCCTACTGTCTGTTCAAATTAATTTAAAGAAACATAACCTTATGCATTTGGTGACTTCTGTGTCCACTTACACCCCTAATTACTATTATCCATAAAAACTCCAACTTAGAATATGGTAACAGAACAAGTCTATAATTAAGCCATTTTGCATTGTGTTGCCTTGTAATTTTTCATTATCTCCACTTTGAATTTTTCAGTATTGACTAAAACATTTAATGACATACAGTATAACAGAATAAACAACCTTGTTTTTTGTTTTTTTTATTATTAATTTGTGGAAAAGTTAGACCACATTTTGTTCAGTTTGCACAAAGTATCCCATCAAAGGTTGTATACAAAAGAAAACAACACAAATATAAGCACAATGAACAGAGCAACATTCCTGAAAGCTCTGGACTGAATGACTTTGCTGCAGCTTTAATTAATTCACAGTCAAACAAACCTTTATTGTGGTGCCGCCAGGCCAAACGTGGTAAGAACTGTTTGTGCTGCATACACATAAGCACACACAAGGAGTCAAACAACCTACTGCACTTGCACAAGGACACACAGTAACACGCCTAACACTTCTGCCTCTAATGAGGCCCCCATTAATCACAGTTGGAACATTTTTGTTTTGGATATGAAGTCATTTGGCAATCATCCCTTACCCACTTCTGCAGCAGTTCAAAGAGCTGAGGAAAGCAAACGAACTGGGAAAAAAGAGCCACTGCCCATTGTTGCTGAAGAATGCCTCTGAGGACCCATTAAGGCCTGTTTCCGGGGCCTCCCAGTGATGAGTGCCTCCTTTTCCCGTGTCCCTCCCACCCATGGGAGCATTGTGTGTGTTTTGGCCTCTCACGTGCTCTCCCTGTGCCACCCTGCAGAGAGTGTCACACCGGGGAGCAAATCAAAACTTAATTTGATACTAATCCATCTAATTGAGGAACCAGATCCGAAGGTAGAGGCTGTCTTTGATCTGCTGCAGGGAATGAGGAGGAAAGATTAAGGCTTATTAAGCTACTTAGGTGCCATGGAGAGAAATAGGGCTTTTGCCTCCTTTTTTCTAGTTTTTCTTTCCCCATTCTTTCACTCCACTTAATTTTTTTCTCAAACCATTGAGGGCAATGAGAAGAGGTCACAGCACAATCAGGCAATTTTCTGAAAGAAGACCAAAGTCAGAGACATTTCACATGTTGTGGACTGAAATAATGTCAAGATTCTGTTCCTCCATCATGAACGGATTACAGTTTTTTTTTTTTTAGATTAAAGTCACCTACAAGGTTTTCTGATGCTTAAACCCATACCCCACAACCTTCCGTTACAAATGGTAATACTTACTTGTATAAGTATTTCACTGCTGGAAAGATTGCCTTTGCATAAAACTGGGCTGTCTATTAAGTAGAAAGGTGTAAATATTTATGAAATTGGTGCTACATGGTGTTCCCTTTTGCTCAAAAAGTAGACAGTGCCAAAGGAAAAGGCTGCTTGACGGTAACGTAATTTAAAAAAAAAAAAAAACCATAGCCTAACCTTAAACGGATAGATATTTTTTGGTGAGACTTATTTTAGGTGGCTAAATCTTCTCCATTTTGCTGCTGATACAGTTTCAGCAGTACAAAGCCCTGCTGCCAGCTGGCGCTGCACGCTGCTTCTTCACACCGACTGGGAGCTGTACCTCATATAACCCCACATCAAAAGACCTGAACTTTCACTTTAAGGGTGGAATGAGAAACATCCTAATCCTTTTGGTTTGATTATGGCAGTTGTAAAAGTAATACCCTTTTTCCACGAAACATAAAGACTTGTGTGAAGCTGCCACTCGGGGTATTCTGGATAACAAGCCAAAAGGGAACACAATCAAGTGCCTCAAAAAATGGTTTGATGATACCCTGACAGATAAAACAACATCTGCAATACAGAACACAAGAGTGGCTGAAGAAAATGTCTGGCCTGCCCGGGAAATACCATATATGTGTTGGATCTACCAACATGGCCTACTTCCAAGGCTCTTCGCAGGTCACCCATGGATTGAAAATGAAGGCTGACCTTGAGAAAACTCCAGTTCCAAGAGGAGTCACTGTCCACAACCTTGAGACCAGCCATTGTCTTGTGGTCTCAAGAGGGAAAGAAAGTCATCCTGGTGGAGCTAACAGTCCAGTGAGTGGAGGGTTGTGAGGAAGCGGCAGAAAGGAAAAAGACCAACTACCAACAGCTGGTCCAGAATTGTCAGTACAAAGGGTGGACAACATGGCTGTTTTCAACTTAATCAGTGTGGAATCTGATGACAAAAGTCGGAGTAAGGGGGCAAAAGAGGAAGACTGCTGTCCGAAGGGTTTGGAGAAGCGCCATGAAGAGCCTCCTGTGGGTTGTGGCAGAAGAGGGAGGACACTAGCTGGAAACCCAGAGGAGAGGAGCAGTGACTTGGTCACCACTGCCAACCTGCACACTGGAGAGTGTTCTGGTTAAGGGTCAAAACACTATGAAGGTTGGGCACCCCCTGTTGACCTCTCCTTTGCGTCTTTTACCAGATGGCAGCAGGGTGAACGGACTGTGGCTGAGGTGGGTGTTGTCTTTTTGTATCCTTTGGCCTCTGTGCAGACATCTCACTTTACCAATGTCACTGATGCTCCATAGATGGGTACCAGCGATGTTCTGGGCATTTTTAATCACATGCCTTCCTGTCCTGGGGTCTCATTTGCTGGGTACGCAACAACCAGAGCCTGAAAGACACATATGCCAATTCCCTACACAAATGTTGTGATCGAAATGGCTGATGTCCATTTTGTTCTTCATTCAGTGGTTTAAATGTGGTGATTCAGGAGAAAAGGTCAGGAATAGTTACACTCTGTGAGCTCAAGCGAAGGGGTGCCCAGAGCAAATCATCTTGACAATCTACTGGCCATGGTGACTCCTGTGGTTAATGTTGCAGCCTTTTCATTATTTGGGCTTGCTATGACATAATCATTTGTCCTACAGCATTGCAGTATGAGGTACAGCCTCACAGAGCTGCTAGCCTCGCTGTTTACTCTTATATAAAAAAGGTTGAAATGAATCTGATCATACAAACTGCATCATATGTGTAGGGGCCACCAGTAACTGACTGATACCTGACTTTGAATCGGAGGCCAGTATCAGTCTCACCTATTGGTCTAGCTCCTTCTGACTCCTCCTCAGTGAACCATGGATGACAGGGAATGTGTGGCCAAGGTCTTGAGGGGCAGTGGACCTGACTGGGCATGAAGCCACTTCTTGCCCTCAAATGGACCAGTGCCAGAATGTGGGTCTGGTTAGCAGTTCTGGTGGCCCAAAGCTAAGCAGCTTATCCTGCAGAAACAATGAAAGACTGATGTACTGTGAAACTGTAACTGCTCCGTATATTGTCCAACATGAGCACACAGAGAGACTTCTCTTGTCTAGGGGTCTCTGATGGGTCAGCCTCACATTGAGATGTAGCTCAGTCTCAGTCAGTTTGTCCACAGCAGGGAATGTAAGACAAATATCTGAGGCTAAAACAAGACCGAAGCAAATCCGATCCAAGAGTGAGACAGGCCTGCGAGGTAATGGATTCACTACTGATATTGTCCTCTCTCTCTCGCTGATGAGCGGCTCGGGTTTCTGTGAGGCAGCAGGTAATTCAGTCTCTTTAGTTTCATTGCATTCCTCTTGTTCACATAGAGCTGCTGACAATAAAGCTAATGTTCTCATCAGGCAAAGATTAGCACTGCTGCTCAGTCTCTATAGAGGAATATGTCCTCTGACACACTCCTCACTGCTCCCTGCCAACAGTACAACGCTGACCCCGTCTTCAGTAACAGCTTACTGCCATGAACATTTACCCTCTGAGTTGGAAAGAAACTGCATTCATTCCATTTTGTTTGACCATTTTGTCTGTATAACTGATTTCTGCCTGTGTCTGTACTGTATGTCTACTCGTTAATTTGATTCACACTTAAATATGTGTATATATATATATATATATATATACTTAGGTCAAATTAATCTTTATCTTAATCTTTGCTATCACACTGCTGTGTATGTGTTTGTTTTCATCCAAGTTTTTGTTGTTTTGGGTGTTTTGGGTGTTTTGGGTGTCCAACAAAGCTTGGCCAGAGGACATCAGTTTGATAGGATGGAGTAACAGGGAGGGCGAAGAGATGACTGAAACTGAAGCACTCAAACAACCAGACTGATTGGAAACAAATCAAATGGTTAGTATTTGGAAGAACAAATGAAGTAGTAAAACTACTATCCAAACTGTATGTTACAAACACCCATCAGTTTATAGACCCACTTAGAGCTTCAAATTTGACCCACTGTACTCCTGAGAAAGTCTTCTAGGCGTAGGCAGGATCCCATCACCTTTCATCACCTTTTCACTTTTCATCACGTTCGGCTATGACATGGATATTGCAATACCATCGTAAATGTTTTAGCATATTAAAATAATGTGCTTTACTGTAGCTGCGATAACATGTAGCTAGAGGGCAAAACATGTACTCATAGAACTAAAGTTACATCCAGTAACTACTCTTTTCCTCTCTAATGCTGACTTTAGTAACACAAACCTGTGGAAGGTAAACAAAGTACCTGAATTTCTCTGCTGTCATCTACTCCAACTCAAACCAAGGACGTGGATTAAAACAGAGTGAATGGATTTTATTTTGGATGGAAATGTCCTGACAACAACTGAACAAGGTGTGTGCTAACCATTTTACTTCTGGCTTTTCAAAGAGGACCAGCAACATAAAAAGCAGGATTTGCTTTAAAACTCAAGCTCAAGGACAGATCATCACTGAGTTCATTTGAAACCTGTAAGTTTTGCCATTGCTGTTGGTTACTGTTTATTCTGCATGTTAACCTGCTGAACTTAATAGAATTATCACGTCTGATCGCTTATGTGGCTAGTGTCTCTTGTAGCACGCTTGAGCAATGTTACAATGTTGCATTTTTATTACTTTTTGAAGCCAATAAACACATTGGTTTTTTAAATTACCTGTTTTTCTTTCTTTAAATATGTTTCTTTACATGGCCAATAGTGTGAAAAGAGGTAGAATTGTGTTTGAGTGGACTATCCCTTATATTTTAAAAAATATTATGATACATGTTTTAGGCTCTATCACCCACCCCTACTGTCTACCAACAGCTAATTGTTTCTTTTTTAACCTCAAATGGCAACGTTGATACGTTTCAGTCTCTATTTTACAGTTTTTATCAATATTTTGAATGATATTCATTTAGAAAGAGGTTCAGGCAAAGATTTCAGTTCTAGTTTTAAATTAGGTGCATCCTTTGACACAGTTGACCACTACTAGTGGATGGACTGGAAAACATAGTGCTATGGTTCAAGTCATGTTTCCAGGACAGGAGCAATCGTGTTCTGTCCAAACTGCTGAAAAAGATACAAAAAGACAGCTTCCAGATCATTGGTGCCCTTCTCCCCATCCTGCTGTAGATTTACCATCATCATTCACAGAACCTCCAGCAGCATGAAATATCCCCACCACCGATCCCACAGTCTGTTTTCCCTCCTGCCATCTTTGAAGAGGTACAGGAGACAAGTCCGGACAAGTCCAGCAGGACTTGTCCGGACTTGTTATATAGGACTAGTTATACCATTTTTCAGGGAATTTACATATTTATTTGTATCCTTTTTTGTTGCACTGCTGTGGGCTGCGAGGAGCAGCATTTAGTTTTTTATACAAATACACAAAAAAATGAAAAAATAAGCTCCCCCTGGGAAATAATTATTGGTGCCGCTGTCACAAGACAACCGGATCGCTGTAAAACTTGTCTATTGCCAGTTTAACATTTACATGCTTCCATTAGGCCAAATTACATAAGACTGAGACATACTTATAATTTTGCAGATGACCCACAAATGTACCTTGCTCTGTCACCAGGCGACTACAGTTACTTTGATACTCTCAGCAGAGTATTACACAAATAAATGATTAGATGAGCCTGAACATTCTTCACATGCATGCAGAAAAAAAAAAAATGGTTTTGGAGCAAAAAGAAATAGAAAAGCTGATAGTGCTCATCTCTGCTCTCAGTCTATGGAAAAACTAAATTTGGAAACGCTTTATGTTGAGCCCCCTGTAATAAGCATCACTTAATAGGTAATAAGACCTTAAACGTCCTTATAATTTGCTTATTATATAAGATCTATTATTTGGCATTCATAAGCACTATTAACATTATATGTTTCTTATAATTCTTTATAAAAAGCAGTACAAACACATTTATTGAGCTGAACTAAACTGTGTGTTATTTCATTAAAACTTTTCCTTTTTTCCTTAAAGGAATAGTTCACAAATGGTGTCAGAGATGAAAAGGTCCATAAAACTACACAGAAACTTAATAATAAGTTACACACCGGTATTTACATCCTACATACATATAGTATAGTGACTGTTTAGGCTGTAAAAATGTACTAAATGACTTCGTTTCGAGTAAAATCCGGACGTCGCCACTTCAGGACACTTGGATTGCAGCGGACGAGCAGTATCGAGGAATATTACAAAGTTTTTGTGTAGTTTTATGGACCTTTTCATCACAGACACCATTTACACCCGTTATATGGATTTTTGCTGCAGGAGGGTACCCCCGCAGGTCTCCAGCTGCACTTTGAGGAATAAAAAACTACACCGGACTTCTCATCAGCATGAGGGTGAGTCGATAATGACTGAGTGAACTATTCCTTTAAATAAGAATAATAAATACTTTATTATGCATGTAATAGCAGTTATCTTGGCACTTATTTACATTAACAGAACTTTTTGTGTTGATTTGAGAAGTGATGTTATATATCAAGTTTTCAGAATGTCTCTGTAATACACAATTGTACTTTTCTTTGTTGTTGAAGGCCTGTTTAAAGCCATGCTTTAAAGAATGATCTCTATGAGGTTATATGTGGCTGCTATTTAGGTGAAACTTGTGAAAATGCATTTATACATCATTTTTTATTCACATTTTATTAACCTTGACCCGATGTAGTGCTCATCCCAGATAGGTTGCTGCGAAAACTAGAGTTAACTGTGAGTAAGTGCATAATAAAGGATTTATTAGCCCTAACAAGGTATTTTTCTCTCATAGTTAACTGCTAGGAAATGCATAATAAAGTATGAATTATTCTTAACAAAGCTACAAAAAAGCCTTTTTAAGCTTAATGAGTTCAACTTTAAATGTGTTTGTAATGCTGTAAGCTGTAAACTGTAAGTGTCTTGGATAAATAAACATGTTTATGATGCTTATTAACACATAATGTGAACGAGGAACTTATACAGACTTCTGAGGGCCTTATTACCTTACCAAACCAAATGAAATATACTGTAATGAAAATGTCTGAAACTTAGCAAAGCCTGAGGTAACACACAGAAGCAATATGCATACATATCATGCATTATATTCTAATATTATTTAAATAATAGCATACATAATAACAAGGACAAGAAAAAGGCCTTTGGACACATTTGAATGTGACAATCCAGGCTCTCTTATCTCCTATCTTACTGCTCGTATTTGTTAAAGGCTGTTTAATTGGCAGCTGCTGGTAATTAGCCAGAAGTTAGCTTGCCCATTTTGCTTGCTCATGATCTCAACTACAGTACGGAGCCACTGAAAACAGCTCTGTGATCTGTTTCAAATACTAAGTTATAAAAGTAATTTCACCAAATCAAAGTGTATATTAAATGACATGATAAGTCTTGTCAGTAAGCTGTCAGTCTGTATTTATATTGTTCTGCAGAGTGAAGTTTGCTTTCTGAGTCTGTTAGCTCATATAGCGGGTAGCTGCTCCGCCTTGTGCACTCATATTCAGAGGAAGAACCGCGCAGCTAATGTAACAATGGCGGCTGCTGCAGTGTGGTGATTGTATTCTTATTCTAATGTGTAGTGGCAGGAGCTGTATGTTTCACCACCATCACCAACCACATTCATGTGTTCTCCTTGCCAAGATTGAGCCCAAAACAGGAGTCAAACTTTCAATCTGAAAACCAAAAAGGGTTGATTTTTGATGTTGAATATGCACGTGTGTGTGTGCGTGCATGTGTGTGTGTGTAATCTCCTGCCTCACATCCTCTGAAACTGAAGCACTCAAACAACCAGACTGATTGGAAACAAATCAAATGGTTAGTATTTGGAAGAACAAATGAAGTAGTAAAACTACTATCCAAACTGTATGTTACAAACACCCATCAGTTTATAGACCCACTTAGAGCTTCAAATTTGACCCACTGTACTTCTGAGAAAGTCCTCTAGGCGTGGGCAGGATCCCATCACCTTTCATCACCTTTTCACTTTTCATCACGTTCGGCTATGACATGGATATTGCAATACCATCGTAAATGTTTTAGCATATTAAAATAATGTGCTTTACTGTAGCTGCGATAACATGTAGCTAGAGGGCAAAACATGTACTCATAGAACTAAAGTTACATCCAGTAACTACTCTTTTCCTCTCTAATGCTGACTTTAGTAACACAAACCTGTGGAAGGTAAACAAAGTACCTGAATTTCTCTGCTGTCATCTACTCCAACTCAAACCAAGGACGTGGATTAAAACAGAGTGAATGGATTTTATTTTGGATGGAAATGTCCTGACAACAACTGAACAAGGTGTGTGCTAACAATTTTACTTCTGGCTTTTCAAAGAGGACCAGCAACATAAAAAGCAGGATTTGCTTTAAAACTCAAGCTCAAGGACAGATCATCACTGAGTTCATTTGAAACCTGTAAGTTTTGCCATTGCTGTTGGTTACTGTTTATTCTGCATGTTAACCTGCTGAACTTAATAGAATTATCACGTCTGATCGCTTATGTGGCTAGTGTCTCTTGTAGCACGCTTGAGCAATGTTACAATGTTGCATTTTTATTACTTTTTGAAGCCAATAAACACATTGGTTTTTTAAATTACCTGTTTTTCTTTCTTTAAATATGTTTCTTTACATGGCCAATAGTGTGAAAAGAGGTAGAATTGTGTTTGAGTGGACTATCCCTTATATTTAAAAAATATTATGATACATGTTTTAGGCCCTATCACCCACCCCTACTGTCTACCAACAGCTAATTGTTTCTTTTTTAACCTCAAATGGCAACTTTGATACGTTTCAGTCTCTATTTTACAGTTTTTTTATCAATATTCTGAATGATATTCATTTAGAAAGAGGTTCAGGCAAAGATTTCAGTTCTAGTTTTAAATTAGGTGCATCCTTTGACACAGTTGACCACTACTAGTGGATGGACTGGAAAACATAGTGCTATGGTTCAAGTCATGTTTCCAGGACAGGAGCAATCGTGTTCTGTCCAAACTGCTGAAAAAGATACAAAAAGACAGCTTCCAGATCATTGGTGCCCTTCTCCCCATCCTGCTGTAGATTTACCATCATCATTCACAGAACCTCCAGCAGCATGAAATATCCCCACCACCGATCCCACAGTCTGTTTTCCCTCCTGCCATCTTTGAAGAGGTACAGGAGACAAGTCCGGACAAGTCCAGCAGGACTTGTCCGGACTTGTTATATAGGACTAGTTATACCATTTTTCAGGGAATTTACATATTTATTTGTATCCTTTTTTGTTGCACTGCTGTGGGCTGAGAGGAGCAGCATTTAGTTTTTTATACAAATACACAAAAAAATGAAAAAATAAGCTCCCCCTGGGAAATAATTATTGGTGCCGCTGTCACAAGACAACCGGATCGCTGTAAAACTTGTCTATTGCCAGTTTAACATTTACATGCTTCCATTAGGCCAAATTACATAAGACTGAGACATACTTATAATTTTGCAGATGACCCACAAATGTACCTTGCTCTGTCACCAGGCGACTACAGTTACTTTGATACTCTCAGCAGAGTATTACACAAATAAATGATTAGATGAGCCTGAACATTCTTCACATGCATGCAGAAAAAAAAAAAAAATGGTTTTGGAGCAAAAAGAAATAGAAAAGCTGATAGTGCTCATCTCTGCTCTCAGTCTATGGAAAAACTAAATTTGGAAACGCTTTATGTTGAGCCCCCTGTAATAAGCATCACTTAATAGGTAATAAGACCTTAAACGTCCTTATAATTTGCTTATTATATAAGATCTATTATATGGCATTTATAAGCACTATTAAGATTATATGTTTCTTATAATTCTTTATAAAAAGCAGTACAAACACATTTATTGAGCTGAACTAAACTGTGTGTTATTTCATTAAAACTTTTCCTTTTTTCCTTAAAGGAATAGTTCACAAATGGTGTCAGAGATGAAAAGGTCCATAAAACTACACAGAAACTTAATAATAAGTTACACACCGGTATTTACATCCTACATACATATAGTATAGTGACTGTTTAGGCTGTAAAAATGTACTAAATGACTTTGTTTCGAGTAAAATCCGGACGTCGCCACTTCAGGACACTTGGATTGCAGCGGACGAGCAGTATGGAGGAATATTACAAAGTTTTTGTGTAGTTTTATGGACCTTTTCATCTCGGACACCATTTACACCCGT
This sequence comes from Pagrus major, assembly GCF_040436345.1. Classification (NCBI taxonomy): domain Eukaryota; kingdom Metazoa; phylum Chordata; class Actinopteri; order Spariformes; family Sparidae; genus Pagrus; species Pagrus major. The sequence goes on along the minus strand of NC_133232.1, from coordinate 14,394,556 downwards.
TATATGGATTTTTGCTGCAGGAGGGTACCCCCGCAGGTCTCCAGCTGCACTTTGAGGAATAAAAAACTACACCGGACTTCTCATCAGCATGAGGGTGAGTCGATAATGACTGAGTGAACTATTCCTTTAAATAAGAATAATAAATACTTTATTATGCATGTAATAGCAGTTACCTTGGCACTTATTTACATTAACAGAACTTTTTGTGTTGATTTGAGAAGTGATGTTATATATCAAGTTTTCAGAATGTCTCTGTAATACACAATTGTACTTTTCTTTGTTGTTGAAGGCCTGTTTAAAGCCATGCTTTAAAGAATGATCTCTATGAGGTTATATGTGGCTGCTATTTAGGTGAAACTTGTGAAAATGCATTTATACATCATTTTTTATTCACATTTTATTAACCTTTACCCGATGTAGTGCTCATCCCAGATAGGTTGCTGCGAAAACTAGAGTTAACTGTGAGTACGTGCATAATAAAGGATTTATTAGCCCTAACAAGGTATTTTTCTCTCATAGTTAACTGCTAGGAAATGCATAATAAAGTATGAATTATTCTTCACAAAGCTACAAAAAAGCCTTTTTAAGCTTAATGAGTTCAACTTTAAATGTGTTTGTAATGCTGTAAGCTGTAAACTGTAAGTGTCTTGGATAAATAAACATGTTTATGATGCTTATTAACACATAATGTGAACGAGGAACTTATACAGACTTCTGAGGGCCTTATTACCTTACCAAACCAAATGAAATATACTGTAATGAAAATGTCTGAAACTTAGCAAAACCTGAGGTAACACACAGAAGCAATATGCATACATATCATGCATTATATTCTAATATTATTTAAATAATAGCATACATAATAACAAGGACAAGAAAAAGGCCTTTGGAGACATTTGAATGTGAAAATCCAGGCCTGTTAATTCTGTTATCTCCTATCTTACTGCTCGTATTTGTTAAAGGCTGTTTAATTGGCAGCTGCTGGTAATTAGCCAGAAGTTAGCTCGCCCATTTTGCTTGCTCATGATCTCAACTACAGTACGGAGCCACTGAAAACAGCTCTGTGATCTGTTTCAAATACTAAGTTATAAAAGTAATTTCACCAAATCAAAGTGTATATTAAATGACATGATAAGTCTTGTCAGTAAGCTGTCAGTCTGTATTTATATTGTTCTGCAGAGTGAAGTTTGCTTTCTGAGTCTGTTAGCTCATATAGCGGGTAGCTGCTCCGCCTTGTGCACTCATATTCAGAGGAAGAACCGCGCAGCTAATGTAACAATGGCGGCTGCTGCAGTGTGGTGATTGTATTCTTATTCTAATGTGTAGTGGCAGGAGCTGTATGTTTCACCACCATCACCAACCACATTCATGTGTTCTCCTTGCCAAGATTGAGCCCAAAACAGGAGTCAAACTTTCAATCTGAAAACCAAAAAGGGTTGATTTTTGATGTTGAATATGCACGTGTGTGTGTGCGTGCATGTGTGTGTGTGTAATCTCCTGCCTCACATCCTCTGAAACTGAAGCACTCAAACAACCAGACTGATTGGAAACAAATCAAATGGTTAGTATTTGGAAGAACAAATGAAGTAGTAAAACTACTATCCAAACTGTATGTTACAAACACCCATCAGTTTATAGACCCACTTAGAGCTTCAAATTTGACCCACTGTACTTCTGAGAAAGTCCTCTAGGCGTGGGCAGGATCCCATCACCTTTCATCACCTTTTCACTTTTCATCACGTTCGGCTATGACATGGATATTGCAATACCATCGTAAATGTTTTAGCATATTAAAATAATGTGCTTTACTGTAGCTGCGATAACATGTAGCTAGAGGGCAAAACATGTACTCATAGAACTAAAGTTACATCCAGTAACTACTCTTTTCCTCTCTAATGCTGACTTTAGTAACACAAACCTGTGGAAGGTAAACAAAGTACCTGAATTTCTCTGCTGTCATCTACTCCAACTCAAACCAAGGACGTGGATTAAAACAGAGTGAATGGATTTTATTTTGGATGGAAATGTCCTGACAACAACTGAACAAGGTGTGTGCTAACCATTTTACTTCTGGCTTTTCAAAGAGGACCAGCAACATAAAAAGCAGGATTTGCTTTAAAACTCAAGCTCAAGGACAGATCATCACTGAGTTCATTTGAAACCTGTAAGTTTTGCCATTGCTGTTGGTTACTGTTTATTCTGCATGTTAACCTGCTGAACTTAATAGAATTATCACGTCTGATCGCTTATGTGGCTAGTGTCTCTTGTAGCACGCTTGAGCAATGTTACAATGTTGCATTTTTATTACTTTTTGAAGCCAATAAACACATTGGTTTTTTAAATTACCTGTTTTTCTTTCTTTAAATATGTTTCTTTACATGGCCAATAGTGTGAAAAGAGGTAGAATTGTGTTTGAGTGGACTATCCCTTATATTTTAAAAATATTATGATACATGTTTTAGGCCCTATCACCCACCCCTACTGTCTACCAACAGCTAATTGTTTGTTTTTTAACCTCAAATGGCAACTTTGATACGTTTCAGTCTCTATTTTACAGTTTTTTTATCAATATTCTGAATGATATTCATTTAGAAAGAGGTTCAGGCAAAGATTTCAGTTCTAGTTTTAAATTAGGTGCATCCTTTGACACAGTTGACCACTACTAGTGGATGGACTGGAAAACATAGTGCTATGGTTCAAGTCATGTTTCCAGGACAGGAGCAATCGTGTTCTGTCCAAACTGCTGAAAAAGATACAAAAAGACAGCTTCCAGATCATTGGTGCCCTTCTCCCCATCCTGCTGTAGATTTACCATCATCATTCACAGAACCTCCAGCAGCATGAAATATCCCCACCACCGATCCCACAGTCTGTTTTCCCTCCTGCCATCTTTGAAGAGGTACAGGAGACAAGTCCGGACAAGTCCAGCAGGACTTGTCCGGACTTGTTATATAGGACTAGTTATACCATTTTTCAGGGAATTTACATATTTATTTGTATCCTTTTTTGTTGCACTGCTGTGGGCTGAGAGGAGCAGCATTTAGTTTTTTATACAAATACACAAAAAAATGAAAAAATAAGCTCCCCCTGGGAAATAATTATTGGTGCCGCTGTCACAAGACAACCGGATCGCTGTAAAACTTGTCTATTGCCAGTTTAACATTTACATGCTTCCATTAGGCCAAATTACATAAGACTGAGACATACTTATAATTTTGCAGATGACCCACAAATGTACCTTGCTCTGTCACCAGGCGACTACAGTTACTTTGATACTCTCAGCAGAGTATTACACAAATAAATGATTAGATGAGCCTGAACATTCTTCACATGCATGCAGAAAAAAAAAATGGTTTTGGAGCAAAAAGAAATAGAAAAGCTGATAGTGCTCATCTCTGCTCTCAGTCTATGGAAAAACTAAATTTGGAAACGCTTTATGTTGAGCCCCCTGTAATAAGCATCACTTAATAGGTAATAAGACCTTAAACGTCCTTATAATTTGCTTATTATATAAGATCTATTATTTGGCATTTATAAGCACTATTAACATTATATGTTTCTTATAATTCTTTATAAAAAGCAGTACAAACACATTTATTGAGTTGAACTAAACTGTGTGTTATTTCATTAAAACTTTTCCTTTTTTCCTTAAAGGAATAGTTCACAAATGGTGTCAGAGATGAAAAGGTCCATAAAACTACACAGAAACTTAATAATAAGTTACACACCGGTATTTACATCCTACATACATATAGTATAGTGACTGTTTAGGCTGTAAAAATGTACTAAATGACTTTGTTTCGAGTAAAATCTGGACGTCGCCACTTCAGGACACTTGGATTGCAGCGGACGAGCAGTATCGAGGAATATTACAAAGTTTTTGTGTAGTTTTATGGACCTTTTCATCTCGGACACCATTTACACCCGTTATATGGATTTTTGCTGCAGGAGGGTACCCCCGCAGGTCTCCAGCTGCACTTTGAGGAATAAAAAACTACACCGGACTTCTCATCAGCATGAGGGTGAGTCGATAATGACTGAGTGAACTATTCCTTTAAATAAGAATAATAAATACTTTATTATGCATGTAATAGCAGTTACCTTGGCACTTATTTACATTAACAGAACTTTTTGTGTTGATTTGAGAAGTGATGTTATATATCAAGTTTTCAGAATGTCTCTGTAATACACAATTGTACTTTTCTTTGTTGTTGAAGGCCTGTTTAAAGCCATGCTTTAAAGAATGATCTCTATGAGGTTATATGTGGCTGCTATTTAGGTGAAACTTGTGAAAATGCATTTATACATCATTTTTTATTCACATTTTATTAACCTTGACCCGATGTAGTGCTCATCCCAGATAGGTTGCTGCGAAAAGTAGAGTTAACTGTGAGTACGTGCATAATAAAGGATTTATTAGCCCTAACAAGGTATTTTTCACTCATAGTTAACTGCTAGGAAATGCATAATAAAGTATGAATTATTCTTCACAAAGCTACAAAAAAGCCTTTTTAAGCTTAATGAGTTCAACTTTAAATGTGTTTGTAATGCTGTAAGCTGTAAACTGTAAGTGTCTTGGATAAATAAACATGTTTATGATGCTTATTAACACATAATGTGAACAAGGAACTTATACGGACTTCTGAGGGCCTTATTACCTTACCAAACCAAATGAAATATACTGTAATGAAAATGTCTGAAACTTAGCAAAGCCTGAGGTAACACACAGAAGCAATATGCATACATATCATGCATTATATTCTAATATTATTTAAATAATAGCATACATAATAACAAGGACAAGAAAAAGGCCTTTGGAGACATTTGAATGTGAAAATCCAGGCCTGTTAATTCTGTTATCTCCTATCTTATTGCTCGTATTTGTTAAAGGCTGTTTAATTGGCAGCTGCTGGTAATTAGCCAGAAGTTAGCTCGCCCATTTTGCTTGCTCATGATCTCAACTACAGTACGGAGCCACTGAAAACAGCTCTGTGATCTGTTTCAAATACTAAGTTATAAAAGTAATTTCACCAAATCAAAGTGTATATTAAATGACATGATAAGTCTTGTCAGTAAGCTGTCAGTCTGTATTTATATTGTTCTGCAGAGTGAAGTTTGCTTTCTGAGTCTGTTAGCTCATATAGCGAGTAGCTGCTCCGCCTTGTGCACTCGTATTCAGAGGAAGAACCGCGCAGCTAATGTAACAATGGCGGCTGCTGCAGTGTGGTGATTGTATTCTTATTCTAATGTGTAGTGGCAGGAGCTGTATGTTTCACCACCATCACCAACCACATTCATGTGTTCTTCTTGCCAAGATTGAGCCCAAAACAGGAGTCAAACTTTCAATCTGAAAACCAAAAAGGGTTGATTTTTGATGTTGAATATGCACGTGTGTGTGTGCGTGCATGTGTGTGTGTGTGTGTGTGTAATCTCCTGCCTCACATCCTCTCCTCATCCTCCTGACCCATCCTGCCCTGTTAGCAGTGACAGTGCGATGGTGAGGCTCTGTCAGACTGGTCAATCCTGCAGAACTGCGTCTGGACATCTAGTCCGCTCAGAGTGGAATGGGAGAGCCTCTGTCCCTTGAGAGCTGGCAAGACACTCCAGTACTTTTCCACCCTGTTAACAAAGCCCTGGACGAGAGGAGAGAGAGACAGAGAGAGTGAAGCCGGGAAAGAGGAGGAGGGGAGGGAGGGAGGGAGGGGGTGACTCAAGTAGACTAAAAAGAGGGCTGAATAAGCGGAGGAGGAGCAGATCCGCACTTGTTCAATTTGGAACATGCTTGACTCCCTTTCCTTGCCTTCCCTTTCCTTCCCTTTTGCTTTTTGTCCTTTTATGATGGTGCAGGCGTCTTTATGTGAGCGTTCTTTACATAATTCTCTATGAGAGCTGCCAGCCTTGATTCTTCATTGTCCCAGCTCAGTTTTCCCAGACAACACATAGCACTCCTTTGTGGAAGGGCACAATATATCACACAAACCTGGCCTTTGGTCATCGAACAGACCCTTCAAAGCCTGCCACACTGCACTTGTACAGTCAGAAAAAACTAATATAAAACATATTATATATATATATATATATATATATATATATATATATATATATATATATATATATATATATGTATATATATATATATATAATATGTATATATTACTAATATATATATACATATATACATATACTGTATATATATATATATATATATATATATATATATATATATATATATATATATATATATATATATATACATATACATATATATAATATACATACATATACATATATATATATAATATGTTTTCTTCCAAATTTTGAAAGGAAAGACAAGTGTGTGCGAACAAAGAATTTCCCCTCAACTGTCACTCTAGTGTGTGGTAACAGCATTGAGAAGCACTTAATGGGATTAGGTGGCACATTTGGAAGAACGTCATAAACTTGGTCTGAGAAAATACTGCTCTTTGTGTCAGTAATCCACTATTTAGCTCTATAATCCCAATGACAACTGGTAAACATAAATCTGTAACATCTTCCCAGTGTTTTTTGTATGGGAAGGTTCTCTTGGAATGCATCCAAACATATGTTACATAATTCAAAACTTGGGGGAAAAAATCAGATGGGAAGGGAATAAGAAGGACAGGGAGCCGTCGAGGTTGGCTCAGATTCTTCAGAGTTGAATAAACTCTTACAGGGGTTAAAGCTCAACATTTTTAGTTATCAGAGCTTCTATCAGATCTCCTGGCATCGAGTCAACTCTTCAACAACATTCAAAGGATCCTCCAATGTATCACGACTTTGGTCTTATTTTGGTGGTTCTTGCCATTATTTCTATCAGTAATAACAAAGTTTGTTTTGATCTGGAAACACGTGACATTGGGGCTATGGAGAAAAGAGCTATGGAGAATGTATAGCAAGTGAAAGAGGTAAAAACTGAACAATCATGAAAGGTGTTTTGTGATTGTGGAGAGATTGTGTGCTTCAGTCAACTAAAGGCACAAACATTACCTGAGCAAGTACAGTTTCAAGCCAAAATAAATACAGAATTTGCACTTCACCAAATTTTCTGGCTAAATATAACCACATCTGCGCCACTTGACTAACCTAGTTGAAGGTATGTTTGTTTGGAGACAGTAAATTGCTGAAAAAGGGAACTTTAATTCCATGGACATAACAACGGACCACTACCACCTGATGAAAACAACGTTTTCTCAACATGCTAGCAGAAATATAAGGTTGTAGGTATACTATGTGAAAGGTTTAGCCACGAGCGTTGACGCAGAGAGTTGAGTGGGGAGTAAAAGATGTGCGGTAAGGACTGAAATCTACATGATCCCTTCCTCCATGCAGGAATGGTATAAGCCTCCCTCTTCACTTTGTGCTTAACTTTCCTGATGGGGAGTGATGCATTCAGAGCCAAAAATCCAAATAGTACAACACTTTTACATTCACATAATGCTCCCTTTCATTTTAGTTTAGAGTGGATCTCATTCCTTAGAGACTGATAAAGATGCAAAAGTCTGGGATTTTGTCTATAAAATAATCTGGAGAATCCCAGACTTTTGCATCTTTATCAGTCTCTAAGAAATGAGATACATTTAACATTTGTGCTAACTGTAAATAACTGTGTAGCACACCAGACAAATGACAATTATTGTGATTTTGTTGTTCTGTTCTGTACATGCGACATCTGTTGCATGTCTGTCTGTCCTGGGAGAGGATCCTCCTCTGTGGCTCTTTCTAAAGGTTTCTTCCATATTTTTTTCCCTGTTAAAACGTTTTTTTTTTCTCAATATGGCAAGATCTTCCTCACTCAGTTCAAGGGTCTAAGGACAGAGGATGTTGTTTCACTGTACAGTTTGTAAAGCCCACTGACACAATGTGATTGTGATTTTGGGCTGTATAAATAAAATTGATTTGATAAGTAGAGTTTATTTGCAACTCTTAAAATCAGAAAAAGGTGATTGTTATTCTCCAGAGTGTACAACAGCATGATTTAGAAAATGGAATAAATGGGATATCATTCTGTATGCATAGAGACCAGGAGAAATTTTACATATTACATTAATCTTAGATTAATATAACAAAATTCGGGTCATTTAGAACAACTACTGGACATGTTTTAAATAGCCATATATATAGTCTACATTGAAACAGTAATAAAACAGAAAACACAAACACTGTGATTTCTCCTACCTGCCACAAATGGTGCAGAACATTTTGTTTATTCCATCCTCCTCTTCATGTCCCGATGGTGTGTGTCGTATGCCTGTGAAGTGAGGCCGCCTGGGCCAAGTGTGACATTGACAACTGGGCAGCACCACGTGCTGAAAAGAGGAGAATATTTCTACTTTTATGTGTGTCCCACACACATTTGGGAAATGTCACGTTTGTTGTGGACTCATCATCTGCTTTACATTTACCTGGAAGTCTTAGCACAAACTCATCCATGCTTTGCTAGTAGTGCAGAATCATGCCTCATTCATTTAGCCTTGCTGTGCACTCCCTGCTTTAACTCTGCCTACCCTAGGGAACACGCCCCCCACTTTGGGGACCACTGGACTAAGCTGTTGGTTTATTTTCAATCTGTCTGTCTGTTTCCTGACCCATCTGACTTCTTTTTAGACATGTTGCTACATTTCCAGAAAAATTAGGGTATCATAGTTGATAAAAAATGATGTCCAGAAACACAAAAATATGACCCCAATTGTAAGAAACCAAAATAACCCTTTATTTGTCATAAAATAGTTCTACACACCATGAGCAACATTTTCTTGGAGGTGGTGAGAATAGTCTTTTACTGGTCTCTTAAATCCAGGTCTTTATACATGTGATCCCTGAGCCAGTGTGAAATAAACACCAGTGAAAAAAGACGCTGTCCAGATTCAGGATCCCAGGCGCTGGTTTCACACAGGGACTTAGTGCATGGCTGGACCTTTATGTGCTGAGACACTGTCCAGCTAACCTGTGACAGATGTCAGCTGATGTGTAACCAAAATGACTTCCTTCTATTACGTTAGTAAGTAATAGTTTAGCACTGGCTCTCAAAGTCTCAGACAAAGTCATTTCTATTTGATCCTTTTGTCTTAGTTCCCTAATTCTCTTCTACAAATACAACCACATATTGATGGATATTGAGTTAGAATGCTGTGTTCATTCGTGGTTGGGATTCCTGCGGTACAGTGTTGGTTTGGCCACTCTTGAGCTTTACAAAGGAGTGTCCAACTGCCACGTCACATTGCATTGTCTGTCTACATGAAACCCATCAAATATTCACTTCTTTTACGTCAAGTGAACAACCCTGTACCTCAGACAGGAGACGTGAACACTCCAGTAAAGATGGTTGAGTTTGTTTAAAATGCCTAACTTCCTACATTTGTACTTTTACAACAGAAAACACACCTTTCATGTTGTGATTTAGATGTTTCTTTACTGAAAATAACAATATATAGGCAAGTAGGTTATTTGTGTGTTTTATTAACATTAATTTTCAGCTACTGCCTTATTTGAGATTTGTAGTTGAATAAGAATGTTTTGTCAACTGCTTATTTCAACTTCATGAATCAACCATTCCTTGTCAAAGCAGCACTTTCAACACGAGCGACAGAATAGATAGAAACATCGTGTACGACAAAAGTTTTGCTCAGAATGGTTTGCCATGTGACGCTACATCGCCAGTTTGGACAATCAAACTGATTTTGTCACTGACACTCAGTGTCAGTGATCACATTCAGGTAAAACATGTGTTAGAAACATTCAGTGTACAGGCTTAACCTGATGTGAAAACATTCAATTATACAAGACAGCAATGATATTTTGAGAATGAAATGTACTCTGCAGGTTCACATTAAGATCTGTAGCCCAGATATACTTCTCAGTGGATACTCTATCTCCTGGTTGAGCATCCCTGAGGCATTCACGGGCCAGACAGGATGTACAATTCCTCCAGCTTGTTCTGAGTTTGCTCTCTTTTTAGTCCGACATGCCTGGATGCATGCTAATCTAATGTCGATACCACCATACTTATTCATTTAATGAAAAAGAAGCCAGAGCTCTACAGACCTTTCTGGATGTCTGAGCTCATCACCCAGTCCCAAAAAGATTTTGTTTTCCCCAAACATAGTGCCTGTGTTGTGTCTGAAAGCCCAACACTTTGTCAGTGACAGAATTAGTGCTGACCCAAAATAAACAAAGTGATACTTGTTCAAGTTTGATACACACAGGCTGTGCACTGGAGCAGAATGCCTTCAGCTTCAACAGCGTCCAACATGACAAAGACTGTTGTCTTCTGCCTTCTTGCTTTTGAATGTTATTAAATTAAATGTCAGTCACTCAAATGAGAGCATTACAACCTATAACAGTCAGACTGTTAACTCAATCAGTACTGTATTAAAAACACATTAGCTTTAGGCAGTGTGGTTGGTGGCTACCTGGAACATGTTTGCTTTCCTCTGGACTCACTGCTGACACTGTTGACTCCACTCACCCTGACTCAACTGCTGTCCATCAAGATTAAAAAAAAAAGTTAGGATGCTGTCTATCTGTCAATTACATTTTTTATGTTAATACTTTAATTGTTTCCAGGTCATTTCTTATTCCTGCTACTGTCATGATACAACATACATTTGTTGGTAGTTGTTTATGTACTGTAAAACAAAAAAACACACAAATAGCAACAACACAGTTATCACAGTAAGCTCAGTAAATGGTTAATGGGCATTTTATATACCACTCAAAGAGCTTTACAACATAAGTCAGCATTCAGCCATTCACACACTGGTGGCAGAGGACACCATGCAAGGCACCACCTGCTTATCAGCTGCAATAACATACATGCACACACACACACACACACACACACACAGATAGAAGATAAAAATGTAGGGTTCAGTGTCTTGCTCAAGGACATTTGGACATGTAGACTGCAGGGGCCAGGAATCAAACCTTTGACTCTCTGATGTGTGGGAGCTCTACCTCTACCTCAGTAAAACTATACTGATGTCATATTTGAATAGTTTCATACAGTCATACAGCTTAATACTTGTGCCTCGTCCTTCTGATGGCACCCTTCCTGTGAGTGTGGTCGTTTGGAGCAGCTGTAAACATTTTACCTTTGTGCTTTTTCAGACTTCCTTGTTTCAGGAATAATCTGGCATCAAAGGTGTTATTTGTAAACTTTGGCCAGAATTCAATGGTAATTTGAAATATATAGGGGGCAGCATATCACCAGAAAAAAAATACTACAGCTACTCTTTGCTAGCTATCCCTGGCTATAGCTAGCTATTGTTAGTTAATTAGCTCAGTTAACTGTGTAGCCAGTGGGATCCATTGTGGATAATTGTATCTGTGATTTCAGTCTTTTGGCCACTATGCAGGGCTCCTGACCACAGTTGGAATTTACAATGATAAATTGAGAGTGTCTCATCCATGCTCAGCTACATCTCTGCTCCCACTGTTTGGTACAATGGCAACATTACAGAGAAACGAATCCAGCTGTTGATCTCATAATGGTAAACCTACATGGATTCATTTTAAAGGCCCACTATCGCAGATAAAGTTGATCACTCAATTTCTTTGTGTTATTGTGTATTTGTACCATCTAAACAGCAGAGGAGCAGCCAAACGTTCTGGGCCTTTAATGTGTGAGTATTCTTGATCTATTTTTGATCAACTCTGATGCAGATGATTATGTTACAAGAGTATCTGTTGTGTGGGAGGCTGTGAGTGAAAAATGTGTCTGATACACTTACAGTCTAGACACTCGCCTATAACTCTTGCCTGATCACTCTGCGGCTATTTTCAAGCATTCACGCCCTGTCCTTTGCATTTTTACTTTGGATTACTTTTAAGTAACAGTATCTTGTAGATACAGGCAGAACAACTGAAGCAGAAGTTAATAAGATGACTATTGTATGCTGGTCTCTGCCCTCTCATTTTGATAGTCTTCAGCTAAGAGTTACTTGGCAATACCCGTCGTCTCACAGCTGTACAACCTGACATCCTGTTGCAGTGTAAAAATATTCCAATACTCCAAATCCCCTGAGATGCTCTGAATGAACCCTGCTGCAGTGAGATGACTACAGAGGTCTGCTTTTGGATGCTGTCACCCTCAGCTCTGCAGAGGGTGAGATTGATTAAAACAAAAGTTCACAACAGAACAGGAAAGAAAGGATATTATTTTGCTTGACAAAAAATGTTGCACAGCTGTACACAGCTGAAGGCTAAACGGAAGGACAAAGTGTGGGAAAAGGAAATAAGTGCAGGAAAGTAGAGTAACAGAGAGAGAGAACAAACAAAAACAGATGTTGTGCAGTGAACACATGGAGAACACAGAGAACCACAACCTTGTAGTCAACCACATCAACAGAATGACAGATGAGGATGATTGTCTACTGAGAGCAGAGGGCTAGACAACAGCCAGCCACTACAAGGCGGTCTTCATATGGTGGTAAACGCATCACCTCTCTGATCTAACTTCCAGATTGACAGTCAGTGTCTTACAGCTTGCTGACAGGTTTATTGAGTCACTAAGACGTCAGTATCAACTATGGCTGGACAATATATCATATTTATATCCTATTTTTATCATGATACGAGACTGTATATGGTCTTTTGGATATCATTATATCCTGATATGGCATACGTATATTTTTTTCCTGGTATTAAAGGCCGCATTACAGTAAAATGATGTCATTTTCAAACTGACCAGACTGTTGAACTTGTTCTAACATTTGTCTTTACCCGCTTAGTCATTATATCCACATAACTGATGATTACTGATCAAAAATCTCCAGTCTCATCTCAGGTTACCCGCAGCACAGGCTCCCCCTACCGTAAGGGAGGGCCCTTGGCATCAACACCATCGCCAGTTCCTCTCCCTATTCACCACAGCCCTGGTTCACCCTATGACAGTAACTCCACATTCTCACATAAACTCCTCATCCTGTACAACTCACAGCACTCACAAAAGTGGCATAAACCCTACTCTGAAAAAGCACCGCGATGTGAAATTTTTTAAAACTGTCAACCACTCTCGACTGATCTGGGATCCACAACTCAAACCTAGGGGCATCTTAGGAGGGCATATCAACATCCGTAGCCTCACCCCAAAGGCTGAACAATTGCATCATTTTCTCAGTAACTCTAACTTAGATTTCTTAGGCCTGTCAGAACTGGTTAAACAAGACTAATAGGAAATCCCTTAAGCAGATAACAGACAGTCTGGATTTTACACAACTGATGGAAGGTCCAACTAGACTAACTGCATCCTCCCAGACAGAGATAGACCTTATATTTAGTAACAAGCCCAAAAGAGTCGTCAAGACGTTTAATTTCATCACTGGACTGTCCGACCATATTCTGACATTAATATCCAGAAAACTTACAAAAAAGCGCTTTCGTCATAATAAAGAACCTGTGGAGCAACTCAGGATTCCAAAAAATGAAATGGCTAATTTTCAAAGAGCAGTGCAGCAGACTGATTGGAACAACATACCCACTGGGAGCAACACAGAAGCAGACAGCGAAATGTTTACAATCAAGTTACATAGCTTAGTTAAGGAGTTCACGAGAAGGGAAAAAGGAAAAAAAACTAAAAAACAATGCACTCCCTTGGCTCAATACTGAAATATTTCATCTGATGAAGGAAAGAGACTGCACTGAAAAGATCGTTGAAGTCCAAGTTAGATAGTGACAGGCATAGGTTCACCTCATTACGAAAGAGAGTAATCAAAGAGATCAGAAAGGCTAAAGCCAATTTTTTCATAACACTTATCAATGAGGCAAAGGGAAACACAAAGCTGATCTGGGAACAGATTAAGAATGTTATGGGAATTGGCCACAGGCCTAGGAACCAGTTAGAGCTGAACCTGAACGGTAAATTAACGCAAGATCCAGCAGAATTTCTAAAATAGATGAAAGCAAGCCTTCCTTCAGCATTAACCCATCTCTGAACTCAAAATCCAAGCATTTAATAATTCTCTTATAACTTCAACGACAGAGGATATCTATGGTATTGTCGAGTTAATTTGTTAATTTTCCCTTTTCCCCGGCATCAGTGCCTGCCCCAACTCGCTCGAGGCCTGGAGGTCAACAGAGAACGCTGGACACAACTCAGCTTGCTTTTAGTTACTTCTTTTATTCATCCATGCAGTAGCAGTAGCAGTAGCAGTAGCAGTAGCAGTAGCAGTAGCAGGTTGATAACCTCAAAGGAAATAAACAAAGAATCAGGCATTAAATGAGTACAAAATCAATTTCCTTATTAATACCTGAACATGAATAAATTATTTAACTTTATTAACCAATCAAATGCGTAAATAAACTCTCAATTATTAAATGATTTGAATCATTTCTATTTTCTTTTACAAAATCAATAGGTTTTAAACTGTTTTAAATTATTAAACCTACTCGTCTTAAATCATGCTTTATGCTTAAATGTTTAACCTAATACATGATTTTAACTCAAACTAATGCATTTTAACTCATTTTAACTACTTTAATGATTGAAATATGTTCCAAATTTGATATTTATATTTATGGTCTATATTCGACCTCAAACCACCAGTGCCACTATATTAATATATATATTAACACTACATTTTAAATGTACAAGGCTTAAATGATCAATAAACACAAACTTTTTAATCTCCCATTCACTAACTTAAAGTTATTCTATTTGTCAAATGTGATTAAATTAAAGCTTTCTCACCACTGGCGTCTCTGAGGTCCCCATGCGGCGATGCCACCAAGCTGTCTGTGAGACAAAGGAGTGACACACCTGCTTCTGAGCCTATTTATCACCTAAGGCCTTCCTACTTCTCAGGCCTCAGGCCTTCCTACCTGCATTTAGGAGTCTGACCTGATCCTGACATCAGCCTCTAGTGGGAAAGACAAATTACTGCAAAAATAAATTCAACCCATTACATAAACACAAATGCAGAATTTCTTTAGATTGCCTTAACAGGTATGGATTGTAAAATGCTTAAATCTCTCAAAGAACACTAAGCCTACCCACACTAACTATCAACCAGTCAGTACTACAGGATATTTTCCCAACTACCTGGAAGAATGTAATTGTTACTCCAATATTTAAGTCAGATGACCACCTGAACATTTGTAACTACCGCCCAATCAGTATCCTACCTGTGATCTCCAAGGTTGCTGAGGTGTGTATCAGAACAGCTTGTCTCCTTCCTAAATAATGGTCCATTTACTCTCCATCCTATGCAGTTCAGCTTCAGGGCCCATCACTCCGCTGAAACAGCTAGCTGCTTCTTCTTAGAGAAGGCCCGAGCAATGCTCGACAAGGGGTGTGTGGTTGGCACTGTGTTTTTAGACCTTCGTAAGGTCTTGACACAGTCAATCATCACATCCTAATCGCCAAACTGTCTGCTTTTAACGTCGCCCCACTGCCATTAAAATCGATTGAGTCATACTTAAATGGTAGAAGTCAACATGTTTATGTGAACAATCATCATTCTCCAACTCTCAACCTATGCACTGGTGTACCACAAGGATCAGTACTTGGCCTGCTTCTGTTTAGTTTATATATTAATGATCTGCCATCAGTTTGCCCGGAAATCAATACACTAATGTATGCAGACGACACAGTAGTATATGTGCATACCAATACAAAACATCTGGCTGCTGCCAAACTCAACACAGCAATGGCTCAAATTACCAATTGGCTAAACCGCTCCTGCCTCCAACTTAATCTCAATAAAACTGTAGGAATGTTCTTCACAAAAAGTCAATGTAACATCGTCTTGAATATCACAATCTCTGGTAAAATCATTAGTATTGTTCTACATTCCACACTCAATCTCTCTTTTAAAGCACACATTAAAAAAGTGTGCAATAGGTAAGTTTAACGTGGCCAATTTTAACTGTATCAGAAATGCACTAACTTTTAATGCTGCAAAATTGTTTATGGATGCCATGATCACGTCACATCTCACATACTGTTTGACAAGCTGGGGACAACAACTAACAACAAGTTGTAATGACAACTAACAGCTTGTCATTACATCCATTAGCAACCCTCTACAAAAAAACCATCAAAGTATTGGATCAAAGGCCTAACAGTTCACATCACTGCATCATTTTAACAAAACATAAACTGCTGAGCTGGGAAGATATAATCAAATGTAAAAACATCTGCCTGGTCTTCAAAACCCTGCATAACATCGCTCCTCCCCCTCTCAACTCATTTATAATCCAACGTAACAGCAGTCACACATCTAGAAGCACCACATTCGGTCAATTATCATTCTCAGTTAGAGCAATACAAGACTGGAATTCACTGTCGCCACTATCAAAGACATAAATACATACTCCACCTTCACTAAACGCCTCCAAACATGGCTATCGGATAACTATAACTGCAAACATTAACCCCCGTCAAACGTGATATGTGACATAGTCATTATCTGTTGCCGCTCCATGCCTTGTATCTACCTTTTTTTTTAATTTATCATTTGCATCTGTTCTTTTTATCCCTTGCATTCTTCTTGTAATGTAAACTACTCACATCGAAATTCTTTCATGTAATGTATCCTAGATTGCCTATAACCGACTGGGGACTACAGCTGGAAATTAGCCGTAAAGGCTAAAGCTGCTCCTTTGACTGTAAAGTTTATTAAAGTGGACTGTCTATGTCAAAATAAACTAAACTAAAAGAAAAATTTAAAAAATGTATTTCGTGAAGGTACCATAATCATTCCTGCAATGTTGTCACAATACTGATTTTTCCATTTATTACCCTCGTCTGTGTTTCTCCGCCATACTTCACCTGCACTTCATCCCCTAGTCAAGTCCAGTTCTGCCGAGTTTCCCTGGTCCTGCTGTCATGTTTGCCTGTTCCAGTTTTTTAGAATTCTGACCAACAACTACCTGAATAAATGAATGAATGAATGAAATGTTTTAAATGGCCGGTACTGTATACATGTGTGTACATATAAACAGCATTAAAACACAAAACACACGCTATGATCCACTGGTACAACCACTTTGTCTATTCCTTCCACCTTTTCATGCCCTGATGGTGTGCATCGTACAGGGCTTCATGCAACATTAATAGAGAGTTTTGGGTTAAATTTGGCTATCAATAATAATGTATGATTATCAGGGATAACCATAGTGACATCCATTACAAGATCATAACTAGTTAAAACATTTCAAATTTTTGTCACTATGGTTTGACACGCACACACACACACACACACACACACACACACACACACACACACACACACACACACACACACACACACTGCATGCTTGTTTGTTGCTTGAGTTTGTCTTAGTGTTGTAGTTTCATAGTTTAGGTGCTTTAGTTGAGTGAAAGTGAAAGTATAATTGATTTGATCAATTTGCTAACAATAATAAATTCTATTATATTGTACAGAGCAGTTTTCTGTGATTATTTTGTGCATTTGTTTTGTGAAAATCACTGGTTGTGGTGGTCAGTGCTCAGATTCATTTCCTTCACTGTTCCTTTAGTTCTAAATATTTTACAAATATTTACATTTAAAGTGAACCCTTCTTTTGAGACTGTGTTTGGTCTGGTTATTGGTCCCTGATTACAGGGTGGTGCCCCATTTTAATGATTTGATTATTAATTTTGATTAATTATAGCTGCTATTATCGTTGTGGCTTCTGTACATCTCCATGCCCCCCCCCCAGACCGGTCGAGACAGATGGCCACCAACCATTGAGACCGGTTCTGCTCGAGGTTTCTGCCTGTTAAAAGGCAGTTTTTTCTTGCCACTGTTGCCAGGTGATTGCTCACGGGGGAGTATTAAGGAGTATGGTTTCGACCTGCTGTCATGAGATAACTTTTGTTGTGAATTGGCGCTATACCAATACAAAATTGACTGTCTGATTGATTGATTACCTCAAATGTTTTGTTGGAACAATTTTATGGCAAGTGCTTCCCACAGGGAATCAATAAAGCACTGATTAATTCTATGGCAGACTGTTAAGCACAGTTCAAGGAAATGAATGGAATCTAGCTGCTTCTTTTCTTAATTCGGCATAGTTTTAAAGCAAATAAACATCAGGAAATGTGTGGTTATGTTGAAAGCATCTGTCAACAATCCAAACTATCAAATGTATCAGCATGCAAACACTCAATTACTTTATAACTTCATAAATAAAACCAGACATATTGGCTGAGCTTGCTCTATCTTACGGAGGGACAAGTGAAGCTGCAGCCAAACTGTGAATAATTGCCTGGGAATCAAGCCTGCATATAAACTTCTTGTTTAAACAGCAGCATTTTGTTCCTGATCCCCAACACTTGTTTACATGCGGACAAGGTATAATTTTAGGGATAGACTACCAGCACTTCAAAGAATGCATGATAACAATTCAGTGGGTTGAATGTGATTTCAGTTTGGTTTCTCTCTCCACTGTCACTTGGATTCAGTTTTGCCAGATTGGTTTGATGTTTTCCAGTCCAATAACTGCTCAAAATCCACCCAAATTCATAAAAACAAATGCCAAAAATATTGTTTACAATAAAGAATACAAATGAATTAATAAACAATAGCAATACTATTGTGATGCATTACAATTTTTCAATATAATTACACAATTAGTATTTATAGGTGTGCTAGAATGCATATAGATGGCTACATCGTACCTACAATGCAACTCTATAGCTATTTTCCAATTCTGTCCTCTGCCTTGAAAATGAAGAAAAAAGGGGTCAGCTCAAATAACAAAAATATAGGTTATTATTTAAATTGCCACAGGCCTTGACAGGAGCCTAAATTCCCTCACACATACAGTACATAAAGCTGGAGAGATGGGGGAGATAGAGTAAAAGAGAATAAGAAAGAGAGAGGAGTACTAATGCAATCCCATGCTATCACAAAGTTAAACAAATAATGATATGTTGCAATGAAAATACAGATTTGCATAAACGCTAGAGAAACAGTTTTTAACTCACATGTTGTTGGTAAAGATGGTGACTTATGTGTTCTCTAAGCAGAATAAATAAAAATGATGTGACATAAAAGTGGTGAGAGACTGGATGTGTTTGAATATTTAATATAGACAATTTATGAATGTATTTTCAATACTATTATTTTTAATGTATTTAGAAACCATTTAGAAAAGTCCATTTTACCCCACACAACACAACCCAAAACCGCCCAATCTAGCAGCACTGGATTTCATTACATTGTACAGGTATACACAGGATTTAAACCACGAACATGATATGAACATTAAAAATGTGTAATGAGGTCTAGTTGTCTGTTTTACTAACTACTTGTTTGTTTTTATGTTGTTGTTACCTATAATTGGAGAGCCTATGACACATTTCCATCCTGGTGGACAATAAAGATTTATTCTATTCCATTCTACAGTAATAATAATAATAATAATAATAATAATAATAATAATAATAATGATAATAATAATAATAATAATAATATAATATATACTTTTCCACCAAATTTGGTGATTTTATTTTGTGCCAAAGACAGTAACTACAATAACACAATAGTGGAAGGCCACAAAGACATGTGAGTTTAAGTCTTTTGCTCAAAATCCTGTCACATAATTACTACCAGTAAACAGCAGGAGGTAAAATTAAACTGAATTAATCCATCAAACAATATTCCCGCCTTGAAAAGACAGTGTGAATGGGGCTAGTAAAAGCCTGGTCACTGATCAGTAAAACCTTAAAATCAATACAATAATTCTCAGGTAACCAGTGATGGCAGCAAGGATTGATGTAATGTGGTTGCTTATCTTTGTATGTGTTAAAAGCCTAAAAGCACCATTTTGTATCAGCTGCAGGCTATGGATATTATGCCTGCTAATTCCAGAATAAAGTGCATTGCAATAGTCGAGTCTGGAAGAGATAAACACATGGAAAATCTTTTCAAAGTCGGCAGAGGAAAGGAATGACCTGATCTTGGTTAGCTGTCTCAGTTGTGCAAAGCAGGGCTGCACCACTTTAGTCATCTGGGTATCAAAGGAAGAAATTCTAGTCAAAGAAAGCACCCGTGCCATGAGACACCAGACTAGAGGAGACATAATTAATGCTGCCAGTACAGGGGCCAGAGCAACAACAATGGCATATGTATTTAAGGAAAGTGGATCAAGATGATTGACTGCAGAATTGTTTTCTTTGATGACTTTATTTTGGGCAAAGCTGCGCTCGTTTAGAGCAAGCAGAGAGTCTATGGACGACGTAGCATCATCTAACATTACCTAAACATGTTTAACCAATGTTCAACCAAAGTCAGCACCAATGCAGGTATACCTTACTTAGTTGCACACACACATCAAAAAAAGACACAGGATGCACAGAAATAAACTTAAAACCTTATAGTTCTCCAAGAGCAAAATATGTTGTTTGCCTTTGCAATATAAATAACCCACATGATCTGTCACTTTTACGGTTAATGTTTGGTGATGTTTAGGCACCTACAGGACAGTGTCAGTGTGTAAGCAGTTGCTTGTTTGATTGTAAGTCATTATCTTCTGGTGTCAAGGATGAGTGTATCTCAAACCACAGTGTCAGCTGAAAAGCACCGCTGAACCTGATGAACCTGCGTGAGTCAACTACAGGGAGAGCACGTCTTAGAAGCCAAACAGATCAAAGTCTTTCTTCTTACAAGAATAAAAGCAGACACTGGTATGTCAGTTCTGAGAATGTTATCCTGAGAAGAATTCAAAGTCTCACTCTGACACGTTTTGAATACAGTTCAAGGAAATGTTCTCCGAGTGAAATCTGAGTGAAGAGACTATCTCTCCACACAGTGACATATTCCATATGAAGGAGGAGTGAATCACTGCGGCAGTTGACAGTGATATCACACACCACTACATGGCTCATGCACAGGCAAAAAAGGCCCAGGTGTGCATGATTTCACTGGTTAACATTGATTGGAACAGTTCCTGAGCAGCCTTGACCTAGAGAGAGTGTCTCTTCACTCTGAGAATCAAGGTTACAATGTCGCTGAACATTCTCTATCTTAACAAGACTATCTCTCCACACAGTTACATATTCCGTATGTATGGGACCAAGTAAAACACGTTTTTTACGGAAACTCCTCCAGATTTCTGACCCTGGTATTCGGATGAGATGTCCAAGCCACCAGAGTGCTCTAAACAGTGCGTGCCAAAACAAACCCCCTGTGAAATACTATATACAAATATGCACTTTGCACACATATTGGCTAGGGACAATGCTGTGCAGACGCTGTATATCACTTCCCAATGCTTAGGCGCCAGAAACAGCCTTAAGCATGTCCAAACCCGGCAGATGCAAAGGCTGTGTGTGAAAGGATTGAGCCGGCTAAGATGGCCTGCTCGCTACTAGACCAACTGACTAAGACACAAGACATCTGTTTGGCTGGGCCAATTGGGCCTACCGCCACAGGGGCACAGT
The DNA here is from genome assembly GCF_040436345.1 of Pagrus major. Lineage (NCBI taxonomy): Eukaryota > Metazoa > Chordata > Actinopteri > Spariformes > Sparidae > Pagrus > Pagrus major. The sequence continues at coordinate 14,373,147 of NC_133232.1, read as the reverse complement.
GAACATGTCGCTTACTGTGTAGAGTCACCCAGCACACTTTCCCCAAAGGAGGTACTAATAGCCACATTTAAGCAATACAAACCTGGCAAAGTTAGACGGACATGACAATGTAGTAGCTGTATAAATCTCTGGGAGTCTGGCGCCCTGCCAAAAGGCCCAGGAGGTTGCTATGCGCTTCATAGAGTGTGCCTTCACTCTCTCAGGTGCTGGAGTGCCAGTATCTTCGAACACCTGATGTATCACTTCCACGACCAAGTGCAAAAGCCTTGATTTGGACACTGGCTGACCTGGACACTGAAACTTAAAACAAACAAATTACAGGTCTGTTTTCCGGAATGCCTCTGTTCACTGGATGTAAGTCCTCACGGCTCTGACCAGGCACAACAGTAATCCTTCTCGATCCTCCTCGTCCTCTTTCTGGGTGAGACAGAGGGGTCGCAACTCTACTGATTGATTCAGGTGAAAGTCTGTGAGCACTTTCGGCAGGAATGCCAAGTTCGGACACAAGATATCTCCTGTGTCATCTGACAGGAAACAACAGCAGCTCGCAAGCATTGACAGAGCCTGTATCTCCCCTATTCTTTTAGCAGATGTCACTACTATGAGTAATGCAACCTTAGGTGCCAACCACTTGGTGTCTGCCAACTCCAAGGGCTCAAAGGGCTCCCATTGTAAGGCAGGCAGCACAAGGCCAAGATCCCATGAAGGAATGGCCATTTCCTGCTCACATTTTAGGAATCATGAGATAAGGCTGCAGCCACCCTCAGTCAGCCTATTACTTCCGACACAAGTGGCTTTGATTGCTGCTACCACGCTTCTAACGGTTGAAGGTGATTTAGCTGCTTCCAGTAATGCCTGCAGATGTAGGGCACCTCTAGACAAGGCAGTGTCTCAACTTGGTGTGCCTCACACCATGACACAAAGAGTTCCTAGTGGTATGAATAAGTTGCTCTTGTTGATGGTGTGTGGTCCCAACCACTGACAGCGCAAGCCTCATGCCTAACAGACTGACCCTCTCAGGGGCTGAGCCCAGAGTTTGAGCTAGCTGGCTGCCTGTCAGTGAATGATCACCAGTCAGTCTTAGATAGTTAATAAATCAAGAACAATATGGCCTTTAGGAAGACACACAAGGTCGACCAGGAGAACCGTCAGTTCAAATCTGACTGGACTGATCAGTTTTGATTTATTTTACCGGACCAAGCCAATGCTAAACTGACATGCTTAATATGAATGCAGACTGTATCTGTCAACATTCTCAAGCGGCACTTCAATACTACTACACTACTGCTGCCAATTTTAATGCCAACTACCAAAGAAAATCAGACCAGCGTAAATGCAAAATAACACCATATAAGCAATCTGTTTCTATCAGTCAATCAATCAATCAATCACTCAATCTTTATTTGTATAGTGCCAATTCACATTAAAAGTTACCTCTTGACACTTTCCAACTGTGAATAAATCAACATCTGCACAAGAAAGCGCAACAGCCATTTGCACATTTCATGGACCCTTGCTAAAGCTAACAAGTGACGTCCCCCTTGTTAGCAAAATTACATTTGTTCAGTGCGGAAGGGGTATTACTGATATAGTAAAAAGAATGATGGTTTTGAACTGTCTCAAGTCACACTGGTAAGGGAAAACACATGTCAGCAGGGGTTTTGCCTTGGTTTCTATCACTCTCCATCTTCTCCTTTTTTGCCTACTCCATCAGGAACTTTTCTTCTTCTTTTTCTTTTGCAGTGTAGAGTTTCCACAACCGTTACCTGGAGATAGTGACCAGGGAAAACAATGCCTCTTCCTGTTTTGGTTACGCAATGGCAGACGCGTTTCCTTTGTGCCATTTGATCTTTCTTTGGGTGGAAAATCTGTCCCAGAGGCAGACTGAATAGCATAGTAAAAGTGAGGTTTATAGGTAACTCATCTTTACATGGATGGTGTTATTTTTCTACAGCCATCACAATGTGGAATCAGAATTTCCTGCAGAATGATAACTCAAAATTTTCTATTGGCAGTTTAAACTACATTACAGAAATCAAGAGATCACACAGGGGTCTTCTGGTGATGGCTCCATGCTAAACGGCAGCACTTCTCTTGCTTTTTCGCGAAGTTCAAGATAATTGCTGCAAAATCACCCAATTACTACTGTAAGGTAGTTAAAGTACAACTAATGTCAAAAAGGAAAGGTGAAAGGTGAAGGTGAAAGGTGAAGTTTTTGGTGACTGAGACAGAGGAGCTGTAGAACAATAGTCGGCGCAATATCATGAGAATAGTGGGCATACCAGAAAAGGAAGAGGGGACGGATCCTTGCGCCTTCATGGAAAAATGGCTCACAGAAACTCTCAATGTGCATCCCCCGGTGGTACTGGAGATGGCACACCGCATGTTTACATGTATATTATAGTTACAATGTTTGTGTTAATATTTTACTTTACAGCATGGGTTATGTATAAAGATACACCTCAAGGTCACATATTACTACAATCCTTTTGTGAGTCAAAAGAGAAATCCGCCTATCAGATTCTGAACATAGCAACACAGCAAGGAGTCTTACAGAGTCCTAGATAGTAAAATACATAATCTAACCTTAAGTGACCACTCCCCCATTAGTTTGGTATGGGATTTAGCAAGGTATATTAATCCAAGCCACTGGCATCTAAATGTTTCACTTTGAATGATGAAGCTTTCCACGATTATATAAAGACAGAATTAATTCAATACCTTGCCTTTAACAACACCAGTGAGACGTCACCAGTGAGACGTCACCAGTGATCTTGTGGGAAGCAGCTAAAGTTTTGAGGGGAAAGATAATTTCATTTGCATCGGCTAAGAAGAGACTTGGAGAAGCCAAACTTACAGAACTTGAAGAACAAATTACACAATTGGAACAGAGGCATAAAAGCCAACTATCTACAAATGATCTAACCCAACTTAATGAAACCAGGAGGGCTTTGGGAGACTTATTCACAGAAAATATTGAGAGAAATTTTAGATTCTTAAAGCAATGCTACTATGAACACCGGAGTAAAGCTAGTAGGTTATTAGCATTCCAACTGAAAAAACAGACGAGCTTAACAGTTGTACAGAAAATATAAAATAATGACCCAGAGAAGCCCTTTCTATGAAAAAACAGATGAGATACCAGGAGCTTTCATGACTTTCTATAAAAAGATGTACTCAAATATGGACAAATGCAAAAAATCTGAAAAAAGATGATGATCAGATGTCTGATAATATCTGAAGATTACTTAATGTTATGTCTTTTGCCAAATTGAAGCATGTGCCATGTATGGCAATGGCTTTAGACGCTGAAAAGGTATTTGACTGGTTCTCCTGGCTTTTTTCCTTTCAAAGTACCAAGGAGATACAGTCTACGCCATGGTTTTGTTAAAAGGGTTCAGCTTTTATTCTCATCTCCACAGGCATCAGTAAAGGTAAACAGCGTTTCTCCCAGATATTTCAGCTGGGGAGGGGTTACAGGCAGGGAGACCCTCTTTTTCGCCTCTCCTTTTTGCCATCAGTATAGAACCCCTTGCACAATTAATAAGGGATAGCACAGATATAAGTGGTATTGAGGTGGGTGGAGAGGAACATAGGCTGTCGCTATATGCGGACGACGTAATGGTGTATAGTTCTGACACTGTGAGGCCCTGTGAAGATGTAGGATGGAGAGCATATGAAAAAAACAATAACCAACCTATACAGAACCCTAGCTTTAATGACGAAAGACAATTCCTATTATGTGTAAGAAAAGGGGAACAGGGAACTACAGCTGGAAATAGGGGAGGAAGCTTGGCTAGAGATCTGTACTTGGGCTCACAAAATCACTAACGGCAATTTATGGAAAGGATTTCAATAGAAGATAATTAACAGATTTTTTAGAGAACCACAGGCTCTGGAAAAAAATGAATCCAAATCAATCAAGTAGATGTTGGAGGGGATGTGGGGAGACAATGGCTACCCACCTACATATATTTTGGCAATTGGTAAGGGACCCTCTGATAGCAATTCTTGGGATGAAACCAGTTATGATTCACAGTAGGGAAAAGATGTATCTATTACAAATATTACTAGTAACGGCAAAGAAAGCAATTACAACAAGATGGCTAAAAAAGGAGCTGCCCACCTGTACTGAGTGGTAAACAATTCTGAGAAATATTTACACCATGGAAAATATTACATATATGCTAGGATACAGGGGGACCTTTTCGTAGACAGATGGACATGAAAGTAATAGGAGAATACTGAGACTAACAGTCACTATGTTTATGTCTGACGATCTTGTGAACAACCCATGTTTAGTTTCAAGTTGATGTTCATTTTGTTCACTTTGTCTTCCTTTTCATTATTTTATTTATTTATTTATTACAATGTTGTCGTTAACATCAGAGTAAATCTATAGCATGCAAGTCTTTATTTATACAGCCAATTATCACAAATTACAAATTTGCTTCAGGGGGCTTTGCTATCAGGACAGTGTGCAGCACCCTTTTTCATTTGACCCTTGATTCTGAGAAGGATACACACCCCAAAAACACTTGTAAGAAAAAAAAAAGTCTAGCCTGATGAGAACTTCACAACTTGATTTCCCAGCATTTCTGTGTTTTTGCATATTCTGCAGTCGTATCAAAACATTTTTTTTGCAAAACCCCTCTAGAAAAATAAATCATGCTTTACTTATTCTTAAATTATTCGGAATAAATCTTGCTGACCTGAATCTTGAAGCCTGTCCGTGAACATCACAGAACTTTTGTTTATATTTAATTCCTAAATGAATCACTGTCCTTCCTCACAGCAGACATCTGGTCATAGCAGGAAAGCACACAGAACTGATAACATTAGTGATGGCTTCCTTCCAAACACTATTGCAATGTAATGCTGCTATAAGTTATGTGTTTGACCAATAAAATCTGTTTTATTTTGTTTGAATTGTATTCTGATGATCAGTAGTAGTAATAGTAGTATCATCAGTAATCAGAGGTTGCAGACAGTCTAAAGTTCAGAACAGACAGTCATGATGATTCAAACTGGAGCTTTCCTGCTGTTGAGAGTGGAGGGAGCACAGCTGTGTAGGGCAGGAAGCAGCTGCAGCTGGACCGCAGCATGCATCAACCTGCACTCACTCACACACATCCCTGGCCATCCTTTGTGTCTCACACACACACACACACACACACACACACACACACACACACACACAGGCACACATACACAAACACACACACACAACCACACACACACACGCATACACACACACACTCTCATACATAGCTACACAGACGTGTAAGTTCAGATACACACATGCACAAACCCATACACACACATTTCTGTCGCCAGGCTTCTGACGAAGGAAGAGGGACCGTATACAGTCGTGGTGAAAAGTTTCCATCCACTCATAAGAACATGTTCATCATGTCAGTCTTCAGCTCCAATGATTCCTACAGCTCTCATGTTTCTGTGATGAATGAGTGGAACACAAACTACTTTGTCACAAAAACATTCATGAAGTTTGGTTCAGTAATGAATTTATTATAGATCTTCTGAACATGTGATCATAAATATACATACAGTAACTTTAATGATTAATTTAGGTGATTATAGAAAGTTGTGTGAATCAATAATCTGTGTAGCATATTAACTTATTCTGAGTGGGTCTGATTGATACCAGCTGGTGACTTTTCTGGACCCATTTTAATAGGGCTTGTCTGATACAGCCATTAGACTCAGCCACAAACACTACAATGGGAAAGTTTAACGAGCTCAGCGTTGATCTGAAAGAGCACATTATTGATTTGAACAAGTCAGGAAAGTCACTTGGAGACATTTCAAAGCAGTTACAGGTCCCAAGATCAACTGTACAAACAGCTGTTTGTAAGTATAAAGTGCATGGCACAGTTGTGTCACTGCCACCATCAGAAAACACAAACTATCACCTGCTGCTGAGAGAAAACTGGTCAGGATGGTCAAGCGTCAACTAAAAACCACCAAAAAGCAAGTCTGCAATGAATTAGAAGCTGCTGGAAGACAGGTGTCAGTGTCCACAGTCAGGTGTGTTTTACATCAACATGAGCTGAGAGGCTGCCGTGTTAGAAAGAAGCTCTTGATCCAGACGCAGAACCTTAAAGCTGGACTGACGTTTGCTGCTGATCACATGGACTGTGCCTGGTCCCAGTGTTTGCTATCATCACCCAACCATCCTTTAATCAATGCTCAGGAACACAAACAGGGCAGCCAACTTTTCAATTTGAATTCCATATTGGTGAAGTCGGTGCATTTTATGAGTTTGCCTTCAGTGGCATTGCCTACTGCAGAGGTCGGGTGTTGATGAAATGTAGAGTCAGGAGGACAAAGGGAAATGGGGAATTGAAAAATGGGACCCTCAGGACAATCTTGATTATTGGCTAGAAGCAACATCTTCAAATGGTATGATAGTATGAAAATTCCATGGTGAAAAACACGATTTAAAGACAGTAAATCCTGCAGGATAATTTTGTCCAGCAAACAAAGTAGATGTAACTATAAAGCCAGCCTGGAAATAGAGATGGAAAGAGTTATTAGTGTGGTATACCTGTACAATTCAATGCAATTCAGCAACGCAATGCAACAGGTCTCCCACAAATCTATATTTTGGAAGATTATGTGTTTATTAATGAGGCCATAACTAGTGGTGGTGTTGTACAGGACTGTAAATGGGGTGGGCAAATTATTAGAAACACCTAAATATAATATAAAAACAGTCCACAACACCACTTCAGTACCAGTGTGTTAATCGCATTAAAGGTTTTTTTATAAACCTCAGTGAACTAAACACAAAAACTGTGTGCTTTGAGCTCTGGAAAAATGCCTAATGTTCAGACTTTGTCCTTTACAGAGAAAGCCTTTTGAGATTTTTTCATGACGTAACTTTGAGGTTTCCTCTTATTTGTCATGAGATAGGCTGCTGCAGCGTGACAGCATGTTAGCAAGCTTGTGTAATGTTAACCCACATTTTTAAATTGTATTAAAGTTTATTTTTATATTGAGGTACATTTATATTCATGATATACAGTTTACCAACCTATTATTGGGAATCACGAGAAGGTTTCAGAGACACTGAGCGTGCCTGTAACCATAGTAACTTCCTCTCCCTTCTGCACAGTGTGTGAGAAGGAGGGCCGCAGGAGATTACTCTCAGCATGCAAAGAGATACATCTTGTGTATAATTTTTACGTTTTTTTTTTCATGTCTCACCACACCATTGTCAGTTATACATTTGTTCTGCACTGTGTGAGAGCATTTGAAAAGGGTTGATTGTGTGAGTCTCACGGTCAATGCATGACAGCTGGCAGCTTAAAGAAAGAGTAACATCTGAAGAGATGTCTACCTTTAGACATCTTAGTCATGTGAGGGGATTCCACAGGGGTAGTTTATTATATTTTATTTGAAGTGGGGTTTTTTTGCCACCTCATTTGGGTACCTCATGAGTCTTACCTGGTTACCCCATTTGGAAAGTTCTGGCTGTCCCCATGCCACAAATATATATTTTTTTTTAAAGATGGTTTAAGATGATGGTTCAAGCATCTCATTAGTACACTTTTGAGTTTTTCAGGGCACGACCAAGTAGCAGGACACCCTGGGGCAGACCCAGCATTTGCTGGAGGGATTACAAATCTCATCTGGCCTGGGAACATATCGGGATCCAGCACATGGTATCCCACGTCTGGGATACCATGCTAAGCCTGCTGCCACCGCAATCTGATCCCAGAAAACAAAAGTTTTTTTGTTTTTTTTAAAGATATACCCTTCAGTGATTGAGATTGACACCCTTACTTCTTCTAGTTACCACCTGATTGTTCTTTTGTCAACTCCATCAGAACCAAATTTCCTCTCTGCCAGAAATTTGGTCAGATTGCTGGATTTTCCATGAATTTCCTGTAGTTATGGTCCAGAGAAGGTGAAATGTAAATCTCACGATTCCCTGACCTTTTGTAGAGCTTCAACATCAGTTTTGATATGTTGACATTTACAGAGGAAATATCAAAATTGAATCTGCTGATTGCCATGAAATTTACTGAGAACATAATTGCTCCTCAGTGGACGAATCCTGTACATTTTGGACACTTAATGAACTCTCTCCACCAGATTCAGGCCATCTTGCCAACTTTGCACACAATACATTTCATAACCTAATAGTTTGCCATAACATTTATTGTGCAGATTTATGGTCATGAGAAGAACCTTTTAGTTTTCATGATCCCCCGTCTCACCTTTAGTGCCAAAAACCGTACATTTTTAACATGTTCATTTTTTCATGTTCATGTTGACAACCCTCTGAGGATTCAAATATAAAAGTGCCAAAACAATTAGCACAGTTTGGTCAAATAAAATTCTCCAAAAGCATATTCATGCAAAATGTCTTTGGGATTAATTTCTTGAAAGCCATGTAAAGGTATAATTGTCAACTCTTGCCCCCTGGAGGTTCTGTATTTTCACACATTAATGTCTACATTGCAATGTTTCTTCCTTCTCCAGCAGAGTTTATATCTTGTGGCTTGATTTGTCGTCATGTCTGTCTCAGTTGGGGCAGCCCATATGGCAGGCAACCTGTTGTACAGATGTTCCCAGACTAAACATCAGCCCATGCTCGTTAGACAGCAGTCTGATGCCAATGTCCCAGCTTGACACGGCTCTGATATGAGCTGCCCCCAACTAATGCATTGTGATGCATCAATTTTCAAAATGTGAGCCAATATCACACACTCACCAATGTAATCTTTGATCATGCCAAGAATGCATTAAGGTAGGCGAAAATGTTGATCTTAAAATCCAGGACCCTCATTTATCAATAGTGCCTGAGCTGGGAAGATACAATCAAATGTAAAAAGATCTGCCTGGTCTTCAAAATCCTGCATAACATCGCTCCTCCCCCTCTCAACTCATTTATAATCCAACGCAACAGCAGTCACACCACTAGAAGCACCACACGAGGTGACCTTATAACCCATTCAGGAAAAGCACATTCAGTCAATTATCATTCTCAGTTAGAGCAATACAAAACTGGAATTCACTGCCCGCCACTATCAAAGACATGAATACATACTCCACCTTCACTAAGCGCCTCCAAACATGGCTATCGGATAACTGTAACTGCAACCATTAACCCCCGTCAAACGAGATATGTGACGTAGTCATTATCTGTTGCTGCTCCATGCCTTGTACGTACCATTTTTTAAATTTTATTTTTCACACTCATTCTTTTTATCCCTTGCATGCCCTTGTAATGTTAGCTATTCAAGATTGCCTATTCTGACAACCGACCGGGGACTACAGCCGGAAATTACCCGTAAAGGCTAAAGCTGCTCCTTTTACTGTAAAGTTTATTAAAGGAGACTGTCCACGTCATCATAAACAAATAAACTAAACTAAACTAAAACATCTCTAGGCGTTAACCTTTGGGCAGTGGCGTGTATCCTCGGCCAATAACAGTGTGAGGTCAGGACCCTATAAAACCATGAGGAGTTGGTTACATCTCACTCTCCATCTCTCTCTTCTGCTCTTGGTCTGTTATTGACGTGTAAAGAGCTGCAGGTCTGTTTGTCTGTTTGACCACACAGGCAGGGCAGGGCAGACAAGATGAAGCCTGCACTTCAGCTGCATTAACACACAATCTGGAGGGTTGTCTGGAGGTGTGGGTGTGTTTATTTGTGCTTTAGAACAGAACAGCTGTGAGACAATCAGTAAATGACGTTTACATTTTCTGCTTTACTGCTTTGTTCTCCGTCACACTCATCCTCTCTTCATTCACTCACTACCTCACTCATCAACTGCTCCTCTCTCTCCCTCTCTCTCTGTCTTGACCATTGAGCCACATTGGAGGGGCAAACTTTGAATAATGTGTTTACCACCAACAAATCAGCAAATCTGCGTTGAATGCCTTTAAAGACCTTACAACCTGGATGGCTCTTTTGGCACTGGACAAGCAGTTTTTATTTCAGCGTATGTTTCCCGCTGCTCCCTTTCCTCGCTGTAAGATATTATAATGAGGTCCAGATGCTGGGAATTTGGATTGGGAAATGGGGATAAGGTTGGTGACAGGGCTGGGGTTGAGAATTGGGACAGCTGAGGAGTCACTGAGATGAGGAGTTATTTGATGAAAGTCCTTGTTCGTCACGTTCTCATCTGGGCAACCACACGCAATTTCATTTTCACTGATCCTGTTTTTAATTAGTTAGTGCTTCACTTAATCTGCAAATGACTTTTCTGAGAACAAGCACAGAAACATACGTCATTGATGATGTGGACAATGGGAGAGATTTCTGTGAAGTCATTCAATATGCCGGGAAATGTGAAAATCACAGTCCATGTAAGAGACACAACAACTAGAAAAGATAAGAAAAAAAAGCCACACAAATGACTTTTTATCCATCCATTTGACATTTTAGTGAAATATCTTGAGTACTGAATGTCCATCAGACATTTCAAGAGGAATTGTAATAACTTTAATAATCCTCATTGATCACCATAGAAATTTGGTTTATGAGCTGCTTAAAAATACCTGCTTAACAAATGACAAACCCATCAGCCTCATCTATACTATGTATTGGTATTTAGTGAATGTTAGGATGCCAAAATGCAAGGATGATGACCATGGTAAACATGATCAGCATGTGTACACTACACTTCTACTGTCAGTATGGTGACATTGGAATTTAGCTGATCCTCTTGCTGGCATGGTTGCCTACTCTCTTTATTAACTGAGGTTTCCCAAAACTGTACATATGTGCCATGCTGTATTTCAGGTATACTCTGGGAATTTAATGTACCCGACTAGTGTAATGATGTGAAATCTTCACATGTCTAAATTACATAAAAAACTCAATTCGAACAGAAACAAGATTAATTGGAAATGAATGTGTGTATTCCACAAATTTGCATGTGTTGAAAATATTCAACTTTCAGCAAAAAAATTAGCATGTGTCGCAGGGCTCTGACAATTGTGTGGAATGGGCCGAACTGAGGGAGGGGCAGCCGTAGCCGTAGCCAGCCAGCTCTGGAGGAGAGGATTGGATGCGGAGCCATAACTTCTTAGAGAATGAAGACCGAGAGACACGTCAGATTTTGCTCTGATCAGGAGCTGTTGACTGGCAGGAGGAGAGCTCAGATTTCTTTTCAAACTTGTGGAATTATAAAGTGGATTTAGCATAACAAAACATTACAGAGAGGAGAGGGGGAAAAGAAGAGAGGGAACCAGAGTCTGGTGCGTGCTGAATTCACAAGAGTTGACCTGAATTTAAACACACAGACACACACACCCTTGGTATATGCCGTTGCTTGCTTACAGTAGTGACTGGAGCTGGAAGGCAAATGTACTTAGTAGAGGAGGAGAGGGAAAAAAACAGAGAGAACCAGAGTCTCTGGTGAGTTCTGAGTTCATTAGGAACTTCAAATGAATTCAAACACACAAAACACACCCTTGATGCGTGCCGTTGTTTGCTAGCTAAAAGCTAATGTACAGTGAAGTATTCTGGCTGTTTGGGGTGAATAAACACTCCTGTTACTGCATGTAACCCAAATAAACACAAATGATCCTACAATCAAACTCACTGTACCACAGGACCAAACTTAGCTCTGTGGTCAGTGTGAACACATCATTAGAGTCTGTGTCACAGCTCCACTTCATTCCATGGACACAGTCGGTTTGTACCTAAACATGCTGTCCAGTGGAGGTTTAAATCTGACTCCCTGTCCTGTTGGTTTCCTGTTGACACAGTAAATGACACATCCTCTAAGTTACCCATTGCCCAACCATGTGCGTTGACCATTACACGTGGAGGCTGCAGTGAGGTGGGGCCCCAGCAGCCACACTTGTTCCAGGCTGGTTTTCTTCCGCAGCTGTCTGGGAGCCCTGCAGACACGAAGGCTTGACATGAGCTCACACACGCATGGAGAGCAGGGTGTGTGCAGGGTCTTTGATGTCTCTTTGTGCAGCAGTGGTGTGCAGGCAGGGAGGCACACATGGCACACTGATGGCGAGGCTAGACGTTGCATGAGATTTGTCGAGGCAGAGGCCCTCTCTCTCAGATTCTTTTTTTCATCCTCTCTCACTTCATCTATTGATGTACTCTCCACCCTCTCTATTGTCTCTTTTTCCAACAGGCGCAAGTTCAGTAAATCTTAAGCAACTTCTTGAATCAACACCACAAAAATGTCGACACCTCCTTTTGTATTCATAACTCAAAACACAATGTGATACTGTGATCTTTAGCAGACGTTACTTTTTGTATTGCATTATTTGAAAGTCACCAATATAACAGCTTTGATGGAAGACCTCAAGGTCTCTTCTGATGTCACTTTATTTTTTATCCTGATTCTGTATTTGAATGATGAATGTATTGGGAAAGATAATTACTTGCAGAGTTACAAGCAACTCTTTAAAGTAACATTATGTCGAAATTGGCTTTTTGTGCGATTTGGCGCCCCCCACAGTTTTTGACTGCAACACCACTGTCGAAAATAATCCCAGGTCTGTAACAGTTTGTCAGTCATAAGGTAGGTGCTCACTACAAACAAAACTATTTCACTGTAAGTGAGGTTACATAGTGCAGAGACAATTGAAAGGAGGGCAGAGTGGCTGTGACAGAGACACCATTCACCCTATTACAAAAAACTGTACCATTAAAATGATTTTCAGTTATAAAATAATAATAATTATTATTATTTTAAGGTTAAAAAAATGTTAAGTAATGTTCCTTTAAAGTGGGAATAGATGAATAAATTATTCGCCTCCATCAGTGGGTAGAGTTTCCACAGTTTTCTTCCTGTTTTGTTGTGCAATGGCAGATGTTATTCCTTTCTGACTTAATTCAACCTTTTATTTTTCTGAGAAGAATCCAGCCCAGCTCTATTGCCAGTTTAAGCAACTATGGTTGGCAAAATTCAAAATATAGGTTCTTCCATTTAATTTTACAAACTGTATCCGGGACATCCGCCATTAGAAAGACAAGAGTGGTGCTGCTGTAAAATTGTATGTACTGTTTGGTTAGTTAATGATGTAAGTACTGTCGGAAAGATTACAACAGAAAAAGAGGTGCTGACAATATTGATTTTCTATCACATTTCTAGAGATACAAGTTTATACTGCAAAGAATCAACGTTCCTGCTGGGTTTAGCTCAAGAGCCGATGTGGCCAAAAATGGCTCCCAGCACCTCATATTGGTTTCAGTTTGGTTTGTTCAACAAGAATTCTCCATCTGATGCAGCCTATGTATTTGTATGGCAGTAGAGTATACCATGCCTTCATTCTTTCCCTTTCACAGAGTCATTCATGTCTGTCCTCTCCAGCTTCCTCTCTTCCTTTCGCTGTCCTGCTGTGGGGTCGACCTCCTAAACCCCATCCATGAGAGTGTCCACATTGTGATTAATCTCCCCTCACACAATACCCCGCTGTAGATCAAACCACCACATATGGACACGTCAGCCATGTGGAGTAAAGGAAGACAGAATAGAGAGGACTAAGCCTCGTTCTATATCAGCAACAACGGCCTCTCGCATGAAATTTCAAAGGCTTTGAAGTTTCACACAGTTACACACACACACACACACACACACACACACACACACACACACACACACACACACACACACACACACACAGCGTCCTGACTGATTTACTGTCATTTCCTACAGGCTCCCTGAACCTCCCAGAACAATCGTGTGGCTGAGAGAACAGCAGAGGAGGTGTAAGATCTGGAGCCTTGTGTAAAGCTTGGGTGTCACACAAAGTTAACCACACACTAATCAGTGTCTTTAGTCAAATTTTACTGGCTCTCTAAAGAGCCAAGCTTACAGGTCCAGACCAGACAAAATGGATGAGAGCCTTCAGATGACGGGGCCTTTTTTCTTCTTTTTTTATGTTTTAGCTGTATGACATCCAAGATGTGCAGCTGATATCCTTCCACATGAGCAGATGATGCTTCACCATGGCCAATGTGTTGACTGGCTGTCCTCTAATCCAGTCAGCCAATGAGTTCTGGTAAACACACCAGGGCCAGACCATCAACAGATACATATACCGACATGAAACCGTGCACTTGGAATAGCTTTGAAGTAGTAAGATATTGGTGCAGCAATGGGGTGTGTGTTGGGGATAGGGTAAACTACATGTATCTCTTTTTGTTAAATAAAAGTTATCTTATGTTCATAAAGGAATTTGGTTTAGCTTTCTTTCTTTATTTTAAAATGTATTTATATTTCTTACAATTGTAACTTCTAACTTCTGTGCCTTCGTGTGTTACTTTAGGTTTTAACAGCACTGCTGCAAAAGATTTAAACAAGCAATTGTATAGAGGCACTGACTAAAGTAAGCAAAAGTACACGTTCTGCTCATGCATGTTCCATGTAATGTGTTGGAAATGTTATTCATAAAAGGGGAAAAAATCCTACTTTTGAGTCAAGGGGACTCCACACACTCGCGACAAAGCAGCTGCTTGAAGTCTCATTTATAAAACTGTGCGTAGGATTCCCATCAAAAGGTGGCGTACGGACAAAACACAGAAAGTGCTTACGCACAAAAATATCCTGACTTATAACACAGTACGCACGCCAAAAGTGCAAAGCCAAGGTGCGTGGGAACGAGGACATGCAGCTCAGCCCTCTAGATGAGAAACTGGCAGGAATTAGCGGGGAATCCCTCCTAAGTGGAGGAGAGGTGGAGAGAGACACAGATGTGAAAGATGCACCGGATGACTCAGGTAGCCAATCTAATTTCTATTCCCCTATGAACCATTACATAACATGAAGGTATTGATTAATAATTACAGAACATTTTCAGGGATTTAGTTTGTATTTTGTATTATTTTCCTAAGACATTTTTTGTCTGTGCGTGTGTGTGTGTATGTGTGTGCTCTCCAAGGAGTATCAAACAGGTTTTTGTTTATTCATTTTAAGGATGGCTTTCATCCATTTTGCAAATGAACGCCTCATATATAATAGGTTAGAGATAATATTCGATTTATCTTAAATAATAACATTATCAGTTTTATCCTTCTGCCATTGGAGTCGCAGTTTCTCATTTCTCCGGTTTATATGCGTACACATAGAGTTTACGAGGAGGAATGCACATTCTAGTCTGTTTTTTGTAAATCACAAAGTTTGCTGAGAAAGTGGTTTACACCTTCTTCTGTGCATATGTTATGTTATAAATGAGACCCCTGGTGCTGGAGCCTAACCTCTGGCTCTCATTGTGAACCTGCAGCCTCTCCACTGTTCAACCTTTAAGTCTCACACTCGACTACACTCGCCAAGAAGACAAGGCGACTTATAATGTCGGGTAAAATTCCTTATTGGACTGAAACTGTACACCAAAGAACCTTATAGGTTGGTGTTTTTTTTTTTTTTTGTTTTTTACATGTGGTGACAGAATTAACTTGCAGTGACCTGGTCAGTCCTGTGGTTTCCTGAATTAAGAGCACCCCCTAGTGAACATGAAGGTCACTGACCAGCCTGAAATGGTGAAATCCCTGGGGCATAGTGCCTGTGGGTGTTTCATCTGGCCATACCTTACTATAAACTCACCTTCACCAATCCACCAGAACTCCTTTTTGTGTCAACATGCACCATTCTGTCAGAATACTTAATCCCTTCTGAGGAAAAACATACAGTTCTACACATGTTCTGGTGGAACAGTAAGGATTTACAGTTGTGAATATTCAAGGTGTTACACTTTTGAAAGTCAAACAGATATGTTTGTCCTACTTCCATTTATTAAACTCCATTTCCCCAATACTCTTACATTAAGTGTGTGAAATACCCAATGATAAAAATGAGTCCACAGAGTTTCAACAGACTATGATCTACAGCTACATGACCCCACTAACAGCCCCTGTACCATGAAAATAGAAAACATGTTGCTGTTAACCCTTTGAAACAGATTTAACTAATCTTTTTATTAATTTGGGACTGTATTTCGATGAGACATAAGAGGACTGATTTATTATTACTGGACTTCAGCATCACAGCTCATTTTGCTCTTATAGAACAGTGCTGTTGATATGTAAATTAACAGTGAGATAGAACAATTCCACTTAAAATATCAGTAGAAACCCTGGCATTCTGGTTAGTGAAATAGGATTAACTAAAGTGTGAAATTACAGAAAATAGCACCAGAACAGGCTCAATAGTAGATGCAGTTCTATTTATACCCCTGCCCCAACATACCCTATATATCATCCATTTCTCAATGAGAGAAACTAACTGTCTCTTGGCTGTGTGATGAAAGGGGAGTATAGTGTCACTGCCACATAACCACCTTCTCCCTTGATTGGTAACATTTGTGTGTGGTAACACACTGAGTTGTGGTCACCCCTGTTGCGGTGCAAGTCTTGGTGCTAGGAGAGCATGGACAGCTAATGCTACTATTGCATTAGCTGTTCATCTGTTCACCCCTGGATGCCACCTATCACCCAAACCCTCCATCAGGCTTGTTGGAGGATGTCATATATCCCCATCCGGTTGATTTAACACACATAAACTAAGTCTTCTTGGCATGGCCCCACTTAGCCTCTGGCTGTCAACAGATTTAACCTGTTAAGCCTGAGCGGAGCCCAATTACGCTATTTTTTGAGCACCTTTGGTAACATATAAGTGAAATATATAGTTTGGTACCTGAGAAATTATAAATGGCAAAGATGGTGCCAAAATGTGCCAAAATGGCACATTTGGAGATTCTGCCTTAGTGCTCTGTACTAAAACCCTTCTAATTTTGTTCTGATTCACTTTGTTAGCATAAAAGCTGGCAGAGGTAATGTTCAGATGGTTTGCTAGAGATTTGGAGCTGCAGCTGTATCATTCCTCACAGATATTCATTCTAAAATTATAATAAAAAAAAAAATCTTTCATTTATGCCCAGTGCCAACTTAATTTTCTCAGACCCAGTGACATATATACTTATACTTACACATCTGAGCAAATATTTCAAGTGTTCACTTTATTATGATACCTTGATCATTCAAATAGACCCTGTAGTTGCAGAGATACACTCTGTTAATTATCGAGCAGAAACACAAAATAGAGGCTTGTTCTTAACAGGTTAAGGCCAAACACAGTCAGTTGTGGTGTGCAAATTTGTAATCAAGATGGTTGGCTCGGTCCCTGAGAATTTTGAGGCAGCAGAAAAAGCGAGAAAAAAAGTTCAGCTGAAACTGCTGTAAGCGTGTAGAGTTACACTTCTCCGAGAGAAATCTTTGCTGAGGAGAGGACACCATGACAATGCAGAATTTGAGAGACACTCAAATGAAGCTTTGCCAAAGTGTTGCTAGTATCTCTCTCTGAGAGGATGTCTGAAGATATAAAGCAGCCCCAAACTAGGCGCTTCCAATCCACTTCATTTACACATGGGAAAAATAACGACTGCCATAAACTTAAATAGGAAATTCACCTAGCTCCACCCTGTCTTTCTCCTATATCAAAAGGCCCTGGCCAGAAAGAGGCTGGTGTTACAGAGAGGAAACACGAGGGGAAAGTCTTCAAAACAAATTGAAAAAAGCTGTAGCATCTGGTCATGATTCTCCCAGAAAGGCTTTTTTCCACTGGACCAGAATGTTTCCCTTAGGTGAAGTCTGCAAATATATATATATTAGGCCTAGATAATATGGCTCAAAAGTCTATCATGATAGTGAAGTTTCATATCAGCCGATATTGATAGTAGTATGGATGGATAGATGGATGGATTGATTGATGTATGGGTTTCCATGTTGGGACAATAGCTCAAGTCATCCTCAGAACACCAGATGTTAAAGGGTGAATACATCTAAAACAGCCAGTCTTTTTGGATGGGTCAAAGTATGGCTGCACTGGCTCTGTAGTGACCGTAGTTTTCAGCCTTGACGATTCTTTTGTATGACTGTCGGTCGACTTGCACTCACGTCCATCATGTAATGTGTCCTCAAACCATACCTCTCAGTTTAGTTTACAGCCCTTTACCTCCTCTGCCATCAGGATGGCACTACAATCTGTAGATTGCAGAAAAGCAACTGGAGAGGATGAACTTGATCCATACTTTGTAATAATTACCGACCTATTTCTAAACTGTCCTGTCTTGCAAAAGTTTTAGAATCATCTGTTAATAATCAGATTAAAGTGTCTCTCCACAATAACCAGGTCTTAAATCCACGCCAATCCGGCTTCAGAACCAATCACAGTACCATCACTGCCATAACCTCTGTTACAAATGATATTGTATCCTCCCTTGATAAAGAAAAATATTGTGCTGCACTGTTTGTAGACCTATCAAAAGCCTTTGATACTGTCGACCATTCCTTGCTCCTTCGGAGATTAAGTGAGGTGGGTTTTGACTCTGACTCCTGTAAATGGTTTCAAGATTATCTGGCACAGAGAAAGCAATGTGTTGTTCTAGGAAACAGCCGTTCTACATATTTAACACTATCAATGGGAGTCCCACAAGGTTCAATACTGGGTCCTGTTTTGTTTACAATATACATCAATAACATTACGTCCGACATAACAAATTGTAATGCCCATCTTTATGCAGACGACACAATTCTGTACTGTTCCGCTGACACTGCACATTCAGCCATTCAAACCCTTCAACAAGCATTCGATCAATTGCAGTATACCTTATCTCATCTGAAACTAGTTCTCAACTCAAATAAGACCAAATACATGCTATTCTCTAAAGTTAAAGACATTAATGACCCTGGGTTATTTATCACCACTCTCACAGGACACAGTATTGAAAGAGTCTCTGAATATAAATATCTGGGTATCTGGTTAGATCAAAAACTCACTTTCAAATATCACATTGACACTCTGTCAAACAAGTTAAGACAAAAAATCGGTTTCCTTTACAGACACAGAACCAACTTCCCATTGTTCAGCAGAAAACGGATCATAGAAGCCGTATTCTTATCTGTTTTCGATTATGGTGATGTCATTTATAGGAATGCCTCTGCCTCCTCACTTGCTGCCCTGAACCCCATTTACCATTCTGCGATTAGATTCATTACTGGTAACAGCTATTTGACTCATCATTGTGTTTTATATGAGAAGGTGGGCTGGGCCCCTCTAGCTTTAAGACGGGACAGGCATTGGCTCTTATTCATTTATAAAGCTTTAATTAGAAAAATGCCATCATATATTACTTCCTTGCTAAATCAGTCTCATACTCCATTCTCAACTCGCTCAAGTAACTGGTTGACACTCAAAATTCCACGGACAAACACCTCATTTGGTAGAACTGCTTTTAGTTTCTCTGCAGCATCCACCTGGAATCATTTACAACTAAGATTAAAACTACAGACACTTGTGTCTCTGGGTCAGTTTAAAACTATGATAACAAACTCCTCTGTCTATGAATGTAACTGTTTTTAATGGATGAAACTGTCTTCTGTGTTCTTTCCTTCTTTAACTTTGTGCTGTGTTGTTGTTGTTGTCTTATTTGTATTTTGTGTTGTAAATATCTGACTTGTACTCTTGACATCATTGAAAATGAGGGCTTGCTCTCAATGATTCTCGAGATTAAATAAAGGTTTAAAAAAATAAAAAATAAATAAAAAATAACTAACTCAGGTGCACTGTTTTTGAAGATAGGTTCAGCATGAATTTGCCAATGAAATTAATCATTCTAAGCACCCTCAACACACCTTTTTTATCTTCAAGGCATCTCCAATATTGCTTTCACCTTGTCCTAATCCAGCTCAACACCTTCACACCAAACTGACATTTTGCTCTGTTAAACTTCAGCCCATACTTCCGAATGCATTGCAACTTTGATGAGGCTCTCATTGTGCTGCTGCAGCATGGAGCCTATAACACAATGTCATCCAAGTACAACCGTACCCCTTCAATGCCTTCTCTGATGTGAAGGTGGCTGAGATGTTTGCACAAAGGATGTTAATAGATGACACCCACCCCAGCTACAGCCTGTTCATCCTGCTGCCATCTGGCAAAAGATACAGAAGTATCTGCTGCCATACCACCAGACTACAGAGCAGCTTCATTCCTCAGGCTGTGAGACTCCTGAACTCATCAACACTCCATTGTCTAAAATAGATGTAGCAGGACTCAAGGACTTAAGAACTTCTCCTTCTCTAGAAGGAGTGATGGCCAAATGGTGTATTGATTGAACAATATTTTGTGCTATCATCATGCAGCTTAATCTGCCAAAATCCCTGAGATGCATCCAATTTACATTTCACTTGTTATGTCATCCCTGGTTGGAATATGGTAATGTTCTCTTTTTATGTTGGCATTAAGGTGTTTTGGAACTATGCACACATGAAGGTCACCAGTCTGTTTCCTAACACATACCATTGAGTTCATCCAATCCGTGGGCTCCTCCACTTTCCTTATTACTCAGAGTGACATCATTCAGTCGAGTTCCTGCTTCAGCTTGTGCTGAACTGGCCTGGGAACATGAACGGCAGGCTGTAAATCCTCTTTTAGCTGAACCTTGTATGTGAATGGTAATGCCAAACCCTATATGCTGTTGGGTGCTGTTACAGCCCTAGTGTTGTGGGTGTGTTTGTGTTGTGCTTTCACTCAGGTGTCGCCCTCACTCTCCCCACACCTGATCCTACTTGCCACTAAGGCCGGGTTGGTTGCTGCTGGTGCCAGTGGGCTGGGCGGCTCTGGTGTGCAGGAGTCAGAGTGACTGAGCTACAGACTGCAATTTCTTTTAGAGACTAATCATCCTTTGTCGACCAGTGTTTTTTTGTAAATAAACTATTTTCCAGCTTCAGCAACTACATCCTGTTTCTTTTCCCTCCTTTACGCTTGGTTTCATTTTACTATGTTACTCCCCTCATCCCCTGGCCTTACAGGGACGTAACATATTTGGGGGCTCGTCCGGGATAGTAAAAGGAGCCTGAGAAACTGTTGGTGGAAGTTGTCCATCTACAGTAGCCACTGTGGTAAGTACTGATTGTCCGGTTTGCCAGTGTTTAGCCATGGCTACCTTTTGTAAGAGACTGCTCCTCAGGTAAGATAGGTGAGTGTCCAGCTGGGTTGTTAATCAGCCTTTCCTTCGGGCACTCTTTTATTATTTTGCATTTTTTGTTTTCGGAGTAATCCTGCGCAGGGATAAAGTTCCTTGTTGGAGGCAGGTGTTTCAGGGCCTCATCCGCTGATAGTTCTGATGCTCCAGAAGATACACAGGTAAAGTTTTAATAGGTTGGATCTGAGGAGTTTGTTCTCGTGCGGCTTGACAGTTCATAATTGTGTGGCATCTGACGTCAGTATTATCGCGTTTGCTGCTGGTAGATGTGGTGATGATTCGCTTTGCTTATCGATCAGGTGTAATTTGTTTGAGAAAATAGTGTGCTAGTCTGAACTAGCTGTTGTGTGTACGAGCTCGTGCCTGAGGCGTACAGGCAGTGGTTTCGCAACCTTAGACAAATATCAGGCCAAATGCATGCTGATTTAGCTAGGGAGAGTGGGTTACTGGTTGACCGCTGGTATTCTGCCTGTAGGGGCTGATGACTTTACTTCTGTGAGTGAATTAATGCTGCTGGAGGAATTTAAAAACTGTTTACCAAAACGTGTAATGGTAATGTAATTTTAAGCCATTCATCTTAAAGGTTATGTCTCTCTCACAGGCAAAGCTGAGGACCAGTGTCCAGTCACAGTGCTGTGAGACACAGCTTGCTCGCAGTCCCTCATCCTTTCAAGTGTACTGCCTTTGGGTGCTGAGTCTGCCTGTGACATGAGTGCAGTGGTGAGAGGCATTGAAATGGGGTTGGTACCTGCACCCCTCCATGTTGTCCACATAAAGTGTAAGCTGATAAATGGTTTCTTCCAGGTAGCTGTTCGTGCTTGTTTTCCTATCGATGGTGTTGATTTCATTATGGGGAATGACGTGGCTGGTGGTAAAGTTTTTCCTGTGCCAGAGGTTGTAGTTGATCCCATCCCTGAGTCTGAGCATGACGGCCTGGCTAAAAGTCATCCAGGAGTGTTTGTGGCTAATGTTCTGACTCGAGCGTAGTCTCTTAAGCAGACCCGAGTTGATTTGTGTGATTCATTGTTTGCTTCTGTCCTGGCTGAGGATAGGTTGTGATGCGGTGGATTGCCCACCCAATGAGCCCAAAACCAAGCTACCTGCACCAGCAGACCCCTTGCCGCTGACTCAAAAAGCTCTGATCAGCGCCAAGGAAGGTGTCCCACCCTCCCACCCGTGTTTGACTGCAGCTTAGAAAAATGCTGGTGAGTGTGTTGAGAAGCAGACATTTTATGTTGACAATGGCGTGTTAATGCGCAAGTGGGTTTCACAGCCAGGTGGT
The DNA here is from genome assembly GCF_040436345.1 of Pagrus major. Classification (NCBI taxonomy): domain Eukaryota; kingdom Metazoa; phylum Chordata; class Actinopteri; order Spariformes; family Sparidae; genus Pagrus; species Pagrus major. The sequence continues at coordinate 14,350,876 of NC_133232.1, read as the reverse complement.
GGTGATGATGGATTGGAGGAGCGCAGCGACAGTCTGATAGGCCGAGTAACTTGAAAATATTGTCAAACATTGAGTCACATCTGTCCTACCTGCCTGATAGGCAGCATAGTGATGTAGCTGGCTTGCTCCACTCTTACCCCTCATTGTTTCGTGATGTGGCTTCTCAAACTAGTATGTTGTCCCATGACATAGACGTTGGCTCTGCTGCTCCCATTAAGCAACATGCCTATCACTGTCCACTCCCTTAAAGGGAGGTAATGAAGAAGAAGGTTGAATATCTGTCGGAAAATGATTTAGCCAAGCCTAGACGCAGCCCTTGGAGCTCCCTGTGTTTGCTGGCTCTTAAAGCTGATGGCACGCCACGTTTCTGTACAGATTTTCGTGGGGTTGATTCTGTTACGGTTCCTGACTCATTTCATTTCCCACATATGGAGGACTGTATAGACAGCATTGGTCCTGCCACTGTCATCACGAAATGAGAGCTACTAAAAGGGTACTGGCAGGTCCCACTAACACCCAGAATGTATGCTATCTCTGCGTTGGTCACCCCCGACCACTTTTTGCAGTATGACGTGATAGCTTCGGCCTGAGGAATGTGCCTGCTACCTTCCAGTGTCTGATGCATTTGGTGTTAGGAGATGTGCCAAACTGTAATGTGTATTTAGATGATGTAGTTGTGTGCTCTTACTCATGGGCGGAGCATGTGTTCAGTTTGTCAGAGGTGACCAGTGGTTGGCTAAGGCATCGCTGATGTTAAACTTTGCCAAGTGTGAGTTCGGTAAGACCACCGTCACTTACTTGGGGAAGCAGCTGGGCCATGATCAAGTCTGTCCGGTGGATGCTAAGGTCCAGGAAGTGTTGTCATATCCTGTCCCATCCACCAGACGTGAACTCAGGCGGTTCCTGGGCATGACAGGCTATTATCGGTGTTTCTCTCGGAACTTCTCTGTTGTGGTGGCACCACTTACCAGGATGTGCTGTCCCGCTATCCCTGAGGTGTGTGAGGTGAGATGTGTCAACGTGCTTTTCGAAGCGGCTAAGTCCCTTCTTTGTATGGAGAAGGAGACACTAGCCATGCTCCTTGCCCTCCAACTTTTCGAAGTGTATGTCGGCTCCAGCCCATCCACTGTGGTTGTTTATACTGGGTTGCACAACCACAATCAGCGCCTGATGCGCTGGGCTCTGTTAGTACAGGGATATAACATCAAGGTTTGTCACAAAAAGGGAGCTGACGACGTACTTGCAGATGCACTGCCTCACGGGTAAGGTGACCGGTTTAGTTCTTGTGTGTTGACGTTTTGGTGCTCTGTCTGAAAAACGTGAGTATTGAGAGGTGTGTGTATGTTGGTGTCAAAGCGAGTATAACCTGTGGTACAGGCCTAAATGATATTTTAGCGTTTGTGTGAACAAAAATATGGGTTTATTCTTATGGGAGGGGGTGTTACAGCCCTAGTGTTGTGGGCGTGTTTGTGTTGTGTTTTTTGTGTTGTGCTTGGAGGTCCGTAACATATTCGTCCCCATAAGGCCAGGGGATGAGGGGAGTAACATAGTAAAATGAAATCAAGCGTAAAGGACGGAAAAGAAACAGGAAGTAGTTGCTCAAGCTGGAAAATAGTTTATTTACATAAAAACCCTGGTCAACAAAGGATGATTAGTCTCCAAAAGAAAATGCAGTCTGTAGCTCAGTCACTCTGGCTCCTGCACACCACAGCCGCCCAGCCCACTGGCACCAGCAGCACTTTATATCACCCTAAGTCACGCCTAAGTGGCAAGTAGGATCAGGTGTGGACCTCCACACATGGGCAAGGAGGAGGGGAAGAATGAGGGTGACACCTGAGTGAAAACGCAACACAAAAACACAACACTGTTTTTCTTTAACCCTCACTTTAATTCTGAATTTGTCTTAAGTGCAAATGGGCTGTCCATTGCAGGCTTTGAGCGGCTTACAATTTGGATGAATGTGCGGCTTTACCTTCATGACCTCGATGTCAAGCTTATTCACCAAATTGGCCTTTTCTCCTGTGTCCAGTATGAAAGTGATGATGGCACCGTTCACATGCAATGGCTCTGTCTACTTGTCCTGTTCACACTTGACAGTTCAGACTCTGTAGGCCTGGATTCTTCCAGTGTCACCATGCCTTGTACACAGCAAAAATCACAGTGTATATTGTACTCTATAAGTGTACATTTAACACCGATTTCAGTGGGTCCAAGAGTTTGGTGTTCACTGAACACTGCCAAAAGTGTAAAATATGTACTCCAAATATAGAGTTACATTTGAACACTTGGAGAGTGAAAATATACTCTATAACTGGTACTTTTTGACACCATTTCAGTGCTTACCAACACCTGCAGTTTAAACCTAGAACCCTCAGTGAGTAAAAAATTTACTCCAAGTCAGTGCTTTTGTAGCACTTTGCAGAGCTGATTATTTAACACTTGGAGAGTGAAAATATACTATATAACTGGTACTTTTTTGACAGTTTCAGCACTTTCAAACACCTCCCATGTAACACAACAATCACATATTACAGTCTTTAATTTTTCGCTAGTGTACACCCAACAATTTCAGGGTGAACCATTAACACTACAGGAATGAACAGTCTACACATTAGATTCTTGAAAACGTGTTTTATTTTCAACAATATTTGAACAATTATCCAGTTTTACTTACTTAGATAATGATATCTAATCAGTAGCAACCTGAACCAACCCAGAAAATACATTGGTCAAAGGTGAGCAACACGCATTTAACATCTCTGTGGCCAGAATCCCTGCTTGCTGCTTTTCAGTAGCCTAACGAGGCCTTAACCTTGACTTGAAAGCTAAAACACTTTAGAAGTCAACAGTCCAAAGTCATGTAACCACAAAAGGACAATAAAGTGGATTACCATACAAAAGTAACATCACCAATGATGAAGCTAATGTGCAAAGTAAACTGTCAGAAATGCTGTTTTGAAAAAATAATGATCACCTCACAGGATGATCAAAAAGTAAAGTGTATAGCAACCAGTAACAAATTTCTCAAACAAAAACTTGCACAGAAACCACATACTTATCATCCCCGTCAAAACCATAAGTTGTCTCCAGATCAAATGGCTTAAAGAAGCGCAACTTAACAACTTTCAGTATGGAAACATTTTCATCATTTCCCTGTATCACATGAAAGGAATGAAAGTGCTCTGCAAAACTAAGTGTCTCGAAGTCCTCTGTTAGAAGAAAATACTCGCCTTTAAATGCAACAATGTCTTTTATCAGACTAAATCCTGGCAAATCCTCTTCTATGTTTGAGCAAACCAGAAGGCCTGGGTGATACTTTGCCCCAAAACAAGTGATCCAAGAAGTCACATCAACTTCACAGTTTAAGTCAACCTGCAGTTCTTCTGCAATCATCTCACCATTTGGCAAGTCATCTAGCTGAACAGTTTTTACTGGCCCACAGTCAATACTTTTAAATGGCACTGATTCCCAGTGGTATGCTATAGCCATCTGATGTTTTTGGGCTAACGACTTTGTTATATTTTTGAAATTTTTGATTGTCAGAAACATGAAAATGCAGATCATTGAGTAAACATGTTCGCTTAACTCCAAATGTTGACAGCAATGTAGGATCTGCCATGAGGTCATTGTAATGCTGAGCATGCAGTGCTTTATTGCGCAATATTATTCTTGGATCATCATCACTGAAAACTGTCTGTGAGGTCTGTTTGTCTACTAGACAAAAGTGGCAAAAATGGTTTGCACTGAACGATTCAAGATACCCAAGTAGTGTGTGCAATCCCAAATTGTCCCCAGTTACTTCTGCAATTGTTCTGTGAACTGGTTCTTCAGAGAAAGGAACTTCAATTCTTGTACACTCAAGGACTTTCAGATCATGTACGAGGGGCTCTAAGATAGCATTAAATCCATACTTCTTCACATCCTCAGTATGAAAAAGTGCCAAAAGATGAATATTCATAAGAGCTGAGTTTGTCTTTGGAGATAGATTTCATAAAACAAAGTATATACCTCCAACCTTATGGATACCATGCTTGGATCCTAGTGGATTTGCCACTTCAAAATCATCGTAGAATATCTGTATTTGGAGAGAGTTTGGTTTTTCAGAGAAGAGGGTGTGATCTCTAAAATAGTTCCCATCACAGAAAACTTTGTAAACCCCAGTTTCTTCACAAGGCTGCACAATATGATCACATATCTCTTGGTTGGTGAATATGAACTTCAAAGTTTCCAATTGAGGAATGTATACAGATTTGTCTGTTACAGGAACTTGATCATATGTGCCAGTGGTTCGATTCCTTCTGATGTCATACCTCACTCCTAAGGCAACCTCAACAGGTTCTACAATACCCCATTTCTCACTGAAGTGCTTTTTTCCATTTTGTCTCAGTGTTCAGTTTGCTAAAGGGATTTTCAAGGCTGTCAAAATAATTGTCACATTTCTTTCTCAGGTCCTCATTGTTAGGGAGTAATTTTACAACATCTTCTTTGACATTTGAATTAGGGTTGGGCGATATGTTAAAAATTTCCAACCGGCCACTGTCAGCCCATCAACCGACAGTTGCTGATATATTTGGCAGTTGTGTGTGTGGCGGAGAAAAAAAAATGTGGGGGGATGTTGCATTCATGTAATGTTGGAAAAAATCTAAAAATGACTTTAAGAATGGGATAATTCACATGAACGCAACTGAAAATGTACTGCAAATGAACTCAGCAACTCGGATCTTCCAACACCACATGAATGCAGCAAAAAAGTTTAGCGTGCTTTGCGGGCGCAGGGGGCGAGGCTGCAGAAGGACGCATTCGCTCACAGCCTCTAAATGAGCAAACAGGTGGGAGATCAGGATAACATACCTGTCCTATTATAACGATTGTGGTGCACAACTGCACATCTTTTTTTGATGTAGTTCTCAAATATGGTTTATGAATTAACGATACTTTCAGCTCCGCCATTTTGTAAAAGACTCGTCGGAAATCATGTGTGAAGCTGCCAGTTCCAATACGCGCACACTTTGAATTGTGCTCTACATAGTAATTATGAACTATATGTACCGTGTTGAATTCTGTGGAGGCAGACCATTAATTAAGCAAAATAAAATTACAAAAATCGTCCCAAAAATCGGCAAAAATGAAACCAACCGTGATGGACTCAGCCAATGGGCGATTGGCGATATATTCGTCCAATCGCCCAAGCCTAATTTGAATGCAATTCCTCTACAAGCACCTCCATATTTTCAACAACAGTCTTTATGACATTAGTAGCCACACCACAGCCTTGGAGTTTTGCAATAAGGGATGCACACATTTCTTGGGTATGTTGCCTGGTCTAATTACCGCTTTGAGAATTTTCTGGTTGCTCTGGAATTAAAGCTGCCACTGTTTGCTGATCAGATACATCAACTGAAGGAGTGACGGGTTCGTTATCAATTTGATCTAGATTTTCAGCGCTTCTTTTTTGTTTGCTATGGAGGTGTTTCCTGAAACCTGAAATAGTGCAAAATCTCTGGCGACATCCATTCTGGTCACACATCAATTGAAACTTCCTACCAGGATAAAAGGCATGTGAAAGCTTCAGATGACGGACCAACTGTTAAATGGTGACAAAAGTGGACTTGCAAACAAAGCATCTAAACATCATAACTCTTCAGTTGAGGAGCTTAGCCCTAAGGTCCTTCACTCTGGGAGTTTCGTGAGAAAGACCTACATCAATGTTGTAGATGGTGGTCTGCACAAATGTGTACATGCTGTTTAAGGCCTGGTCAAAGGAGATGCCAAACACATAATGCGCTTTGAAAAGTTCATCAAAGGTTGACAGGGAAGACTTGGCCTTGCAGGGAAGGAACTCACCATCCAACGTGATGTAGTACTCATGGATGCTGTTTCTTGTTGTCCCAACTGCCAGGATATAGGGCTGCCTCCGCTGGTCTGGACCAGAGTTCTCCTGAAGGCTGCAACATGACTGTAAGATAACAATGAACAAAAATATAACTACACTGTACATCACATTTTGATGGATAAGTACGACTCCTTGGATGGCACATTTGGCTTTGTTCCATGCAGGATCTGTGCAGCATGTGATAATGCAATCAATGTTTTTGTAGTCTCGGCTCCAAACAACAGGTCAAAGTCTTGCAACACCTAAAGGTGAGGTAGCAAGTGTAGGTGTATTTGATGATAGTGGTAGCTGGAGGAGGTGACAATTTTCATCTTTGCACAGCTGTTCTTGACAGAGAATACATTGTTAACATAATGAATGTGAACTTACCAGGCCTTTTGTGTCAAGGAACCTCGGGAACACTGTAAGCACTGTGCTGCATTGCTCAGGATCATGGATCAACTTTTGTCTGTGCTGGAAGGTTGCTCTCATTTTCATGAAGATCTGATCATTGTCTGTGCTGTGTTTCAGTAGAGATATCGCCTTGTGACACTGGTCTCCCTCCAACTGCTGCTCTTTAGTCACTTCTTTCTCCAACTCTGGTCCACTGCTGTCTGAGGTGTGAGAGCTCCTTCTCCTACCCCCACTGCTACCGCCACAGTTCTTGTTGTGTGTTTTTAAGCTTCCAGGCGATGTAGCCCTCATTGCTGTCTGCATCAAAAAAGTGTTCCTAAAGACAATATCAACAAAGTTGGAAATGCATAAAGAATAGTTTCAGCATGAATCATGATATAGAGATGTGTAGAAAAGACGTGTACGACTTTCAAAATGCACCAGAACATTATTGACTTGTTAACAATATTTACAAACAAAATATTGCTCACACTGATTGCAATCCTACACTGGCTGTTACTATCAAGACTGTTAATTGCCCCCTTGCAGCCTACACACCTAGCGATGTTGGTAAAAAAGAAGCCTGTTTATATTACTCTTAAGAAACAACATTGCTATAACCTTAAGTGTTGGGAAACATTAACCTTACTTTGAAATATATACTCACGTAGCCTTTTTTTGGGGTAGGGATCTTTTAGAGGGGAACAGTGTTACTATCCCCAATGCATACTGTGTTCTTTTGTCCATGGGTGGAGCACGCCTGCGGGGATAAATGACACTGTATTATTGCTACATTGCTTTACCAAGTTAGGGCATAATAGTTTTCTCTATTCTCTTAACCCTATTAACCAACGCAAAGGAAATACTCTAATCCTAAAAATTGTGACTAAACAGTCTAAGTTGCATAAATTCAGTATATCTTTAAAGCTGAGCAATCACCTGTTTCTGTGACCAAGATGTCCACGATCGAATACTATGAATATTCTCTTCACTAAGTCATGCATCATAAAGCATTTTACTTACCCATACTTTTCCATCATATCAGCAACAACAATACTGACAAGATCACGGCGTGTTCGGTCCTTCATCTCTCCTCTCATTGTGTATTCTTTAAGTATCTTCTCCCCTCCAGACTTTTGTTCCAGAACTCTTTTGACAAGCTTGACGACAGGAAAAAGAAAAAAGACCATCAAACCAAAAAATGTGTATGCCAAAAATATACAATATTTACAACATAAGGAGAAATGTTCTGCAAAAAAAATCACCTCTTTGGCCTGTGAAGAACTGTCATCCATATGCTGATTTTTTGGGGACATCAGAAAGACATCATCAATGCGCTGTCTTTTCAGGGACATCAGAGAAGCATCACTTTCCGATGAGCGTGATGATAGTGACAAGGTGTCTGTGCATTAGGCCGGGACAGGAGAGTCTGAAAAGGGGGAACACAACATAATTGTCAAAAACATTTTTCACCTGTAATTTCATTTAATGGTCACACGTTGGTACTGTAACCCTGCAATGTACACTGTAATCGTACAACCATTTACCAGTCACTGAAAGAACATCAACAATGGTCCATACGATGTCTGTTTTTTCCTCCAGGATGTCGCTGAAGACCTCTTCGTCGACCTCTGTTCCAGTGTCATCCATCACATATATGTCTGTCTCAGTGGTTATGCTGAACTTCTCTTTAGCTTTGAATGCAGGAAAAAAATTAAATGAAGTCTAGATTTATAATTCACTGTTGCTACAGGTGGATTTGACATCAACACTCAACACAAACGCTTGGCAAAGGAGAGTCACTGCTACTACTTTTTACTTAACTAACACTACCTACTGCATCATGCAGATTAACATTTGTAAACAAGGACCAAGGCTAATGTGATATTATCAAGAGAAGGAGTGGAAGAATGCCTTTAGACACTCAAAATTTAGTTTGACACCGAGTATAAGATGCATGTGGTTACATGAAGCAGAAACATTAACTTACCCTCTTCCAGAAATGCTTGATGTGAGGTTCCATTTAGTTTGATGTACTTATTCTTTCCTTGGTACTGAACTTTGAACAGCATTGCTGTTAGTCCTCCTCGAACCTTACTACAACACAAAAGCAATGGTTGTGTTAGACTTTCTTGTTGTCCGTCAGACAGGATCATAAAATTTCCTAAAATCCATAATCTATTATTTCCCGTCATTTTAATTGTCATTTTTTAATAATAATAGACATGTTGATTTGCACCCCGGCCTGTCTCGGCGGAGCGGGGTTAACGGGAATACGTCACCAACTTACTGCTCAGTGTATACTTTAGCTGCTGTAGCAGGAGCGAAGGCACAGACAGGAGGCTGCGGCTTGAGTTTTTTACTTATGGGAATTAAACAAGACGGCAAACTCAAATATTCTGCATTATTCACTTAACGTTAGTGGTTTCTTACCGACAGTCCTTCGGAGTTGCTAGAGACACCATTAGCTACAGAAATTTCGACATCTTCCTTTATCAAACTTACCATCGGCTGCTCTTCCAAGAGAACGTTTCAAAAAGGCGACGCTGCATTCAACCAATGAGAAGATGTGACCGTTCTGATGATGAATCGAAACCTAAACTCAGATGCGGACGGGACAGACTCAATCAACAGATAGCCTCTCAGGGAGTCCATCATCCCAGAATAAACACTCCACAACTCCAGACCAACACTTTATCAAGAAACAACACCAAAGAGAGATTCTGGTGCAACCCAAACACAAGTACTTAATGCCCATTCTACTCTACAGTGTATAAAATTCAACTCTGGTCATCAAAACTCTGGGATTGTAACACTTTGGCATTTGCTGTGTACAATGTATCACAGAGAGCAGTTTCTATCACAGGTCACATGTACATGTTCACCTCAGCTTGGTTTCCCTTTGGAGAAGCACAGTTTTTACTTTGCAAAGTGAGTCTGTCTTTTACACTCATTGCAGACTTTATCATATGCCACACATAGTTTTGGTGCATGTCTTGTGCCATATCTTTTACAATTGAAAGTCTCTGAGCCTTTTTCCCATTTAGCCTGCACTGCTCTTGGTTTCTGCGTCTGGCTCGACACTGTGGCGACTGCTGCACCATCTTTGTCCGTGTCCCTCGCAGAAATCTCTCCCTCACTTTTTTGTCTTTTATTCCAAACACAATCTGGTCACAGATCATTGAATCTTGCACCATTTGCAAAATTGCATGTTCTAGCTTTCAGTTTCATGTCCGACAAAAAGCATCAAAGCTCTCAGCAGGCTGTTGCATGGATGAGCAAAACATGTACTGTTCAAACATTTAATTTTTCTTCCAAGAGCAGTCTTCATAAACTTCTGTACAACCAAACTTGTCTTCATCCTTAGCATTGGTGTACACAAACGTGTTGAAGACCTCCACTGTCTGCGGTCCCACAACAGTAAGAAGCAGCGCAATCTTCCGTGTGTCTGGCTTGTGATTCATCCCGAGGGCCTCCGGGTACAGCATGAAACGCTGCTTGAAAGTTCACCACTCACAGTCGACATTTCCAGTCCAATTCACAGAGTCAGGCTGCTTCAAACTTCCCGTGGCTACCGTCTCTGGACCACTCCTGGTACCATTAGACTTGGGTTTAGCGAACACAGACATTTATTAAGGTCTGCAGCAGAGCTCCGGCCACCCATGTTATGACCCTGAGTCATTATTGTGTTTATATTTGCTGCTGATCTTTCTCTCCTCCTCAGTGTTGTGTGTGAGCAGTCTCTCTCTGAGTGTGTGTGTGTTTGTGTGTTTCTGATTGAGAGCAGGTTGGACCTGCTGATTGGCTTGCTCAGCTTGATTGCTGCCATGGGATTGGTCAGAGGGAGGACAGGAGCCCTTTTTGAACCACCAGCTGACTGCAATCTCCCTTTCCACAAATCTTCTACTTCCAACCTGGACCAGTGTCTAGTCTTTGTGATATGTAAACCAGTTGTGATTAACTCAGCTGCAGTACAATTTGTAAATAGACAGACGGTGTGGTAGCATAGTAGGAGGGAGAAGCCCTTTTCTTTGATAACCCTTTTTCTCCTGTTTATACTGATTTAGGAGTTAGGTAAGATTTTGTCTTTTGTTTATATTTTTGATTTGTGGCAGGAAGTTAGGGTAAACAGATTCTTTAGTTTGTTGTGTTTGCCTTGTTCTCCCTCTGGAGCAAAATAAATGCTACTTTGAATGCAACTCCTGTGACACTGGCTTTCTTGGGAGTGAAAATAATGGGGAGACGCAAATCATATTGTGTCTTTGGGTTCCCCTAGACCAGGGGCGTAACATAATTTGGGGGCTTGTCCGTTCTTTCATTTAACATTTTTTTCTTTTCTTTTTTCTTCCCCCTTTGGGCAGTGTCCGTTTGTTGTTGTCTTGGTTAGAGTGGTGGGGTTGTGGTTAGTGTCAGCTGTCCTTGGGCAGCAGTCTCGGAGCACATCCAGAGGATTTTTGTGGCCTGTTAAGGTCGCTTCTCAAAGCCTGCTGGGTTACAGTGCATAAATACCCGCCGCAAACCCACACGAAGACTAGGGGTGAGTTTTAATTAGGTTTGGTTAGGCAGTTAGGGGGAGTACTCCTGGGGCTAGTTTTGCCTCCTGTGTGCGTTTGAGTGGGTGGGTACTGCTATATATTCTGTTCGGTCCGTTGCTTTTTTGGTTATTATGGCTTCCGTGTTGGGGTTTGTTGCTGCGCCTTCAGAGGGGTTTGTAAATAGCTGTACTAGGGAGCAGTTATTGCAGATAGCGGAGCACTTTGAGATTAGGGTTGCAGACAAAAAGCGAAAGGATGAGATTAAGTGTTATCTTGTCCGTGTTATTGGAGAAAGGTGTCTTGGGAAAGGGAGAGCCTCTGTGGCTCAGAACTGGCTGCACTGTGGGTCTCTTCGGCCAGTGTGCCAGGCTCCGTGCCAGTATCTGCGTCAGTGTCAAATTTAACTTTTGAGCAACAGAAAGAACTGATGTTGTTGCAGTTTGAGCAGGAAAAGCATAGACTGAGAGTAGAGATGGAGGGTAAGATGGAGCTGGAGAAAGTTCGGTAGGAGACTGAAAAAATGAAATTGGAATTGCAGCAATGTAATTTGGAGTTGATTAGGGAAGGTAAGCTGTCAGGTGAGTCGCGGTCAGAGGGTGCCTCGGGGTTTGGTGCTGTGCCGCAATCTTTTGATGTGGGTGCCAATTTGTGTTTAGTGCTAAAGTTCAATGAGAGAGACCCTGATACCTTCTTTACGCTGTTCGAGCTCGTTGCCGATGTGAGAGAGTGGCCGGATGTGGACCGGACTCTGATGCTTCAATGTGTCCTTACGGGGAGTGCTCAAGAGGCATACTGAGCATTGAGTGCGGCTGACTGTTTGAGCTATGCTAAAGTGAAATCTGGGGGTTTGAAAGCTTATGAGTTGGTCCCTGAGGCTTATCGTCATAAGTTCAGAGATTGGGTGAAAGGTGATAAGCAGACTAATGTGGAGTTGGCTCGTGATTTGCTGTGTCATTTTAACCGTTGGTGCTCTGCTGCTGATGTGGACAATTTTGATGACTTGCGGGAGTTAATAGTGTTAGACCAGTTCAAGAACTCGATCCCTCAGTGCATAGCCACAATGATTTCGCTTTAAATCATAGAGGCGGTGTTGGCGATGCATGTTCTGGCAGGGATGCGAGACGTAGGGCTAGTAGCTATGGTAACTTGCAATATAACCAGTCTCCGGCAGCTGGCGGGTGTGGCGACCCCTGCTGGTGTTTGCCAGTGGGGTCTGGAGTTGGTTGCTGGTTGGCAGTGGGCTGGGCCAGCCTGGCAATCTGGTAACTTAAGACACCTAGGCCCGGTGTGCTGGTTTACTATGAAAGCGGTTTCTCATTCATTGTGTGTCTCTCTCTCCTCCCAGATGGACGCCTGTCTCCCCAGGTGATGCGGCAGCCTTAGTTTTAGTTACTCTTTTGTTCCTTTTATGCACATGACAACACCTACACACCCTACACTCACCATGCATGCCCATCTTATACTACTGATCTTACTGACTTTCATACCCCATGTGATCATTTTGCCTGAATTATTCTTATGGTTATGTTAAATAAACATAAATGGTGCGTCTCTTTTTGTCATGGCCTACAGCTAGCTGTGACATATTTTTCCAAGAAGTTTAAGACACATCAGCTACTCTATAGTACCATTGAGAAGGAGGCCTTAGCCCTTCTCTTGGCACTACAGCACTTCGAAGTGTACCTCTGGTCCAGCTCTGTGCCTACGGTCGTGTTCTCCGACCACAACCCGCTTGTGTTTTTGAGTCAGATGCAGAACACTAATCAGATCCTTGGAGGTTTGGGATGACAGTTTAGGCAAGGATTGAGGAGCAGTCAGCAGTTTTGGTCTTGTTTACAAAGAGCTGGTGTATACCTGAAGCAGATAACATCAGCATTTTAAATCTTGAACCAGCACCAGCACTGAATAAAACAGGTACTGAATGCCAATTAGCCAATTGGGTTTTAATCAAAAGGTTTTTTTTTTTCAGCCCTGCATAAAAATATTACTTATGCAAGAGTGTATCTAGAAGGCAAAGCAAGCGAGTGAGCCTGAGAGCAGTGGCAGCAGCTGATTAGACAGGACTCTTAACTATGCTTAATTAAAGCCTGCACCTCGTTGAGCCGGCACAGAGCTGTAGCAGTAGGAGACAGTTTGAGCCTGTTTAGCAGAGCTGTTTGGTGTGCAAAGTTCCTGAAGATCCTTGTGTACATTTAATGATGACATGTAAGTTAGTTTCATTTACAAGTTTGTAGAGATAGCATAACTTTAACTTATCAGTAGGCAAGCTACTGCATGCTGATTACCTTATTTCTGTTATAAATCTTGTTCAAAGATGTCTTCAGAGTGATAGATGCATGTACAGTGTAACTGTGTATAGTTGTATGGCAGAAAGTATACTTGCAAACTATATATATATATATATGTGTGTGTGTGTGTGTATGTATGTATATGTATATGTGTATATATATATATGTGTGTATATATATATATACATATATATATATATATATACACACACACACACACACACCTATCAGGCATAACCTGACCTGATCCTCTGGGTACTGTATGTTGGGGGGTGGGGCCAGGATCAGACCTCCTCCAGCACGTCTTACAGATGCTCGATCAGATTGGGATCTGGAAAATTTGGAGGGCCGGTCAACACCTTGGGCCCTTTATTGTGTTCCTCGAGCTGTTCCTGAGCAGTGTTTGCGGTGTGTCAGAGCACACTGTCCTGCTGGGGGGCCACTGCCATCGGGCAGTGTTGTTGTGATGAGGGGGTGTACTTGGTCTACAACAGTGTTTGGATGGGTGGTGCGTGTCAAGTGGCATTCACATGAATGCCAGCAACCAAGGTTTCCCAACAGAACATCGCATTGTGATGAGATGATGAATGTTATTCACGTCACCTGTCAATGGTTTTAATGTTGTGGCTGACCGGTATATACTGTATTGTACAACAGTATGTTTATATTCTTGTTTCTTGAAGACCACACACATGCATATAGAAACGCTCCTGCTTATTGCAAGAGTGAATGTCTTGGATTCCGCCAGCCATGCTGTAACCTGAATCCTGATGTGTAAATCTGAATCCTACCTCTGGTGTTTTTCCTGAAACCTCAGTGTGAGTGTGACCCTACCGACGTGCTATACAGTCCTATAACTCCTTAACAGTTTTTTCAGTTTATTGCTTAATGCATTATAGGTGTACTATCTCAGGTGGAACAAGGTGGTCACTAGGTGGAGTAAACTAAGTTTCACTACTATCTGTTAAAACAGGAGATGAGGATTTCTCAAGTAGGCTTAATCTGAAACTACAGAGGGTGATAATCATGTGTCTCCGCATGATGCACAGGTTTGAATTAACCATGTCTGCAGCTACCTCATGTGGAGCAGGCCAAAGAGAATGATAATGTGAGTCGCTGACATAATGCCCAGTAGCTTCATGACAGAAAGCTGTCATAACATTGTGAGGAGTTACACGGCATAAAAGATCTGTAGGCGCAACTTCTCTCTTCTGTGAGAACTGTGCTCTCATGCCGACTGAGTTTGACTTTTTTAACTTTAAGTTCTCACCCTCCCAGCTTCCCCTACAGCTACAGACCAAACCTTACTCCAGGTTGCCCCCATGGAAAATGTGACCCACCTCCCCAATCACATCCGCAGATCAAGTCAGAGGAGAGCTGAGGAGACTCCACACCCCAGACAGGGGTGTGTCCAAAAATGCTCAAGGCCTGTGCTGCCGAACTGGGGGAGCCCATTCAACATCTCCTCAACCTAAGCCTGCAGCCAGGAAGGGTCCCAGTAGCCTGGAAGACTGCTGGAAAAAGTCTAATCCCTGTATGGAAGAGGACACACTTCACTGTGCTGAATGACTTCAGACCAGTTGCCTTTACATCACACTTGGACAGGTCCACCATGCACCCCTACCACTTTAATTTGCCTACCAGGAAAAGGTAGGTGTGCATGATACCATCTGCTACACAGGGCTTACTCTCACCTAGACAAAGGGAACGGTGCTGTCAGGATCATGTTTTTTGATTTTCCAGCGATGATTTTTCACACTCAACCATTACTTTGTTCGGTCAGTTGCTACTAGGGCTGGATATTGGCAAGGACTTCACGATACGATACACATCATGATACATGGGTCACGATACGATTATATCACGATACTTTGCAATACGATGCATATTGCAATATATTGTGATATTCCACATAGTTCACTGAAAATGTAAAAACAGCTGAAATACAAGTTGCTGTGTACGGTTCTTCTTAAGAAGAATATTGATTCTCTGACTGACTCATTCACTCTGCCGAGACAACTAGCCGTCAAGTCTTCAAGAGCTAAGGATGTCTGTGGGATGGACACAGATTCGGCTAAAAGAAATTAGTTCTTCAATAGTCGATCCACTCACACACACATTAATACTACACTGCGTCAGGGGAGATTTCCTGAATCATGGAAACTTGCTGTTGTGGCTCCTATATTCAAAGGTGCTGACCCCCTCACTTTCAACTACAGGCCCATCAGTATCTTGCCAAGCAAATCAATAATCATCTCAATGAAAGTTCCTCATCACTGCACCCAATGCTGTTTCTGTTCAGAACTAATCACTCAACAGAAACAGCTACATGCTACTAGATAGCGTTAAGGCATCAATGGACAAAGGTGGGGAGTGGGGGCTGTTGTCCTTGACACTGTTAACCATAAAATCCTGCTGAATAAACTGATTAAGTTCAACCTTTCCATACAGTTTCTCAACCCACCTCTCATCTCACTCCCAGGTTGTCAACCCCCTACAGTTATGGTGTCCTGCAGGGGCTCTGTACTGGGCCCAATCCTGTTCAGCATGTACATTAATCTCTGTCTTCTGTATGTGGAAAATGTGACCTCTTAATGTATGCTGATGATACAGTTATCGTTATCGATTAAGTTGTAATCAAACAGATGTTATGTTAAGGGTAACATCTTGCCATGTGTCTAAAACAGTTGTGTTTTTTTCTCCAAAAACCACAACATAAATGTAGAACCAGATATTTTCATCTCTGGAGAATTCTCCTTTGACAAGGCTCAACAATACACACAATTCACATTTAAAACACAGAAAAGGGAACTGTCAAAAAAGCAACTGATAATTTTTTTTTTTTATATATATATTTTTCAGGGTAGTTATTGCAGAGGGGATGAAAGATTTCTTGTATTTGCTCTTCAGGGCCAGTGGAACTTTGTACCGTCTGCCTGACGGCAGAAGGACTGGTGGAGGGGGTGAGAAGGGTCCTCTGTGAGAAAGGTTACAAGTTGTTAGAGAATACACATAAATTGAAACTTCAGTTTCAAAATCCACATCAAAAAATTGAAGTTGTTTATCAAACTTCGGGTACATCAGAAACTTCTTATCAACTGAGGCAGCCAAGCTATACTACTCAATTGTTCTCCTCCACATTGCATATCGTCTGATAAGCTTGTCTAAGACACACTGTACAGCCATAAAACCACTGGAAACATTATACAAACAAGCATTTAAACATTAGACATGAAACGTGTAGCCCACTTAACTCTAATTTATTCTGAGTTCTTTAAATCACTTTACTCAACCTCTAATAACAAAATGTAGTTATTTTTCTCTTGTGCTAATACACACTTTAAATAGTCTTGGGTGTCCTTTCACAAATAATAATAAATCACCAGACTGATCCGTTTTAAAAATAAGGAATGTCTTTTTTACTTTTCAAAGCTCTCTCACACACATAATGTGCATATGTATGCCTGCAATTTATTTACATACACACACACACACACACACACGCCATTCAGTATTTTTTTACACACATGTACAGACACACTCTGCACCACACTACACTCATATGCCTCCCTGTCCATTTCCAGCATCTAATTAGCCTCTTGGGCTTCACAGATCTTACTTGAGATTCCAGCTTGGAATTCCGACTTGGATGACTGTTCCATTGCACTTTTCTGTGTTGAAGGTTGTTTTATTCTGAGTTCGGAGTACAATGGAACGTAACATAAAAGCAGATTCTGAAGTCTCGCAGTTAAATCTTGCGGTGCCAAAAGTAGCCAATCAGAGTAGCCACTGAGATACATACAGGTAGAAATTGCTGTCAATCACTCAAATGATGAATGCTGTTGACAGAGGAAAGAGCTGCTGCAGGTCGCTACACAAAACGTTCATTTGAACCTGTTATTTATCTTAAATTCAGTTAAACATGAGATGTAGTGAGATATGTTTGAAACGAACTTGTAGATGTCTGACATGGCTGACGATGTTATACCAGATGTTATACCCATTAAATGAAACACTGATCGGCGGATTGGTGAGTTGCTGTGCAAACCATTTGTTATCATTAGCATCATGCTACACTAGTTAGTAGACTGCAGCTAATTTAGCTTTGCGTCAACAAATGTTTAAATGCCTTGTTTTGTATATGTTTTCCAGTTGAACTGCTAGCCGCACGGCAGTGAAGGGTGATGTGTGATAAAGGGCTGCAACTTACACTCGGCACAAAGCGCAGGGCGAGTGTGATTGCTAGTTGTCATTTTCACACCCAGCAAACATGGTGTGTAAATGGCAAATGTATGTGCGCCCACCTGTGCGTATTGGTCTTAAAGTGGGGTGTGGTCAGGCGCACTGATGGTGGATTGTTATCTTGAGGCAGCAGAAAGCGACAGTGCCATAGACCAACAAAAAGCTGGTCTGAGGTCAAAGGCGCAGTCTGTTTCCTGCTATTTAAAGGACACATTATTCAGACAGTAAGATGTGCTTACACAGGTGGGTTCACAATGTGCATACACTCAGACTTTATGATTTGAGAGGCATGTCACTGTAACAAATATCGTAGCACATTTAAGCAGGAAAACTAAAAGCTGTATTATAAACTCGCCAAAGGAAACAGACTTAAACTTTTAGCTTCTGAAATAAATGTTTTAACAGGATCTCAGGATTTAACTTCCTGCTCGGTTAGATATCAGTGTATTTTTTCATATGCAGTCAAACAGAGTTGTTGATGGGACAGATGATTGTGAAATGGTGGGGCAGAGAGTCCAGCAGCTGACGACCAAATCCCTGTCACTCAGCAAAGTCGAGTGCCACTGTTTAATATGTGCCTGGCACACCTGGCTCTTAAAGGGAATGGGAGACGACACTCAAGTTGGTTTGATTTATGTTCCGCCCAAAACACACCCATGAATAGTCAGAGTCTAAATACCACCGCTTTGCATCGTGCACCTCACTTTGCCCCGGGATTATCCGCCGTTTAATTGGCAAAATGGACTTGGACGTTGACTACATGGACATTAAAATGGACTGATTTCCTGAGCTGGTGAACTAATGGGAGGACATTGATTCGAGTGTCAAATGGGTCCTTTTCTATGGGGCCAGAACAGTGACAGTGAACAATGGCACTGAAAATAAAATTTGTCATTGAAAACAAAACCTGAACTAATAAAGGAAACATTGGCACTGAAACATTTGTATTTTAAAAAGTTGTATTGGTACTGAAAAAAAAAATGTACTGATACACTGAAATAACATTCCACTGAAAAGTAAGACACAGACATTTAAAGTTATATCATTTTATTCTGATACTTTTGGGGATTTTTAAGTGTTTTTCAATGACAATGTTCAGTTTATCCTTCATGTCTGTCTTTTTTCAGTGTCACTGGTTTACAGCGTCAACTTTCTGTCACTGTTTTGGTGTGGAGAGGAGGGCTCAGAATCACCACTGTGTTGGCTCCATAGTTTTTATCCATATGTGTTTTGTTGATTGTTTGAATTTTGATTAATGTAGAGTTTTTGGGTAATTATCATTCATGGTTTATGGGAAAATACAATAATTTCAATTACGAAAAAGTTAAGTTGTTTCCATACCGTATTGGAGCCGAACTGGTACAGTGTGAGGTGAAAAAGTGAAGGTGCATCAAGTACACTAAATCTACCTGATAGACCAATAACTCAAAAAGATTAACAGATAAGTCTAATATAAATATAAACCAAGACTTCCTAAATCAATTAGATTAATCTAATCAGTTACTGTAAAAGAAGAGTTTGTTATCTAGGTTGTACGGCCTTATTGAAATTTGTAGACTTTATGTTGGATTAATTATTTTTCTGAATACAAGATGCCATTTTCAACTACATTTCCGTCTCCAGAGTCTCATCAAGTGTTGTTAACAGTTACTCCTCCAGATTCATCAGTTACTCCACAGATAATGTTTGCCGCCATCACTAGCTACTGCCACAAAAGGGTAATGATATGCTACAACATTGTCTATTGTTAGTACCAGTAGGCGATTTGAGGGGGGATGAGGGAGGATGCCGTCCCCCTTGTTAGCAAAATAACCAAAAAGCATCCCCCTTGTTAACCTGCAATCACTCTCCATCCCCTAGTAGCAGAAAGTGTGTTACAAATCACAAGCGGCCGCGATCAGCTCCGGCGCACAGTGGAGTCAAGCCGAGCATGGCTGCTTTCAGTTCCGGCTGCCTGGTCAATTTTTGATGGAAGCCGCAACAAGCTGCACAGAGCAGATCGCGTCGGCAGGAAGTCAGAGACACAGGAACGGCATAGATCATCCGGGCAATTTTCAAAATAAAACACCCTGCGCAGACTCCCGATTGTATAAAAACGAAAAATGAGCAGATCAACAAAATCTCAGCAAGTCAACAAAATCGGGCAGGCAAAAGGCTCGGTTGTGAAACGTTCCCGCTTTCTCTTTATACATTCATGGTATGATGCCGTGTGGAGGGCGGAACAAAACCTGTAGCACACGTGACATCATAGAGCGCGTCTCTCGTGTAGAGGAGGAGGCGGGAAAACAACAGAAGATGGGAGGAGGTCAGAGGCACACAGCAGGAACGCAAGCAGCATCACTACCTTTTTGAATTTGTGGCCAGAATGGCATCAAAAAGAACAGGACAACTTGACCTTCGTTTATTTTTAAAAAAGAAAAAGACACCAGAATCGGCTGGTGTTAGGTACAGATGAACTAAGCATGTGGACACAAAATCCACTGGTATTGTTCACACAGAAGTGTTATCAATTTCATATCAATTCAATTTCATTGAAATTCCTGTCTGTCATTACTTGTGTAGCAAATGAACAGAGTCAGGTAGCAGCAGCAGGGCAACAAGGTGGAGGAGAAAATGCAGGCAGTTCAGCAGCAGCAAGGCCAGAAAGAGATGATAAATCAGAAAGTTCAGGCGGTTCGGATTCCGAAAGTGAAAATGACAAAGAAAGAACAAATCATGATATCCCAGAATGCTGGAAAGAAAAGCAAGCAAAGGAGAAGAGGGAGCTATATCCATGGCTAGCATATCAAGGGAAAGCACTTGGTTGTTCAACATGCAAGCAGGTGAATGCTGCTGGACCAGAGATGGGTGGAAAACACAAGCATGTTGCAGAGGAATGGATCGAGGTAAAGGTGGCTGCATCAGGGAAAACAAAAAGTGCACAGCAACAGTCTCTCCTAAAGAAAATACATCGCCACAGAACCTCAGACTTTCACAAGGCAGCTGAGAAAACTGTGGAAATGGCGAAAGAGAAAACAATGGAAACCCTGACTGCTGAGATGATGAGGGATCAGTTTCTGACCACTGACAGGGTGTTTAGAACTGTTAAAAAAATCGCAAAATCTGGAAGGCCGTACACTGACCTAGAAACAGACATAGACATCCAAGTCCTGAATGGATTGGACATGGGAAGGACTTTACATTCAGAAAAATCTTGTGCAAATATTAGCCAGCACATAGCAACAGAAATGAGAAAGAAAGTCATTGCAAGTGTTCTAGAAAGCAATTCAAAGATTTCCATTCTGGTTGATGAGTCAACCACCATCAGCAAAAAATCAGTACTAATAATCTATGCCAGAGCATGTGTAGGCAACAGCAAAGAGCCACTGACATGCTTTTTGGATATTGTAGAGCTCCCTGCCACCACTGCAGAGGTAATTCATACAGAGTTGTTAAATAACCTATTTCACCATGGCTTTACAGAAGACATTTTAAAGGAGTGGCTTGTTTGTTTTGCATGTGATGGTGCCTCAGTCATGCTTGGAAGAAAGTCAGGTGTGGCAACCAGAGTGGTCAACCAGTTTCCCAACATAGCAACTGTAAACGTAGCCACTGCTGTTATAGGCTAGCATTGTATATCTGTCTGTTCCTCAGCTTACCTCTTTTTTCTCTGACATCTCCATCCGCAATTCTCAATCAAATTCTGCCGCAATGATGACCCGCCCAACTCTGCCTCGGATTGGCTCTGACCTGGAGACAGTAGGCGTTTAAAGTGACCAATCAGAAAGGAGGGGGGGGGTTGCGGGGCCATCTATTCAATGCCCGCCCCCAGAGTGCCAAAACTCAGCAAAGGCGAGCGCGTAGAAGGCACAGAGAGTGACAGCGAGCGCGCAGAGAGACAGCGAGCGCGCAGAGAGACCGCGAGCACGCAGAGAGACCGCGAGCGCGCAGAGAGTGGTCTTTATGCGCGCTGATTCTGGTTTTTATGCGCGCGGATTTTGGCGCTGAAATGACGCCATAACTACCACACAGAAACCACCATGGATAACTAGGGATACTATTAACTTAAAGAAAAAGTATAGAAAACAGTCAATGGAGAAAAACTAAGCTGCAAGTCTGTTACAACATTTTGACACCTCACTATTTCCAACGAAGGCTGTCTTAAACATACCTTTACTGGGATGAAGGAACAAGTACAACAACAACTAAAGAACTATATAAAACAGCATACAGAGTATCTCAAGACCCATTTCAAAGTGAAAGTTTCACCTTCAAGTGGAGGATCCGTCATCACCATACTCAGATGGTAAAGGATATCAGATATATAAAGGCACAGCTGGTGGCAAGAAGAAATAGCTTGTAATGAGTAAATACACAGTATGGTTGAGGAAGTTCAAAGAACAAACCTCCAAACTCCAAATCATTAACTGCAAACAACCACAGAACAAACAGAAACCATTTAACCGCCACCTCCCTCTGCCTCGTTACCAACAGCTCAATCGGAGATTAAAGCTCAACTGCCACTGCATTCCACCATGCAACCTGATTGGGATCCAGAGCCTTTTTAATCTTTGGTGGGTTCCCCTGTCCAGGGAGATCTGAGGGGAAGATAAATGGGGAAAACCCAAGTGGAATTGCAGTTTTCCTTGTTTTTGCAGAACTGACCCCCTTAAGTACCTGGAACGGTGTCGGGACTATCTGGCTATGAACCACGCTTTGCATTGCTCTTTTTGGCACGGCTCACAACTGGTGGGATGTGGTGAGGCTGGAAACACCCACTTGCAGCGGGTGGAGTCTGAGCAGAAGTTTCTATCAACCTTCATGTCAGAGGATTTTATTGATGAATTGGAGGAACGGATCAGTACACGCGTACAAAGAGAGGAGGAAAGCATCTGGAATGTTGCTTACATGTACCAGGCACTCTGCAAAGCAGAACACCTCAGAGGAAAAGGTCATCCAGCTTATACTAAAGAAAACACGTCCACGTTTGGAAGTGACACTCAATGTACCCTCCTGCTGTCAATGGGTCTCAGCCAAATCACACCGACTACCTGGGAAACCCCTGTGTTTTGCTGATTGGGGGGGGGATGTCCATTAGAATTGCATCATGTCAAGGCAACAGCAGGATTATACCTGTATCCTTACACAGCAGGATTACACCTTCACCTCGCCTATCACCTCGCCTATCCAGCTCCGAGAAATGGACTTCACATTCACAACCCTATCGAATGGACTGGGAAGGGCCTGCCTTGCTTTTACTTGGCCATTGACCCAGAAGAGTTGCTCATCCTACCCTCTCCAGCCTGGATTTGGCAATGGAGAGCTCAGTTGGGTGGAGGTTGAAAGAGATAGTTCTGCAAATTGCTACAGATACATACTGATACACCAATGAGTACACCTCCTCATTAGGCTGAACAAATTAATTTTCACAATAACAATAATCCTAGGGAGTTTCCCTGCGTCATTATTTGGCCTTGCAATGTAGACCAGCACATGAATTGGGACATGGAATGGGTTGCCAAATATCTTTTTTTTGGAGAGCTAATTAGTCATTTATGAGGAAAAGAGACTTGGAAAAAAAAAGAGCAAGGAGCTATATGAACAAACAAAAAAAACACAAATTTGGAAAATGACCCCATCACAACAAAGTTATTTGTAGTAGTAGTTGTAATAGTGGTAGTAATAGAGTATGTAGAGGTTTTTATTGTTATATACTATATTGATATATATTCCTGCTGCCAGTGGAACCAGAAAATATGATTGAAGTAAAACATTAGTAAAAAAAAAAAAACAAAGATCCATATTAGAACTAGATTACAGGCCTTTAACACTATAAACTTAACAAACAGGCCTGTGAAACTTATTACTTATTGTAAATGATGTCATAATACTTGCAATAATACTCATTTTGAATGTTGCTGCTAAGCTGAAAAGAGAAGGCAAATCCAAAGAAAAGGAGGTAGGAGCTCACGAGAAGCTGCACTGTTTTCAAACACATTTGAATGGCACTCTAAAAAAGCCTGGAGACTATTCTGCTGCCAATGGCACAGCCTGCATACAATTACCATTAATGTGACTGGATCTCTTCGACAATGTCTATGTGTGTGCTGTGACGGTGAAAAACGTGTAATATGGGGTGATGTTAACTCACACAGTGAGGGGAGGGGGGGTTTCAGAATCTAATAGAGAGGAGAAAGAGGCTAGAGCTGAGGTGCTGCCAGTCTGCACGTAGGCCACCGGAGAGGGGGAGGGGAGGAGGGTGGTGGGGAGAGAGGGGGGTACCAGCCTGGGCTCTGGTTGGCAGAGATCTGATGGGGAGTAGTCTCACGTCGCTTGCTGGCACAGAGCGATCTGAGAGGATCACGTCACAGGACGGGCATGAATGCTCATTGTGGGATATGATGAATGTAATCATTCATATTGTCTTCAATTTGAGCCGAGCTGTATTTCAGCTGATTAGGAAAAGGGAGGGCTGAAAAAGGGTCTTTTCTGGTCAAGGAAGTCGATCTCTCTCGGCCAACTCTGGTTTTCGAATTCATCCTGCCATTGTCCCAGACTCTCAGGAAGGTACGTAATGTGACTGTGCCCTGTCAGTATCCTGCTAGCCTACAAATCTCCATTAAACGCTTCTTCAGCAATTACCTCCAGACAGAGCACTTACAAGTTTGTCTGAGTTTTTGTGTAATACGGGCTCATGGCTCAGTAAATGCTGATCACATGCTCTGGAGCAGTGTTGGAATTCATTATAGCAGCTGTGTCATACCTATGACTTAGGTTAGAGTCAGGAGACATAGCGTACCACTCTGTGTCATCAAAGGTGGCACCACCACGCCACATCCAGCAGGGCGGGGCCAGGCACAAACTTCACACACATTCCCTCTTCGTCCCAGCTACCGTGACATTCAAATCAACATGCCGGAATTGTTCCCTGCTGCTCCCAGTGAAATGTCAGGGCCTCTGTTCATGTGGCAGAAATTCCTCTGGTTTTCTTCTCAGTCCCCCCAGTCGTGGGTCCTGTTTATACAGCACCATGTATCATTTGAATATCAAAGAGGGTAAGAAGGTGGCCATAAAATCTCCACCCACATCTCTTGGCCTTACATACAGTGACATGTGACTGTAGGTGAAACAGGAACAGTGAAGGAACAGTGCATGCTTTGTCAGAGAAGAGGCAGAATTTGAGTTTCTCATGTTCATGAAATGGTTTCAAATCTTTTAACGCATTGTTTCACTACAATGCACAATCCACTTTGTCAATTTGTGAAATTTAGCTGCAGCTGTTTTCTGATTGTATGTAACTTTGTCTCAATAAAATAATCAAGTCCCTTGTCTGCATATGAGCAATGGAAGCAATTTTTAACTAATCAGGAGTGCCGATGTGTGTCCCTGTAAGTGTAAGATTGAATATATATTTCAGAAGACTGTTTCCTCTGTCCAGTGACCTAGGGTACTTCTCATTTCACTTAAATTGTTTCTGCGTTTCCCTCACTTGCGTCCTTTCCTTGCGTCTTAATCCCACCCACCAAGGATTCATGGAGAGACGCGAGGAAACCACGGGAGGAGAGAGGACCGGGGAAATCTGTTTTAAGACGAGTGAGACATGCTTTCCTCTGCAGCGTCATGTGAAGCAACGTCCCTCTCTGATGATGGCTGCAGCTGATCACAGCTGGATCAGCTGTCAGTCAGCTTTAACAGCTGTAGAGACGTCAGATGAATTTAATGCCAAAAATGCCATTATCTAAATATATTTAAATTATAACACAGAACTAAAACTTGTTGAGAGATTTAAATAATCAATAAAGTTAAGCTGATGTACATAATTGCGCACAGCTCTGTTAACGGAGAGACGCACTTATATCGTTTCTTATAGTGCAGGTGATGTAATGTTTTCCTCTTTAATGACATGTATTACTTCACCCACCAGCAGCCCATCTGATATTAATCACAATGTTTAGTTTTATGACCTGGACCGCCCAACACAGATTTCCTGCGGTGTCCATGGATATAGGCCTACCTGTGATCCGCACATCACTACTGTGAGAAAAGCAAACGTGTGTCTGCAGTTTAAGTGTAATCAGTTCAGACATTTACGTGATTAAAGTTATAGTGAATATGGTTTAGGCCTACACTTGGAAATTATAGTGTGCCCTACATTATAACCAATCCTGTCCTTTATACCTGTTTAAATATCTTTAAAGCTCACAGCAAACAGTTTTGCTGGATGATCACTTTTTTTCAAAGGCTGATCTCTGGAGAAGCTAACAGCTGGATCTACATCTGCTTTGCTTTCTGGTTTTGTGGTTCGTGTGAGTTCAGTTCTTGTTTCATTTTCACAGTTTTATCACTCATTAGACATGTCGGGATGTGATGCACCTGCTGATATCCTGATTATTTATTTTCGTGCAAACAACATTAAACTTCTTCAGGTTTTTTTTTGTGAACCGACAACCTTAAAGTTTAAACAGCACCTGTGATTTTCTGTCTGTTACCTGTTTAACAAACAGCTCCTCGTGAAGAGCAAGCTGCAGTCTGTATTTATACTGTGTACTGTGTATTTATACTGTGTACTGTATCTATGCTGTGCACTGTGTCTGCTCAGAGGCACAGGAACAATTTCAGCTGACAGAATGTGTTTATATATTGATTCATATTTGCCTCTGTGTTCAGTGCCATTCTGTTTGTGAAATCATCATTTAATAACCCAGAATGTGATAATGGTGTCTTCTGGACACTGGAAACTATCTTTAGGCTAAATGTTTCAGGGAAAACTCAATTGATGTAACATATGAAACCGAATGCTCAGGAATGATCAGCCTCACGTGTTTAAAACAGACCATGAAAAGAAAAATGTTTTAATAAATGAAGAAAGTTGTTTGTGCTCCTTTTGTTCTCCTCCAGTCAGGCTGACACATTTTGACTTGCTGGTGACTCAGAAAACAAACTAAATATAAAACTTGATGGTGACACACTTGAGTTTAATCTGTTACCTGTCTTCACTCCGGTATGAAACTCCAATCATGTTGTGATGTATCAGATCAGTCTGATCAGCTGCAGCGTCCAATCAATAACTAAGGCGGCATGTTGGACTGTAAAAGACTTCCATGAAGGCAGCTCTCGTGTGTCGTCGCTCATCACTCTTCAGAGATTGATCCTCGCTCCTCGGAGCACAAATAAGATATTTCAGATGGCCCGCACGATGCCTTCGTCCCTTCAGGGTGTTGAAGAAGGTTGGTGACCTGAATTAAATGAGGTCTAAAACCAGACTGTGTCATCAACGCTCTGAAAGCATATGAGGGTCAGGAAGTAGCAGTTTGCTTTGCAGCCAGGGTTTACTGAGGGGGAAGAGTTGAGTTCTGGTAACCCAACAGTGTCCTCTCTCCCTCCACAGATAGTGAGTGCCAGGTCCTATAACACCCGGCTCGAGTTGTGCCTGAGGAAAACTTGCAGCATCTAAAGGAAACCAAAATGCAGGATGTGGTTGACTTAGTTGACTCTTACACGTATTATGTAGAGACGTTCCTGGGAGACCCAATGTGGCGGTGCATGATGTTGATGATTCCTCATCTTAAAGACTGTATTGATCAGGTTGGTCTGGCTAATTATGTGACCAAAGTGGATCTGTTGAATGCTTATTTTCAGGTGCCATTAACAGAACAGGCAAGTGAGATTTTGGCTTTTGTCTCTTGCAGTTGGTGATCTTTCTCAATGGCTGAGTCACTACGCATTCTGTGCAGAGGCAGACAGAGTGATAAACTGACACAAAGACATCTCTGTGTGTAATGACATTATGACAGTATTAGACTCCAACATTGTGACCACAGATACAAGCAATGGTTCAGACATTTGGTGCGGGGAGACTGATGTGAGAAAAGTTTAGTGCTACGGATGCTTCCCGTCGCATATCAATGTGATTACAACAGCAAGCACCGGGTAGATGTCAACAATGAAGCCAGCAATGCTGATCATGGATTCAGGATCATCGTTCACCATCGGAGGGAAAACAGTCCTGCAACGTCACGTGAGTACTGCTAATTATTTGATAGGGGTACGCAAAGAAACACGCATATCTGTGAAATAAACAGCATCTGCCGTGTTACACATGCGCAATGATGACACTGTCCATACGTCCGCCAAATGATTTTATGCAAATCGAACAGAAACACAGTCTCCGATGAGTATCAGCTCTCTGTGCCGTTAAGTGTATTATGTTTAACGACACGGCTAACTCGCTGCTACGCCGGGATTACAGCCAAAAATAACACAGTAACAATCAACGCAACTACAACTGCCCAAAAACTAAATGAATTATTAATACACAAAATAACACGTAATAAGGCTACTCACTAACAAACGGCTTACTGTATATGAGCTACTTATATCACATCAGCCACTGAACATAATACTGTATGTATATACATGGGAACTATACGATTGTACTGTAAGGTCACTAACGGTACTGTGTGATGTCATTAAGCCTCGTTTCTGCTCGCACGAGACTCAGTCTACAGCTAACGTGCATGACGTGCCCTGATTAGCTACCGAAGCTAGTGCTACTTAGCTGTTTCATTTTCTCACGTTTATAACCTTGTTAACATCAAAGCATGCCACTGACTGATCACCCAGTGCGCTATCTGGTTTCCTCTCGCCCGTTGTAGGGGCTGATGGCTTCCAGTGGGGTGACAGCTGAATGTGAGCGCCAAAGCTTCTGGAGTCCTGAATACACAGCCGCTAGCTCGGCGGTAGCTTGTTTGTTAGCTTTGCCGAAAACACGTACTACGCTTTAATTTAATTTAAAATAGCAATGACTACAATACAGTGTGCTTTGTGACTTCAATATGACTCTTACCAAAGCGCATTTTCACCAGTAATGTTCCTGTACACAGGTGGAGAGACGGTGAACAGGGGGAAACTGACAAACTGCTCCACACACTGTTGCCAACTCCTCAGTAAGGAAAGTTGCTATTGGCTGTCCTAAAAGTCGCTATAAGTCGCTAAATGACATCATCACCTAATTTGCATAACTGGCCATGTGCATTTAATTGTAATGGACGCTGTAGGAGAGAGGGATAACATCGTGGGAGAGATAAAAAAACACCCTTAATATGTTTAGAACTACAAATTAACTTAACAAAGAAAACTTTACATTTACATCCAGCCCTGACTGTGAGCCAGGGTGGGATCAGCCAGCGGCGGCTTCGCACATGCGCGACTCGCAGTCTGGACACGAGGGGTGAACTTCTCCTGCTCTGACTGCAGCTGGGAGGGACTGTTGCACGAGGACTGGGCCGCCTGTGAGTGCTTTGGGACGGTCCCACGGCAGCACCCGCTGCTCTTTGAATGATACGTGCTTTCTGCTGGCATTTTGGCCTACACGCCCAAAGTATCACTGAACAATCGCAAGCAGCTCAGCAGACTTCTGGGACTGAGGAAGAGGACCACCGCATTTTTCCGCTGGCTTTGACCCTGACATTGACTAACCAATTCAGCCAATCAGAGGCATAGTGGGGCGGGTTTTTGCAGCTCACCGAAGTCCGCCAAAAATGCAAAGTATAAAAAGAAATAACCGCCAAAAACTACCTTGTACGGCACTGATTTCATCGCAAGAGGTAAGAACTGCATCTCAGTCTGTGATTGTCAATTGCTGTTTTGCTCAGGGAAAGGCATACAGAGAGAGAGGTTGTTATTAGAAGACATTTAATTATAATAACAAAATATCCTTAATGCTGAGTAATTTTGCTTGTCAAGTTGGAAATGACTGGGTCTCTGACAAATAGGTTTTTGAAAAATGAGCACTTAATTTTTTTTTTTGAAAGAGTGCTCAAGGTTTGTTAAACCATTACTTACAAAAAGATAAGACTGAATGCGCCTGAAAAAGTGAAACGGTGGAGGAATGGGAAGTGTTACATCTTTTACCCACCTAGACTGTGTGTATGTAAGTGTATTCATAAAAATGTTTAATTCACAAGTATGCAATTTGTAAATATAACGTGAAAATAGCTTTTAATTATAGTAGCTCAGAAATTATTTTTTTAATTTAATTTTATTTGTTTTTGCAACATTGCGTGGGGGACGAATGCTGAAAACAACTGTGTTTTATCAATAGTCTTTGTGTAATTATGTAAAAAATGTAAAAAGTAAATTACACGTGTTATTACACTGCAATAGAGGATTAGATTTTTATTACAAAGAAACTTTCAAGTCTATCTTATGTTTATGAAAAATAATGCTTATGCAAATGGACACAAACCAGCTACACCACCTGACCATGTTTCTTCTACAGTCAGGGAGGGCGAGAAAGTGAGAATTATGTGTATTTAGGGCC
Source organism: Pagrus major (assembly GCF_040436345.1). Lineage (NCBI taxonomy): Eukaryota > Metazoa > Chordata > Actinopteri > Spariformes > Sparidae > Pagrus > Pagrus major. Next base: position 14,321,245 of record NC_133232.1, on the reverse strand, counting down.
GTGTGTGCGCTTTGAAATTATTCAAGCGAAATCCTATTTCAGTCCAGTGTGTGTCACTGTGTACAGACAGAATATCTGAATTTTCAGGCACATTTGACTCATTATAGAATATGAAGTCAGGTGGATGAGGCCCGGTGAAGACCTAACCTAACCAAACCATAACCCCGATCACTGAATTACTGGATTTTTTGGGGTTTTGTGTTTTGCTTTTTAAAGCTGTTGTTTATGTGTAACAGTAGGTGTCACTGTTCAACCACTTATTGCTGCTACATTATTAAATTATGTACATATAATAATGCATTAAAGCTAGACTTTGCAAAATCACCAATGTTTTCCAACATAATGATTTCATCCTAGCCCCTATAGTGCTTTGATTGATTTTACTTCAAAATCTACATTAATTTGTCTGAATTTAACCACTACAAACCTTTTTTGCAGAAATAATGATATCAGACAGTAGACCGTGCACAGGTATGGAGGGCAGCGACAGACCACACGTGAGTATAACATTTCACTGATGTTCTCTATTTGTAATCATTTTAAAGCTGTAGTGTGTAAGGTCATAGTGTAGGCTATAATTATGTACAATGTTCCTGATCGGACTTTTTACGCTTATCGTTGTAAAAGTGTTAAGTGCTTAAGACTGGCTGTTCATACATATTAAATATAATGCTAGAGTCATTTGATGTTTAAATACAAGGTCAATATACTGAAAATGTCAATGTTACTGTAAGTAGCACATGTTTTTTCAGAGGAAGCTACGACAAAAGTTAATGTAAAAGCAATCTATTTTATCTTTGGCCTGTTACCACTGGTCTTTGCTCTGGTCTCCAAAGTGGCGGTTAAGCCTCTGAATACCAAATTCACAATGCTAAATCCTGCGTTTGGCAGAGGGTGGGTGTTAATTTCATTTATTTTGCTTATGTTACTAGAAGTGGTCGATTTGCAACCACTGCAATACCAAACATGAAGTCACTTGATATTATTTTATAGTGAATAAAATTTTTGTTGGGAGCTGCAGTATTGTCATCTTAAAAATGCATAATATAATATATATATAATGCATGAAAATTTGTCTGTTTTAAAGATTGTAAATTGCTATGACATATTTGATCTCACATCTTTAATTTCAGGCCCCCACTGTCATGGAAACATGTCTCATGTGTAATAAGGACATTCCCCTCTGCGACTTGGCAAAGCATCTGACATCATGGTAATGTGCACTATAGCATAGCTACACAGTGCAAGACTTTTAATAGGTAGATAGATATAAGCTACTTCTGATCGACAACCTGCATTTAGTCGGCAAACCAGAATATGAATGTGAACGTTTGTGCTGCAATTCTCACTGGATGTCATTGTCAAAAAATTGAGCTGAACTCAAAGATCTACAACAAGACCTAAAACATTTTATATATACACACAAAAGACCATTTCTCTCAAATATTGCTCACAAATCTGTCTAAATCTGTGTTAGTGAGCACTTCTCCTTTGCCGAGATAATCCATCCCACCTCACAGGTGTGGCATATCAAGATGCTGATTAGACAGCATGAATATTGCACAGGTGTGCCTTAGGCTGGCCACAATAAAAGGCCACTCTGAAATGTTCCGTTTTATCACACAGCACAATGCCACAGATGTCGCAAGTTTTGAGGGAGCGTGCAATTGGCATGCTGACTGCAGGAATGTCCACCAGAGCTGTTGCCCGTGAATTGAATGTTCATTTCTCTACCATAAGCCGTCTCCAAAGGCGTTTCAGACAATTTGGCAGTACATCCAACCGGCCTCACAACTGCAGACCAAGTGTAACCACACCAGCCCAGGACCTCCACATCCAGCATGTTCACCTCCAAGATCGTCTGAGACCAGCCACCCGGACAGCTGCTGCAACAATTGGTTTGCATAACCAAAGAATTTCTACACAAACTGTCAGAAACCGTCTCAGGGAAGCTCATGTGCATGCTTGTCGTCCTCATCGGGGTCTCGACCTGACTGCAGTTCGTCGTCGTAACCGACTTGAGTGGGCAAATGCTCACATTCGATGGCATCTGGCACGTTGGAGAGGTGTTCTCTTCACGGATGAATCCTGGTTTTCACTGTTCAGGGCAGATGGCAGACAGCGTGTGAGGCGTCGTGTGGGTGAGCGGTTTGCTGATGTCAACGTTGTGGATAGAGTGGCCCATGGTGGCGGTGGGGTTATGGTATGGGCAGGCGTATGTTATGGACAACGAACACATGTGCATTTTATTGGTGGCATTGTGAATGCACAGAGATACCGTGACAAGATCCTGAGGCCCATTGTTGTGCCATTCATCCACGACCATCACCTCATGTTGCAGCGTGGTAATGCACAGCCCCATGTTGCAAGGATCTGTACACAATTCCTGGAAGCTGAAAACATCCCAGTTCTTGCATGGCCAGCATACTCACCGGACATGTCACCCACTGAGCATGTTTGGGATGCTCTGGATCGGTGTATACGACAGCGTGTTCCAGTTCCTGCCAATATCCAGCAACTTCGCACAGCCATTGAAGAGGAGTGGACCAACATTCCACAGGCCACAATCAACAACCTGATCAACTCTATGCGAAGGAGATGTGTTGCACTGTGTGAGGCAAATGGTGGCTACACCAGATACTGACTGGTTTTCTGACCCCCCCTCCCCCAGACCCCCCCAATAAAGCAAAACTGCACATTTCAGAGTGGCCTTTTATTGTGGCCAGCCTAAGGCACACCTGTGCAATATTCATGCTGTCTAATCAGCATCTTGATATGCCACAGCTGTGAGGTGGGAGGGATTATCTCGGCAAAGGAGAAGTGCTCACTAACACAGATTTAGACAGATTTGTGAACAATATATGAGACAAATGGTTCTTTTGTGTATATAGAAAATGTTTTAGATCTTTGAGTTCAGCTCATGAAAAATGGGAGCAAAAACAAAAGTGTTGCGTTTATATTTTTGTTCAGTGTACATATTTGCCTTAATATGATTGCTATGTTTGCATGCTCCTTTCTAGCACCAAAAGTGATGAGTGTGAGGAGATGACCTCTCATCACTCAGAGGATAGGTCTGTTTCATTTTAAGAATCACAATAATGAATTCATGCACTCTTGTCAAAGTATGTTTTACATTGCTTAAACTATTGTAGGTTTTTTTGTGTGTTTCAGTAGTAATGAAGATGAGGACCTTGCCTTGGCTATTTATGAATCACTCCAGGTTGGTTTTTACCATGTACTGGAATAACTAAGGAAGGTGCTGTCAAAGTCAATTGCAATGGTTACATTTTAGGGTGGGAATTTCTACCATAACTTCATAGATTTCTTGGAAGTGATATAAGGATTGATGTGCACATGGAGTGGAGATTCTGTGTGTAAAACCCAACTAGCCTTTTGAAGATTATGGGTATGTGCAGTATGTTTAGTATGTACTTCTTGTTATTAATTGTCCTGAAGAATTCTATCTTGGACAGGTTAATGCCATGTAGTCATCCTGGTGGATGAAAATTGACAGCAGTCATCTCCATATATAGCCTTGGGCTTTATTTTATAGATTACAATCTGGGTACAAAAAGGTCATGATGGTGGAAATTTGTCTCTAAAACTTTTCTCAGCCTTCTATGCCAGTGGAGGTAACAGCGGAAGAACAGTAAGCACACTTTCTATGTAAAGAAAATATTCAACAGTGCACCCTTTACCCTAGTAGGTCTCATGACCTCCTGGGACATTATGACTACAGTAATTACAAATCTTTTTTTATTTTGTTATTTGCAGACCTCAGACCACAACTACAGATCTGGGGAACACTCAAGAGACAGTTAGCGAGTAAGTATAAAACTAAAGAACACTTAAAACAAGCTTTAGCTTTCCGGCTAATGACAAAAGTTCATTAACTCACAGACACATAGTAGCCTGTGTACCGTATATAAGTAGCCTGTTGCTTATCAGTGCCTGCACCATTTCGAAGCAAGGTCAATATGATTTTGGTGCCTTAGTCTATAGGTTATACCTATGGTCAGCCAGGTAATGTCCTTAATTAATCAGTCCCTCCAGAAAAACGTGATTATGCGATCGCATAATTCAACGCATAATCAGCCACAGTCCGCACATTTATGAGGGGGCCGCATTTTTTCAAAGAGGCCGCACTTTGGCCACATAAATGGCTGATTTCCACGCAAAATGCGCAAAATATGCGGGGCTTGCATGATTTCATAATCCCCGCATTTTTGTTGCAAAAAAGTCACATATATCTTCACAGAAAGTTGAAAAATGTTGTGTTTACTTCACACAAGAGCAGCCATTTTCCTCCTGTTGCCTTGGGAACGTTATGAAGTGATGTCATCGACGTCGACGTCAACGTTTTGTAAGTTTGAGCCATGTGTTTATATTGTTGTGATGTAGTATGCTTGCTTATCATAGGAAGTCATTAGAAATTACTATTTACATTAAGGTAGTAGCCTAGTGAGCCTAGTAACAGAGTGTTGAGGGAATCACTTTTTTTTTTTCTTATTCATCAAACCGCAGTTTTTGCAAGTTCCCGCAATTTTTGCAAATTCCCGCAATTTCATCGCATAAAATTGCATAAATATCCCACATATTCCATCGCATTTTTTAAGAAAACGTGCCGCATAATCAAGGATTTTTGCCCACAACAATCACAAAAAAACTCCGCATTTTTCTGGAAGGACTGATTAACATGTGGTACATGCTCAGTGACTGCAAGCTATCCATTTTACTTTACTCAGACCCGTAATCGTGCTGTCCGGTGGTGAGCACTCCAACGAGGATGTGGCAAGCGAGTGAGTAGAAATCAATACCATTAATGAACAGTTACATTCAGCAGTGTTAACATATTTAAATCACGGCCAAGGTCATTATCTTAGACTTTTTTTAGATGGAAATATGGTATGCAAGTTTGTTAAAAATATGTGAATGCAAAATGTAAACTCTGTTTTTGCAGGCCTGATGTCATATCTCTATTACGACAACTCAGCAGCCAGCTGCATGATGGGGTACCTCCGCCATCCAACAGCGTAAATGTTATGAGGGACTCTGTCCTGGAGAGTGGATTCAGGGCCTTCGGCAGGCAGAGGTTTTCTCCAGCCCATCGCCTCAATGTTGTCTTTATCGACAGTGATGGCATCACAGAGGGGGCTGTGGATGATGGAGGGCCCACCAGAGAGTTCTTACGCCTGCTGGTCTTGGCAGTGAAGAACAGTATTTACTTCTCTGGACAGGAGTATAGGAAGAATTTGTCCTTGGTGTCTCGTGGTATGCAACACTCAAATCTACTAATTTAGATCTATTCATACATAACCTCCACAGTCTACTTTTTTAACCTTCACTAACAATTTGTATATCAACTGAGCAACACATACTGTCTTTGTATAAACATTTACACATCTGGCAAAATTATTGGCATGGATTTAAGTCCATTTGAGTCTGTTTTCATATCCTTGTCTGTGTTCCATTTGTCTTTTTCAGCAGTGGACAATGGGCTTTACAAGCATCTTGGGCAGATGCTATCTGTGGCCCTAGTTCATGTAGGTGTCAGGCCGTCGTTTTTTTCAGAGCGCTTATATTGCCGTGTCTCCCGCCGTCTCACTCCACAAATCAGCATGGAGGAGGTGGATGACTCTGAAGTCAGAGATAAGCTGCAAAGGGTAAATACGACCTCAAGTGTGGGATGAGTGAGAAAATATTAACTTGGATCATTAAAGTCTACTCACTGAATGTTTTTGTGGATACTTATTTTGAGAATGTTGTGTTTGACAAGTTCATTACAGATTTAAGCAAACAACAAAAGTTATGCTTACCTTAGAATGTAATATTGCATTTATTGTGACCTTCAGGACTTGCTCTAACAAAACATATTGCCGAATATCCCTTTATTGTCACAATAAAAAAAATGGGTCGTAATTATTCACGTTTGTGCAAAAGAATTGCAGCTAATTATCATATTAATTATTATATATTAAGTATATAGCCACATTCAAACAGGAATCCACCAAAAATATAGGGAGATGGTAGATCAAGCAGTAAGATTATGTAAGGACAGTCATATATACATCAGTGAAGAATAATATTACGGGAAAATATGCCTGAGCTAGAAATGTACAATACAGTATTTGGGTAGCTATTGTTTTTATGTTCATTAAACCTCTGCCTTGCAAGTTCTACTGCCTCCAAAAGAATGTCCACCCCAAAACACACGCTGTTGTTAAGGGGGTCAGTTCTTCCCTGGAGGTGTTGGTAAACAAGGTTCTTTAGAGCATCGGGTGTCTCGGGAACATTGATGGCCCCTTCTTGGTCTACTGGTGTTGGTCCCTCCCAGTCAATTCCATAGTCTTCCCCCTATGTGAAAGCAAAATGTGGTCACAAAGATGTTTGGAAAACTATCTCAGTGAAAAGTGCACTTAGAGAATGCAGACCTCCACCAAAGCAAAATGCCCTAAAAACAATTTGTGGACAATGTTTATGCATTGGTCCATACTACACACCTGCACCAAGTTTCCTGAAAAACTGTTGACAGACTGAACGACAAACAAACAAACAACAACAACAAAAACAACCTCCTTGCTGGAAGTAAGTGAGCAAGTTGTGCAGTAAATTAATAATTGCTCCATGGCAACACATAGATACAGTATGTGTTGGAGTTGATGGTAATATATACACAGTCTTTAAATTTTGTTACTTCAAGTGAAGATAATTCTAAGACAGACCTGCTCATTGATGGGGTCAGAGATTGGATTGTTAGCCATTAATTGCCCCGCAATCCACAGTTGTTGAGGTGACCTTCCTTGCTCCGTGGAAAGGGAATGGCGGTCCCATGCTTGCTTGAAAAGCTGCAAATGTCTATTCGGGGAAGCATCGCATAATGCAGACAAATCAGGTAAAGCTCATTGTCAGATTGTAAAGCACCTGTGGCAAACAGATGCTGAAATGCTGTATGGTAGTTCACCTTCACAGAACACCAAACATCTCTCCATAGCCTCTCGATTCTTTGATTATGAACGCTGCGTCCCGTTATGAAACTACTTCTATACAAGTGTATAAATGTGTCCTGGAAAAAATGTTTTCAATGATTACGTTACTCGATTCTAAAAGACCGAAAGCAGTATTAATATACCTGGTCCTCGTTGGGGATGCTTGAGCATGAAGCGAGCCACATCTACATTCTCCCCTCCTTTATCACTGCGGACCCTCGTTAGAATTCCAAACTGATGGACAGCTCCAAAAAAAGCCGTGACAACAGTGGAGGCTCTATTATTATCACTTGCAGTGAGGTACATAATTTTTTCTGCTGTAGCCATTGATTCCTCCATGGATCACAATTCTCCAACTAGAACAGAAAAAATCAGTTATACTTCCTTATTATTTAGAAGGAAATACTTATCTCTTATAACATTTTTTTTTTATGAAAGACTGACCAAATCAACTTATGATTTCCGTCAATGTGCCACAGAGCCATAGGTGCTGGTACTGAGTATACTCTTCTTGGAATGATGTTAATTCCAAGCCCAGGACAAATTGTGCCGACAGGATCAACAAGTCTCAAAGTTTCCATCGCTCGAGATCTTTGAACCGGTTACATGCTGCCATTCCGACAGACCGCCATTACGACATACCGCCATTACGACATTGTACTATTCAGACATGTCACCATTCTTTACATAGCACTATTCCGACGTGCGAACGTCCCGCCATTCCGACAAAGTTTCGTCCCGGCATTCCGACAAGGCTAACCATAACCCACAACCCGTAACCCTAACCCTTTTAAAAGTAAAAGTAAAAAAGAAAGAAACAAATGGCAAGAGCAGGGCTAAGGCTTAGCTTGGCGGACAGACTAAAGCAAAAACAAAGGGGAGGGGACACAACTCAAACCAAAGAAAACCACTACAAACCAAACCACATGCCACGCCAAATTCAGGGAAGTGAGAGGGGAACCACCACCAGGGGAGTCTGCCGCACACTACACCAGCTCCTGTCCTGGAAAAGAAAAACAAAATTATAATACCGCTTGTGGTGGGACACTCAGGCAGATGGATGGTACAGTTAAAACAGGAGTCCTATACTAAACCACACACACACCCACAACAATCACACCCACACACACACCAACAGACAATAATGAACCTAATAACTAATTAAGTAACTGCAACCAAATACAAATATACAGGAAAACAAGGTAACAAGATAATGATGAAACAAAAACAAACTTAACACCAAGACTCAGCTGTGGGCGCGGACCAGGAGTAGTGGTAGTCCCATTAACTAAAAAACAAACCCAACAGCTGGATATTAAACCAAATAACCAACAAAAGAAAATATTTAACCCAAACGAATAAACCAAATAAGCAAAAAGAAAGAATCAATCAAATCAACAGGAGTTGTGGTGGGATAGAGAATCCGAAGCTGTGTGGGCACACGGCGGAATTACTGTGCAACTTAAATCAGTTTGTGTATAACACGCAGCAGCAGCAGCAGCAGCAGAAGACGTAACGACCGCACCAGGGCTGGGGGCCGTGGATAGCCGTCCTTCGGGATGCCCAGCTGGCGGCCCACGTCACCAAGCCCCACACAGAGCGCAGGAGGAAGAGCAGAGAGACAAACTGTGGCCTCAGCAGCTACAGCAGGACAGAAAGTAGGATAACTTAACATAAGGCTAATAAGCTAGCAGACGTTAGTAATAAAAAAACAAGCTTACCCGAGCGAAGAGAGCTTAACACCCAGCCCAAAACACAGTCTCTGTGAGGGCAGAGAGCAGACGCCACACTCCTCAAAATCCCCACGAAGCTGCCCAGAAACAGCACGGCCGACACCTCTGTAAAGTGACAAAATCACGGCAGCTGTCACACCGTGATGCGCTATAAAATTAGAAGTATAGCATAAAAGTATAGCAGCACCCATGCCTAACGTACAAATCACTGCTCGGTACCAACAACCGGAGCACGTCAGAAAGAGCCCTCACCAGGTGTGTGCCAGACAACAGTGTGTGCACCCGTGAAAGCATGACCAATTAAGCAGGTGGCACCACTGCGCAATCAGGCCCAGGTGATATTAACTGAGAGTGGAGGTGAAGCAGCACTCAACCTGCCACAAAGGGTTTGCTTCAAATTGCTCACATAGTCGCTGGCACTGGTTGTAGATGTACTCCAACAACTCACGGCTCCGCCGGTTATCCTCAAGACTATGCAAAGATTAAATAACATGATTAAATTTTATTACAGTTTATCTGAGTCCTAAAAACATAATTACAAATTATTTATTATTGTATTATTATACACATTTTTTTATAATATATATAAAAATATAATTATATTTCACTTATATATCACTATTATTATTCATTCCATCCAAATACAACTGTTTTTGACTCATTTTGAGTCATTCTACCAGCTCTGTATACATTCTCACATTCAAGATCATACCCCCACCCCCCACTCTAGAACCCCCCTCGTCTTACTGTAAACAACAGGACAGTGGGGAATCATCTTTCAAGAAGCCATTTTGAATCGTGTTTTCGAGCTGGAATATAACTTTTGACCAGTTTTGTGCGCATAGTGCACATAGCGCACAAGGAAGATATCTTTGTAATCTGCAGAGTCTCTGCTTTCGAATGACACCTCGTTTGTGTGGGTTGCTTGAAGTGGTGAAATAAGCATGAACAATAAAGTGGACATACTCGGTTATGACACGGTTACATTTTTCTCATTACATGCCCATATAATGTCCTGGGGATTGAATTATGTTTTGTTTGGGTGGCAATGCTTGGTAGAGGCTTTTAGCTGAGTTTCTCCCCGTCATTTTGGTGTGATACAAGTTATGATTGGTGCTTCATAGCGTGTGCAATGATCATATGTACTGTACAGAGGGCTCTCATATTGAACAGGCTAGCCTAGCTTGTGTCGGACGGATAAATAAGCCTTTTACATCGACAAAATCGACCATAAAGAAATAAGTCTTACCAGTCCATGAGAATTCAGTCTTGTAAAACCTTTGTTTTCCTTGTTTCTTTTTGTTGTAATACTTTCTATAACAATAGACGTCGCACTAGACGAGACGGGAGAATGTAATAAATTCTAGAAACAAAAAAGTCTGTACTGCTTCCGGTTAACGAGGGTGACGTGGTGGTATTCAGTCAATTAATTGGTAATTACTTAAAAGCCGTACTCCCATAACAATCAACAATGTCATGTTATTGTAACCCGCTGGGTTATTTGTTGCATGTTTTCTATGTGTATAGTCATATAATGTGTAAAATAGTGTTTGTCTGCAACTATTTACGTGTGTTGAAACCTAGCCTGCTTATTGTACATCCTACATTGCTGTTTGTTGTATTCGACCTCTTATTCGTCAGTTATGAGGCAACGTCAAGTTCCTCGGTTATTGATTGGCTGGGTGGCGGGAGAACAACAACAGAGAGTGACACAAGAGTGTGTGGATCAGTTTGTCAGTTTCCCCCTGTTCACCGTCTCTCCACCTGTGTACAGGAACGTTATTGGTGTAAATGCGCTTTGGTAAGAGTCATATTGAAGTCACAAAGCATACTGTATTGTAGTCATTGCTATTTTAAATTAAATGCAGTGCGTTCAGATTGTCAAAGCGTAGTGTGCATTTTCGGCAAAGCTAACAAACAATCTATCGCCGAGCTAGCGGCTGTGTATTCAGGACTCCAGAAGCTTTGGCACTCACATTCAGCTGTCACCCCACTGGAAGCCATCAGCCCCTACAACGGGCGAGAGGAAACCAGATAGCGCACTGGGTGATCAGTCAGTGGCATGCTTTGATGTTAACAAGGTTATAAACGTGAGAAAATGAAACAGCTAAGTAGCGCTAGCTTCGGTAGCTAATCAGGGGACCTCATGCACGTTAGCTGTAGACTGAGTCTCGTGCGAGCAGAAACGAGGCTTAATGACATCACACAGTACCGTTAGTGACCTTACAGTACAATCGTATAGTTCCCATGTATATACATACAGTATTATGTTCAGTGGCTGATGTGATATAAGTAGCTCATATACAGTAGGGGATAGGGCTGTCACTTTTTATTCGAAATTCGAAAATTCGTTCGAAAGTGGGGGGAAAAGTTCTTATTCGAATGTAATGACCTGTTTGAAATCAAAATGTAATGTCTATAAGCGCAACAGACCGTTTGAAGTAGTTCGCCTTGTGATCCAGTAGAGGGCGCTCTAAAACTTCACTATCAGCGTGACCTATTGCACGCCCTATTGACCCTTGACCTATCAATTCAGCTAGTAATATTATGTTGTTTGCTACGAAAATGGAGGACACTAGCGAGCAAAGCCATCCTGAGTGGACAATCACGACACCAAAGCATCTGAGAAGTAGTGTATGGAAGTATTTTGGGTTCTACACCGTAGATGGAAAAGTAACTAACAAAGATGAAGCTGTCTGTCGCCACCCACGTGAGGCAGAGGAGACCGAGGCACCACTGACGAGCGGAGCTGCCGGAGCAACGTCAAGTGTACAACCTCGTCTACTTGCCTACTACTCAGCACACTCAGCTTCAGCAGGCCCCTTGCCAGCAGCTCGTAAAAATGCTATCACCGACAAGATAGCAAGATTTATATGCAAGGATATGCTGCCCATTGGTAGTGTTTCGGGAGAGGGGTTTCGGGATCTCATGGTGGAACTGGAGCCACGATATAAAATTCCAAGTCGGACCACAATCTCAACACACATAGTACAACTGTATGACACCACACAGGAAAACATAAAGACTATAGGATAAGACTCTCGCGCTTACCACAGACGGATGGACATCGCTGGCCACACATGCTTGTGTGACAGTCACAGCTCACTGTATTTCAGACTCATGGGAACTTGACAATTATGTTCTGTGTACTAAGGAGCTGAGAGGAAGCCACACAGCTGTCCATGTTTCAGAAAGCATCAGCAGCACGCTGGATGAATTTGACATCTCCCGTGAAGCGGTTGTAGCTGTCGCCACCGACAATGGTCTGAACTATGTGAAAGCCATACGCAATTTAGGGCTTATTCATGTACCCTGTTTGGCCCACACGCTAAACCTGGCAGTGCGCAAGGGGCTTGAGGTGAAAGCCGTTGATACGGCCCTTTCCAGACTAAAGCAAACTGCAGCTCAATTTGGAAGGTCTCCATCAGACAGCTGCCTGCTGGAAGAAAAGCAGGAGCTCCTTGGATTAAAAAAAGAGAGACTAAAAAATGACTGCGTCACCTGATGGAATACCAACTATGACATGATATGTCGTGCATCTGACCAACAAGCAACAGTGGCAGCCATCATTTTTGAAAAGAAGATTGTCCCATTTGGAACTTAGCACTTCTGAGTGGTCTGTGGTTGAGCAACTAAAAGACACACTGAAACCTCTCAAAATGGCAACTCAGGCCCTCTCCACCGATGCCTACCCCACAGCGTCAGCTGTCCTACCTCTGCAGCATGTCATGATATCTCAGCTGAGCAGTCCCGATGCATCGCATAAATCAGCCATCAAAGAAGTGAGAGATATTTGACTTTTCATTTTTATTAAATATTAAGTCCAAGCCTAATAGCCTAAACCTATATTACAACAATACGTATTTTCCAAGATGACTGATATACTGATATCTCAAATTAACAAGATTAGAAAGATCAATATTAGCGTGTGATATAGGGCTAAATTTATTAATTACTTTCACAGGCAGGATGGTGGCAAATTTGAAAATGCGCTACAGTGAAGAGAGCAGAGAATGGATGCTTCTCAATAAAGCGGCCTTCCTGGAACCCCGGTTCTCGCTTAGTCCATCTTTCACCTGAACAGAGAAATCTAGTCAGCGATACATTTTCTATTCAGGAAGGCTTTTTCATCTGAACTCATTACTATATTCTTTATGTTGTGTGTTATGTTATTAATACTGTAGCACTTCAGTTTCACTATGAATGTAAAGTGCGGTCCAACTGTTTTTTAAACTTCTTTTTTATTGAGAGCACGGTAGAACTGACAGATATAGAAAACTATGTTTTTAGATTTTTCAGAGAACATTTGTTATTCAGATGCGTTAATACAGCTGTTAAAAAAACATTAATATTAACATTCGATTGCTGCATGATGTGATGTTAAACGGCCTGTGAAGTTAATAAAATAATGAAAATAATGTCGTGTGGTGTTGTCGGGGGGCGGAATTTATTCGAATTCATTCAAATAAATTGTGTGTCATTTCAAATTTGTTCAAACTTGATTTTTTGAAAAAGTGACAGCCCTAGTAGGGGAGAGTGGGGTAAGATGAGCCAGTGGGTAAGTTGACCCACCCCTTGTATCTAGGTAACCGTGCACATGTTTTGTCGTGTGACCATAAATTCAGGAAGCATGCATCATTTCCATCTTGCTGTGATGCAGAGAAGCACATGGGAGAAGTGGTAAGTACTTTTTTTACACAAAAAACTGTTTTTTGCTTGTCAAAGTAAATTTTCTGCATATGAGGTAAAATGATTGTTATGTCAAAGCAAATTTATCCAGGTCTAAAATTATATATTATACATGTTGGTGATTTGCTAACGTATAAAATCATGTGAATCACTTCACTAAAGATTAGCCTGAATTTCTAAGCTAGCCCGTTTTTTCCAAAATGGTGGCTATGGGGCAAAGTGAGCCAAAGGCTATGGGGTAAATTGAGCCAATGGTTCAACTTACCCCACCATAAGGCACTGAAATTCAGTTAAGTCTCTGACGTATAAAATGGTATTTAAGTTGAGTACACTCAACTGGTTTTGTGTGTTTGTCATATGTTAACCATTGTAGAAAAGGTATCATGCCTATAACCTACAAGAGGAAAACAAGCTGGGGCTCAACACCCCTTGAAGGGATGGAGTGAGCAGCCAATGATGTCAAGGGTGGAAAGTCCATCAGATCAGTGACAAAAGAGAGAAATATTGACAGGTCAACATTGAGGAGGTACATGAAAAAGAGGGAGGCAAAGAAAGTAAAAACAGTAGGGTACTGTGGAACAGCAGAAGCAAAGAGAGTCTTCTCAGAGGAGGTGGAGAAGGAGCTAGCAGACCATATCAAGAAGCTCGCGGAGCAGTTCCATGGCCTAACTCCAAAGAAATGCCGTGAACTGGCATTGGAAGATACTATATTCCTACCCCCAGCAACTGGAGAGAGAAAGGTTTAGCCGGTAGGATGTGCAAGAAATAACATGACTCAGTAGGTTGACATAGACTCATTTATTTTGTGTAGTTCAATACAGTACCATTACTTTTTTTTAGGTAAAGATTGGTTCAAGAATTTTATGGCACGCCACCATCTCTCCTGCCGTATGCCTGAAGTGACATCTTTGGGAAGGGCTACAGCCTTCAATAAAACTACAGTTGGGGAGTTCTTTGACAATCTGGCTAACGTGATGGACAGGTAACAGAATTCATATATTTGAAAACATGCTAATACTTGCTAATATTTTTTGCATTACTTAAGGTTCAACTATTTTGATTATCATCATTGCTCTTTTTTTGTTTTACAGGCAAAAATTCCCTCCAAACATGATTTATAATGTTGATGAAACAGGTGTAACAACAGTACAGACACCAAAGCAGGTAGTGGCAGAAAAAGGAAAGAAGCAAGTGGGCGCCATCACATCTGCTGAAAGAGGCGAACTTGTGACTGTGGTCTGTGCAGTCAATGCGACTGGTATAGTCTGGCAGATTAAGTCCAAATTCCAGGACAATCGTTCATTTTGCGATAAAAGCACCAAATTTGGCATGAATAATGCCTAGACCCTACTTTTTGAGAAAAGCCCATTAGCCACCTGAAAATCCAACATGGCCGCCACATAAAATGTACCAAAACCCTTTTTTTTATTGTAGAATGGTAATGGCTGGGCATATTTAAATGATCTAGGCATCAAATTGTATGTATTTTGAGTAGACAAATCTGATGATGCAAATAAAAACAATATTTTAAGGCTAGTTTTCAAGATGGTGGCCATTTTTCGACTCAAATTTGCAATTTTCTGTCAAATTTTATCACACATGAAGTTTCAATTATGCAAAAATCTTTTGATCCACATCAAAATGTTTTCATCAATCTCAAAATGTTGAAAAATGTCTTCATAAAGGCCTTGATACACCTATCTGGAGAGTCCTGCCAATTGGGTGGAGGAAAGAAGGTGATATTTGGCAAGTGGTGTGGACGACACTCCCACTAATTGCTGAGAGCTGTCAACAATTGACTAAATGTGGGTGCAAGACTGAATGTCTTGGAAGATGCAAATGCTACCGCTTTAGTCTTGAGTGTACTCGGTTGTGTGCCTGCAAATGTAATGATTAAGTGAATTTGTAATCAGGGGTGGATTACCAAATGGGCCAACCGGGCCCAGGCCAAATATATTTGTCTTTTGCATGCTGTATATAGTTGAGATGCGGAACGGACGCTTCCTTAATCTGTCCCTGTTTGTAATACATTCTGATGTGGCTGGCTACAGTGCCCATGAGGACCTAGGTTCAATTCAAACCAGTGATCTTTTTCCCAATCCAGCCCTGTCTCGCTTTCCCGCCCATTTTCTGTCAAACCTCACTGTTCTATTGAAATAAAAAAATCTATTAAAAAAAAAAGAAAGAAAACAAAATGAAAAAAAAACATGCACTTACTTAACCTGGGAGGTGTGCCCTGGTGAAGTTCAGTTCAAACCAGTGATCATTTCACATTTATTTTCAATGTTGTATTGATATAAAATGTATCAAATGTAACAAAACAAACAAACAAAAAAATACCAAAAACAATGTAAAGAAAACATGCACTTACTTAGCCGAACTAACGAAAATTAGTACAAAAAGGTGTTATTTTTCCATTCATTGCCGTCTATCTTCACAATTTAACACATTTTTGGACTTTTTATCGCAGAGTTGGAAAGCTCAGATCCTTTCACCTATATTTTTATACCAAGATCATCAAAATGTGATTATCCAATCTCAATCCAGGTCAAATACCAAGTCTAATGGCTTTCAATGGTGGCCATATTGGAAATTGGCGACCATATTGGATTTTTTGCGTGGCTAATGGGCTTTTTGGAAAAAGTGGGTCCCAAAGAACATTTGTGCCAAGTTTGATGCTTGTATCACAAAGTGAACAATTATCTCACTAATCTGCCGGACTAGTAATGCAGTCCCTCCCATGTTTATCTTCCCAAGGGTTAGATACAAAGACCACTTCATTACAGGAGCACCTCCAGGATCAATTGGTACCTCCACCAGATCAGGCTGGATCAATGAAGACACCTTGGTTGAGTTCCTTGAACATCTGGTTCAGCAGACCAAGTGCTCCCCTGACCTGCCACTGCTGCTAATTTTGGATAACCATGAAGCCCACATTTCACTGAAGGTTTTGGACATAGCAAAAACAATTCCACCACAATTCCTCACAATTCCACCCCACACATCCCATCGCTTGCAGCCTCTGGATAAGAGTGTGTATGGTCAATTTAAGACATATTACAACAGAGCTCTTGATAGTTGGACGAGATCCAAACCAGGCAAAACAGACAGCATATACCAAATCCCTGGCTGTGTGAATGATGCTTTCATGTCAGCAATGACACCACGGAATATCTCCTCTGGATTCAGATCCACTGGGATTTTCCCTTACAACAGAGATGTCTTCTCTGATGAAGAGTTTGAGCCATCCATGGTGTCAGACAGGCCCAACCTGGAGCAGCAGCCTGCAGCTGCAGGTGATGCACCCGTGGTTTCAACCTCCTTTTCTGCTGAGCTACCTTCTCCAGGCCCTGCACATGCATGTGCTTCACTAAATGACACAGATTCACACCCCAACCATGCTGGATATGTGTCTACTGAGATTCTACCCTTACCCAAAAGTCAGCAGCCCAGGAAACAAACAAACCACAAACGCACAAAGTGCGTGAAGACAAGAATCCTGACTGATACACCTGAAAAGCAGGCAATCGAACGTGCCCATGAAGAGAGGAAAAATAAACCGAAAGGCAAAACAGAAAGAACCATCAAAGAGCAAGGAAAGCTGAAGAGGAAACAAACTCAGACAAAAATCGCAGTGGAAAGCAGCTCTGAGGAGTGATGTCGCCATCCCATTTGATGACACTGAGTGTGGCGACACAAGGGTTATTACTATGTCCTGTACCAAATACCAACAACGCCACCTTGGGTTAGGGCCCAAGGACCCGTATGGAATTATTCAATCAATAATTATTACTATTGCTATGATAAAAGGACACTCAGGTTCATTCACTCAGGGAGGGCAGGAGACGGAGTTCAATTGTCAAATACAAAGTTTTTATTGATTAAAATAAGCACAAGGGTTTGGCACTGTAAACAGAAAAGGAGGAGGGAGCCCAACTGGAGAAAGGGGGGATTCAGGCTGAGGCTTACTGGCTGGGGGAGGGGAGAGGGGTTTGATAGGGGAGGTGACATCCAAAAGAAAAAGGAGAACACCCCACTCATACAGCAAAAAGGTGACGTGCAAACAAAATCTTGAACAGGGATCACACAGCACACAAGGGATCACTACCACCCAGGGGAACCACCACCACTACCACCGTCGGCCTTCAGCACTGGGGGAAGGAGTAGAAACACAATTAGGAGGGCTCAAAATTAAAGGAAAACAAACAATTTCCGTAATGTGTGCCAACAGACTGTAAATTATCAATTAATAAACTGAAAAAAGTATTGAATTGAATGAATGATAAATCAACCACACATAAGAGACAAAATAAATTAAAAGAGTCCCTGGCCAGAGATATCAAATCAACAATTAACCATAATTAATCAGTTCTGACACAAATAAGGGAGGGCTCGAACATTTACTAGGGAAATTCCCCTCCCAAACGAAAATCAATTACAATAAACTCCCAAAATAAACAAATTAATTCCCAATAAAACAATAAACACCCAACCTACGAAGAAATTACTAAAAGAAAGTCAACCATTAAACAGAAAATAAATAAATAAACCATTAAACCAACCCTTGGCAGATTGCCTTTAAAATACTCAAGCACACACACACGCCGAACGAGACACACACACACAGAGACACACACCAAAACAGCACCATACGTAGCAGCGGGGCGCAGGGCCAGTAGCAGCAAGCAGGCCGACCGGGCAGCCGACCGGACTCGAACCGAGCCGTCGGAGCGGCGGCAGCAAAGCAACCACAACAAAACAGTGGCAAAGCAGCAGTAGAGTAGCAGTGGTAGCGTAGCAGTGGCCAAGTAGCAGTGGCCAAGTAGCCAGGATTGATCAGCAGCGCTTACTTAGCTTGAGCGTCCTTTGTTATAAGTCTGGGTGCATTTGCGTCCCGTCCAAAGAGGGAGAGGGATGAAGAGAAACATGCACAGCGGGGGAAGACAGCCACCATGCAGCCCACGACCAGCAGACTGTTAGAGGGGGAGGAGCGGAAGGGGAGCTTAGCACCTGGCTACAGCAATAAATGACAGAAATATGTCTTAACTCACCAATGCTCTGGTCGACAGCGGTGAACAACCCCAGCTGATCACCTCGACCGCAGTGGAGACGCCGGATCTATTAAAGGATCACGGTTGGAATTACATGAAACACGGACTAATGTACGCAAAACAGCATGGCAAGGTGCGCCTACCTGTGCTCGGCTGCTAGCGGCGAGTACAACGACCCGGAAGTGGACGGGCCGAAGAGGCAGGAAGCGAGAGGTCAGGAGGAGGGACACAGCCTACTTTTATCCCCTTGGTGTGAGCAACGATTGGCTAATAAGCCAGAGGGGAAGTTTGATATTACAGTGGTGCCTCATACCACTACATGAGCATGAGAGCTCCAGCGATGAAAGAAGTGAACCAGATGTCTCAGATCTGGTAGTTGGTGACTTTGTCATCGTAAAATTTGCATCCAAATGCAGGAGCCACCATTACATTGGCTTGGTTGACAGCCTTGCGGGCAACGAAGTGAGTGCCAGATTTCTCAGAAGAATCCGAGGGATCACTGGCCATAAGAAACCCACCTTTGCATTCAAGAAAAAGGATGAGGCATCTTTCCCACGGAGTGATGTGCTGAAGAAGCTACCTCAACCTCAAAAGGCTGGAGGAACTGCAAGGAGGGGGCAACAGTTCATATTCTCCTGCAACCTTGACAGTTGGAATATTGAATAGTAGTTTTGATTAATTGGTTAAATGGTTTTGAAACTAACTGGTGGTTTGTTCTCACAAGTTCAAAACTGTTAAAACTGTTTGTTAGCACAATATGCTCAGGTTTACATTTTAAAATTCAGATGGTCAGTTTACCCCCAGATGTCTCAACTTACCCACTGACTTGGTTCAACTTACCCCTAACCTGGGGCAAGTTGAGCCACAGGAGCACTTTTTTTGAGAAGTCATTATTTTGGCCAGCTTTGTCAGAGATGCGTTCTGATAATTTCATTTGATGAGACATCCTGAAATAAAGGTATAAGTTTTAATTCTATTCTGTGTCATTTTTCCTTACCTCCAGGACAACATAAGTAAAAAGTGGCTCATCTTACCCCACTCTCCCCTAAGCCGTTTGTTAGTGAGTAGCCTTATTACGTGTTATTTTGTGTATTAATAATTCATTTAGTTTTTGGGCAGTTGTAGTTGCGTTGTTTGTTACTGTGTTATTTTTGGCTGTAATCCCGGCGTAGCAGCGAGTTAGCCGTGTCGTAAAACATAATACACTTAACGGCACAGAGAGCTGATACTCATCAGAGACTGTGTTTCTGTTCGATTTGCATAAAATCATTTGGCACCCGTATGGACAGTGTCATCATTGCGCATGTGTAACATGGCAGATGCTGTTTATTTCACAGATATGCGTGTTTCTTTGCATATCCCTATCAAATAATGAGCAGTACTCACGTGATGTTGCAGGACTGTTTTCCCTCCGATGGTGAACGATGATCCTGAATCCATGATCAGCATTGCTGGCTTCATTGTTGACATCTACCCGGTGCTTGCTGTTGTAATCACATCGATATGCGACGGGAAGCATCCGTAGCACTAAACTTTTCTCACATCAGTCTCCCCGCACCAAATGTCTGAACCATTGCTCGTATCTGTGGTCACAATGTTGGAGTCTAATACTGTCATAATGTCATTACACACAGAGATGTCTTTGTGTCAGTTTATCACTCTGTCTGCCTCTGCACAGAATGCGTAGTGACTCAGCCATTGAGAAAGATCACCAACTGCAAGAGCTGACACCAGAGAGCCTGATGTCTTCATCAAGAGACATCAAGTGCTGGCAGGAGTAAGTGTCAGAGTTTTTCAGATTTTTCACTGCGTGTGAGATCGTTGCTTACTTTCTAGTTATACAAAAGAACATCATACAAAAGAAGATGACAGTTCAGATTTCTTTGGAATGAAATACAGTCTAATCAATATTTTTGTTATTTGTATTACTTTTGAAATGAAATGGTATCTTTAAACCCAACTACATTTAGGTGCTCAGTAAACTTTGAAGTTCAGTGGACACTCCTTAATGCAACAAGCCACAAACTGTGTTTATTGCCAGAATTGGGACTTTTCTTGGAGGGCATTGTTGCAATGGACATGGGTGACAGTTGGCCCTGTGTTTCCAGTGTAATTTTATGTGAAAGCAGTGATTAACAATTATGCCCCTTGATTATTATTTTACTGCATTACTGTATTGTAACATTTAAATAAATTCTGATCACTCTGACTAATCTTTATTGGTATTATTGTTTATATAATACTTTTATATAATGTATATACTTCTATATTTTGACTTTTATTCAGATTGTTCTTGTTAGTAGGCTATGATGCATGGAAAATAAATTAGTGTTAGGGGACAATACTGAAGTGGTACAACTCTGCTGGGAGGGTCCCTCCGCCGACCGCAAAGGGTAAGCCGGGAAAGGGGCGGCCGGTGCCACTGCGGTAGCCAGGCATAACGACGTTGTCAGACGACGCATAGCAACGACGTTGTCAAACGGCACATTAAGACGACACGTAGTAACGACACGTAGTAACGACACGTAGTAACGACACGTAGTAACGACACGTAGTAACGACACGTAGTAACGACACGTAGCAACGACGTTGTCAAACGACACATCAAGACAACACGTAGTAACGACACGTAGTAACGACACGTAGTAACGACACGTAGTAACGACACGTAGTAACGACGTAAAGACACTGTCAAACAACACGTTATAACGACATTGCCAAACTACACATCAAGACAACACACCATAACACACATCATAATGACACTGTCAAACAACACATCATAACACACATCATAACAACACTTTGTCAAATGACACATCATGACGACACGATGTAATGACAAAGTCAAATGGCACAAGGACAGTTCAACGTTTAATAGACATAGACAAATGTCTTCTCACATGTTCAGTAGACATAGACAGTGCGCATGGCGACATATTTTTGGCACAAATGGAACCCCATAAATGTATGTCTTATGTTTTTATGACACCAATGAAACCTTTAATTAATTAATTTAATTTTAATTTTCAATGATTTGAAAGTCTGTGAAGTTCATTATTAAAAAATTACCACTGCACTGTGGGTTTTTCTAACTGAAACATTATAATTTAAGATACTAGGTTGGACACTCAAAGAGCAGCTGTCATTGTCTGGCTCTATCAGTCTTCATCACTCCAGGCATGCCTGCACAACACCCTCTGCGGTGTCTTGGTCAAAACACCTACCCTGGTAGTTTGAAGCAGATTGTGTTGGCTGTCTGGAGGAGACAGATAAATGTTTCCATTAAGAGCAGGCCCACTATCAGCACAACTCAGGGAGTATACAGGGTGCAGATGGCTATCTGTAGTGATCTACACTAAGATACAGCTGCTCTTAACAAAAAAAACCTTAATTTTCCAGAGTAGCCTCTTGCCTCTTTGAGGAATCAGAACTACATCTCCTGTTGCACAACAGTCATCCACTTAAGCCAAAAAGCCTCTGTGTTATAGATCCAGCCTGGATTACAAATCCTCCAGTGTCACGCATATCAGATGAATAGGACCCTCACTCCTCAGACCAGACCTCCACAAATGAAAAACATGTATACTACACACTGCTGTGCATGTTTCAACATAATGATAGGATCAGGCAGTTTCATTCGCTCTTTAAGTGTATTTAGTCTCTATAATCAGCAGCTTTTTGAACATGGACAGCAAACATTGATGATTAATCAGGTGGAGCATTTGCTCACATGTACACCTGAAAAACATCAGCGCATACAGGGCTGTTGATTTTAGAATGACTGTACACTAAATCTGGCAGATGTTCATATTTCTCTTCCTCAGTCTGATAAAGGTTTGTGAACATATCATCTTGTTTTTTAATTTATTAATACTTTCAATCCTTCCATTTACTCTTGTATAGTTCCCAACGGTTGGAGAAGCGCTCATGTTACACCCTAACATAAAGAAGTTGACAAAAACCATCTAAATAATTGCAGGCTGATATCCAAACTCCCCTGCCTAGTAAAGATCCTAGAATCTCTAGTGAACGATCAGTTCAAGACAGTTCTAACCAGATCTTCTATCCTGAGCCCATTTCAGCCTGGCTTTATAGCAGGTCACAGTACTGTCACTGCTGTCATCATGGTTTTAAATAACATTACATCAGCATTAAGGTAGCGTAAGGTAGAAAAAAAGCACTGCAGCACTTTTCATTGATCTGTCCAAAGCTTTTGATACTGTTGACCACCACCTACTCTTGAAGAGGCTACATAATGTTGGATTTGATCACATTGCATGTAGTTGGCTTAGGACCTACCTGTCTGGAAAACAATTGCAACAATTTTCCCCTTTTATTGCTTTTATAAATGGAATCTTCAGATCTCTACAGAGTAATGTCAATTAATCAAAAATATATAATGTTAAATAAATGAGTGCATAAGTATTCACCCCTTTCAAGTCAGTATTTAGTAGATGCACCTTTGGCTGTAATCACAGCACAGAGTCTGTGTGGATTGGTCTCAATCAGGCTTGCACATCTGGACACTGCAATTTTACTCCAATCTTCATTGCTAAACTGCTCAAGCTCTGACAGGTTGCATCGGGATCGGGCGAAGAATCCGGGCAACAGTTGTTGTATGCAGAGTCTCTCCCGGCTCAGCTGCTGAAGCTTTTAACAGATTTACACATGTGAACTCCAGGGGATGTTCAGTGACTTGGAAATGTTTTTGTATCCATCCCCTGACTTAAACTTTTCAATAACATTTCACTGAGTTGCTTGGAGTGTTCTTTTGTCTTCATGGTGTAATTGTAGCTAGGAGTACTGATTAACCAGTGACTGGACCTTCAGACACAGGTGTCTTTAATACCACAATCACTTGAGATACATTTGCTGCACTCAGGTGATCTCCATTTCACTAATTGTGAAACTACTCGCACCAATTGGCTGGACCTTTGTTGAATTGGGTCAGTCACTTTAAAAGGGGTGAATACTTATGCAATCACTTATTTTACATTACATATTTTGTATTAATTGACAATACTTTGTACTTGAACTTTGACATTAAAGAGTGTTTTTGGTTGTAAATTTTTCTTCTGTAGGGAGTGAATACTTTTTATTGGCACTGTATATCAATAATATTGTGTCATCCTTAGAAAAGTGTCTGCATCTCTACGCAGATGACATAGTGTGGTATTGTATTAATGATTCTGTGCATTTAGCAGTGTAAGATTTGAAAATGCTCGTTTTAACATCCAGCAGGACTGTCTTTAAATCCTAAGACTGAGACAAAGAAATGGCCTCTCTACAGGAATAAAATTGTTCCTATGTTGTGTAGAAAAAGGGATGTTAATGCAGTTTTCATGTCTGACAGTGATGTCATTTATAGGCATGCATTCTCTTCAACTCTCAGACCTCTACACTCTGTCTATCACTCTGTTATGAGATTTTTTTTGGGTAATGTTTATAGTACATAATCATTGTATTTTATATGATATGGTTTGGGGGTCTTCCCTTACAGAAAGAGGTGATACTTGTTGTTATCTTTTTATATTCAAAGCCCTGACTGGAAAGCTACTACGTTATTTGACGGAAATGCTTCATCTCTCCGATGGGCTTTATCAGACCCGTTCTTCTGACTGGCTCAGGCTTCATGTTCCAGAAGTCAGGCCAGAACTTGTTCCAGGAGTCAGTGCTCCTGACTCCTGGAACAAAATACAGAATGTAACTGAAGTCAGAACTAGATAGCCATTTCAGAAATTTGATCTTAGACCTCCCGACCATTGGTTATAATTGTTTTAAATGACTATATTGTATTACCATTCACATCATTGTAATCATAACCATTTTACATGACTGTCATTTTATTTTACTTCCAATCATTCTATTTGACCTATTAAATTATCTGACATAACCGCAACATTTTAGGGATCAATGATCTCTTGAGTATAAAGATTGATTGATTGATTGATTGATTGATTGATTGCAAAGACATCTGGAACGCTTTTGTGTAGTATAGTATAGTATATTCTCAGCATACTTGAGTTTGTTTGTAGCCAGACTAATCATCAGTACACTGTGAGTATGTTAATCATTAGCTGCTGACTTGCTGTTTTGGAACAACTAATTTTGTACTAAGTATATTTTAGTTGTAATTAAATTGTACAAAAGCACAATTTGAAGTATATTTAGTTTTTATGTGTTAAAATGGAAGAACTTCAAGTATACTTCTTACACTAATTATATTGCTGTGTATATAATATACATGCTTGATAAGTTTATTTAAAGTCTTCTTTATTTATGTTATATGTACATTTAAATTGATTGTGAGTCTCTTGCAAATATACAAGCAATATACCATTAATATATTCTTAGTAATAGCATCCTCAGTTATACTTCTGGTTTACTGCAATTACTAAAAAGGACACTTTGCAGTTAATTATCAATATACTTTATTACTTTTCTGTAGTACTTTGTACATTACAGGAACAGTGTTGCAAATGTATTTCCTGTATACTCAAGTCTGTATTATTTATGGGACTATTTCCCAATGCTGAATGCGATTCCCAGGTAAAAAAAATACTTAATTGTATCTCAGTATGTTCACATTTTCAATAGTACATTGCAAATATTCTCACAAAGACGTATACTATCTGTACAAAAAAAGTTTACTAACATCATGCTTTTACCAATTTTAACATTAAAACTTTATAGTAATTGTACTTTAACACACTTAATAGAGATATATTATAGGAAAATAAACCTCACTAGTATAGAGAAATTAAGTAAAATTGGTATCACAACAACTTCTTAGCACTTCTGGCTATGCTGATTGTATCCATACCCAGTTTAAAAATGCCAAGTTACTGCTGATGAAAACCCAACATTTCCTGACTTTGCTGCTTCATACTGAAAGCTTGTGAAGAATTGAAAGGAAATAAAAACATGTTGGTTTTGACTGGAAGTAATACAAGGCCACTATAATCGATATCAACACAATACTTTTTATTATTTAAACACAGGACAGTTTTTAAAGGCATTTTGCCTGACACCACCATCTCCAGGTCCTCGTTAGGGGTTGTTGGAGAAACTTTAACAAGTTTAAGCTCAATATAGAAAGAGGAATAAAGGAATCCATCTATGTCAAACTGGAAAGACCGTCTTTGAACAGAGAAGGTGGCCTAAGACATTACCTATCACCCACCTACAATGCTGTACTGAGTTCTCTCCCCAAACAGCTTAACAACCATTCACACCTGGGCTCACCTAGCCTTAGAAACCCACATGAAGGCCGGTTTGACCAACGACCCACAAGTGGCCCTAATGACTCTGAAACTTAGAGCTCACATGGGTCTTTAACAACTCTGTAAGGACACTCCCACACAGAGTTTAAAAGCATGCAACTCCCCTCCAGGTAGTTAGAACTAAAGAAGCCGCTTGGATGAGAGGTGAAACATCTTCAAGGAACTGAAACAAGTCCAGTTGCCTACAATAGAGCACCAAGATTACCATGACCTGGATGACTGATAACCTTTATCAACATAAGCTCAATTTACCTTTCACAGTTACACAAAAAGGTTACTATATTCAGATATTTTAATTTTTCACGCTTGTGGTATATTATTTTTTTAGTGTCACTTAAATGATTTATTGAGACAAGTTTCAGTTGCCTGAATGTATTATTTGGATGTCTGAATATAGTTTGTTATATTTAATCAGTTTGAATAAAATATTTATTTCACCGTATACGTCTGTAAATTCCCTGCCTCTCTGGGAGGACTCTGCCAGTGAACTCTGTGTCGGGTCTGGGTGCTGCTGAGGATTTTCCCTTCTCTGCTGCAGTTCCAAGTTCTTTCTTGTGGTTTTTTATGTGTTAAAACAAGTTTGTGTGGTTGCCACACCAGTGAACAGCCTTATACACACATCACAGTTAGCAACATTTTCATTTACAGCTGTAAAATTCGTTCAGCCACCACTGCATGTCGGATTAAACTAGTGGTCAGGATGCGCACATGAGTAGAGAAGTCTTACATGTACACTTACACTGTTCTCCCCAACTTCTACCAGCATGTGACCTGTGCAACAAGAGGGAATAATACTCTGGATCATGTTTATTCAAACATAAAGCATGCCAGTCAGACCACCTTTCCCTGCTGATGCTCCCTGCTTATATCCCCCTCATCAGATCAAAAAAGCCAAGTATCAAAATCATCAAAACTTGGCCAGAGGGCGCTTTGTCTCAGCTGCAGGACTGCTTTGAACACACTGTCTGGGATCTATTTGACCAAGGTGACCTGGAGGAACACACAGAGACTTTTACAATGCAAGTCCAAGTCAAGTCTTAAGTCTCTGAGGGGCAAGTCCAGGTCAAGTCTCAAGTCTTTTGTCACAAGTCCAAGTCAAGTCTCAAGTCTCTGGCCATCTGATCTGTCCCTAACACTGTATTGTTAAATCTTATGAATTCAGAGCATGTCCTGTAGCTACCATCCATACAGTACAGTATCAAAATCAGGGGTCTACTGCAATGCAATCTGAAGAAACACAAATTAAGAACTCTGTTTCAATTTCATAACTGTATTTTTCAACATGTTGGTATCTGCTCAAAGGATACAGGATGTTTGTCTGTGTTACTGGCTGTAAAGCCCAACCTCATCATGCATTACATTTTTCAGTGTTCAAAGTGAGAGGAAAACATCTGTATTGAAAGTGAACACAATTTTTCATACCTGTATTTTTCAACATTTTGGTATAAGTGTTATAAAATCTGCATGATAAAACTGACATATGTGTAGTGTTCTGGGGGGGATATAGCTCTAAACTAATACTGCAACGTTTCTATCATGTTTTTTTTTTCTGAAGTAAAATGTGGGCAGCCAAGAGTGGGTGTGAACTTGTGACAGGAAAAATATCATGTATGCTTTAATGGAGCTAGCTTAATTTTGTTTACATCCAGAACTTACATTGGGTATCCAACCTAGGACATCGTATAGTCTAATCATCTGCTACTTAACACATCCCTCTAGCCCTCGGACCTGGTGAAATATTAACCTAAGTCTGTCACATCATATGGCCAACTATAAAGATGCAATCTGCCTGTTCCCAGCATTAGCACAACATTTTGCGATGGTTAGCTTGTTACCTGTGACTTTTTATGCTACGTTTAATGTCTCTTTCAAATTAGCAAGTGACCAACCTGTCTGGGTGCGGTTTTGAGATGCCTGATGAAATTCGACGTTGTTGAACCGGCATCATTTATCCTGGTGCCACACACCTGCATGTAGTTTTTCACTTATTTCCACTGTGCATGAAGTTATTGTAACCAAAAGTAATGATAAAAGGCACAACTCAAGGAGGACTTGTTGTCGCCATTGTCAATGCATTTTCTGATCTGTGAGTGCACGCACATAGCGCATGCATTACGTTGCACATTATGGCAAAGGGGACATGCAGCTCGTCATACTTTTCCCCAACGTATATGCACCAATAAAATGAAATAGAAATACATGAATAAATTTAGATTTAAAAAAGCAATATTTGCATGAAATACAGGTTGTTCACAAGTCTCGAAGCTCGAGTCCGAGTCAAGTCTGAAGTCTTTTGAGGTGGAGTCGCAAGTCAAGTCTGAAGTCACTGTTTGTGTGACTTAAGTGCGACTCGAGTCCAAGTCTCAGACTTGAGTCCCCATCTCTGTAGTATCGATATTGTGGGATCGATCCACCCACCCCTAATGTTTATCACCAAATTAGTGGAGCTTTGTTAGCGGTTATTCTTAAATAATACTGCAGGAAGAAGTCTTTACAGCCGCTCCTTTGACCACTACTCAAGACAAGTCCGTCATTAGTAACAGGACACTTTCAAGCAGGTAGTCCTGTTGTAACGAAATACAAATCCCTGCTGTGCTGGGCTGACATGCTGAGTCAAACCGAATCAAGCCGGGCTTCTGCTTCTGCAATATCTCCTGTTCATGTCTTCCATTACATCCGCAAACTTGTGGAGATGCTCGTTGACAGCACCACTGTCCAGAACATAGCAAAGCACAAAAGACAGTTTAGTGCAAAAGATGGTGCTGCATCTTTTTACACCAACACCGTGTTGTAAGTGTGCTAATCTTAGTCATAAAGAGTGGTGTAGGGATGACATGTTTTTGTCGGCTGATATATATCACAGAAAATAAGCTGTGTGCCAAATATACGTTTATGATACTTGTTCAGCAAAATAATCTTCAAAGATGAACACCACTTTGTGATTTTTGAATGGTAAATTGAATCTCTAGTGCTACACGTTTTCTATAAACTGGTCAATGTAAAAGTTGTAAAGTCAGAGTTAGAATAGTTTGCAACTAAAGTGGGCCTGCAAAGACAGACTAGTGAGTAGATGAGTCACCGTGTTCGCTGTGATGACGTTTAATGTCCCCGACAACTTCTGTAGTCTCATTTAGACACTTGTTAACAACCGCTGCTTTTAAGACACGTAAACACTTGTCATTATATTGTGGGACATTTAATGATGTATTTTATGTCATAGAACATAACGTGGAAATATCTTCAGCTTGTGGTAACCACACACCTTATTTCACACATAAAACCAATTAAAAAAACTCAGACTTGGAGACGAGGGAACCGGATGTGCAAAAATGCTAACTGATTTCCAGAAGGACTACAGACTACACCACTCTATTGAGACAAAAACAGAAAGAAGCTTCAGGTACTCTATTATTTGATTCCTTTCTCTCGCCACCTCCCCTGAATGGCAGTTCTTTTTTCTCCAGGAGCACAACACACTTGGTCAGTTGACCTCTTTACTCCTCATCAGTTCATTGTGCATTTCAACTTCCCTTCTCTGTTCATTTCAGTCCACCATGCAGTCTCCAATTTAATTTTTATAATGCTTGCTGGAAGTTTCTCTTGGTAGAATCCAAACTCCTTTCTTCACCTCTGACTCACATTTCCACCTGTCTTCCTGCAAAAACTCACCTCTCGCAAGATTTTTGAGTGAGACATGTTTTTGGTAACAAAACAGATCTTATTAATTAAAAAGGTCTCAATGTGTGAGTTTGGATTTAACTTTGATGGTCAGAGATGCTCCAAAGGATTATGTTGCAGCCATTTGCAGCTGTGCCATGGCTGTCAGCTGAAGCGATCGACAGGACCGATTCCAAAACTTTTGGTAGATATTAATCATTTACATGCCAAAATATGTAAATAAAGGTGCAGCATTAAAAATACCAGAATTCACCTTTAAGGTTCTGTCAAATTTTGATCATTCTCTAACCTTAACCAAAGCATTGGAATTAAACAATAAAAACATTGTCATCCAACATATTCCAGGGTTTTGCACAATCTTCCATTATCTACTTCCAGTCTGGTGATAGGGTTGTAATTTTTCTGTTGATTATGTTTTTCTTTAACTGGGGTTCTTCTATTCCGGGTAACTATGACAGTTTGTATATCAAGAGATGTTACCTATTGAAATATCACTTCTTGTGCATCAGAGAATTTTTCACAATACCATGCCATCAGATTCCAGGGACCATGAGAATGCCACATACCTGATCCAAAAACTGAATTTATTCTGGAGAAGAAATATGCTGATATTATCACAATAGTGTTGTATCAGTCTGTTACAGAGACACATAGGCATACTGTATGTTCTAATAAATATGCAGCAGATAATTACTTAAGAGAGTGTCTTTTCTAAAGCTTGTTTATTGGGTTCTGTGTTGTTGATGAACTGTGCGTCTGACATTTGACACACAGAACACACTGTATCTAGCAGTAACAGTTTGTGTTTGTGAGCATCTCCTCCCCTCGTCTCTTTCCCAGGAACTCATCTACATCTTGATATCATTACACTGCTGGCAGGGGAAACTAACAGTCTATGTAGGCCAGATGTGGCTGTGTGTGTGTGTGTGTGTGTGTGTGTGTGTCTGTTAGTGAGAGAGAGTAAATGTATGTATACACGAGCACATACCACAAAAAACGATACTGTAATTACGTACAAGGTCAATTGTAAATGCAATCTAACTTGAATCAATCATATACACAATACATATTCATTTCAAACTTGCACTCTAAGACCAACACATTATGTTCTAGTTTTTCAAGTCCAAAGGTCAAATGAAACTGACCTCACATAACACACCATTAAAAGTTACATGTCATGTCATAATGGAAACAGCCTATGTTCTTATTTAATTTCCCTCACATTGTACATTTAACTGCATTATTGAATTAACAACACCTGGTGTTGTGCTTTGCTCTGAAGGGACTGGGACTTTTCCACAGCTGTCTTACCCCCGCTGTATCCCCATGAGCACTTCCTCATCAGAGTTTTACCGATATGTGTTTCTAAACACCAATACTGACACAGTTGGGCAAGATACTTCTAAGATGTAGAAATGCTCACAAGTCTTGCAAGTCCAAGTCAAGTCTCAAGTCTCTTCTGAGTGTTCTATCATTTGCTGTACATCCAAACTATGAAGGAACATATAGGAATTATGCAGTACAGTAACAAAAAAGTGTTGACAAACCAGAATATGATATATATTTTATATTCTTCAAAGTAGCCACCTTTTGCTTTGATGACAGCTTTGCACACTCTTGGCATTCTCTCAATCAGATTCATAAGGTAGTCACCTGGAATGGTTTTCCAACAGTCTTGAAGGAGTTCCCAGAGGTGCTGAGCGCTTGTTGGCTACTTTGCCTTCACTCTGCGGTCCAACTCATCCCAAACCATCTCAGTTAGGCTTAGGTTGGGTGATTGTGGAGACCAGGTTATCTGACGCAGCACTCCATCACTCTCATTTTTGGTCAGATGGCCGTTACAAAGCCTGGAGGTGTGTTTGGGGTCATTGTCCTGTTGAAAATACAATTGATGGTCCTACTAAGCGCAAACCAGATGGGATGGCATGTCGCTGCTTAATGCTGTGGTAGCCATGCTGGTTAAGTGTGCCTTGAATTTTGAATAAATCACCAACAATGTCACCAGCAAAGCAGCCCCACACCATCACGCCTCCTCCTCCGTGCTTCACGGTGGGAACCACACATGTAGAAACCATCCGCTCACCTTTTCTGCATCCCACAAAGACAGGGCGGGTGGAATCAAAAATCTCAAATTTTGACACATCAGACCAAAGTACAGATTTCAAGATGCAGGCAGGCAGGGTGTACATGGAGCCATAACCAGTGACTGGCATAATGTACAGTAACATCTGTGTTGAGTATGGGCTGGAAGCCCCTAGGTCAAAATGGCATCTTCGAAGGTGTTGGAGAAAGACTGAGCCAAAATCCTGTGGAACATCCATATACAGACCGTCAAACTGGTGATGGTTAACCAACTGGACAACAGACGTACAAACACCAGAAGAAGGTAGTGGTGATAGATGTAGCAATCCCAAGTGACAGCAGCATTCGGAAGAAGGAACACGAGAAGCTTGAGAAATAGGGCTGAAAGAAGAGCTGGAGAAGATGGAGAGTCAAGGTAACAGTGGTCCCTGTGGTGGAGTACTTGGGGCTGTAACCCTGAAATTGTGAGAGTGGCTCCAGCAGATTCTAGGGTTGATAGAGCATGTATCCTTACCCTTTACCCTGAAGGTGTCAGCTCTTCTCCTGATAATGAATCTCTCCTTGCTGGTCAAACCTTCAGGAGATCTGTTATGGAGCTTGAGGTCCAGGACCTCCAGAACTTTTTTGGGATCCATTTAAGAATTCCCTACCTCTCCCTACCTACCTCCACCTGTCTCGCCTGTCTCTTCCTCTCCTACTCCCCTCTCTACCTGTTTGCCCTTGCCTCTTCTCAAACAAACAAAACAGTTAATGTTACAAAATATACAAGTAGACAAATACGCATAAAACAGACACACAATGGAACCACACTCCCAACCTCTCTTACACACGCACTCTCTCTCAACAGGATAACCACTCAACAGTCACGCACTATCACACACTATCGCTCTCTATTGCTCTCTATCGCTGTCTTATCGTTTTCTTGTTTCTTCAACCTACTCAAAAACCCACAAAGATATGATGTGTGTGTGCACGTGTGTGTATGAGTTTTAAAGGTTACCACCTCAGCCCCGTATTGATTTGAGTTTCTACACTTGTGCATGGGTTGCTATTTTACAGCAGCCTGTGACTCTCCCTACTGATGTAGTACACCTTTGCGTGACAATTAACCAATGTCCGTCCCTAATTGCACAACAGGTAACTGTTGTGTGTACTTTGGATTGCAGTGTGTTGACTTGTGTTGGATGTGGTTGAGATGTGTGAAATACATGTTTGTGGACCTTGCAAAAGAACACAAGAGAACACTGACTCCACACGGACAAGACTGACCCAAGCTAGGATTTAAACCCAGAATCTAGCACACATTGTCACATTATCTTGACTAATGATACTGTATTGATGTGTTCTAGAAGGACAACGAATTAAGTAGTCTTACTGTGACACTTACCTGTTTGCTAAAATCTGACATCTGTTTTTCTGTTTCTCTTTCAGATTGAGTGCACCACATGGAGTTATTGTAACTAAGGTTCAGGAACTGGACCACACCACTCCTCCTCGTTGATCTGCCACCCAGGCCCAGCCAATCAAACCACCTGTGTCTCATCAATCCAACCACCTGCGTCTCATCAATCTAACCTCCTGTGTCTCATCAACCTTACAATTTGTGCCTCATTAACTCTACATCCTATGTCGCCCTGATTCAATCACCTGTGATATCTATAAAGGCAAGCCTAACCATTTCTCTCCCGTTCGTCTCAAGTTCTTATAACCGGGGGGCGACCCCCATTCCGAAGGACCGCCATTCCGACGGTCCGCCATTCCGACCGGGTTAGGGTTAGGGTTAGGGTTAGGGTTTCAGGTTCGGAATGGCACCCTTTTTTCAAAAATAATTAAGCCGGCATTCCGAAACATGAAAGTGAATGTTCGGAATGGCGGCCCTTTGGAATGCCGCCCTCGAACTCTTATAACCCCCCTTCCCAGACCCTCTGCTTCTCCACTATCCTCTCTCACAGGATCACCAGCAGCCCAGCCTTCAACATTGCCATCCCAAGGCAAGAAAATCCTCCAGAACAGGGACCCAGGCCATTCCAGAACAGGAACCACGGGGGGGATGACGAAGCCACGCCAAGACGTGCGCCCATCGAGACATACCCCATTCTGAGTCTCACTCCGAGATTCCACTGGATACGTGTCCGCTGCATTACGGCTCCAGTATGATTTTGCTCCGTCGTCCTCGTCCGGCAACCCCCACCAGCTGCATTTTGAGTCCGCCACAGCGCAGCTCCGCCAAACAGCTGCAGTTACGAATCCGAGGAATTCCCACGATAATTATGTAGCAGCATGGATGTGTCATCCATGTTTGTGTTCGTCACCACTGGGGGGCAGTACTACAGTAGGCAGTATAAAAGTGGTCGGCCTTCGCCGCCTCCTCCTTTTGCGCTCTCGTCACTGTGCGTCACTTCCGGGCCGAAGGTCATCTGGTCCGACAGGTATGGCTGCCCGCTGCTTCACCCCGCTGGTCGCTCGTTTCTCATTGTGTGCTGACGGCGTTTGTATTGTCTTGTAGGGCGACTGCTTGTGTGCTGCTCCGGGTTTCCCGTATGAGCTGTGGCATAGTTTTTGTTTGGTAAGTGTTCTCTCCTCTGGCAAGGTAGTAGATGCTGTCTGATGGCTAACGCTAGTGTGGTCGCAGGTGGACGCTGACGGCGGCCGGAGTTCTCCTCCCTCCCTCCTCGGGTGTGTGTGTGTGTTCCCAGTTTGGTCGTAAACAGGTGTGTGTGTGTTCCCAGTTTGGTCGTAAACAGGTATGTGTGTTAGCTTAGCAAGCAACCGCAGCATTTCGTAGTATGTAGCAATACTAACAGCATTTTCTCGTAAACAGGACTAACTGCAATCAGCTTATTGGGGTTGCTGCTGCTTTGTCTCCCGGTGTTTGTCTCCACGCTGCTTCGCCTCGCTGCTGCTCTGCGCTACTGCTGCGTGCTTCATCTGCTGCTCTGCGCTACTGCTGCGTGCTTCATCTGCTTTGCTCTGCGCTACTGCTGCGTGCTTCATCTGCTTTGCTCTGCGCTACTGCTGCGTGCTTCATCTGCTTTGCTCTGCGACCTGTAGTGTCCGCTGCCGCCGGTTTCTCCTGGCGTGGACTGTCTGAGCGTGCACTGTTTGAGTGGCTTTATCAGCCTGTGTGTTTTAATCGGGGCTTAGCCCCCCTGATGAGTGAGTGAATGTGTGTGAAAGTGTGATGAGCATCTGAGTAATTTTGTAATTGTTCAACATTTATAATTTTGTATTTTCAATTTATTATTCAATTGTGTTTTGTTATTTGTTTGTTGATTTGTTTATTTCTCTTTTCAGTTGCTGGAGACCGGTGGTGGCGTGCTGGTGTCCTGGTGGTGGTGTCCCCCCTTGTCCCGTCTGCTGTGCCTTGGGAGCGGGTTTCCTTCATTGTGTGTGCGTGTGCCACATGTTGGGTGATTTTGTTTGATTTCTTTATTTTGGTGGAACCCCCCGTGCACTAGTCATTGCTCACTCACTCGGCTCCAGCCCCTTTTTGTTTTTCTTTATTTTACTTAATGTTGTGTGAATGCTAAAACAAACTTGTTCTTAAACCAAACGAGAGAATTACTTAATAAAAATTGTATTTTTCTATACCGCTAAAACCACGTCTCATGTCTGTTTGAGTGAACTTACCTGTGTGCCTTGCACTTAAAATCAATTCCCTGGGTGAAATTCCCAGGGTGGCGTTGTTGGTTTCTTTTTCCTTTATCTTATTTTTGGTTAGATTATTTAGTTTAACTTCTTTTAAATCGTCCTCGTTGCCACAAACTTGGCGTTGTTGGCAGGATCACTCTTTTTCAACGGCTGAGACGTGGGTTCTGTGTATATGTGTGATTCTTTCTTTTTTTTGTGTTGCTCATTTTATTTTGTTGTAACTTGTTTTTGTTTTGTGCATGCAGATTGGAGCGATCGGAGACAAAGCAGCAGTGGCCTCTTGTGGATCCTCGTGAGGTGTCTACTACAGGTTTGGGGTTTTTTTGTTTTTTTTGTGGTGCTTCTGCATCATAGTAATTACTGGTAGTGAAGTGAGTTTGTAGTTATCATGGAGGACGAAATTCAGGAGCTTCGAGAGCTGATTGCACAGTTAAAAGCGGATAATGAGCGGTTGCGACAGGGACAGGCGGGCCCAAGTGCCCTACCGTCTACCTCCTCGGCACCATCAGCTGCCCCTCTTACTTCTGGTCCCTCTGTAGCAGAGAGGCTAATTTTTGTGCCTAGAGATAGGAAGTGTCCCATCTTTAGGGGAAGGACGGGCATAGGATTGAGTGAGTGGGTGGAGGAGGTGCAGGCGAGTATGAGGGCTCGACATCTATCCCGGTCTGACCAGGCGTTCTTCTTGTTCGATCACCTAGAGGGAGAGGCCAAGGATGAGATAAAGTATCGTTCTGCCGCTGAGAAGGAAGACCCTGCTAGAATCTTTGCCATTTTAGAGGAGCTCTATGGGTGTTCGGAGTCGTATGTTGCAGTGCAGCAAGCTTTCTTTTCCAGGGGTCAGCAAGAGGGAGAGACTCTTCAGGAGTTCTCCCTCGCTTTGATGGGCCTCATGGAGAAGGTGAAGCGGTGCGCCCCTGCTGACATGCCAAATGCAGAGACCCTTTTGAGAGACCAATTCGTCGAGCACATCTTGAATAGTTCTTTGCGACGAGAGTTGAAGCAGTTGGTGCGTCGCCAACCTGGGTGTAACTTGCTTGAGGTGAGGGCTGAGGCCATTCGATGGGAGCAGGAAGGCCTGCCTGGTGGTGTGAGAGGTCGCAGCCAATCGGTTCCCTCAGTGTGTGGTGTTCAGTATGGCGTTCATGGTGCCCCCCAGGCTGCCGTTCCATCTTCCTCAGTGTCTGAGATGAGCGAAATGAGGGAGATGTTGAAGCGTCAGCAAGAACAGCTCAATCAACTTGTGGGAAGCATTGCCCAGTTACAAAATTCCACCCAGTACCGTCGTCCACCACGGTCTGGACCTTTAATATGTAGGCGTTGTAACCAGCCGGGCCACTTTGCACATGAGTGTGATGGAGAGCGTGCTGCATCTCGTCCACAGTTCCCCTCACGACCCCCCTTGAGTGTAGCTCGTCAGTCCCGCTCTCATTCCATGTCGGAAAACTAGCGCCCACTGAACTGCAGAGCCACAGTTTGGGTGGGGCCGCCACTGGCTCGCAAGCTGTTTCACACATTTCAGATGCTTCTGGATTGATTTCGTCTTGCCCCCATTTGGATGTTGACATGGGTGGCGTGAAGGTCCCTTGTCTGGTTGACACCGGTTCTATGGTGTCTACCATTTCTGAGCGTTTCTTTCGCCAACATCTCGAGCCTTGGGGCCAGGAGCGCCTCCGCTCTTGTCATTGGTTGGAGCTCAGAGCTGCCAACGGTCTGACTATTCCTTACCTTGGGTACTTGGAGCTCGACGTGCAACTTTGTGGCAAGCTGATGCCCCACTGTGGTGTTTTGGTTGTGAGAGACCTGCCTGGTGGTGCGCCTTCTCGAGTGCCTGGTGTTTTAGGGATGAACGTGATTCACAAGTGCTACCAGGAGCTTTTTGGCCAGCATGGTGTAGCTTTGTTTTCTCAGGTTTGCATTTCCAACGCCCCCCAACCAGTTGTTCAGGCACTGCAGCAGTGCCACCATGCTGGTGCTCGAGCTTCTTCTGCCACTCCAGGGATAGTGAAGGTCCGGGGTAAGAAGGGCTGGAATATACCTGGTGGTGTGATGAGAATTGTAGCCACCACATGTTCTGAGCAGTACTCTGGTTCTGCGGTACTGTTTGAGCCTTCCGATGTTGGTTTGCCTGCTGGGTTACTTGCCTCCCCTGCCTTAGTCCGTGTCACCAGGGGCACAGCCTACATACCTGTCATTAATGTTGGCTGCAACGATGTCATGTTGTACCCTCGCACCATTGTTGGAATATTAGATTTTGTGAATGTGGTCAGTCTCCCTTCAGGGGTCACGGAGGTGCCATCTGGTGTGGCCACTGTGTCTTCCCAGACAGCTTCCTCGGGCGTGCAGCAGCAGATGGAGGATGCTGATTTGTCGCCGCTGCCTCTGGAGGAACAGGCTCAGGTGAGGTCGTTACTGGAACAGTATTCTTCGGTCTTCTCCACCAGTGACACCGATCTGGGTTGCACTAACCTAATCTCCCATGACATCCCTTTGCTTGATGATACTCCAGTAGCGCAGCGCTACCGGCGCATTCCACCCTCGGAATATGAGGTTGTGAAGGATCATATCCACCAGCTTCTCTCAGCCCAGGTAATTCGCGAGAGTAGCAGTCCATATGCGTCCCCGATCGTGTTAGTACGGAAGAAGGATGGCAAGCTGCGCATGTGTGTTGACTACCGGCAGCTAAACCAGAAGACCCGAAGAGACGCCTTTCCGCTACCACGTATAGAGGAGTCTTTGGACGCGTTGTCCGGTGCTCGCTGGTTTTCAACCCTGGACTTGGCCAGTGGTTATAACCAGGTGCCAGTCACTGAGGCCGACCGGCCGAAGACCGCTTTCTGTACGCCTTTTGGATTGTTTGAGTGGAATAGAATGCCTTTTGGGCTCTGCAACGCGCCCAGCACTTTTCAACGGCTGATGCAGCGTATCTTTGGCGACCAACAGTGTCAGTCTTTGTTGTTGTACCTTGATGACATTGTGGTGTTTTCTTCCACTGTGGAACAGCATCTGGATAGACTCAAGGTGGTGCTGGAGCGGCTTCAAAGCGAGGGCCTTAAAGCCAAACTCAGTAAGTGCGCATTCTTTCGCAAGGAGGTACAATACTTGGGCCATGTGATCTCGGCCGACGGCGTTTCCACAGATCCAGGCAAGATTGAGGTGGTTGCCAATTGGCCGATTCCCACCACTGCCTCGGAGCTCCGTTCTTTCCTTGGTTTCGCCAGTTATTACCGGAGGTTTGTGGAGGGGTTCGCCAAGCTGGCAGCTCCTCTGCATAGGGCTGTGGCCGAGTGTGGTGGCACCAAGACCACCAAGAAGACTGATCAACAGTTTTCCAGGTGTTGGACTGACGAGTGCAACAAAAGCTTTGAAGCACTGAAAACTAAGCTCACAACTGCGCCGGTGTTGGCGTATGCAGACTTCTCTCTTCCATTTGTTCTGGAAGTCGATGCAAGCCATGGTGGCTTGGGCGCAGTCCTTTCGCAGGCTCAGGCAGGCAAGGTGAGGCCGATAGCCTATGCTAGTAGGGGCCTGCGACCTACGGAAAGGAACATGGTGAACTACAGCTCAATGAAACTTGAGTTCTTGGCCCTTAAGTGGGCCATGACAGAAAAGTTCAGAGAGTACTTGTTGGGTAATAAATGTGTTGTATATACTGATAACAACCCCCTCAGTCATTTGTCTTCTGCCAAGCTGGCTGCTACTGAGCAGAGATGGGCAGCCCAGCTAGCGTCTTTTGATTTTGAGATCAAGTATCGGTCAGGGAAGAGCAACACCAATGCCGACGCGCTCTCTCGCCAGCATCCATCTGGCCCCCAGGATGTCGCAGCGATGCTTCTAGGTACAGCCTTGCCGAAGCCTTTGCAGCAAGCCTTGGGGTTGGGAAAGGCTGAGGCCATTCAGGCGACCATCGTAGCCATGCCACAGCTTACCCCATCTGAACTTCGTCTCTCTCAGCAGACTGACCCTGTGATACAGGAACTGTTGGTGTTTTGGAGAAGGAAGCAGCGTCCTAGTCGTGAAGAGCGGGCACAGCTCTCCCAGGCCACGCTGGTGTTGTTGCAGCAGTGGGACCGCCTGCTTGAAAGGGACGGCGTCCTGTATCGAAAAGTGTTGCGACCTGATGGCGGTGAAGCCATGTTCCAGCTGTTGTTGCCAGCTACATTGACAGCTGAGGTTCTGACCCAGGTGCACCAGGAGCATGGCCACCAGGGGGTGGAGCGAACACTGGCGCTCCTCCGGTCCCGATGCTACTGGCCTGGAATGTCCTCTGATGTGGCTCATTGGTGTCAGAAATGTGAACGGTGTCAAGTGGCCAAAGATGTCCATCCTAAGGCGCACAGTTTCATGGGCCATCTCTTAGCCTCTCGTCCAAACGAAATTCTTGCCATTGATTACACCACGCTGGAGCCTGCGCAGAATGGTGTGGAGAACGTCTTGGTACTTACTGATGTATTTAGTAAGTACACCATTGCGGTCCCTACTCGGGACCAACGCGCAGCCACGGTGGCTAGAGTGTTGGTGTCGGAGTGGTTCTATAAGTTCGGTGTCCCTGCTCGTCTGCATTCCGACCAAGGCCGTAATTTCGAAAGCTCTCTGATTCAACAGCTGTGTGACTTGTATGGTATCGTAAAATCACGTACCACCCCGTACCATCCCCAAGGAAATGGTCAATGCGAGCGGTTCAACCGGACACTCCACAACCTGCTGCGTACCTTGCCAGTGTCCCGTAAAAGGGATTGGCACATGTGCCTTCCTCATGTCCTTTATTGTTACAACACGACTCCCCACCAGTCAACGGGAGAGTCTCCCTTTTTCTTGATGTTTGGCCAGGAGCCAAGGCTACCACTTGATTTTTTGTTGGGTAGAGTTGAGAGCCCAGTCGGCGGTTCGATCCATGAGTGGGTGCAAGAGCACCAAGCCCGCTTGCAGGTGGCATGTGAAGGCGCAAGGGACCGCTTGAAACATGCTGCTGATCGGCGAAAGCGAGTCCATGATCAGCATGTAAGAGATCTGCCACTGCAGGAAGGGCAGTTGGTGTACTTGCGAGACTTCAGTGCCAGGGGGCCCCAGAAGACTCGAGATCGGTGGAGCTCTGTGAAGTATCGAGTGTTGAGGATGCCTAAGGGTGGCTCAGTGTACTCGATTGTGCCAGTGGACGATGAGACAAAGGTCCGACAGGTCCATCGCACTATGTTGAAGGCAGTCGTTGGAGTGGCCTCACCTGGTCATGCCTCTTCACATAACTTGTCACCCAGGGATGAACCACCCCCAGAAGAGGAGCCCTCATTTGAGTATGACTTGTTGGTTCTGGACCAACGACCTCTTGTGGCCAGTTCTATCATGCCCTCCGCTAGACCAACTACGTCCCAGGTGTCTTCGTCCATTCCAGCTTCGGGGTCTTCCTCAGGTCGTCCTCTGCTTAGTAGTCCCGATTCCAGCAACCGTGGCCCATGCCGGACCATACGTCAGACGGCTGGTCAGCACTCGAATATGCATCATCTTCCACGGCCTGCTGGAGACGTGCAGGCAGCCAACCCATCTGCGCCGGTTTCCAACTCGGTGTCTGTTTTATTTAGACCTTGGAATTAGCTTGTTGTGTTAGCTTCACTTTGTTGATCGTCGGGACGACGATTCAAGTAGGCGGGGTAGAATGTAGCAGCATGGATGTGTCATCCATGTTTGTGTTCGTCACCACTGGGGGGCAGTACTACAGTAGGCAGTATAAAAGTGGTCGGCCTTCGCCGCCTCCTCCTTTTGCGCTCTCGTCACTGTGCGTCACTTCCGGGCCGAAGGTCATCTGGTCCGACAGGTATGGCTGCCCGCTGCTTCACCCCGCTGGTCGCTCGTTTCTCATTGTGTGCTGACGGCGTTTGTATTGTCTTGTAGGGCGACTGCTTGTGTGCTGCTCCGGGTTTCCCGTATGAGCTGTGGCATAGTTTTTGTTTGGTAAGTGTTCTCTCCTCTGGCAAGGTAGTAGATGCTGTCTGATGGCTAACGCTAGTGTGGTCGCAGGTGGACGCTGACGGCGGCCGGAGTTCTCCTCCCTCCCTCCTCGGGTGTGTGTGTGTGTTCCCAGTTTGGTCGTAAACAGGTGTGTGTGTGTTCCCAGTTTGGTCGTAAACAGGTATGTGTGTTAGCTTAGCAAGCAACCGCAGCATTTCGTAGTATGTAGCAATACTAACAGCATTTTCTCGTAAACAGGACTAACTGCAATCAGCTTATTGGGGTTGCTGCTGCTTTGTCTCCCGGTGTTTGTCTCCACGCTGCTTCGCCTCGCTGCTGCTCTGCGCTACTGCTGCGTGCTTCATCTGCTGCTCTGCGCTACTGCTGCGTGCTTCATCTGCTTTGCTCTGCGCTACTGCTGCGTGCTTCATCTGCTTTGCTCTGCGCTACTGCTGCGTGCTTCATCTGCTTTGCTCTGCGACCTGTAGTGTCCGCTGCCGCCGGTTTCTCCTGGCGTGGACTGTCTGAGCGTGCACTGTTTGAGTGGCTTTATCAGCCTGTGTGTTTTAATCGGGGCTTAGCCCCCCTGATGAGTGAGTGAATGTGTGTGAAAGTGTGATGAGCATCTGAGTAATTTTGTAATTGTTCAACATTTATAATTTTGTATTTTCAATTTATTATTCAATTGTGTTTTGTTATTTGTTTGTTGATTTGTTTATTTCTCTTTTCAGTTGCTGGAGACCGGTGGTGGCGTGCTGGTGTCCTGGTGGTGGTGTCCCCCCTTGTCCCGTCTGCTGTGCCTTGGGAGCGGGTTTCCTTCATTGTGTGTGCGTGTGCCACATGTTGGGTGATTTTGTTTGATTTCTTTATTTTGGTGGAACCCCCCGTGCACTAGTCATTGCTCACTCACTCGGCTCCAGCCCCTTTTTGTTTTTCTTTATTTTACTTAATGTTGTGTGAATGCTAAAACAAACTTGTTCTTAAACCAAACGAGAGAATTACTTAATAAAAATTGTATTTTTCTATACCGCTAAAACCACGTCTCATGCCTGTTTGAGTGAACTTACCTGTGTGCCTTGCACTTAAAATCAATTCCCTGGGTGAAATTCCCAGGGTGGCGTTGTTGGTTTCTTTTTCCTTTATCTTATTTTTGGTTAGATTATTTAGTTTAACTTCTTTTAAATCGTCCTCGTTGCCACAATTACATAATCACGCACGGCCGCAGTTATACGTATGTGTTATAAACACAACAACACGAAGTGTTCCCAACCGAAGGATTAGAAGAAGAGCTCGTATTTGTCTCTTTTTTGAGATTTTTGTGCTTGTATCAACACGGAGTGTTTTATTTTGAAAATTAACCAGCAGACATGCAGCGCAGCGGACCTGGTGGAAGTTAACACATAGACTAGAGTGCAACCGATCAGCTCCGCCGTAACACAGCCGTAACGTATCCAATGGAATCTGCGGGTCAACCTCCCTGGTTCCTAGACGGTCCAGCCAATCCGCAACCCTACTCAAATCCCCCTCTTCATCCACCAACCTCGACCCCTTCCCCTCATCCAACAACCCCGACCCCCCCTTTCCTATCCTTTCCAAGATCTTCTACCAATTTAAATAAACTACCTTAACATTAAACTGTGGCATGGTCTTGTTAGTGAAATGCTGCATGTGGTATCACACCACATGTGTTGGTTGTCCCAAGATGGGGACGGTTACACCCCGCCTTTCCGAAACCCCGCAGTTCCGAAAATAGACTTCCATTCTTCGTAATGGCGTGGTTTCCCATTTTTTCTAAAGACCCCGCTATTCCGAAAAGGCTATTGGGGAACCCCTGACCCTAACCCTAACCCTAAACCTATTGGGAAGTAATTGGAACTTGAAAGTTGGATTCGGAACAGCGGTGTTTCGGAGTGGGGGTGTTTCAGAATGGAGGGGTTTCGCAATGGAGGTGTATCGGAATGGAAGGCCGTCCCCGATGGGGACTACTATTGTAAAGGCTGTGACAGCTCACAAGTCCTACATTACTGTTGTCTTTCCTTTTGTAACAATTGTGGGTCACTCTTGCTACTATGTGAGAGGACATAGGGCTTGCATTGCACCTTGAATGTAATATTGTCCACCACGTTGACATATGTTGGATTTGTTTTCTGCTGTAACACAGGACTGGTGTGTTGCCCATGGTTTGATTTGGTGGGTGTAAATGATGACAAGTGGGGAATACAGCCAGTAATTCAGGAATATTTTGTTAGGCTTTATATTGTGCAGCTACTATCAGGACACATTTATCTTACATTTTACATGCATGAGGCTCTGCTCTTGTAAAACATTGACAGGGTGACTGTCACAGGATTTGCACTGTCTAATCACAACACATGTCAATGTGGTGGACAAAATTATATTCAAGATGCAATGCAAGCCCTATGTCCTCTCACACAGTAGCAAGACTGACCCACAATTGTCACTAAAGGAAAGACAAGAGTAATGTGAGTAATGTAGGACTTTATTTTAACAATGGCAGCCTTTACAATAGTAGTAGTGACCAACATATGTGGTGTGATACCACATGTTGCATGTGGTGCGCTCAATCTGAGAGGGAAACAGAAAAACAGACATTGGATTTTGGCAAACAGCTAAGAGAAGGATGTGTACAATGAATGAACCAGTCTACTACTTAGTACACATTGTTGGGACCCACAGATGAAGTCATTCATGGTGGATTTCAAAATGGACTCTGAACTGAACTCAGTTCCGCAGAATTCCCCAGTCTTACACCAAGGTTCAAAGACAACCAAGAGAGCCAGATTTGAGCTACTATTGGTTAGGGTGACAGACCCCCCACTGACCAGGTAGTCAAAACTCCAGCTCCTTTTTTGTCCTCGCTCTTCTCCACATCTTCTCCCACCGGGCTGCCTGTCCTCTTCTCTCTTCACAGCTCTTCTCCAGCTCTGCTCCCACTGGGCCTTGCCACCAGCTCTTCTCCGGAGAGCTGCCAGCTGCAGTTCCAGCAGGTCCACAGAACTTCTCCACACAGCAGCGACGCAAGGTCCTGCTAGTACTGATGGGCAAATGAAGCTTTTGTGAAGCAGTGAACCACTTGAGCCAATTGTTTCGAAAATGGGTTCATTACTCGAAGCTTCAGTTGCAGTGACCTCTCCTGGCAAAGTGCAAGGCTGCAGTGGATTTAAAGTATCTTTGCTTTGAAAATTCTTTGATGCACGCGCACACACACACACACACACACACACTAAGACTGAATATCATGTTCTATTTACAAATAAAGATTGATGAATGTGTGTATTGTCTTATTGAGGAGAGAGTGCTGGGAAAATATGGCATAGGTTTGGTGTGCTTGTGTAAGTATGGCAGGGGGTGATTATGTGGGATGGGGAACACTCAAAGATTTTTATTGAGGAACATTATTTAAAAAAAAAAACATACAGTTTTTGGATACACCCGGTTTCTTTATTTGCTCACAACTTCTCCACATTTGGAAAATACTCGCTCAAAAGGAACAGATGTTGCTGGCGTGCATAAAAGTTGTTTTGCTAGTTTAAACAGATGAGGGTACACAATTTGATGGTTCATCCAGTAAGCCAGTGGTCTTCTGATCTTTCCAGCGGTGGATCAGTCATGTACTGCTGCACCTCCACTGTAGCATCTGCTGTGGCATTCCTTGCCCTCCTTGCTTCAGAAGCATCTCTGTCCAGAGTTTCCCAAAGGTTAATATCTGAAAGACAAACATGACGGTGATCATCAGTACTGAAAGGTTTCAATTTGTATCCTTTTTTACTTGTACTTTGCCCTTCATTTTATCAATTAACTATTTATAACATTACCTGTGGATGATGGATTTTCAACATTTGCTGGTGCTGGTTGAGCTGATGTGGAGGGCTGTTCTTCT
The DNA here is from genome assembly GCF_040436345.1 of Pagrus major. Taxonomy (NCBI): domain Eukaryota; kingdom Metazoa; phylum Chordata; class Actinopteri; order Spariformes; family Sparidae; genus Pagrus; species Pagrus major. Next base: position 14,276,248 of record NC_133232.1, on the reverse strand, counting down.
GTAGGTGTGTCAGGTGGTGTGTATGTTATCAATCGTGAACATTGTGCTGTCAGTCGTTTTACTGATGCCTGTGCCTGTACTTGATTGTAGAATCCAATGGTTTTGAATCTAGGATCCAGCCATTTTGAAAGGGTCTGTGCTGTTTGGTTCTCTGTAGTGTCAAACTTCTTTTGTATCACTGACACCAAATTCTGTCCCAGTGTTGTAGCTTATTTTTCTCATTGTTTCATACAAGTATAACATTAACATTTTTGTCATTGGGATAACCTTTGACCCTGAGACTCTCTTCTCCTCGGACAGTTCTAATGTTGACTGGTAAAAGGGGGCAAGCAATTGCAGGCATGCAGCAGCTCTTTCATAGTCCTCAGAGGACAGAGGTCTCACATCTGTTCTGGGCGTCACAAGAGCACACGTGATATCAGTGGGCACATGGTGTGAGTACCACCATCGTTCCTTTGTTCTCTCCTATCAAAGAAACAAGTGGTGATCCACCGTCTTGGACCGGAGTCCAACCCTCGTCGGCCATGTTGTATTCCCCCTTCGATCAGCCATTTTGTTTCTTGTCTGCTGCCATGTAGCATGGCACTTTAAACCCTAGCCACCATTTTGCTTTTGTTCTTACACACACACACACACACACACACACCTGTATATAGTACATGTTAGTTAGATTGTATGTTTTCATCTTTATATTAAATAAGACTTTTGAACCTACATGCTGTCTATTTAATATTGTACAAGAGTGAACGTTGCCAGCCTCTACACTGTCAAGGACTATGAAATCCTCTGACTATTACTAGATGTTATGGTAATTTTAGTTGTAGTTATTATATTATTATATTTCCATTATAAGGATGGTGCTCACGAGGAAATCTATTGTAAATTTGAGCTGTATTTATCCCTGAAAATCATTAATTATTATTGATAGCCAAATTTAACCCCAAATTCCCTATACGTGTTACATAAAAGCACAACAACATCAATACTGTATATTATTATTCAAAACATTGTGACAGTGTGTGTTAGGTTCTGGGTTTAAATCTAAACCTAGCTTGTTTACTCACAATTTTCTGTATCTTTTGCTGGTCTTGGAGCCTTTTGGCACGTTGATGTCCTCGTGGATGGCTGGTCATAGGATGTGATGCATGATTGTGTGCTGTGTGTGTGTCTGTTGTGGAGTGGTCTGTGATGGACCAGAGAAGAGTAAGCCAATGCTTTCCTCAGTGTGCCAGGGACCCTCTCCTCTGGCTGGACATAACGTGGCAGGTGGTCAGTGTTGATGTTGATTGTCTCTTTCCCCTTCTCTGACACTAGGTCTGCGTTTTTCCCCACAATTCGCACAATCTTCAGGGGGTCAAGCATGTCTGCCTCTAGCTTGCCCCCTTTCCTCTGCTCCTGCCTCACATTTTTTTTTGAGGACAGGCTCTCCCATCTGGAAGTTGTCCTCCTGGCCTCGGTCTTCCTTCCGTTTGCAGACCTTTTCCTGGCTCTTTCGAAAATATTCTCCCGCACTTCAGTGAAAATGGTATCCTGCCTTTGAAGGCCGTGAGATGGATCCTCCCTCTGAAGCAGGCGGGTGACCCTGTCTTCTGTGACCTGCCACAAATCAGTCATGTGTAGTAGTTATACACACATACATACTGTATATACACACACAGAGTTAACGGTGAGAACATTCAACAATCTTACTTCGTATTGTTGCAGCACCTCTGAGGGGTACTTCCCCTCCCTCCCTAACATTAAGTACTACGGACTGTACTTAGTGGTTAGCTGCTTTTTCATTTGCAGTGCAAACATGGTGGACTGTGGATACTGGTCCCACTACTTCGGATGTTCAGCCACCATTTTGTTCAGGGACCTAAACTCAATGTTACATTCTGAGAGCTACAACTCCTACTCATTCCAGTATTGAAAACAAATTATATCTCTATATCATCTGTTCAGTTTCTGCACAAGGCCGCTGGTCTGCTGATAAGGAGAGCAAAGGCTTCTTTTGATGCTCAGCCTCTCACACAAGTCATAGTTGACCTTCAAATGATTACTTGGAAAAACATGACATGAGTCAGCACAGCAGTAGTTGCATACTGGGGACACATAAGGCATCATTACCTCATTACAGAACTCCGTGCCCTGGTCTGTTAGCAGTCTTTTAGGTGCACCAAATTTGTAAAAGAAATCAAATATACAGTTTGTCACCTCGACTGCTGTTTTGCTCTTTAGTGGGTAGACCTCTGCCCATTTAGTGAAATTATCAATCATGACACGTGTACTGGTTGCCACTACCTGTCAGTGTGAGTTTACCCACTAGGGCCAAACCCCCCAAGTTCGAGAGGCTCCGTTACCAGAAGGAAAAGACAAAATAGGACATGAGAATGAGATCACGGATGTGTTTGATAACTGACAGTCAGCAATCACTGCCTCTATCTCTATTGGGTTGTACTGCCTCTTTTCTTTTATAATTGTGCTCTTCACTGGCACTGTGGACACTGAGCAACCCAGAAAAGACCAAATAGTCAAATTTGTGATGATGAACAGACACATTAGTTCAGTGTTACATCCATAGACAGCCCTACTACATTTGCTAGAATACACATTACACTCCCAAGTGCACCAGGACAGGACTGTGGCAGGTGGATGAACTACAGGTTATCAATAATGAATTGTGTGTGAACAGAACATGTGTCAACACAAGAGTTGGAAGATACCAACTCACCCATTTGCGGATGTCTTCCAACATTCCAGGCCTCCTCAAAGATGGAGTTAGTGTCTGCTGCGGTCAAGACCACTTCAGCCAGTTGCTCAGATTTGGGGGTTTTTCCGCCTGCATATGTAGTCCAGTTGCCTATCTGATGTTTCAATGGTATAGTGTTAGTTTTATAGAGAGTTGAACCATAGCAGGTGATCATTGTGTTCTAGGGTTGATAGAGCATGTATCCTTAACCTTTACCCTGAAGGTTCGATCAGCAAGAAGAGATTTATAATCAGGAGATCTGTTATGGAGCTTGAGGTCCAGGATCTCCTGAACTATTTTGGGATCCATTTTAGAATTCCCCACCTGCTGCGTGGCGTTACCTCTTGCTTTTCATTTCATGAAGACCGTTTCATGTTAGACCGTTCACACTGGATGCATGAGACGCATTTCTCAATGCGTGTGTAGCAGTATGAAGTATTGTGTGTGGTGTATTTCAGCTGTGTGGCTCTTCCAAGCCAATCGCTGTGAGAGAGCACCTTATGCTTATGCTTGATGGAGCCTGGGTCACGTCACTTCCTGACGCCCTCCACTTCCTCTTTCGCTCAGTGGCAGGTAGGCTGGCAGCGGCGACTGCAGTCTGGTCTCACGCTGTCCATCCAGTTGTTCATTATGGTTATTTTATTTCAGCGGCTCGCTTGGGTGTTGCTGCTGGCTGCATGCTGCTCACCGCTTGCTGTGTGCTGCTCACTGTCCACTGCTAGTCGCCCTCGGTAGCTGAGCGCTACGCTCCACGCCGTGCCGATCGGGATTGCCTGACTGGTATGTAGCACAGTGACCTTAGCTTCCTCCTCCAGCCATCAGTAAGTTGCTCATATCTGTTCTTTTATTGTAGGGTAAAGATACCTGTGTAGCGGCACAGCACCCGCTAACCCGTCTGCAGGAAATCACTGCTGCTTTGCCTCACGGCTTCGCTGCGTTGCCTCACGGCTTCGCTGCGTTGCCTCGCAACTCTGCTGCTTTGTTTCGTTGCTATTGCTTGCTCTCATTGCTTGGATTCACAGTGCTTTGCCTTCAGACTTTTATCTGCACACGCTGACGCGGTGCTCTAACGCAGTCTGCCTGGCTCCCGGCTGCTCACTACAGCTGGCTAAGCAATAGCTTACTGCTCCTTGTTCAGGTCTTATTTTAGCGTTGCCGTGGCCGAATTGTTGCTCGGCGACGCCGTATTGTGTATTGTTGGACCTGTCACCTCTCAATCCGTGTGTGTGTGTGTGTGTGTGAGAGAGAGAGAGAGAGAGAGAGAGAGAGAGAGAGAGAGAGAGAACAGTGGGAAAGTTTCTTATTTTATTTTCTTCGTGATTAGTTGCTCTTTATGGTATATTCTTTATTTTTCTTTTGTAACAATGTCATGTAGATTTTGTTAATTCCATTTGATTTGTTATTGTGTTAATTGTTAGATACTTTGTATAGTTAATTTCTTGATTTCTTCTGTGTGTTTTGTGATTAGTTGCATCTAATTTCTTTTGTTTCTCACTTGCTGTCCCCCCATTCAGGTGCTGAGTCTAGGGTGGCGGATTGGTGTCCCGGTCTTTGTGTTAGCACTTCTTGGGTTGATTTTGTTTCACTTTCATTTACTTCACGTGTGGTGTGTCACACCGGTATGTCAAGTTGAGTTTTTGTCCTGTCTCCATGTTTGTTTCGTGAATTCCTGTTTTATTTTGGAAATTAACTCTCCTCTCGTTTCAGGTCACTTGCCCTTCCTCATGTGTCACCAGTCTGATTGGCTGTGTCCAAATTCAGGGGCTGCAGCCTTCAAGGCCGCGGCCTTAGCGGTCCACGAAGGCCGCGGCCTTCGGAGAGACCTTGAAGGCCGCGTCAACCGTTGTGAAATGGGACGGTCTAGCCGTCGGAGCATTTCCTGGTTGGCCACCAGATGTTCCCGCCCCACCCGTACGTCACTACATCTGCCGCACAGGCCCGCGAAATCCAGAACACGAGTAGAGAGGCTGATGAAAATGTTTGAGCGTATGAAAGCAGTGGTGTGCCTACTGATATACCTCATCTTGGAGGAAGAGGAGATGCTGCTCCGTCGGCACCGGAGCTGGAGCCGGCGTCGACGCCGACTGGTGTATCTCCGGTTGAGTGAGGAACGTGGAGAGGTAAAACATTTTCATTTGAACCCACAGTAATGTTATCATCATCATCATCATCATCATCATTAGCCAGGTGTCAGTAACATGCCAATACAACACTGAAATGCTAGACATATAAACTGTAGAAAGGCACAGGTGAATGCCAGATAACCGTGACAATTGATTGACAGACCCGACCTCAATTAAATGACTAGGAAAAGTAGCATTACCTGCGAAAATACAGTGTGAATGCTGAAGGCTGAAGTGATTTCGGAAACCCGCTGAATGTAGGCCTACTGGAAAACACTCGCCGGAAATGCATAAAACTGCAAGAGTGAATGGGCAAGAATGTGCAGAAAAAGTTGAAAAGCTAAAAAGCGGAAAAGTACAAGGCTGAAAGAGCATAAAAAGCTGAACATCCTGATAGTGGAATGGTGACCGTAGCATGAAATCTGTAGGAGTAGAAGCATGCTGAAGAACGTACGGACGACTACTACTACTACTACCACTACTACTACTACTAATAATAATAATGACAATCATAATAATAATATGACAATAATAATGACAACAACAGTAATAGTAATAATGTCAATAATAACAACAATAATAACAATAATAATAATAATAATAATAATAACTGCAATAAATTCCAGAAGGACAATAGTGTGAATGCTCTGAAGCATCCACACTAACTAGAATCATCTCATCAACTAAAATGAGGCTAGCTATTGTCTGATCTACCATTTTTCGTCTCCTGTTCTTCCCCTCCTTTCCAAATCCAGACCAGACCCCGGTACTGCAGGGTCAACATGGCCGTTCCCGTCCTCGACAGGTTCTTCGAGGACGGGGACACCAGGCAGGACTTCCGGCTGAGCAGAGAGTCCCTGGCAGTGCTGCTGAACCTTCTCAAACAAGATCGGAGACACGGATGGGGTGCCACAATAGAGACCTTGGTGTTTCTCTTCTGGCTGGCGAGTGGGGCATCATACAGGGTGGTCTCAAGGGTGTTCGGGATGCCTCGCTCCACCGTCCACTGGATCGTCCACCGAGTTACTGGGGAGGTGGTGGCCATTCGCCACAAGGTCATCCACCTCCCAAAGACAGCTGAAGACCTGGCTGCAGTAACTCGGGGGTTTGCAGGGCTGGCAGGACACAGAGCTTTTTTAAAAGCTGCTGGATCGATCGACGGCTGCCATGTGAGGATCAAGCCACCAAGCGGCCCTGATGGTCACTGCTACAAGAACAGAAAACTGTTCTCCTCCATCATAATGCAGGCAGTATGTGACCATCAGGGCCGCTTCATGGACACGTACCTGGGCTAGCCGGGGTCGGTGCACGACTCCAGAGTACTCCGGCACAGCCCACTGTACAGGCCATCTACCCTCCTCCAGGGCACTTCATCCTCGCAGATGGCGGGTACCCGTGCCTCCGACAGCCACTCCCCCTCATCACTCCCTACAAACGGCCTGTGCAAGGTGTGGGAGCCCAGCGCTTTAATGTCCATCATTCCAGGGCACGCTCTATCATTGAGCGTGCCTTTGGAATGATGAAGACCAGGTTCAGGTCCATCTACCTGCAAGCGCTGGAGGTGCACCACACCTTTGTGCCTCAGGTATGTCAGGATTCATTTTTGTTTCCTTGAGTATTCAAGCAGAGTGAGTCAAAATTGATGTACATCCCCTGTCATTCCAGGTCGTAACAGCTTGTGCCGTCCTGCACAACATCTGCCTGGGGGCAGGTGACATCATGCCCCCAGAGGATGAGCTGCAGGACGTCATGCCGGAGGATGAGGGGGAGAACGTGTTGGAGGCAGCCAGTGGTGCTCCATGGCGGGACCAGCTGTCTGCGGAGGTGTCTGCCCTGGAGGAGGTGATCCCTGACCACGACTATCTATAGTTGGCAAGTAAAATGATCTTGGAGGCATTATTCCTATTTAAAGTGTGTGGTAGATAGTTGTGTTCGTCGTAATCAGTCACCATGTTTATATAATGATCACATTATGATGTCATAATTCTTGCCTCTTTCCTGAAAAATTCTCAGTGGCATGGCAGCCGTCGATCGAGTCAGCCCTGCAAACCCTGTTGATGGACGACCTGGTGGACAGTGGAGACCGCACCCCCCAAACACCCCGAATGCCACCCCAGATGATGTCCCACTGCCACCAGGGTCTTTATTGTGGCATCCCATCCAGCCCAGCAGCACTGCCAGGGACTCCTGCTCAGCCTACCACTGCAACTGACTTCATTCATCATTGTTTTACCCCTTACCCCCATTTTTGTACACTCCCCTCATTTCTTTTTGTTGTCTGTGATCAGTTTGGCTGTCACGGCTCATTACATGAATTTCATGGCACTTTTCTTTCCAGTAAAATTTTGTTGTCCAATGTCCTTTACTCTCATGTCTTTCATGCTCTATTTATGGATTCACCAACCTCTGGACACCGTCGTGGCCAAGACTGCCTCATCAGAATCAGAATCAAAATTCCTTTGTGTCCTGCAAATGGGGAAATTACTCAGTCATAGCAGCCAGAGGACAGTATCACAGTTGTACAACAATAAAAGGTGACAAACAACATAATAAGAAGTTCAGCAATAGTAATGACTCGTATATACATGTCATTTACAACATGACATGGTATCTATAATATTCTCATGTACTCATTGACTGCCATTCAAACCACATTTTTCAATCTCACTGCCATCACAGTATTGAACCATGCATTGCCTAATGTCAGCATGTCATTCTGACGGAGAGTAGTGATACGTGACATTTTTACTGCAGTCCACCAGATTCAACCATTCTCCCATTGTGGGCCAAGGCATGAAATCCTGATTGGATGTTTGGTAGTTGCATGAGTGGGAAGTTTGAGTGATTCATGAAACACAAGGTCGGAAATACATATTGGTGTGTGGTGATTTCATGGCAGTTTGTCTGTGCGTGTACATTTTTGCCACAAAGGTGTCCAGAGGGTGGTAAACTTGAGGGGGGGACAAGGGTCAATGTCGTCATGTTTCAGTTCAAGTTGTGAGGTGCATCAAAGTCTGTTTTGGTTGAAATCCATCAAACGTGTACATTTTTTTGTGTGCACAATAATTAACGACAGGATGTGTCAGAGCTGACTTGTATTATCAACGTTGCAAAATCAACGTTGACCCATTGGTGAATAACAGCTATGTTTAGTATGTCGAAGGTGCAATATGGGACAGAGAGTGAAAGAAGACAGGTTTGATGTTGTGACTTGTTAATATTATGTTCATATTATGAAAATTGTGAACACTGAATGGAATGGACTACGAATGACAGGGGAAATACTTTTAATCAAATTAAATACATCTCACAAATAATAATGGTGAACACAATGGTGAATAACTAGAAATGATAAATTAACAATAAATTATAAGTGATGGCCGACCAAAAGAAAATACGACACTCAACGGTCGGCCATCCGCTCGAGCAGAGAGAACAGCCTGTCCATCCTCTCTCTGCTCGAGCGTTCCCGCTGTTCGTCCGCCTCCCTCTGCTGTCTCATGTCCTCCCGCAGGAGCTCGACCAATTCGTCATTGCTACTGCTCCTGCTCCTCCTCCTCCTCCTTGACGGGGGCCCTGCCTCCCCTGCTCCCTCCTGGCCCGGACCCCCCTCCACCTCCTCCTCCTCCTCCTCCTCGGCCGCGTGGTCCACCGCCGCCGCACTCGGCCCTGGTGTGTCCTCTGGTAACGAGGCAATCAGGACAGGGGGTCTGATCGACGGCCTCTGTCCCAACACCTCGTCCATGTGGACAAACCAGGGCCACGTAGCAGCGGTGGAACTCCCCGCGACCCCCTCTCCACTCGCTGGATATTTGCAGTCCTAAGGCAGTGGAAATCAATCACGTCAGCTATTTCCAGCAAAGTATTCATTGACTTGCATGGGTTAAATGAATGAAATTTAGTTTCCACATCATCATTCACACCTGCACCTACTTTGTACTTTTTCTTTAGGTTGTCCCACTTCTTCTTGGCCTGCAGGGGCTTGACCCTACCCTGCAGGCCCATTTCTTCCAGGATTGTTCTGAACACAGACAGACACAAGAGGCATTGTGAACACGACCACATTCACACAGGGATGCAAAGATTTACAAGTGACACCAGGACACTGACGACTGGGTTATTCGTTATTGCCTTACCTCCATCCAACAGCGGCCGAGTTCTTCGCCCCCGTGAACAGGTCCACGGAGGGCGATAAGGCTGGCCGTCTGCTCCCTGCTCCCTAAGACAAAATGAAATGAAACACACGTGTTGTGTTGTGTCAACAGGCAAAAGGGTTCTAATGTCGCAAACATACATGATGACAATGATGATAATGAGGATGATCCTGAATTTAGCTCTTCATTCAATCCAAACGTTGGACTGGACTTTTTTTCCGTTTTCCGTCAAACATTTCGGCAGTCACGGCATTTGAGGCTTTACATCCGACAGCATGATGCTGAGCATGACCAGCGTCACATATTCTGACTGAATGATGGCATTTGGGGGTTTTCTAATCCCTTGATGTTTAACATGTCTGAAGTTGGGTGTTGAGATGAGTCACAAGTGTGAACACGATACTTACATGTGAATGTCGTGTCCTCTCCGCTTGGTGTCGCCATCGTTACTGAGCTGCGGCGCGCAAAGGCGCTTGGGATTTATAGGGCCGCGAAGGATGGTAGCGGTGCGTCCTCCTAAACGAGGGCGGAGAAGGCTGCATTTGTGGGCTGCATGTGGCGCAGCCTACGAATTTGGACAGCCTTCGCGCAGCGTTGTGACGTAATTGGCCTTCAAATGCGCCCTTCCTGGGCTGCAGCCCCTGAATTTGGACACGGCCACTGTCTTCCCTGATTCCTGATCGTGTCCACCTGTTCCCCATTACCTCATGTGTTCATATAGTAAGGCGTCTCCCTTTGTCCTGTGCCAGTGTGTCATGTCGTGTGTTGTAAAGCACCACTCTAGTCATAGTAAAGCCTTAGTCTCAGTCTCAGTTTTTGCCTCGCTAAGAGAGTTTTTTGTTGACCGTTTGTCATTTAACTTTTCATAGCCTTAGTTAGTTTTGACTTCTTCCCTTTTGTGGTTTTTCCCTCCTCGGAGGCGTTTTTTGTTCTCTTCGTTTTTGTTGTTATCTTTCCCTAGAAGATTGGTTTTTTGTTGCTACTTTTCCTAGCCATCCCTCCTTTGCGAGGCGCTTTCTGTTTTTGCCTTCAAAATAAAGTATCCTCGCCAGCTCTGCATCCGAGTCCGAACTCTGTGTTCCAGGTCTGTCATGGTGTTCCTGGGATCCCCCTTTGTTTTGGACCCATCTGCCCAGTAAGTCTCAGCCCTGAATGGCTCCCCTTTTTTTGGCCCCAGTGAGTGACTCCTTAATGTTGGAGCTTTAAAGGTTTTGAAATTTAATTAATAAATATTTTTGTTACCAGAAATGCTGTCTCTGCCTCGCTTGTAAAACAGACCTTAGTGCCTTCCTTGGTTGGAAATAGTCCTTTAAAAAAAAGGGTCCCTGGGTGAAACCCCCAGGGTGGCGTTGTTCGGCGTGAAATTCATTCTTAATCAAGTGCTGCCCAAAGTACGACCCTGGTGCCGCCACACATGTCAAGCGAGGCTGCTGCGTCGTGTCATCTCAAGTTTCACAGTCTTGCCTGTTCTAACACAACATGCGCGCTTCTCGGCAAAAATAAAGCTGAAAACAACCTGTAGACAGTCATTTCCACATCATACCAGCGTTTCACTACAGTTTTAACGTCTGTGTGTAGAATATGTCACATATATGAAGGGAATAAACACAACAGGTGAGAGGCAGTTTCTTTTCTGTGGACTATCTTTCTTTTGCTTTTCTTTTACTTTCTGTCCCTCCCTCCCTCTCGTTACCTCTTGTGTTTTCGTGCTCTTTAAAAGGGGGTAAAGGAAAATCACGTCATCATATTTATCAGTAATCATCAAAGGCAAACTCTATGTAAACAGATAGGGCAGGCAGGAGCCGCCACTCAGCACACAGGCATCCAATGTGTCCAGCCTGTTAGACTGGAAGAAAAAGTGAGGGGGGCTTTAAAGTAAATTGACATAAAATAGCTATTTTGTTTAAGGGTCATTCCATACCAACTCACCAAGGGCCTCCAAGGTCATGTCATGGATTTTGTTAAAACTTCTATTAAATCCATGGGACCCTTTAAAATCCTATAACTGTACTCCAAATATTTTTTAAGTTATGCATTTTGAAGTTTGGCAATCTGAGCATTTTTGTGATTCTGTGAATGTGTATTCTGAACCTCACTAAACGCTTATTTTTCACTGGATCGGGTTGAAATTTGTCCTGAACATAAGGAAACTTATGCAACATGTTTTCATATAAATAGTTGTTGCTGAATGTTTACAGTAATCAAATTAATAACAGGAAGTCATTTTTTACCAGAACGAAGAATTTGTAATTTTCAAAAAAGTATATCTCCACTCTGTTTACTCTACACTTTCTTGCAACCAACAGATCATGTTAAATATAGCCACAGAGCCAAAAACACCACTTTTTATGATACTTGAACTGTAGGTTTTCACAGGAAGGATTATTAGAATTTCCTTAATGTGTTAATCGAAAAGTACCATACTCATTGCAGATACATCAAATAAAATCATAGATTATTTATTAATTTTAATTTTAATTCTTTATTAACTTATTAATTAAATTAAATGAATAAATTAATTGATACATCTGGATAGCAGTCGATAATCATGTTGAAGTACATCCTCACTTGAAACAAAGACCTTCACATTTTGTATGTTGCCACATCCCCAATCATACAGCTGTCTTGGACTAAGTATGTGGCCAGTGGTAAGAGCCTGGAGATTAGCTTTTGCTGCTTTCTCATTTTATGGAGCACACGATGCTATCACAGGCATTCTTGCCGTGGCTTGTGGCAAACAAGAGCCACTCAGCTGTGAGGCCACAGTCTTCCTCATGATGTACAAGGTTACTGAAGTTCTTAAACTTCATGTCTGTGATGCTGCACCATCTGAAAAGTAGTGCACTTTGGAAAGATTTGGACATATTTCTTGCAAGTACGAATGAGCTTCCAGTCGAAAATGATGCACTGATGTAGCAGAATGTTGTAAATGGTCGCTGATCACACACATGCTGATGTAACAGCCATGGGATGGATAGTGCCCTGAGAGTTTTCCCAATGAAATCCTTGGATCAGAAAACTGTTATTTTCTACAGGATCCAAAAGAATGACAGCTTCATTTCTGTGAATGTTGTCCTTTAACTGAGTCAAGTACGATGATTGGTGCTTTGCAATAAAATGATGACTTGTCAGTTTGTCCAATTTGTCAGCCAGTATTTCCATGAAATCTTGAAAGCTGAGGGTTGAAGGTTAAGGTCAGTTGTAATCCATTGCTTGTATTGTGCCATCTAAAGACACTTCATGAGCCTCATGGATGTTTTCCAAGTACTCCAGCAAAGCATCTGATCCAGGACCATCACATCAAACTGCTAAATGATTCAGTGAACTGTAATTGCACTCTTTAAATACTGTTGGTTTTATTGCAATCCATTTTGTAATAATCTGCCTTAATCTTAATCTTAATCTTAATGCTACTAGGTGATGTTCAGAAAGTTAGAAATTGTGAAATATTGGGTCTCATGCACAAAGCATTTTTTTGTGCTTCTCTTTGTTAAAAGAAAATTGTAAGAATGGTCAAGAGCACAAAAAGAAACATCCCGTTTACATAGTCCACAATTTGTTTGTCCAGTGCACGGAAATGATATGATGATGCATGCATTCAGCACCTGAATCATGGCTTCCCTACTGCTACTAGATGCTTTGGCAAACCAGGCCTTACGCAGAGAGCGTGTTGTCAGAGATTGCACAGATCTGTTTGAGACAGATGAATGGCTGCTGATTCGTTTCAGATTGCCACGAGCACTGCTTATGGATTTGTGCAGTAACCAGCAAAACACGCACCAGTCAAATCCCGTGCCTCCACACCTTCAAGTACTCAGCGCACTCTGAGTATTGGCCACAGGATCATTTCAGAGAGAGACAGGAGACAGGTCAGGCATTTCACAGTCCTCTTTGAGTTGTGCGCTTCCGAGAGTACTGAAAGCGATAACAACATTCATGCCCCAGTACATATTGTTCCTGTACTGTTCCTGCTGCAGCACCAAATATCATTGGTGCTGTAGATTGCATGCATATACGGATCAGAGCACCCTCTCCAGATCCATTCCCATCCTTCAACCAAAAGCTGTATCACTCTATAAACATTCAAATAATATCAGATGCAAATAGATAGTTTGATAAAAATTAAGATTAATATTTTGAACGAGATGACATCATGTACTATGCGACAAACCAAGCCATTACAAGCTGTAACTTGAAGATTTCCAGAGCCCAATGATAAACAGGTTCAATAGGTATCAGACAGATAGAAAACCTTGAAATCAACACAGTATAAATATCTACTGATGAAATAAAACCACTTAATGTGATATTACACACCAGTGAACGGTATGCAAAATTAGCTGTTTTTAAAAAAAATGATAACTGATGGAGTAATATAACTTCTATGATTTTTTTGATTTTTTATATCTGCAATAAATAGTACTACTTTCTCATAAACTAATTTAAAAGAAATTTGAATAATGCTTCCCGTGAAAATGTACAGTCAAAGTATTATAAAAAGTGGGGTTCTTGGCTCTGTGGCTATATCTAGCAGATCTGTGGATTTTGCAAGGTCCTATGTATTTTCAACATGAATTGTTTTGAGAAAATCCATGACATGAACTGGGAAAAGTTCTTGATTTTGGGTGAATTGACATGGAATGACCCTTAATTTTTACATTTAATAAAGTAAATAAGGCATAACTGGCTTTGCTATAGGCAAACAGCCCAGATGTCGGCTTAATAGCTGACATTAGCTTAACTAGCTAGCTACTTTTTCCCTATCTTTATTTAGGAGCGCAGTCTTTCAATTTGAAAACATGAGTTCATAATTTTTTTTGTAAAGTTTCCCCTCAAAACCCTGCCCTTGCTCTCAAATATCCTCTGCTTGCACTGAGACATATTGTTGTTACACAGATTTCATGTGTTTGACCTTCAGCCCTTCTCCTCTCACTCGGGCTCTCGTTCTGTGCTCATGAAACATACCGACCAATATTTTGATTGCTGTCTGGATGTTAAGAGATTGTATACAAACATAATAAAAAATGCTTTTGCACAGAATTACCAACCCCAGCTTTAACTCTGGTGGTATGTCGACCCGTATTTGTTTTGAGTATGACTTCAACAGCTGGCCAATCCTTACATATTGCACCTTTATCACACTGTGAATGCTACTTACTGTACTTTCCTGTGCATATTTCAGAATGTGAACAAATACAGTATTTGTAAGTATCACTCATAATCGTTTGCACTTAGACTAACATCCATATTGGACATGTCTGTCCACTCATATTGATGAACACACACTGCTCTCTTTTAAAATGTAATTTGTAAGAAATTGCCAAATGTCAAAGATAGCTACAAAACTATCTTGCTACACATTGCTGTAGCTATCTTTGGCTGTAGCGCCTAGCCGCTGCAAGCAACTGAGTTAGCCATGGAGCTTAGTGGCAGTCTGCCTGCACTGCAACCTCCGATGACGAGGAAAGTCACCGCGGGCGACGGGGCTTAGCTCAACTGGCCTCCCAGTTTACCGACAGATAAGAACAGAGGATGCGGTGCAGAGGTGATTCACAGCGGCTCTGACTTTGCCAATGAGAAGACACAGCAGGTGGGGACAGAGGAGAGGGAGAGAGAGTCAGACTTCAGCAGCGGGTGAAAATGGCGTGTAGGGCTGGAATATTTTCACGTTGTACTCTGTGAAGTGAGGATTTATTACCAAACCAGTGGTGGAAAGACAAACCAACACTGTGTAGGTGTTTATTCATTTTTATTTTACGATGAGTTAACGAGGCAGTTAAGTTCATCTTAATTCTAAGTGCTGTATCGTAGGCAACTGGACTTGTTTCAGTTTCTTGAAGATGTTTCACTTCTCATCCAAGGGGCTTCTTCAGTTCTAACTAACTGGAGGGGAGCAGGCTTTTAAACCCTGTGTGGGAGTGTCCTTACAGTCATTAAGGACATGTGTGAGCTCTGACTTAGGAGTCGTTAGGGCCACTTGTGGGTCGTTGATGAGAGGGAGATATACTTCTCTTTTCTACTCAGTCTACACACAACTGAGTAGAGAAGAACATCTCCCAGCTGTAACTACGGAGATCCCCTCTCGAGGTACAATGTGGCATGAGACAGGATGGGCTGGGGCGAGCTGGTTAGCATGCTAACTTCAGTAGACATCTCTGCAACACAATACATTGATGTCTTTGAAATAAGTTGAACACTGTTGTTTCTTGACATTCTGATGATGATGTGAGTTCATTTTTCAATGTTTTAAACAAAAATTCTGGCCATATCTTACGTATTGCCCCTTTAACTGCGGTCCTCTCCTCTGGATAGTCCACCAGCCTGTCACATCCTACACCATCACATTCTTTCTATTCTCTCCTGTTTCACCTTGGCCCATCTTCACTCCTGCTTTGTCTCCTTCCCTTCTCTCTGTCCCTCCTGGGTTGAATCTGTTTTACTTTTCCTTACAGCCTTTAATGCACTGTTTAATGAAGTGATACAGATTTGTAATTGTTCAAATTCATTCGACATCCCGTGGCAACATGTTTAATGTTTTGTTTTTTCATGATGTTAATACGTAGGTATATTATATACATCTCTTCCTTCTAAAATGCAGGTTTGATGCTTTTGTAGTTCAAAAATAAAAACACTTCACTGAGAATAGGCTGGAGGCTTCCTGTTGGGCCACAGTAGTAGCATCCTGAAGCGACTGCTGTTAGTGCAACCAATGTCTAGCGGATCCTGAACACGTAGGGCGCACTAGTAATATTTTTGAAGGGGATGTTTAAGTGCTCTCCGGGGGGCGTTGTTCAAGACGAGGGGTCTACAACAAACCTGTCAGTTTACATCAGTCAAGACTACAGTTTTGGCAACATGGCATTACCTGTGTCAACTCAGGAAAATGAACGCTCTCTTTCATGGTATTCCCGTGGAGGGAATTATGAGTTTATTTCTCTTGAAAGCATGAATTTCTCCTGAGGATACACTGTGTAATGGCTGTGGTTACAATTTACAAGAAGGTTAAGAATGTCTTTCTCCTTCTCTTGAAAGTATTTACTTTTCCAGAGGATGGGCTATGTGGATGGATAGTCCACTGTCAGACCTCCAGTGAAAGCAACTTTGTCAGGCATGCAGACACACACCAGCGCCATAAGATAAGAGTGAATATATATTTATATTGAATATCGAATGAATAATGGTGCTGACACACACTATGACACTTAAGCAACTGGAATAAATTCACAGAACCACACAGAGGTTGAAGCTCTGTCTCAGCTTTGAGCCTTCAAAGTGTTGCTCTGTGCATCTTGAGGAAATGCCATCTGGTACTGTTCAAACCTGTCCCTCTGCTGCAAGGCAAGGTGGCACTGAAGGAGAAACTCTTGTGTGTCCTGGTTTGGTATCAAAGACTAGGTACAGAAGAAATTAATAAAAATGTGTGTTGAGATGATGAAATGCCCATTTCACCTACATCACCTGAAGTCACCACCTCTTTTACAATCTAGGAAGTCATAAAACAAGTAGGAAAGTATGAAGTCCAAGGTCTTAGAAAGCCTTCTGCTGCCATCTGTTGGACAAAACGCAAACATGTGACTGCTGCAGATGAGTTCTGAACTCTTCCAGCAGCAAACCTTGATGTTACAAATATCTGGTCATTAAATTCCCTCAGTTGATCATCCATGTGATGTAAGTGACAACTCACTATCACCGTACAAGTGCCTGAGCACATCTTCATTAAAAATGTGGTGAAAACTTTTAAGTTTGAGGGTGATGAACTACTATAGACTTCTAATGGCCCAAAACTCTGAATGACTCTAACTAATGAACCAAACTGATATCTAGCTTTATTTTACAGCACAACAGCGATGCAGCAGTGTGTCTCGGCACAGAGAAGGTCATAAAGCATTCTAAAAGGGATTTGACATAATTTATATGGTGTAACAAACAAGGACATGCTCAGGAAATGCATTTCATCCATGGTATGCCTCTGTTATAATCATACAAAGTAGTAATTTACTAAACTTTTACAAAGTAGTGAAGGTCAGGTTTGCAGATGCACCAAGAGAAGTACCATTATTGGAGCTCCTGCGTGACACACACCCTGATCACTCTCAATACAGAAACATAGTCCTCACAGATGAATTTCACTAAGACAATATTAACTTTTAGATGTGAGGCTTTCAGCTCTAATTTATAGTTTAACAGCTTGTGGTTACATTTTCATCTGCACTAACTAGATAAAAAAGTTGACAAACACCCCGTTCACAGATGTTGAATCCAAAACACTGCAGTGTAACATGGACTGACTGATTTCTACCATGTAAACTCCCCTCTGCTCCAATCCTTTCATGGCCCTCTGGACAGATTGCTGGCTAAGAGCCACTGCTTTGCTCAACCATGGAGTGAAGAGAGTTTCTGCCAAGGACAAACAGACTAGAGACCACAGAGAACAAAAGAAGCTGCCATCATACGGTGGATCACACCTGCCACAACACCCCTCAACATGTTGACACTTACACCCATGAGTACTATTAACTATATCATTATATGAGTACTTAGTACTCATGGGTGAGACCACACCCATCTTGTAATTCATCATTTTATTCTCAACTACACAACTGCAAAGTTTCCTGATTTAATTTTCCATGGTTATGGTGTTATTGTGTGGCTTTATTTGGACAGGAAAGCTTTACAGTTTGCTGCATGTCATCCTCACTCTCTCCCCATTTCCTGTCAAAGGCCCACAGGTTAGAATCGAACCTGAGCCAACACTCTTCCAGTCTGAGGCTAGACTATTATGCTCAAATGGCACATTATACTGTATATCCCTTTCATGCATGAATTATTACATCACAAAGTAATTAAAAAAAATCAACGTTTGTTTTTTACTCTTAAAAAAGTGAAATACCACTCCAATAACTTTTTTAAATGTTTTTTTTTAAAGATTATTTTTGAGCTTTGAGCCTTTGTTTAGACAGAACAGCTTAGAGAGGTGACAGGAAATGGGGGAGAGAGAGGGGTGATGACATGCAGCAGAGGGTCACAGGTCAGAATCTAACCCGGGTCTGCAGTGGACACCAAGCATCAAAAATATAAAAAATGATTTAGAAACAACATGTTAAAGGTCCTATTTGTAAGAATTCCCAACTCATCAGATATTGATGTTTTGGGATTGTAGGTCGGGTCAGCTGTCATCCCAAAGCGTCAGTGTTTGGGAATGAGACTTAAAAAACAACTTTCTTACAAATAGGACCTTTGAGGCCTTTTATTCTCAGGAAACCAGACTGGTTAAAACAATAATTTTCAACAAAATAAGATGCTAGAAATATGTTCATCCAGATTATAATATTTTTCTTGTACATCTTTTTTTCTGTGACTGAAAACTTGTCCACTCCATGAGCCACTGGGCCTTTTCTCTCTATTGCACCTATATTTAGATAACATCTGAGGACTATTTAATATTGTTGTTTAATAAAAGTGTCATCATTTTAAATAAAACACACAAAATAAGATGGATAAAAGTAGACAATACCCTTTGGTTTTTTGGGGAACAGAAAAAAAATTGCAAGTATGTTATTAAAATCTATTACTAACACCACGTATTTAGTTGAAATATTGCTTCCCTGATTTTCTGAGAATAAGAGCATTTAACAGTTATTTCAGAGGAACTTGGGACATATCCTCTTCCCGCCATTTTGAATAATGACTCAATATCTCAAAATGACAAAGACACGCAAGGATAATGATCACATGGAATTGTGGACAGTGCTTCTGGGGTCTACTACCTGGTGATAGCGACGTAGTACTTAAAGTGAAACTCTCGCTAAAATGCAACCTAGGCTTTTTTTGTGAATGTACCCGAGTCAAACCTTCGTGTAAAAGCATAATTACGGTGAAAAAGCCACTTTTAAGATTTACCGTAGTTTCGTTTTCGGGTCAAAATCATTTTCAATTGTGTGCTAGGGGCAACATTACGGTAGCATCAAAATCGCTATTTGTAAAACACTAAGAAGACTCAACACAACATGAAACTTTGCTCGTAGCATCACCAGGGTCTCTACACATGAACAGGAGCATTGAGAACATTGTTTGTGTACACAGAGTTTACTAAAAAGAAGGTTTTTGAACAACTCACGCTAGCAGTAGCAGTAGTTGTCCTGCCAGTCGAGCAGGGTCGATCCCCAAGTGCGACGTAACATGGAGCTTTCCATCTTTACTCTCCTCCATGTTACGTCGCACTTGGGGATCGACCCTGCTCGACTGGCAGGACGGACCTGAAAACGAAAATACGATAAATCTTAAAAGTGGCTTTTTCGTCGTAATTATGCTTTTACATGAAGGTTTGACTCGGGTTCCTTCACAAAAAAAGCCTAGGTTGCATTTTGGCGAGAGTTTCACTTTAAATAGATAAAATGACTTCCAATTATCTGTCCAGTGTAGTGGATGGGGAGCCTTTCCTCTATGAAAGCCTGTCAGTGGTAGAAAGAATGTCGCACAGGCTATTAAAGGAAATCAGCATGTCATTTTGACAAGACGATAATACAAATAAGATGTCTACAAGTTGAGGAAGGGCCTCAATTAGGCTAATGCACAAAAAAGACAAACGGTCGACTTAATACAATAATAACATTTTGAGACTTTTCATTTGGTTTACTAGAATCTTCTGGGAGGCGTCAGTGTTTGTGGACGGCTGTTAATTAAAGTGCAACAGTATGTGTTCATGTGTTTCACTGGCAGGGTGAACCAATGGACTCAACTGTGCTGTCACGTGCACGGCTGCAGGTTTATAATTAGAGTGAGCTGAGAGTCATGGGACAGCATTCCAGCCTCATCCCCACAGTGAGCACACACACTCAGTTAACGGCGGCATGAGCTTTTCAGTGCCTATTAAATAACTGTAGATGTTTCTATCCCACACAGGGAGGGATTCTCTGTGAGAGTGTGATTCCACTGATTGATGAAATTTATGCTTGACTGAATTTATTATTATTATTATTATTATTATTCTTATTATTATCATTATTATTATTATTATTTGGTGGGACCTTCCAGGAGTGTCAAATCCAGTCCCACCAGACATAGTCCCGACCCGGGCTGTGTCCTGACCAAACGTCACTTTCCAAAGTGAACTAGAAGCTGGCAGAAAGCATTTCTCTCAGTAAGAGCAGCGTTAAGGTTAGCAGCACTGAGAAGCTGTGTTGACCGCCTCTCCTGTGACAGTGAACGCAGCGTCAAACCAACGTCGGATTAGCGCTCTGGACGTGTGACGTCACGGACGGGCTGGGCTTTCTAATTGTGACAGAAATATTTATCCGAGTCGTCTCTGGAGAAACAAACAGCGTCGACGTCTTCTTCACCGCAAAGTAAGAGATTTAATGTGAACGTTACTAACATGTGTGTCAGCCGACAGCGAGCTGCTGCTGTACAACAAACAGTGACATGATGCAGGAGACACACTGCGACCTGTTATCACCGCTGCTACAGGCTCCATCCTGTGTCTGCTTATCAGCTACGTCACAGCAGCTTTTTGTAAAGAAATACCCAGAGAAGGACGGGTTGACTGTTCTGTTCGGTTCGGTCCGGTCCGGTCCGGGCGGGATGAAGCACAGCTCTGTTGTCCTGTCTGTTAGAAGATTAATCACGTGATGACTTCGGTTAGGCTCGCGCTCGTATCTGTCTTTTGTATTTGTGTGTCAGTCTGTGCTGCTGTGAGACAACACGGAGGACACATCTGTCTCCTGAGCAGCGGCGTGAGGAGGAAGAGGGTTCGGCTCTCCATCACATTAGATTCATAATGAAACACAACAGTGACTTAACGTTTTGTATGTGTCGGGGACAGCGGCCGTAGCAGCAGCGAAGCTTTGTGAAATAAGAGATACACGTGTTTATTGTGGATGGATGTTGAAACCATGTTTTGAAACAAAGATTTTGACTTTGCATTAGAGCATTAAAGGTGCAATATGTAAGAATTGGCCACCTTGCAAGTTCATATTCCAAACCAATAGGGGGCAGCGTATCACCACTAACTGCTGCAAACTGTAGCTGCTTTTAGCTAGTTAGCGCTCAGGGAAAGTGCCAGGCTTTGAGGCCAGTTTTTGTAGTGGCCAAACCATGTAATTACATCGTCACATGACGCGCCGTGGCCCAGAAAGACATTGTGAAAGAAGCATCTATAAAACAGTGGATTATTATGTTTTGAGCATCACAACACCTGCGAAATGACTAATTTCACTGTCATAATTTGAACCATTCGGTCCAATACATTTTGGAAAGTCTACAGGAGCTGCAAGATTAAATTATTTCATCTCCATTCAAGGTTAGGGTTAGCTAGCCCGCACGGTCGGCGGAAGTCTCTAGTGTGCACACTCTATGGGCGCCACAACACGGAAGATCTGGATCATTTTATCAGCCTGAAGTCGAGCAATTTTGGCTTCAAAACGCCTCTGAGCAGCTCTCACAAGAATGAATGGGGCTCCATCTCCAACACTGTATCCAGACTTTAATGTCACGTCCTTGGTTAGCTCAGTTAGCAGCTATTTCTTAACTGCTTATTGGAAAATAGCAGAATATTATTATTATAGTAAAATAGCATTTGGGTAATTTTTCAATATACGTTGAGGTAATAATTTTAGTAATTTGGGGGTCATTTCAAATAAAAAACCTACTTGATATTTACAGACCTGTGAACTGAAGTGTTACCTGCTCTGTCCTCCTCATGGTTGCTGTGTTTAGGTTGTGTTTGGAGTGTGTTCCTGAGCTTCAGCCAGGATGTCCTATATGAGAGGAGACAGCAGCTGGTCCCAGCCATCGGACTTCGGCAGCCTTATCCAGACATGCAGCTCCAACATCCAGAAGATCAGCCAGAACTGTGAGTGCTTACTGTGGCCAACACACACACACATACACTGAGAGCTGCGTGTTTACTGAAGTGGTCCCTTTTCTCTGCAGCTGGTCAGATCAAAAATCTGCTGTACCAGCTGGAGATGAGACAGGAAACCTCGGAGCTCCAGGAGAAGCTGTAAGTACTGGTGTGGGACTATTTGTATCTCACATATGATCATTATTCAAGTGTGTGACCTGTAAAAATTTTGTGAGGTCTTAGTAGTGTTTGTGTTCCCCTGCAGCCAACAGCTCCAGCACTACACCAATCAGCTGGCTAAAGAAACCAACACACATCTGAAGGAGCTGGGCTCACTGCCTCCATCACTGTCCCCATCAGAACAGGTCAGTCTGTGGACACTAGATACAGTCAGTGAGAATCCCACACACAATAATCACTGAAAGGCACACAAAACAGAATTGCAGATTTAGATATGCCAGTGGTTATTCATCAGTTTTTCAAGAAATTTTGTTGCTTCATGGGGAGCTCGAAGATTTAGAGCTCGAAGGGAGTTAGAAGATGAAAGGATTAACACATATGTAGCCATAACTTTGTGGTAACAAGCTCCAGAAATACACAGGGACAGGATACAGCAGACTTCCAGCTGAGTTTGGGCACAGTCCTCAAGTCCACAGGAGCTCCAGCAGAGGGTGCTCATGTTACACATATCACAGTGCTCAGCAGTTCACACCTAATGTGATGAAATCCAAAAAAGACGGATCCCAGGCAGTCTTCTGGCAAAAAGTCAAAAGTCCGTTATTCACATGGCTATTGGTCATTCTTAAAAACAAAGATAGTTCATGTTCAAACAAGTAACGACCCACATGTAGCGACGCAAGCAGCATTAGCCAGGGTGCATCTCCTAGCACACAGCTTCCCCTGTTGTTGCTACAAGATAATTATAGCCACATCGATTCCAAAATTCTCTGTTTCTGCGCGTCCATACACAAACACTGACAACAGAGTTTCTGAATATCTTCACCCTGGCAGGAGTTTTCTTAAAGCTCCGTTTGCACTGACCCCGGATCACTTCACCTGTCAGTGGTTTTAATGTTGTGGCTGACTGGTGTATGTCCCGGCCATGTTATGGTCTGGTCACCTGTCCAGGGTGTCAGCTGGGATCACTACAGCCCCTGCCACCCTGCACAAGATAATGAATGGAGGGATGTGAAGTATCAAAATTTGAAGTATAAATGCCATACTGGTAAACAATCATAAAATGTAGAAATAAAAAATGAAAAAGGAGAATTAAAAATGTTTTACCTATAATGAGCAAAGGACAGAAATTAGCATTGGCAGAGGAACATTTTGTTCTTTGAATTGATGTAAAGATCACAGAATAATGATGTTAAGCGCAAGACACGAAATGAATGTAGAGATTATCATGGTGATTTTACGTACATATTTCAGTCATGTGAAGTGGGAGTGGGCCAGACTTTCTCCATGCTTAGAAACCATTTTACGCCTCTAAAGTTCCTCACTACAGTGTCATTCATGTTACATTCACAGTATGTAAGTTCAAAACCTTTGCTCTAAATTTACATTAAATCAATTAGTCCTTGGAATGTGAGGAAATAGTGGAAATGCCTGTCACAAACTAATGTATTCAGATTACTTCTTCTATAGAACAGAGAAGAGCAGCAAGAAATCACATTGGAGAAGCTGAGACCACAGAATGTTTGGCATTTTTGCTTGATGATGGACTTAAAAGATTAAAATGATCAGAACTGTCAATTTCTTTTCTGTTGATCAATCAATTAAATGACAGATTGTTTCAGCACTACATTTACAGGGACATTTAAGAAGATAAAATACATTAATAGTGATGTAAGCCAATAGAGAGAGGGCAACACTGAAGTAATGTACTCGCTGGCTGCTGCTTCTGAACCATCTGCAGACGAGGTACAGCTCCTTGGCTGAGGCAGGGGCCCCTTTAAAATTATACAATATGTCTGATATAAAGGTTAAACATCCCAGAGACTGCTGCAGGGTCTGGTGTGCAGTCTCAGGTCTGGTAGGACCTGACCTTGTTATTCCTCTTCTTTGTTTTATTCTCCCTTAATATGAACATCCATGTTGTCTGCAGTGGAAAGATGTATTAAAAACCCCAAATAAGGCCCAGCAAAATTTACTTCCTAAACGTAATGCATTACCTATTACTAGTTACTTTCTTTTGAAAGTAATAGGTTACTTTACCATATGACTGTCAGCATAGATTCATGTGTTATTGATTAGAATACTTTTGCATTACTTTCTCCAAAATAACCACAAAAGTATTACAAGGCATTATCAAATAAAACAGGGTAATATTGTTTCATAATCAGAGCACAGAGGCTGGAGTTTATTGCAGGTCATGTAGTTAATTTCTAGTTGTGATATTTGATGATGAAGGCTCTCCTCTGGAGCGCAGATCTAGCCTGTTCATGCATTCACATGCAGTGGTTACCACTATGCATTAAACTTGCTTGCTTATCTTACAATAGTGTCATGAACAAGTAAATATCCAAGACCTTTTTAAATAAACCAATAGCCCCCAGACAAAGAATCAAAGTTAAGATAAGTTATGAATACTTGAAAATGTGTACCGTCTCTCGCTGTAGAGTTTCCTCGGCTTCCTTCCTAAACTCAAAGTAACAGGAGCATACCCAAACCCAAAAGGTAGAGTTGTCTCTGCAGCCATTTCATCATTTCATCAATATGATTGTTTTTTGGAGGATATTGTTTTGATGGCTCACTGGCAGAAGTGGCGTTGTGTGGATAAATTCTTGAAAACGAAACATAGTTCGTACAGAAATACGAATGCGTTATATTACTGCTCAGGGTAATTTATTACTGTAATGTGCTGTAGCGCTTTACACTGGGTAGCATTCAGTGTTCATTTTGGGAACTATTTTAGATGTAGTATTAGTCTGTAGATACCAGCAGCACTGATGAGCATTTTTCTAAATTTTAACATGTAGCTTGCTGTGCATTAGTGCCTTGTGACTCTGCTCTGTCCATAGAAGAACAGGGACCAGAGGGCATCTTCACATGCTGATACTCCTGCTATTAATATTGTATTCATCCTGCGTCGGCCTTTTTTTCTACCACTGTCAGCACCGTGCCTGAGTTCAGGAAATTGAAGTGTAATATTAATTTAATGTTGTTGTTTTTTTCTTTCCTCCAGCGGCAGCAGAAGCTGAGGAAGGAGCGCCTGATGAACGATTTCTCTGCAGCCCTCAACAACTTCCAGGTGGTGCAGCGGAGGGCGGCAGAAAAAGAGAAAGAGTTAGTGGTCAGAGCTAGAGCTGGATCCAGGGGCATGGTAAATACCAGTCTCTCATTGGACAAAGGCTGTTACACCTTCATAACCAATAAACATATAGTGATTGATATAATAACTACCAATACATTTGCATACATGATGAAAAAGTGATGTGAACTGATGTTCATTCTACAGGGAGACAGAGGCAACATGAATGAACAGCTGGTTGCATTTGAAAAGTAAGTGTCTCCACTGTGTTTTTAACTGTTGTAGCTTCAGTCAGTTCCACACTTAGCTCCTTATGCATTTTGTTTAAAAAGCCACAGCAAGGCCAAATTATATTCCTCTTCTGTTCATTGAGCGGATGCTTGTTAGTACAGAGCTATTTTAAATGAACAATCTACAGTGAAACACCTACATTGTTGTTTGATGGTGTATTTTCTATATATTCAAATAAAAATGATGTCACATCCTCCCTTAGAATCCGACCAATTCCTTGGCACTGCAAGTATTATCAGCTTTTAGCCTCATGTTCAAATTAAGTGCCTGTGTCCACATAGCGTTTTTTTCAATTGTTCCCGATGAGGAGCGAGCATCTGCAGCAGCAGGCGGCTGCCCAGAGGAAAGGTGCAGCACCCAGCGTCTTCTTTCTGAGCGCTCTGCCTTTTTTGTGCAACCGCTCTGAGTGCTTCAGGTTTTCTTTCACTCACAGTAGCAAAAAATAATACGAGAATGAAATGCTGCCACAACTCATGCTCTAGATCTGTTATGAGAGATCAATATTTTCTCTTTCCATTTTTGTTGTGGTTGTTTTAAGGCTTTCTGGGAGATGAAAACATTTTTAACTTAAGTTGTATGAGACCGAGGGCAAGTCTGTCTGACATCTATCAGTCAGAGGGTATATCACTACTAATAAACTGTGATCTCTCTGATTGTGCAGGGAAGATGATTGGGGTCAGAGCCAGACTCAGACTGAGGAGCCCACCATCACAGAGGAGGACCTGGAAAACATCAAGGAGAGGGAGACTAACATCAGACAGCTGGAGGTATCAACCTGAATGAGAGGAAGCACTGCAGCTGTCAGACACACTTCTATTCAGCAATTAACCCTCTCCTGTCCTCTCCAGGCTGACATTATGGATGTGAACCAGATATTCAAGGACCTTGCTGTCATGATCCACGACCAGGGAGAGATGATTGGTTAGTGAGAAGATACTCAGATCAGCATTGAGTTGTACACATTTAGATGTAGAAGTGTGTGTGTGTGTGTGTGTGTGTGTGTGTGTGTGTGTGTGTGTGTGTGTGTTTGCGCACACACTTCAAACCTCCTCATGTGTTCTGATTTCAGACAGCATTGAGGCCAATGTGGAGAGTGCAGAGGTCCATGTAGACAGAGGGGCCGTCCAGCTGCAGAAAGCAGCCTATTACCAGGTAGGATAGACGGCCTGGACATAATATAAGGAACGCTACATGAAAAGACCAGTAATAATATAATATACATATAATACATGTTAAAGGATAAGTCTGATGATACTGTGATTCCTACTAACAACTACTGTATAATAAAGTTTTATATAAAAATATTCATATAGCAATTTTAAAAGTTACAAATTGCTCTACTTACATACAGAAAACAATGAAAGAGTCACAATGAGAAGCAAGTATTACAGTGGCAATACAAACATTAATATAAAGTTGACAGAATGAATTAAAGAGGACGACAAAAATAAGGAAAACCTGAATAAAACAGAAAATAAAAGCATAAAACATCAGGGGTTAATAGCAGCTTTAAACAGTTGTTTAAAGTGGGGCACTGATTCAGCACCTGATCTCTTCTGGCAGGGCACCCCTGTCTGGGGACAGTCTGCGGGCTGTAATAGCAAAAGCACAGTCACCTTTAGTCTTTAGCCGCAACTTTGGAGCAGTTAACAGAGTTTTGCCTGACGGCCTCAGGCAGCGTGTTTGGCCACAAAGGGAGATAAATATAAGGATGTGCCAATCCAGACAGGTCCTGCAAAGTGATTTGAAATGTTTTAAAATTGATTCTAAAGGACACGAGTAGCCAATGTAAAGAAGCTTAAACAGGAGCAATATGGTAATATTTTTGGAGTTGAAGGCAATGGAGAAACTCCTGGGAGAGACGTGTATACAGAGAGTTGCAGTAGTTGAGACGAGATAAACGTGTGAATAACCTTCAGATCAGTGAACGACACATGATTTGATAAAAATAATATTGGATTTACACAGGTTTCCTTACAGTCCAAATCAAATAGAACTTTAAATTGGAGGCCAGTGGGGCGAGGAGGTATCTGTACCATAGTCTGATATTTCTTCCTCCTCTGAGCCAGAGAGCTTCATTCTCCAAAATGGGAATTCATCCGCCACTGAAAATAGTCTTCATGTTTGAGAATCATTTGATAAGAACTACAGTGACCTGAGGCCTCATTTGTTAAAAGGTTGCTATGACGATAATTGAACTTAGTCTCAAGAAAAAGTCTGACAGTGTGCTTACATTCCATTCATAAAAGATCAAGTAGGTATTAATGCTGCGTTCCGGACAACTTGAACGTGTAATCTCACTTGTAAACTTAGACACATCTACCCCAACTTCATGAGGGAGCAGCTGTCTAATGTCACACAACGATGGCAGCACCCACAGCGTGGTGTGTTTGTAGACCACAGTATTTGTATTAACCGAGTGAATGGAATATTTAGATATGTTTCCAAGTATAGAAGTGCTGTAAAATCAAATTAATAACAGCGCCTGTTACCGTATGTGTCGTTTCTCTCCTCTATTTCATTTATATATGCAGGGAGGCTTCACTGCTGAGTCATTTTGTTACAATCAGCCAAGTTTTGAGTTCACTTTTGGCATCACCTTGAAAACTCGGAGGTCAGAAGTTGTCAATTTCAACTACGAAATTCCAATCTGGCTTTGACCGGAACACAGCATAAGAATCCCATTTGAAACTTAAACACCTGTGATCCATAAATCTAAAATCATCTTAAATTGACAGCATTTGCTTTGTGATTTCCCTTTATTACAATATCAGCATAAATAAGGATTTAGTCAGAAATAACCTTAGACCATAAGAGAGAATCAGACTCTTTGGAAGACCAGATTACGCTGATGGTAGAGGAGATTGAAGCCAGGCAACACGTATCATTCAGTGGAATAAATAGTGGGCTGACAACCAAAGCCAAACACGCAGCTTTGGAGTTTGTCAGTGCTCATAAAGCTCATGCAAAGTTCACCACAGGCTTGGGCTCATATCTAGCCCAAACATTCACACTGAGGTATAGGAACAGCTGCCTTTTTTGAGGGGGTTGGGGTTTAAAAAACCTGCATATACATTCATTCTGGTGTTAAAGTGGTATTAGTCTAGTCTAGATTTTCCTCAGAAATAAGATCATTTCCACACCAATGTAAGGATTTATAAATGGTTTTCTGCCTAGGTCATACTTAAGATCATAATTGCTCATTAGTCCGTTTTATAAACAAAGTCCTTTTAAAGAATTGTTGTATTCAGTAAGAGCCAGTGCACTTGAAGCTGAGCAGGAGGGTAGGGGAGTCAGAAAGTATTGAGAAATCGACTGAAACACTGTTTGGGGTTTAGGTCTTTTACTTATTTGCTGACAGTAAGGAAAATATAGAACAACAGCAGACTTATTGTTGTAGTATACTAGAATGAATACAATGTAATATGATATCCTGTTTATAGCCAGTGTGAAGCTGCTGTCACTATCATGTAAAACACTGACACAGTGTGATCTGCTCCTTTGTTGTGTGCAGAGGAAGTCCCGTAAGAGGATGTGCATGCTGGCCATGGTGCTGTCGCTGGTGCTCACCATCCTGATCATCATCATCTGGCAGGCCATCAAATGAGAGAAGCACAGGCTACTGACACCTTCAGATGACTTCCAATGTGTGTTTGTGTGTGTGCGACAGAGAGCTGTATGTGTGTGTCTGTATAGACTCAACATTCCAATACAAAACAGTCAAATCGTCCTCAGTGTAACATTCTCCACCTGTGTTCAGTCACTGTGTGCGACTAAATGTGGATGTATTTATGTGGGGTAAATGAATGGGAACAACAGTGGGTTATTATTATATTATTTTATTACATTGTGTATATTCTAGGTGCTGTATCGGAGTCAACTGGACTTGTTGCAGTTTGTTGAAGACGTTTCACCTCTCATCCAAGAGGCTTCTTTAGTTATAACCAACTGGAGGGGAGTTGCAGGCTTTTAAACTCTGTGTGGGAGTGTCCTTACCGAGTCGTTAGGGCCACTTGTGGGCCATTGACCCAACCGGCCTTCATGTAGGTTGCTAAGGCTACGTGAGCCCAGGCGTGAATGGTTGTTAAGCTGTCTGGGGAGAGAACTCAGTACAGCATTGTAGGTGGGTAATAAGTAATGTCTTTGGTCACCTCCTCTGTTCAAAGACAGTCGTTCCAGTTTGACATAGATGGATTCTTTAACTCCTCTTTCAAAGAAGAGTAAAATAAGGCCGGTTGGGTCAACGACCCACAAGTGGCCCTAACGACTCTGAAACTCAGAGCTCACACGTGTCCTAATAAGGACACTCCCACACAGAGTTTAAAAGCCTGCAACTCCCCTCCAGTTAGTTAGAACTGAAGAAGCCTCTTGGATGAGAGGTGAAACATCTGCAAGGAACTGAAACACGTCCAGCTGCCTACGATACAGCACTTAGAATTACCATGACCTGGATGACTGAGATCATCAACATTGTGTATATTATTGCTTTTTTAAAGACTAACAGCAACAAGTCCAAAACTGATTTGTGTTCATGAGCTCATGTATGACTACTGCTACTTAAAACACTGACAGCAGACTGTCAGACTGGAAATGTGAAGGAAGTATGTCTGGATTTGCCAACATTTTAGCTGTAGCCTCCACAATAGTGATGTGCACGACAGTTCTTTTGACTGTAACAAATCAGTTCATTCAAAAGTTAAGTACAGAAGATTTGTTCATGTAATCCTTCAGACTGTGGAGTCCCACTCACTGAACTGAGACACAACTGAACGTTCACCAAGAACAAACTACTTAATTGGATAAAGATATCAGTTGCAAACTAAAGCTGAAGTACAAACCTAGTATTTACAGCACATATTTTCACAACACCTACAAAATACTTCTTACTTGAAGACTTTGAGGGAAGGAGAGGAAGTGTGGAGGGCTGGAGCTCACATTCACTTTGTAGTACTATTACGATGCTCCATTCAGTTGGTACTTCACACTGTGATGTTGTGTGTGGCTGACTGACAGAGCTCAGCTTCACAGATTAATGAATGGAGAGTTCAGGAAGTGATTCAGTTCAGTTTGTTCACCCAGATAATTTATTCTTTTGAAGGAAACCTTTGCGAAGAACACAACACTGCTCCCCAGTGCAGACAGGTTCTATTAGGTACTTACTCATGAATGTTGGATGATGACTATGCATGGCTAAATATCCATCTCAAGGGGGGGGGGGTGCTTCAGTGTTCTATGTGTGTGAGTGTATGTATGTGTGTGTGTGTGTGTGTATGTGTGTGTGTGTGTGTGTTATTAAACGCAATGTTGCACAATTTTGTAATACTGTAAACCCTGTCTTATTTGAAGTGTACCCTGATATAAGGAGTATCTTACCCATGACAGTGTTGAAGGACATACGGACTGTTAGCAGCTGGTAGAATGTCTGTCTTTAGTAAACTGTTCCACTGGATCTGTCCACCTGACAATTTAATACAGTACCACCTAATGAAGTGCTGCTGGTGTCTTGTCTCATTTTGTTCACCAGAGGGGGAGCTAAGCACGAGAGTCAGCAGGGTCTATTCAAGATTCAAGATAAATGTATTACACAATAGAAGATTGTATGATGAAATCTCTGTTTGTACATTCCTAAGCTACATATAAAAAATAGACTGTTTTTCTGACTTGATTATTAATCATTAATTAAACTGTTCATAGTGGAGTGTTGAGGACGAGCAGTAGGTAGTGGATACTTCTGTATCTTTTTCCAGATAACAGCAGGGTGAACCGTCTGTGGCTGGGTGGGTGTTGTCTTTTAGTATCTTTGGGCTCTGTGCAGACATCTTACTTCACCGATGTCACTGATGCTCTGTAGATGGTGCCAGTGATGTTCCCTGAGAAATGTACGTGTTAATCTACATAACAGGCCATCAACAGCTTTCATAGGGATTATTAGAGTGGTTGAGAAGAAAGTAGTTCCAAGGAATCTGATTCACCTGATATGCACAGATTTAGACAAGAAAAGTGCCGGTGTCACTTTAATAACTGCTACCAGTATGAGCACATATACTGAGTGTAAGTATTAAAACAGAAAATGCTTTGGGGAGCACTTACTGTAATTAAACTATGATTTTTACCAAACCTTGGTATTGTGTAGTATTAATGTAGTTCTGTCACAACTAGAAGATATTTGGTCCTGCATAAAAAGAGTCCAGCAGATCTTGTTAAAAAGCTTCAGAGCTGAAAAGAACATTGATTGGGTTATTCTGACCAAAGATTTTCCCAAGAAGGATTGTTTTAATTTCCTTGAAACTTTCGTTTGTGAAAGTGTTGATATTCATTGCATGTATATAAATCTTTGGTACTTTTCAATGGCTGTGATTCAGTGGTTTTAATTCATTTGTAGATAATTATACTGTGGTGACTTCTGAAACTATATTTACCAAGAACTATCACACTTAGTTTTTTGTGCAGGACCAAATCACTTCTAGATGTGACAGAACTACATTAATACTACACAGTACTAAAGTTTGGTTGCCAGAAAGTGAAAACTAGTGGAGATATGAACTTTTGAGAATGACAGTTTACTCCATTCTGGTAAAAATGTTGATTACTGTAACAATTCAGCAACAACAATGTAAATGCACACATTATATTTTTTCCTCAGGGTCTCTTGGATGTTCAGGAGAAATTTCAACCCAATCCAGTGAAAAAAAGCGATTGGTGAGACAGAGAATATACATACTCAGAAGCACAAAGCTTTAGCTCAGAGGGCAAAACTTGCATAAAAAATGCATAACTTAAAAAGTATTTGGACTAAGCTATAGGACTTTGCAGGTCCCATGAATTAAAAAGACATTTTAAAGAAAATCCATGACATGACCTGGGAAAAGTTCTGGATGAGTGAGTTAGCACCCTACTGTCAGTAGCGAGCGCAGAACATATTCCCTACAGCACCTCTTGTAGCGATGTATGTCAGCAATCACTTGCATGATTAGATTGCCAATGAAATCAAGCCTGTATTGCACTTGTAGCCACTTAAAGGAACTTCAAATTGATGAAATAAAAGACTTGTACAGTAATTGTCATCTGGATGTGCTCTGCTGATTGGGGCCCCACAGTAACTAGCTGTAAAGTGCTCTGGAGTGTTTCCTGAGTGGCTGTCTTGTTTTTGTACTGTCGATATTTAGCTGTTATTTACATCAGTTCTGGTGCCCTCAGAGTTAAAGTCATGCTCAAATGCCAGATGACACTGAAATGTCTGAATGAGACAATTGGCATGATGAGTGTGGACAGAACAGCTGATCAAGGAGAGTCTGGTGGGATTTAATGAGGCTAACATTGGGGTTGTCTTGGTTACATGTCTTCTTGTGGCCATGGAGGAACACTGAATGGTCCTCAACATCACTGGAAGGCCCTCAGGTCCCAGCAGCTCTGTGGCACCCCCGCTGCCATGACTCAACATGATACTGAAGATGATGGATCAGCCAATCACAACCATCCAGCTTCTTAAAGGTGGAGGGGAAATTTTGCACCGTCAATTATGAAACATTTTTTTATATGACTTATCTTGCTCTGACTCTGATAAAATATTTTAATCCACATATTTGCACATATCCCCATGTCTTTGTTTTGGTCACACTAATGCCATTGGTCTAGAGATGGCAGTGTCAGCTGGTCAGTCCAACACTTTGTTCCAGTGGAAATATCTGTGAGAAACATTAGATGGATTCATAGTCCTCATCAAGGCCTTGGTTTACAGTGTTAGCATACAGTACATTTCCCAGCCATCAAGTCAGGGGATCATAAAGTCATGAGGTTACATCCTCTCAGGACCATGAATGTCTGTAGGCCGACAACATTTCATGGCAAACAGTTTTCTTTTCAGTCTGGACCAAAGCGGTACACTGACTGGCCAACCAACAGATTGATAATGACAGCCACCACTAGCATCTCTGAAGATGTAAATCTTTAAAAACATCTCACAAATATATTTCGTTTTAAACCTGCAGTGCAAAACTTTTTTCTCCCCCCTCTGGCAGTGAGAGTAACTACATGAACACTGTCCACGAGCTTATGATGCCAAAGGGTCCACCATACTCCGAGCTGCTGTAGCCTACTCCATTGCCACAGCGACTCCACCGTTTAGGCCTGGCAAATCAATTGTTGCTGGCTGACATGTATTGCAATACTACTGGTGCGCCAGCAGGGAAAAGTGGCCACAGTCACCAGATTTGAAAAACGTTGGTATACTGCAAAATACCTGCTGCTACCTTATGTGAACTAGTCTGGCAAAAGATTGATTGTAAAGATGTTCATTTACTGTATATGTAGAAGTCCCATACTCCAGCTTTAGAAAAACAAGCTCAGCAATTAAAATAGCTTGGCACAGAGCCTTCCTGTTGGTCAAACAGGAGGATGGACGAGAGAGGACACGAGGAGGTACAAAACAGAAACATGAGATGCGCCCCATCATTCCGACTGACCAAAACATGACAAAGTCTACATAGGGAGAGAGTCATAATGGTTTAATGGGTCAAGCACAGAGACTGGGGTTTGTACCCCATGTGGAACTTTGTTATATTGTTGACTCACTATTTGTAGACTTAGGTGACTTATTATTCACAGGGTTTTTTCCAGTTCTCAGATTCATAGAAGAAGTTGTTATATGTAAATTGTGTCAAGACTGTAAGTAAATTATTACCGTCAATATTTTTTTCACAGTTATAAATAGAGATATTACTATACCAAAAAGTCACGGCATGATATCACGATATATAGACCACAGTACGATATTTTCACGATTCGAAAAAGAAAGAAAGAAATGAAATGTCCTTTAATATTAAATGTGAGGTGTATAGCATTTATTATTTCTATACAATTTGTTTTTACTTGAGGCACTTCTGTTATCCTTCTTTAGTAAAATAAAAATAGCCAGCCACGACCTATGCATGTGTAAAAAGTAGCCATGAATTTTCTTTGGCAATTAATAATTGGACTGTGTACAATTGCAAAACATTACAGCAGCCAGTAGCAATCCCTCCCTCCCTCTGGTTGTACAGCGGGACTACCAGGGCACCCAGGGGCTGTGACACGGGAGGACAGCCAAGAACAGGTTCCACAGATTTCCCTCTCTCTTGTTGTACAGCAGACAACTACAGCCACGAAAAACTCTGTCAACGTAACTGAACATCGATGGACTCTGGGATCGTTAGGTGAAGCAGATGGGCCGGGTGGCAGAGCAGCCTGCCTGCTTGCTCCAACTAACGAGCCCAGAGACACTCTTTTAGTGAAAGGCAGCTCTGGAGAATGAGTAAAGAGCTCAGTGTATCAGTGTGAAGAGGTCGGAGTGTTACTACAGCTCAAGCAGACATCAACAGACCCTTTGTAGGCAAAGTAGGGCAGGTCTTATGAGAATGAGTCTGTCCTCTTGAGCAGTATGACTGCGCCCTCTGCTGTTCAAACAGAACAATACAATGACAATGAGAGATAGTAGAATGCATTCAAAACTGATTTTCCCTGTTAGATCCATGAACTTTACAAGTGAAATAACCACATGATAGGTTGGTAAATACCGTCACAGTCCCACGATGGTATCGCTGCATTCTTTTTTTTGAGGTCATAAAAAGTCTGCTCGCATCAGGGTCATAAATTCAATCCATTTATTCCAAATGTGGTCACAATCATTTTTTTAGATCCTCAAAGAATAAGTCAACTTTTCCATTTTAAATATTTCCAAAATGATTCCATTCCAGTCTTCCAAAGTAGGTGGGACCGGATTTGGCCACTTTCTATTTTTTTACTTGCTGCCAAAAGGGCCTGCAGCAGCCTTGTATCACCTCTGTTTCAAAAATAGAACTTGTTCCAGATAAAGAGTCTCGAACTTCAGGGGTATTTGTGTTATGGTTAAACAAAGAGGAACCCAAACATAAGACACATAAAGGTGGGCAGGTTAAAACAGAAACAAACCAGGATCCAACAAGGCACACAACGAGAAACTTGGAACAAAAGGCAGACAAAGAAATGTCCAAAATAATAAAGAGATGTACAAAAAAATAAATTAAGTACAAAGCAGTGAAGAGCTGGGAACACCAGGAGTAAAACAGGACTGGGGACCATAGAATGCAGGACTGAGACGAGGACACCGAACAGGAACACTTAAAGGCATGATGAGAACAGACGAACCGACTAATTAACAAATTAAACATGGGTGAAGAGGAAAAAGGTCAAAGGGAGGAAGTGAAAAGCAAAACATGAAAACTGAGGAGAGAACTACAAAATAAAAACAAGAAATAACTAAACCAAAAACTCAAACCACAACAATTTGAGTCTTGACTATTGTGCTGAATGTTTTTTTCCTGGTATGGTGTCTTAACATATCTTCAAATTGTTTTCCAGCAATATTTTCTCCAATCCATGGAGTTAGTTGAGGACCACTGAAACTTCCAAATTCCCCCCAAGCCTCCTCAGAAAGCCCTATCCCAGCTTCTTTAATGATAAGGTGTCATTTTTAACATTAAAGAGAGCATTGTACAATCAAAACTTAGTTTCTGCTGTTGATAGCTCTGTGAGTGAGCACTTCTGATTGATGTAATGTTGTATTTTCTCCATTTCTCCAAATCACCACCAGGTTGTGATCAGTTGACAGCGCTGCCCCTCTCTTCACTCGAGTGTCCAAGACATACAGCTCCAGGTCTGATGATGTGACCACATTATTGATCTATGGTCTACAGTACACTTATGAACCACCTGGTCAATCCATGACAAGTGCAGCAGTCCAATAACGATGCACAGCTCCGGTTCAGATCAGGCAGGCCATTCCCCTCCAGGTCCCTCCATAATCGTCTGAGTGTTGACGTCCAGCAGTAGTAGAATTATAGAGTCCCTTGTAACGTTCTTACCACACATGTGAGATGTTATTAAGCGCTTGTTAGAAGGGGCACCACCCCCATTAATTATTGGATCGATTGATTAATAGGAGGAAAATTAATCACATCAAATGAAAGTTGTAAATTCTGATTACATTGACATCCATCTCTGTCATAAAGGAAAACACAAATACAATGACTTAATTCATGATATTTATTGAACTACTAAGGGACATGGGTGATGAATAAGGACCACTAAACATATATACATATGTACATATATTCAAATAGACTGGATGAATGAAAAGGCATAAATGAATTGTAAATGTAGTTATTGAACTATTGGCGACTGAATGAATAAATGAATGTTCTCAAAAACGCAAAAAGGGGCAATACTCATTTAAGAATTAGCTCAACATCAGCTCCCAGACAGAATGCATGAAGTTGGTTATTGCCTACTTTTCTGCGGTGATGGATGGGCTGATGATGAGGCGAAGTTTCCAGAAAACGCCGAGCATGGCAGAGCAGACTAAGTGATCCTTGGGAGTCATGGTGCAGCCAGATGATAACCGCCGGACAGTAGGTTCATCATTATTATGATGACGATGATAGTAGAAGTCAAGCAGGATTGCAGCAGCAGGGCCAACCACCATCTATGGGAACCTGCACAGAGACTCCGGGGAAGAAGCCAAGTCAGTTACATGTATTAATGAGATATGAATGTGTACAGATAGAGAGAAAGACAGAGAAGCTCAGTGCATCATAGGAAATCCCCCAGCAGTCTAGACCTATGGCAATATAGTTAAGAGCCTGTTCAGGCTCTAACTATAGGCTTTTTCAAAAAGGAAAGTTTTAAACATAGAGAGGGTGTCTGCCTCCTGAACCGACACTGGAAGATGGTTCAACAGGAGAGGAGCTGGATGGCTGAATGCTCTGCCTCCCTTCTACTTTTGGAGACTCTAGGAACCGAGAGTAATCCTGCATCATGAGAGAGCAGCATTTGATTGGGGTAATAGGGTACTATTAGGTATTTAAGATATGCCGTTGCCTGGCCATTAAGGGCTTTGTATGTGAGGAAGAGGATTTTAAATTAAATTCTGGATTTTACAGGAAGCCAGTGCAGAGAGGCTAATATGGGAGGAATATGTTCTCTAATATGAGTTTTCACAGAACACGCGCAGCAGCATTCTAGATCAGTTGGAGAGTCTTTAGAGACTTATTAGGGCGGCCTGATAAAAATAAATTACAATAATCCAGCCTTGAGGTAACAAAAGTGTGGACTACTTCCTCTGCATCTTTTTGAGATAGGATGTTCCTGATTTTTGCAATGTTCAGAAGGTGGAAGAAGGCAGTCCATGAAATTTGCTTTATGTGGGAGTTTAAGGACAAATCTTGATCAAAGATAACACATAGATTCCTTACTGTGGTGCTGGAGGCCAGAGTAATATTCCTGTTCCTGTTCAGTCCACTTGAGGCCAGCGTAATATTCCTGTTCCTGTTCGGTCTGCTACACCTTAGACTGAATCCTTTCCAGGATAGAAAGCTGGGTCGGCCTACGAGCTTCTGCTTGGTGCATAATCACATACTGTACAGCCAACCGCCTTCACATCGACATGCAATCGCATAGAAGCGACCCTCCGATTCTCTGTGGATGTGTGAGTATACCCACACCCGCTTGGCTCCTCTCACCCTGGGCATCTCTGGGAAAGGTGAGTCCAGCTCCTCTCCAGAGCTAGTGGTAAAACCAACTCTATCTGCCTCCCCTCCCAGCTTGCAAGGTAGCCACCCCCAATGCCTATCCCTGCCGTGGCTCCATGTAGTTCTTTTGGATCCCAGGAGTCAAAGATAGGGCAACCAGATGCTCGTCAACCTCCTGTCCTAGGTCTGGCTCCAGAAGGGGGTCCCAGTTTCCCATTTTCAAGCAATGTGCTGCAGCCCCTTTTTGACTGGTCATTAGGGTCTGATTTGACTCTTTATAATTTGAGTTATTGCAAATTTGTTGCAGTATAATGGTGTTTTCAGCAGATGGAAGGAAGCAATCTACAAACATAATGTAATTAAAAAGCCTTTAAAGCAAGAAAATAAATACAGAATGTAGAGTTGTATTAATTTAGTTGTGCTCAGATGATGCACATTCCTAAAAAAAAATCAGGTTTAACCCAAACTAATCACAAACCACCAAATTAACAAGCATAAGTATCAAGTATTGTACCAGCATTAATTCAGGTTACAGGGTACATACAGTGTACACATACAATACACTGGGGGTTAATAGGGGCCAAACAGGCAGATATTTGCCCTGGGACCCCCTTCAGGTTGATGTGGCTGTGATGAAACTCATGTCTCATATTGAAACAGATATCAAACTTCACCAGCCCATGTCTCCTCACTGGTGGTCTTGTTTCTCAGTTTCTCTATTAGTATGATGGTGTAATGCCTGTTGCTTTCATCCTGTATGAGTGAATATATGACAGCTCTACATGCAGCATCTGTCATCTTTGTGGTTTGAAGACCACATAAATGAAGAAGTACAATGTTAGCCTTTTCTTCCCTGTTTCCCCTGGCCTTTAGAGTAGAGAAAGTCTGTGTTCCCTCAAAGAATATACGCCTCTAGGGTAACCTAGAAAAAAAGGTCAGATAGAAATGGCTTGTCTGCCGCTCTCTCATTATGCTGGAGGATAAAAGGAGGGTGAATCTGCTTTCCATATTTTCTTTTGTTGGGGTTGAACCCATCTTCTGTGCTCTTCTTTCATTTCCTCTGTTATAAAGACTTGAACACACATCATCAGCACTGATCTTCCCCAATGATGGAAAATCATTTCCCCTATATGCAAGAGGAGAGGGAATACAGGCTCTCTTGAATGTCATCCAGGAGTAAATAGGCTTCTATTCTCCTCCTCGTGCAGATTTCATGCCTCTTGATGGATGTTTGATGGGGTTGGTCAAGGGAGGAAAGGCCAAAGATATTCCTTGAAAATACCCTCACATCAGATGGCAAACATCCTATTTCTGTGCACTTATCCTGAATTGCCTTTCCTTAACATTATCAAAATGCTTTTAAAGACAGAATAATGGGTAGTCCACAACCACTCTCCTCTCACCTGCCTCCTACTCTCTGATTTCACCCTCATTTCATGTCTGCCCACGTCTTGAGCCCACCTCAGCCACCATGTATTTCACTCTTTCTCTACGCTGTAGCTCCCTGTAAGTCCCTGTTCCTCTAACAATGTACAACAGGCCTGTCAAAACCAAATTTGTAGACTGGTGGCATACTGTCTTCCAGGAAGGAGTGTCTTAGAGGTGGGAATCTATTAATCAAAGAAAGCCTGAAGGAATCTCTATCCAGACAGTCAGTTCATGAGCAAATGAGGAAAATGAGCTTGGAAACCAACAGATTGTATGTAGAGTCTTAAAAAATCAGCACCAGTGAAAGTAAATATCTGTTTGTCAGTAAGGTGTATCTGATATTGCTGTCTTGGTGTTGTTCCCAGAACATCATAATAAATGTTATTCCAGGGCCATCATTTTAATAAGAAGACACATATTTCTTTTCACTTTTCTGTCGCTGTTTGGTTAGGTTCAAGTAAAACATGGGGAAAACATGGTTTGGGCTACAATACACCCTTTCACAATGTTAAACGTGCTTGAGAGGATAACTCCTCCCATGTGGGTATTTTTCCAGTGTTTTGCCCCAAGCCGCTAAGCCGCAAAAGTGCTGGTGGACAAACGGCAAAAGTGAGTGGTACCAAAGTCCAAAGGCAAGTGTTGCAAGCCCCCAGGACGAGCGCCCAACTTTCAAGCCAGTTTTTTTCATAGTGGCCAAATTGTATAATTACATCATCACGTGATGCACTGCAGCCCAAAAAGACTTTTTCCCATAAGCTAACATTGTGAAAGAAGTGTCTGTAGAATGGTGGATAAATTTCTTTGAGCGTCACAACCCCGCAAAGTGACTCGTTTCACTGTCATAACTGGAGTCATTCGGTCCAATTAAATATAACATTTGGAAAGTGTAGAAGAGCTGCATGATGAAATTATTTTATCCCCATTCAGGTTAGCTGGGCACTAACCGGAAGTCTCTAGTGCACACGCTCTATGGGCCACACAACATGGAAGTTCTGGGTATTTCATACCAGGGAAGCAGAGCTTTTTTGGCTTCAAAACGCCACTGATCAGCTTCTCTAGACATGAATGGGGCTTCACCTCCAACACTGTGTCTTATAACTGCAATCTCTGGTGTTACGGACTTTTCTATTCAAAATGTCTTAAGTGAATTGTCTCCTCTTATAATGTCTCCTGGCTAATCAAACATGAGCAAAGAGGTGGAGCATGGGTGGAGCTGAAGCAACCTTGTTAGTTAAACGACCCCACCTAGCAGGAAGCTACCAAGCTAGCCAAGGCTAACAAGCTTTCTGTGATCACACACAAAAAGAAGCAAATTTCATTTGTGGTTTTCCAAGTTACTCGTGAGTTTGACCAGGGTTTGATTTGCCCCAAATAGTCAGAATACCTTACTGTTACCTTCAAACCATGTGCTTGTGTGCACTTGTTTAACATGCGAAATGAACATTTTCAGCAAAGATTAAACTATCGTCTTGTGTATAGTCATGTGTTAGAGAGTGTGTGTCTAGATGTTCTTTTGTGTTCAACATATTTGTGTGTGGCTTAAACTTAACATTCAACAATCAGCTATTATTACATCAACATTGTGAGACTTATAACAGTAACACAGAGAAAGTGTGTGTGTGTGTGTGTGTGTGTGATGAGCCATTGGCTCAACTTTCCCCAACATCACTGGCACATTTTAACCCACAACCTCCATTTTGACAAAGCTGACTAAACAAACTTCTACTTATTTAAGATACAGGATTAACTTTACAAACATGATGAATTTACTTGGCATGACAATAATCTTTTTTTTTTTGCTCTTGTTTGCTCACTGCTCTCTCCATGTGCTTCAGTCCAACATGAATTCAATAATGTGAAATATACTTCCTTAATTTGTGGTCACATGACTACCTTTGTTTATGGTTACCTAGATACAGGGGGTGGCTCATTTTACCCACTGGTTCGACTTACCCCATTCTCCCCTATGTTGAACTTGCTTCTTAGTACAGGCCCCTGCAGCTGCTCCAGTCTGTTAGTCCAACTAACTGCACAGAAAGCCATATTGTTTCCCTAAAATTTGCATTAAAACTCTCCAAAAGGCACCAAGACCACAAATGCAGCTGAGAGGTCAGTACTGGAGTTAGTTTGTGACTAGCTGTCACTCAAAGCAGCCACACCCTTAATTATGCATAATTTAAACAAGTGAGTTGAATAAAAGTTCACTGTACTCAGCTACAGTCGTCATGAGCGGGGAAATTAGCTATAGAGAGTAAACCAGTTTTTTGTACCAGGCTGTAAACATGTTTATTTCTGCTGTAAGTCTGGGAATTTTAACATGGGCTCTTATGGGCTCAAGTGGCCTTTCGTGGAACTGCAGTTTTTTGTACTTCTGCATTGGCTTCATTTTTCAGCCTCTCACACACTGATAGCTGTTGTTCATGAGATGGAACCTGAGACTTTCTGGCACCAGGATGGATCCCTGCAACTGCTACTCTGCCAGAGGAGTTAGTGTTCTATCTAGGGGTGGCTAAAAATAAGACCGCACTAACAGATAACATTAAAGCATTTACTGCAGGAGATGAATTATTGCTGTTTGTCTCTCAGGAGGGGAGGTGTGAGTGATCGAACACAGCCGCAACAGCAGCACCCAGCCTTTTCCCTGCATAATCACCAACAATAGTAGTTAATGGCAGTTTGTCACCTGTGGATATCTGATCTGTTTACCCAGACTTAAAAACAGTCTACAGTCAACAATATTTTCACACTTGTGCACATAATTACACATACACACAGACTGCCCAGGGTGGAGAGGCTCTAAAAATAGCTGGTGTCTTGTGATATGTATGGAGAGAACCACTTTTGTGTGAGCCTTACGCATGATTCCAAACATGTATGCGGACATGTCCTCAGACACACACACAAACTCGATGATTATATCGTGTTCTCTCACCCTCAGTAAAAATAGCTCCAGAGCTGGTGTCTGATGCCCCTCAGTCGGTCTCCTTTCCTTCGTCATCAACCCCTAATCTAAAAAACAGGGCCATCCCCAGTGAGAATGTTTCTGCACCAGCTCCTGATGTCTGACATGATGTGAAACACACCCAGGGGTTCTCCGTCCGTTTCTGCTGACCCAGATATCATCCACACTCACTTTCTCCAGTCCAGCAAAGTCACCTTGACCAGGCACACAGAGGGAGAGCTGCTGCTATTCTGGTCTGCAAAGATCACTCTCTCAAAGCCCTCCATAGCTCTGATTACATAGGAAATATGACAATATGGCTGTCAAAATAAAAGCTTTGCTATTTTTATTTTATTTTCTAGAGCCCTACAAACCATTAATCTGGCCTGACCATCATTTAGAGTCACAGACAGGTACTAGCCCTATCAAAAAACATCCAAACCATATGACACCTTTCACCAACTAATTGATTAACTGACAGTTTTGCAAAGGTTTTGATAAATGCAATAAACGGGCTACAGGCAGAGTGGGATCTGGAGCAATTTAAATACAACACACTGTTGGACACAAAGGCTACTACAATAAGAAAAAAACACAGCATTAAAGGGGATCAATGTAACAATTTGTATTCATTTCCTTGTCATTTCATTGGCCATATGTGAGAAGATTGTAAAGTGACATGAAAAATGAGACCTTCCCCGTCTCTCTCAGTTGCCTTTATAGTGTATGATTTGTTTAAAGCAACACTATGGAGCTTTTTTCACCTTAAACTAACAGCTTCAAAATGATTTAGGGTGAATGGTGTCACGTGTTACATACATGTTTACGTCAACATACAACCCACTGAGCAAAAACTATCCAGAAGACGTTAATTCAATGTTTTTGACAACATCAGAAAAAAAGACATCCAGTGGAGAGCCTGAATGAAAGATTTTTAGACTTCTTTTCAACGTTCACTATTGATGTCCAAGTGACATCCTTACAGTGTTCAAAATGTAAACATTTTTGACATTTTTTCATGTAATTTTAGACTTCTTTTCAACCTCAGTTACAGACTTCTCAAGAACTTCTTGTGGTTCAAAATGAGAGTTGTTGTAATGATTAAATTTTACTTCATGTACTTCAGGGTGGATTTGAACCCTGAGCCTCAACTACAGTCACCCTCATGGGACATGCACTCTACCAGGTGATCTATTTATCAGCT
Organism: Pagrus major; assembly: GCF_040436345.1. NCBI lineage: Eukaryota > Metazoa > Chordata > Actinopteri > Spariformes > Sparidae > Pagrus > Pagrus major. The sequence continues at coordinate 14,232,740 of NC_133232.1, read as the reverse complement.
TTCATAGATATCATGTTCCGGTCATCTAACCTTGGGTTAGGGTTAGGCAAATTGCAAATTTTAAGTTGTTGAATGCTGCTGGACTGTGGATTTCTACACTCCAAAGGATGTGACTTTGTGCCTTGAGTGCTTCGTCTCAGTACCTCTCCGATCCGCTAACAGAGAGCAACAGCAGCTAATGTTGGTTTTAGAAATGAGTCCAGTAACATAAACTAATGACCGACTTCCAGCACAACACAGAAGTTCCACAGAAGAACAGAGATTCACACAAAATGTAAATGTTAAAGGGTAATGCCACCAAATGTACACATTAAAGTGTTTTTACAAGTGGAGTGAAGTGCTGCATATGTGAAAAAAGTAGTATAAAGCCTAAAGGGGCTGCAGAAGCTTCATGTAATCTGATTCATTTGGGTTAAATTGCATTGTGGGCAATGTAGGCGCCAGGTTTGAAAAGGAAGAGGAATGTGGAATAAAAAGGTGATATCTCTGGTCCCGCTGTATCCAGTTGGATCATTAGTTTTTAAACAGTGTTAATGGACTGCAACGTTAGACCAGCAAACTGTTTTCACAACCTGGTGCCTACATCACCCACAGTGCAACAGTGAGTGACATAAACACAATTTATCAGATCACATGCAGCTTCCTCAAAAAGGCTTTATACTACCTTTATTTCCACATGTGCAGTAGTACTACACCTTAATGTGTGAAACTGGTGGAGTTACCCTTTAATCTAATGCTAATTTGGAGTTTTACTTTAAGTTAAATAATAATAATAAAAAAAAGAGTACTCAGTGGTGAAAAGTGATCAGATGTAAATGATATGAAGGCACAAACAAACAGAGACATGCATCATCAGCAGCTCCTCTGTCACACTGCCAAATGTGTTCAGTCACATGTTGTACTGTATTATTTATTCGATGCATTCACTTCGTCACATGAACATTTCTCCATGCTGTGTGTCTGATGCTGTTCCTCCTCCTCCACCTGAACATGAACCAGGATCAGCTCCGCGTGGGGTTTTATTTTTGTATCCCCGCTGTTTCCGGTCCTGGCTCAGAGCTCGGTCCTGTCCACAGTCAGCTGTTAGTCTGGACATGTCGCCGGTGTTTCACACTTTGTGTGGACTTCCAGTGCGTCTCTGAGCACTCCGCCGGCTCTGACGGACCGGGAGGACTCCGTGTGATATCCGCTGCCAGTTTCATCCACTTGGGTCGACATGGAGCCTCCGGACTTCGAAGCCATGAACTTCACGGTGGAGCCTCAGGCGGCGCCGTACCCGCTGTGTGAGGAGTGGAGGGACGGCTCGGAGGGCTCCGTCTTCCACCTGGCTCACATCTTCCTCTTCCTCGGCTTCATGGGCGGCAGCGGGTTTTACGGTCTGCTCTACCTGTTCACCTTCCTGACGCTGGGCTTCTTCTGCTCCACGCTGTGGGCATGGTCGGACCTGTGCACGACGGACGCGTTCCTGTGGAGCTTCGCGCTGTTCGGCGTGTGTTCGGGACAAGCCCTGCATGTGGCCTACAGGCTGAGGAGCGTCTCCTTCGAGAAGGAGTTCCAGGAGCTGTACGGCTGCCTGTTCAAGAGACTGGGGGTGTCGCTCACACACTTCGGGAAGATAGTGGCCTGCTGTGACGCAGAGATCCACGACATCGACAAGGACCACTGCTTCGCCATAGAGGGAAAAACCCCCATTGACAAGCTGTCGGTGCTGCTGTCCGGCAGGTGACCTCACCTCTAGTTGAGTTTGTTTAAAGGAGCAGTCTGTAGATTTATGTTAGAAATGTTAATGAGCAGAGGAAGATGTTCATTGGCTGATTATTTTCTGCCTAAACAAACTAAATAATCAAACTCTCTTTGTTTCCATGACTGAATAAACAAACTGACCTTAAAGGACAATACAGTTTATACTGTTATACTTTGTTTATATGTGGCGGACCCTGCCACCTTTCTAGCTTCAAACAGTGTTCTGGGACCTTATTTTCCTCTGAGAACAGCTCGTTTATTCACTGATGGAAACAGTTTGTATCATTGCCTCATTAATATTGTACATCATGTATCTTTAGGTAATAATATATGAATCAAAAGACAAAAATGAACACAGTATGAAGTTTCCACTCAGTTCAGCATCATTATTATTTGAAAGTCCAGCTGGGTCCCAATAGAGTAGTTGAATTATAAACTATACACATTTAACAGCTGGTTATAGTGAAATAAAGCTTTTGTTGTATAAAATGGCAGTTTAGCCAAACTAAAACTGGATTGTAGGCGCTTTAGCTCGCCTCCTATATTGGCCAAAATACCCTAATTCACACATGTATTATTTGTTGCACTAAAGAAACGCGAGGTGAAATTTTTCGTGCATCTAGATTACATACAAAGTCAATAAGAAGGTGTGAATGATGCGAACACATGAAATTTGGGCAGCATTACATTATTTGCGCATTCATGCGAGTTGAAAATATTAAACTCAAGTGAGAAATGTGGGTGACACTTTGTCTTGAACGTCTATCAGCGTTGACATTCAGACTGACGTCATGACATTAATGTCCAGACATTCATGAACAGCAATGGAGGACAGGATATGAATCACTACTGGTGGTTGTTTGCAGGAGGAAGAATGGAGGTTCTTTGTTGTATTTTTTTATTGACTTTTTCTTCTGTATCCATATATTATATTTCACTTATTCAATTTATTATTTTTACACTCTCCTCTCAGCAGTCATTAGCAGTTACTTCCAAACCTTTTCTGCTACTAACAATATACACACACACACACACACACACACACACACACACACACACACACACACACACACACACATTGCCTCTCAACAGCCTCAACATACAGTGCAACATACCAATTTGTTTTTGCTTGTATGTTTTTTGTCTCATCTTGCTGTCTCTCCATTGTTCTCCATGTTTTTTGTCTTTTTTCTTCTTTCTTTTATTGCACATAGTGTCGTTATGATCATGTCTCTTACTTATCTTGTGTCTCATTCTTTAGTAAAAAATAAGTCCAAACATTCACACCTGCTCTGCAGAGAGAGCGAGAGAGAGAGAGAGAGAGAGAGAGCGAGCTGCTCTCTGGTATTACCTCCCTCCTGTAAACACACTGATTGTGATGTGGCCCTCTCCTGTTTAACGTCGGCCTACTTATGCTGTTGTTCTGTACTAACTCATCAGTGCACCTGCTTGTTGCGATGTCATTCGGTGCACGTTGGTTTAGGTAGGCTACATAATAAGCTTCCTCCACTCGCGGCTCACCTGCTGTTCTGACAGCAGAATCGCAGGTGAGAAATCCTAAATGCAAGGTGAGTTTTTCAGTCAGCTTTATAAAAGACTCTGCTGATTGAAAAAGGCAGATAACATTGCTGGTAGAGAGACAACAGAAAGCAGAGAGAAACAGAAAAGAGAGTCAGTGTGTGCATTAAGGCGGACAGTTAGAGCAACACTAACTCTGAAAGTGAAAAGAAAGATAGTTTGAGATTCTCAGGTCAGGCCTATATGTTATAATGTATCCCACACTAGTTAATATCATTTATTCCATCTGTTCTCCTGCAGAATCCGTGTGACTGTTAACGGAGAGTTTCTGCACTACATCTACCCCTTCCAGTTTCTGGATTCACCTGAGTGGGACTCTCTCAGACCTTCAGAGGAGGGTGTATTCCAGGTTCATTTGAGCTCATGTGCATGTACAGAAAGACACATTTACCCAAGCCTGTGTCAGCAAGGTCAAGCTGTTATCCTGCAACCCTAGTTTCAGGGTCATAAATCTTCATGAGCCCAACAAGCGTGTTTATGACTCACTCACTCCTATCAGCAGTTACTGTGTGTGTCCAAAGCCTGATATATCTTATTTCTTAGCGCCATAGACCTTTTATAGACCTTTTTCACAGCAGTGATGGTGACAAAATGGTGTGAAAAGTGTAGGTGTAATGACATTATTGACGACTGAATTAGGTGAGGCACTTCCAGGGTCCCGGTGCTGTGAATGGTGGGGCACTGAATGGGATTGAGCCATTGTTAATATTGTTGTTATTGTCAATGCTTAACCTGTGCTCTACCTGCTGTGGCAAGTTATAAGGCCTGTTGTGAAAAAGATCCCTTGTTGACAAAAACAAAAGAAATACATCAGTGCCATACACTGATGTTTAAGTAACCTTTAATAAAAACTACAGTGGAATTACTAAATATTTATTTAAAAAAATGAAGTTTGTATATTTGTGATTGTGTGTTGTTTACCAACAAAACTGTCAAATGAGGTTATTATGTACAATTAATTTTGGGAACAAATCCCACTGATGACTGATGACTCATGAATGTTAGTATTAGAACATAGTATTTCATCAGTTTGATGAATGATTTGAATATCAACTCAAAGGGAATGTTCGTCCTAAGTTTGATCTGGGGTTGAATCGGCCTGTGGACAGAACTACAAGATCAGATCCAAGTTGTAATGAAGTGAAATGACCCTTTAACGAACATGTATGACTGTCAGCTTGTGTCCTGTCAGCACCAGCTCTCTGTGATCATTTATTCCTTCTCTTTCTTTCTTCACAGGTGACCCTGCGTGCTGATAACCCCTGCCGGTATGTGGCGTGGAGGAGGAAGAAACTCTATCTGCTTTTTGCTAAGCATCGTTACATAGCCAAGATCTTTGCCCTGGTTGTGCGCAATGACATCGCAGAGAAGCTGTACTCCCTCAACGACAAGGCTTTTGACGGGTCCGGGCACCGCTATGATCTCCGCTTACCAAGTTACTGTCACATGCCAGGGACTGAATTAGAAAAAACAGATGCCTTCCTGCAAGTGCCGGTGCAGGGTGAGAGGACTGCCTGAACACCCACACACACACACACACACCAACACACTCACACACACGCACGCACACCAGCACACACACACCACTCCACTTAAACACTTGAGTGACTCACTGCATGGAGGAATGGGTGTTTGTTACTATAGGTGGGCAAAGCAGAGTGTTATTTGTGCCATGTAGGGTGAGGGGGTGTCAAACTGTTACATTTACCCCCATAATCATCAGATCTCAATATGCAAATCAGGTAGATGGAGCTGGCAGCCTTGACAACAAATGTGGTGTGCCGGATCAAGAGGATACTCTTGAGGGATTGCTTCAGCGCTCAGGTGACTGATAGATATGTGTTGGCTACTTGATGGTTGCCTTGCAAACGATGCTGATGTTCATTGCTAAGGTCATTTTTTGACAGGCAGTTGAGATAGCAGAAAGAATTAGGTAACTTTTAACATCTGGGCAGACTGGCACTGAATGACACATCGGTTTTAAGATCAATTCACTTTAAACTTTGTTTTCACGACACTCTATTTTTTTGCCACTGGGCACAAAATCTCCCAGGAAATGAAGGCTGACTGGTGGTGCAGTCAGGCTGGCAGCCTGGAACCATTACAGACTAAATGAACAAATGAACTCACGTGTCCTCTGTCGTTGTTGGTAGGTACTAAACTGAAGAAAATGGAAAGGGATCCAGTTGTCTTTGCGGCAGCAGAGCCAACAGTAATTTTGCTTGGAAACACTGGCGGTGGAGAGGTTGTCTATTTCTACCTTAGCATTTTTGTCATTTGTTTAATACATACACAACAGAAATTTGTGATTTTCAGGGGAATTGGTGCCGAAATGATTTGTTGACATGTAACAGATATGGCCTCTGAGCAAAGTTGGTCTTTGTTTACACAAATCCAGTTAAGTACTCAAAGTAGATGAGTCATCGTTACTGCAGTGATGTCTCGTTACTTTTACTTTCTGTGTAATGTTACTTTTGACAACTCTGTCTAGAAAATCATGAAGAATCTCTCCAGCAGTCAGACAGTAGCAAATTTCAAGTTTGGAACAAAACTGAAAGTGAAATACACAAGCCTTAAGTTCATGAGAAGTGCCGCTGTCTGAGGCCATAGCCTACACTTTACATTGATTCCCTGGGACCCATATTGCGTTTATTATTGATTTATTAATATTATTATAAATGTAATTTTGACCTGTTATGGAGTTGGTATTTTGTTAGTCATAGCCAGGTGATTCATGGAATAGTCTTGTATTCGTACCGTAGTATATGACACAGTACTAAGCAGCTAAATTGAGGTGGATGGTCAAGTTTTTTCTCTATTTGTCTATTATCTATACATCATAACCAATGTCTAATATGTAAAATATGAATAATGTTGAGATCGACGTCCATATTAGGTACCTTAATCAGTAAGTGGAGGCCACTGTCTAATGTCTTTAATCCCACCACCCATGCTGCTGTCATTGCTGCAGCAGTGGCAGTAATGGCGGCAACGCGAAATGGTGGAACCACCTGATAACATTTTAAACATGCTGAAGTGCACAGTCAGTAAATTGTTTTTATGTCATTCATGTGTGGCGAGCCAACAGGAAGTTAGACAGCTCTGGCAGAGGGAGTCTTTAATATGGATGCTCTGTTCAAGTGGAAGCCACTTCTCCTCATACATTCATGGTGCACAGACACTGTGACCAGATGTTAAAATGAAGACGCATATTTTCCAAAAGGTTGAACTACTCCATTAAGCTGGTAGTTTGGTGAATAATTTGGTGACTCATTATGATGGTTGTATCCAACTCGAAATCGTCCAAGTGAATTATGGACCAGCTACTCTTGACTGTGCGTAAGGGAATATTTTGTAGCTGTAGTGAAATCCTGTCTAACCACTGGTTTCTGTCTGGGGTTGTACACATTATAGTGAACTAAGCCAGCAACTATAATGATAAATGAACTTTATTTATATAGCACTACCGTCCCTCCAATTTGTGGATGACCGCTCTACCTCCTGAGCCTCAGCCACTGTGAATTTCTTGAATTATCACTTGCTATCCAGTCCTGGACACCAACATTCTGTCTGAGCACCTTTTAGGTAATTAACCAGAAGAAAAAACAATTAGGAAAACTTGTATTAAAAGTGCCTGATTTGTTCCTTTTACTCTGTGGTTTTAATCACATACTGAAGCAGAACAGAAGACACTCCAGCTGCAGATCTTCAGTGTTTTCAGTCAACTCAACATCCATTTAAACTTCACACAGTGCAGCACTTTGACTGAGGAGCTCATTGATCTCAGTGTCTTCTGACCGGACTGTTGATTAAGATCAGTGTGCACACGTCTACATAAAGGTTTGACTATAGCTGAGAACACTCTGTGTGTTTATAGACTTCAGATTGTGCTGTAAGGTGAAACTGAACCTAAAGACAAACAGCTGTGCTTAGCAACTTTGTTTACAGCCATTCACTCATGCTCTCACTGAAAGGGACTTACTTGTATGTATACATACATTATGAATGTATAAAGTGAAAGGAACAGGTGGCTGCAGATGTCTTAACTGTTTGATGTGTAATGTTGACAGAGTAGATCGGTGCCTTTGTGAATGTAATAGTGTGCAAATGTAAATGTGGATGTAAACAGATGAATTATATTGTACTGTAGAAATAAATGATACTTTATATTACTGTGTAGATGTTGTGATGGTTGCATTTAATATTCAGTGAATTGACCACAGTAGTTTAACACAATAAACTTTTTGAACATTGATTTTGCAGACCTACAGGCAAAATACATGTCCAATGTGAAATGTGTTAAGTTGTTTTTTATTTGCAGTGATTTTGTAGAATATCTTTATTTGAAAAATTGTGGAATAGGAATGAACTGATGTTTGTAAAAAATATCCATCAAGCCATGTTTGTCCCCTAATCCGGGGTCGGGTCGCTGTGGCAGCAGGCTCAGCAGGGTATTCCAGACGTCCCTTTCCACAGCAACACTTTCCAGCTCCTCCTTGGGGATCCCGGAGTGTTCCCAGGCTAAATGAGATGGATAATCCCTCCAGCGAGTTCTGGTTCTGCCTCAGGGTCTCCTGCCCGGGAGGATCAGATGCTTGAAACCACCTCAGCTGGCTCTTTTTTTTTCGACATGCCAATTGAGGTGGTTCGACGAAAACTTATATTCCAAGGTATCAAAGTATTCAGTTCATCTTCCCAAAAGGAACAGACTGGATGGAAGCAAGCAGGAGGCCTGTGCTATTTAACATTTAATGATATATTGTGTTATTTGTCTGTGTTATGGAGAGCCATTCCTGACACCTTGTACTGATCCATTTTTAGTTTCCATTTCCAGTGAGAAATGAGAGCTCAAAGCAACTCATTGATTTCAAAAGTATCACAAATTTCACCATAACGGAATTGAAGGTGTGAAAAGAAATCACCTGCAGTACCTGGTAAATCATTAATTAGAACATTTCCCTTTCTCTGAAGTGTTCCCCATCAAAACCATTCCCCATCAATTCACAGCTCTGATTCATTTATAGAACTTGATTTTGGATCACGTGGGGTGTCTGGAGGGTGATACTGGAAACTCAAACAAGCCTTCAACACATATTTAAGTAAGGAAGAGAGATTACCCAACCTTAAGCTCAGTTTGTTCCATTGTCATGCAGATGGTTCAGTATATTTGTGGGCCTTGAGTTAAGTTTACTTTGTCAAAATAATATAAGTTGCACGATAAAATCCTTACAGCAAAGGAATACAATAAATACAAAGTAATAAAATATGTTCCATATAAACATTAAACATTTAATAATAGTGTCATAAAAAATGTTTTTTATTTCCAATAGCCTTCTTATAGGTTGTTTTGTTTAAAATAAGTCAAACTGCTTGCAAATGACAAAAATAAGATGATGAAATAACCAACAATTGAGTACATTTATTTGCACTCCTATCTTAAATTACCATCAGTTAATTTCTCAGAGTGGATTCATTCAATCAGACAAGTTTTAAGACTGCATTACCATCAGTGTACAGGCCGTTACTGCATTACGATGTAGCAGAAGAATTACTGTAAAACACTGGGTCATTGCAGAGTTTAAAGATGTTTGGTTATAGAAATACAGCTAGCACAGTTCTGTGGTGGATTCTTAGTATTTTATATTTGTATCCCTCATTGCATCCTAAAGACAGACTGTTAGCAGAAGAAGTTGTGTGTTCTGATATTTTAACCGTCAGCATGTCAACATTCATGTTGCACAAAATAAATGCAGCAGCCGATTTCCACGACATAGCCAAGTGCTTTAAACCTAATGTATTTGTCATTTCCACAGTCTTTTCTTCCAAAAAGCAAAGAGGAGTGGCAGCCACTGCAGCAGTTGTTTCCCAAAAAGCAAATTAGGTGGCAACTGCTGGAGATGGACAGAGAGTCGCTGTAGCTAACCCTTTTTGTTTCACCTGTTTGTGAATAGACAGATGTTTCGATATAAGCAGGGAAGTGATTCAGATGGTTGAAAACAGGCATGTGAACATTAGAATGTTAAATTATGACAGTGACAAAAAAGTCTTTCATTCACACACTTAGAATCTGTTTTGCTGTTTTTAGTTAATAGCAGGTTTAATTAAGGTGATCTTATTCAAGCCTGCTGTGTGTCCTCGTCGGGAACGATGAATCTATCTCAAGGTGATACTGTTCACATGATATTCAATGTGAAGGTTATTGTGTCACTGTCTATGAAATGGAAGTAACCTGTATGTTCCCCTGGGGTGGACTGGAATAATAACTCCTGGGAGGACTTTAACATCAGTCCAGGCAGACCTCTTGAAATATTTTTCTGTTTACTGTCTTTTACTTTTGGTTCAAACATCTAAAATCTAGTTAAAAACAGCCAAATGTCTTCACTGTCAGGGGTGAGTCAACTGCATTTCCATAGTTATATAGTTTATATAGGCTGTATTGTGTTTGTGCACTTTATGAATGATCGTTTCACAGCTGATGTTTCCTCTGACATGACTTATGGTGATCACCATGACGCTCTGGTACCACTGAGTAACTGGAGACAGAAAGAAAAGAGTATACAAGATTAATACTGTGCTAAAACACACCTCCTGCTTTTCTACATAGCATGATGACATTTTTGTTAAAACAATGAGTCAACTCAGAAAAGGCAGTAGCAGTATAAAGTCCTGAGGGCGGCTCCACTACTCCGTTTTTTTCTCTTTTTGAAACACCATCCACACACCCTGCTCGTGAAGCTTTTAACAGCACTTTCCTTCCTCCCCTGGCTTTTCTCAGCTGTACTCTCCACCCTGCTCTCTACACTTCTGTAGCTGTGGTGTGTTGCTCTCTGTTTGATATAGCCATTTCATTAAGCTTTTTATTTCTGGCACCACACTGGCAGACCAGTCAGCTCAGCCAGGTCACCGGGAATTCTCCTAGTTCTGCTGATGGCCAGTCCAGGCCTGATGTTCCCAAGTATTCACGTTACACTTTACAGGCAGTCAGAGTTAACAACAGGAACACTTTGTGGTACCTACCTCGTCTTCAGGTAGTATTTGGAAAAAATTGACATTGTTCATCCAAGTGGTTTGCCAGGCAGGCTACAGACTCCATGGGAAAGTAATTACAGCTAAAGTTCTTATCACCATGCTCTCATTTATGTTGAAACTACCAATAGGTCCAGGAGTCAAAGAAACAATGCACACTACACTTTGCAGGCAGTGGACAGGTAATTATGGGTTAACTACATTCACAGTATGAGTCCAAACACCTTTGTATTAGCTGCTAACGACCAAACCTCTTTAATCTGCAAGAATGAGCTTTGTAATTACCCAGTACACAGTTACAATTTACCTTGGTAATTAAACTTGTCATCATGTTTTATAATTTCTAAGCAAATAAATGTACAATTTGTAATTTCTGCCACTAAGGGACTCCCTATCAGAACAAAACATGAGACATCTGCAGTGTTTGTGGAAGGAGCCTCTGCTAAGAGCCAAGGATGTTACATTAAAATCTGGACACAGTGTCGGAGGTGGAGCGCCGTTCATTCATATGAAAGCTGCTCAGGGGCGCATGAAGCCGAAAAAGCTTGACCTCCCGGGTGTAAAAGCACCCAGATCCTCTGTGTTGTGCAGTCCATAGAGCATGTGCACTAGAGACTTCCACTGACCAACCTGAACAACTTGAACGGAGATATAATGATTTAATCGTGCAGCTCTTCTAGACTTTCCAAAATGTATTAGACCGAATGGCTCGAATTATGACTGTGAACCAAGTCATTTTCCACTGTTTTACAGACGCTTCTTTCACCATGTAAGCTTATAGAAAAGAGTCCCTTGGGCCACAGTGCATCATGTGATGTTGTAATTACACGGTTTGGCCACTACAAAAGTCAGCGCTCTTCCTTGCTTGGTTGCTTAATTAAGAGCGGGCTAAGTGTTTGGGCTGAACCAGACCTGAGGAATAAACAGTCACATTGAATTCTGCTCTGATCTGGAGCAGTTTACTGACGGGAGAGCTCAAGAGGTCTGTGTATCAGCCTGACTGCAGCAGCGATCAGCGGACGTGACCTCCATTATCGGTGTCACGTTGCTGTAATGTTGACTGCTGACTGCAGCTGGATGGGAAACATACTTTATGTCATGGAGGCATTACAGAGAAGAGAGGGGACAGAAGGGAGAGAATCACACTGATCAGTGCTGGATAGTGAGAGTTGACCTAAATTTAAACACACACTCTCTCCTTGTGTGCCCTTGCTGGCTAATGTTAGCTCATGGCTAATGTATTAAAGTAATCTGGCTGTTAAACACAAATGGCCCTGCAGTCAAACTCACTTTGCTGTTGGTTATTAGAACATTTAACAGCCTCCACAGCTGATGAAAAACATGTTGACACACCACGTAGTTCTGTAGTTTAAAATGCAGTCTGGTTCGCTACAGGCGACCTGATCAAACACTTTAATGCAGGAGTAAAAAATGTATCCCTAAAGAGTTATTTTTCAAAACATGCATGTCTCTTTATTTTACATAAAAATCAGATAAGTCAGTAAATGTAATGGAGGAGAACACATGAGGAAGTACTTGGACTGAATGAAGCAGTCTCTCCTTCACTGTCCGCCTCACTGACAGTGCAGCTCTGTCTCCCCCTGTCGGAGCTGGCGGTCACTGCAGGAGCGCTCCTGTCGCCTTCTTGCCCATTTTAGTCTTTCCCTGTCAGCTGTGAGGAATGTGCGACGCACATTGTGCAGCCCCCCATCTGAGGGTCCAGCCTGCAGTCAGCAGCAGTGTCTCAAGTCCTTCACAGGAATCATTCCTCCTGCTCAGCCCCACCGGCTCCTGCTCCTCCTGCTCCTCCTGCTCCTCCCGCTGCTGCTGCTGCTCAATCGGTGAGTACCTTCCTAACGAGTCGTTCTCATCTCGGTACTTTGACGAGCAGTTAGAAAGTTGCAGCTGTGAGAAATTCCTGTGAGGGGGCTGCATGTGAATCCCCTCATCTATTTTTATATGTGAGCCCTCCCAGTGCTGCAGCACATCAGCCTGAGAGGGAACAAACTGTTTGGTTGTTGGAAAGGAAAAGAAATCACTTTTCAGCTGAGTTACGGTGTTCAGTAATGATGCCATGTCTCCACTTCATGTTTGTGTTGAACACTTAGAGCCAAATATTTATATTGGAGCTTTCCTGCAGGCCTGTTGAGAGATTTCTGCCAATACAGTATTTCATAAAAACTGGATCCAATGTTCATCCAATGAAAAGAATGAAAGTAATCAAGATTACAGTTGCATTTAAAAAGTTTAAAGGAGCACTCTGTAGTTTGGGGGCAGAAAAGATATGTTAATGAGCAGAGAAAGATGTTCATTGGCTAAATATTTTCTGCCTAAACAAACTAAATAATCAAACTCTCTTTGTTTCCATGACTGAATAAACTGAATAAACAAACTGCGTTAAAGGACAACACACTTTATACTGTTTACTTTGTTTATATGTGGCGGACCCTGCCGCCTTTCTAGCTTCAAACAGTGTTCTGGGACCTTATTTTCCTCTGAGAACAGCTCGTTTATTCACTGATGGAAACAGTTGTATCATTACCTCATTAATATTGTACATATTAAAACTACACAGTGCTCCTTTAAAGACAACTAACAGAATGAATTGTTGTGGTTGTCCAGGGTTAAAACCTGTGGTGCACTCAAACTGCTCGTGAGGAAAATGAGTTCAAACCTTCAAAATTGTTTCATTTTGTCACAAAAGTCAATATTTCCATAGAAGGAAACATGTATAATTATTTGGCCACCAGTTGGTGTTTGTTGGTTTTTCATACTTGGCAGGGAGACTACAGTCATTTACATGTCACAGACAACTGAAGCTAAAAAAAACCCTTTATGTCTCAGCCACTCTGCACTTCCTGTCAGCACCACAGAGCTTTTCAGCCTCTTTGTGCTCATTTCTTTTATCATTTTCTAGCTCTGCTCTCAAGCAGCTGTTTTCAGTAACACATCTCTGTGCTAAAGGCTACAGACTGCCTGCATCAGAAAACAGCAGACAGATACTACTTCATGTCATACGTTTAAGACTTTGAATCACGATCGTCTACAGCCCCCTGAATGTCTCATGAAATATAAGCCACAGATACTGGAAGTGTCTCGCTGCTACCAGGGCTGTTTCCAGCTGTTTTGGGGCCCTGTGCAGAGTTTGGTTTGGCGAACAATATTTTGATGATGATTGAATAATTTTTAAAATGATTGTGTCACCAAGTCTCACAGCACACAGACAGCTCTTGTTTTATATTCTTATTTTATATTTCCACTAATGTTGGGGCCAATCAGGACAGGATTTGGAACTGTAATTCAGGACTATCCCATAGTTTACAGGACGTCTGGTCACCTCAGTGCTGAGCCAATGCAACAAACTGCTCTCCCTCCTGCTATCAGACACACCTGTTGTCAGTTCATTCAGTCAGTTCAGCAGCCCACTGATATCCCAACTTTATTTCAGCATCGGGGCCCCCTGGGGGCTTCAGGGGCCATGCAGCCGTGTAGTTCACATATAGCAAGAAACAGCTATGGCCGCTACAACATGTCTCCCACCTGTCAAAAAGTCAAAAATGACTGCAAAGTTTGACCGCTATTGGCAGTTACATCTAAATAAAAGCCAATATTAGCTCTAATTCAGTCCATTCAGCTGATTCAAATAAAGATTTACACTGTTATCTGGTTTTACTTGTTCACAAAACCTTGAGAAATATAACATAACACAACACAACACAAAAGATTTTGGCAATTTAGGTTTTTTGTGTCTTGTGACAGCAAGGCTAGTGGGTAATCATCCTGTAATTATAATAATACTAATGATTCTTTAAAAGATCATTCTTACTGTACTGCTGACTTTGAAAGAATGCAGCAAAAATAAGCATAGAACTGGTGAACAGTATGGACCAATAATTGTGCCTCTCCAGCCAGATATCTTCAGTGGAGACCAAAACAGAGCTCAAAGGATTGTGAATTTTGAATGAATGAATGAATGAATGAATGAATGAATGCTAATGTTGCTGCCGGAGGTGTAAATATGCAACTGTTTGCAAACGTGTTTGCCGCGGTAACTTAGGAAAATGTGAGATATGGCTGAACTTTTACTTTCACACATTCAAAAATGAACGAACATCATCAACAGGGTGAAGAAACCACAGTACTGATGTTCCGTCAAAGACGTCTCTCTACTGTGTTGCCCGTCCTGTCTTGTAATACCACTTTGTAGCAAGAGTGATAATCTGACAGCCCTCGTAGTTTCAGCTCAGAGACGTACGTTAGTGGCCAGTTCGCTACGTTTGACCAGCTCTCACAGCTTTAAGTGTATGAACTGAACCAAATAAAGTCACAAAATGTCAAGAAAGGAGATCATTTTCACTTGTTTTCCAAAAAGAATGAAACCTTTAATGCAGCTATAAGTCACATGAGACAGAAACATACTATAGATTGAATTTACTTTTTAAGGCAGATCGTAATTGATAAACCTTTCAAATGTATTTTCTAACAGGACATCATTTAGTCTAATAGAGCTAACAAACACATGAATAAATGAGAAGCTATATTCAACACACACTGTGAGCAGCGTGTTACCCAGAAGCCCAGAGCCATTCATCATCCTCCAATCACATTCTCTCTAACCTTGTCCTAGTCTTCAAGGATGTCCTCTACTCCGGAGCTGCCCTCCTTCCTCTTCACCACGCTGCCCCCCTTCCCCTCGGCCACTCCGGGAGTCTCTGCTGAGCCCAATGCCACCTCATGTCAGGAGTGGGAGCAGGCCCACCACCTCCTCTTTCATCTGGGGAACCTGTCCCTGCTGTTGGGCCTGGTCGTCCCCACCACCCTGGGCCTGCACATGATCCTGCTGCGCCTCCTCCTGATGACAGGTCTGTACACGGCGCCCCCTTCCTGTTGGCATTCCTGTGTGATCGTACAGTAGTTAGGCATATTGGAGAACGCTAACTCTATCACAGCCTCAGCAGAGCTTTACTCTGTGCCCTGCAGCTGTCAGTGATAACCACAAGCTTGTTTGGATTCTTTTAAAAGCTGTTGTGCACAAAGAGAGGTCTCTTCAACAGAGCTGAGGCCTTAAAAGGCTCTGACAATAGCAGATAACGGAAGGAGAGAGTGGAGGATGGAAAATCCACTTCCAACATGTTTATCTTCTGCTTGGAAAGAGAGTGGAGACAGGAAGTAGTAGGATTTATGGGTAATGTGGTTGTAATTGTGACAGTTCATTTATTTATATTGCTCTGGCAGAAGTTAGTCTCAGAGGGTTTTACAGAGAAACAGAAACAGCAGAGAGGAAGAGTAAACCAACAGAGCTGCAGCAGGTCATCATGGGAGCTCAATACAGACAGCTCAGTGTTTCATTAGCCCTTTTCACACAGAGACGCCACATTATGGTCGCAGCGGTGGTTCGCCAATTCTCCGCTCTGATACTACCTCTGATACTACCTCTGATACTACCTCTGATACTACCTCTGATACTACCTCTGACACTACCTCTGATACTACCTCTGACACTACCTCTGATACTACCTCTGATACTACCTCTGACACTACCTCTGATACTACCTCTGATACTACCTCTGACACTACCTCTGATACTACCTCTGATACTACCTCTGATACTACCTCAGATACTACCTCTGATACTACCTCTGATACTACCTCTGACACTACCTCTGATACTACCTCTGACACTACCTCTGATACTACCTCTGACACTACCTCTGATACTACCTCTGACACTACCTCTGATACTACCTCTGATACTACCTCTGATACTACCTCCGGAGGCGCATCAGAGGCGGAGGGAAATTTCACCCCTCGCCGCATATGAGACTTTCACACAGAGGCGGATGCGGAGAATTGGCGCAGGAACCCCGCATGCAAACGGCAGTGTGAATGGGGCTATTATTGAAGTCTAGATGAGTCATAAAATCCTACAATTTAATATAAATAAAATATGAAAATAATTGAATCAGTCATTATAATGAACATTTCCTGTGCTGAAGCTGAGTGCTGAATGTTTAGAGCCGGTCTGTTTAACTTCCACAGCCTTAAGTCAACAACATGATACATTTAAGTGACAAATCTGGATTCATTGCACTGATAACACTCAGAAACTTGTGATTTTGTCCTTTTATTTTTAGTGTCTTCACATCATGTTGTCTCATGACTATTAAACTTTGAATCAAACGTTAAAGGTCATTTAACATTTAACAGATATTGTGCCTTAAACGATCCGTCAGGACTTCTGTACATTGTGTCGTCACAGCTCTATTAGTCACTGCCTTCAGCCAACACACCCAGCACGGCTGTGGTTACAAAAATACCGGCAGAGCTGATTTATGTAGAAGAATAGCTCGTCTGGTGTACACGCTAAAAAAGTTTTCTTGCCTACTGGTTTACTTCCTGGTCATATGGCCCACTGAGGCCTCATGGCCCCGCCCATGAGTTCCTGTTTGGCTCATACAGTTCATTGTGATGATGTCACATATTTTAAATCTCTTTTCTCTGATCAGTGGAAGTTGTACAAATATGAAACCTCCGTGAATAAAAAAAATCATAATAGAAAGAGTCATCGTTGACCTCGTTTGCAGTTCGAGGTGTTTCGTCAACAGTTTAACAAAACAATGGTGGAAAATGTTTTAGGCCACTGGATTAAACTGGAAGTAAGATGAAGCAGAGCGGTCGTATCCAGGTCTGAATGAGTACATTCATGGTCTAGACATATTATTTGCTAAATCTACTTTGTGTCTGTATCCCTGTCAGGATGTGGTCTCTTCATTGCGTGGGCGGCTCTGTACAGGTGTAACCTGGATGTGATGGTTTGGAACGTGGTATTCCTGGTGGTCAACTTCATGCACTTGTTCTTCCTCCTGTACAAGCGCAGGCCGGTGAGTTCTTCATCAGCATGCCCTCATTCACATCCCAGCAGTCTCTTTTACATTCAGGCTGTACTGAAATACTGGTCCCAGGTGTCAGGGAAACAGTGTTCATTTATGCTCAGGCTCAGTGATGTCTCGGTCAGGAAGCAGCATGTGCTGCTTTATGGTAATGAGATGCAGATAACCATCCATGGTTGTCACCGGGGATTCAGTGTGAGTAAGGGCCACCGGTGAGCTGACAGAATCAGACCAGGACTTCTCATAATGAGACAGGAAACCCGTCC
This sequence comes from Pagrus major, assembly GCF_040436345.1. Lineage (NCBI taxonomy): Eukaryota > Metazoa > Chordata > Actinopteri > Spariformes > Sparidae > Pagrus > Pagrus major. Next base: position 14,215,237 of record NC_133232.1, on the reverse strand, counting down.
TCCTCAGCCACTGCTACTTTACCAATCCACCAACTCTGTGAATGTGTTCTCACACAGACCGCAGCATTCATGTGGTTTGCTCTTTATGTTAGCTTTCATTAGAAAGATGAGTTGAGGCTGTGTTTCTGCTCTCTCAGATTAAGATCGACAGGGAGCTGCGGTCAGTCTACAAACGAATGTTCGAGCCTCTCCACGTGCAGGAGGCCCTGTTCCAGAGGCTCACAGGACAGTTCTGCACCATCCAGACGCTCAAGAAAGGCCAGGCCTACGCTGCCGAGGACAAGACGTCTGTGGACGAGCGCCTCAGCATTCTCCTCAAAGGAAAGTATGTGCTGTCTGTTTGACTCTGGGTGCAACTGTTGTTCTGGTCTGTGATGGATATGTTTCAGTGACTGATCGTAGTAGAGAAACAATAAATACTGAAATGGATGACATGACAATGACAGACTTAAAGGAACAATTCACCAAAAATGTAAATCCAGTCATCATCTCCTCCCTCCATGCTGATATAAAGTCAGGTGAAGTCTCGTAGTCCACAAAACATTTCTGGAGCTTCACAGTAAAACAGCGTTGCAGCATTCTGCTAAACACCTGAAGTAGCTGGAGACAAAAAAATAAAAATACATTCAGTTCATATAGCAATGTCCAAGCCTCTGGAAGCTCCGACATCCTAAATTGATATGAAAAGACATTAATCCTTTGGCTTCACCAATCAAAACCAAAGCCAGTTTTTTAACATAAGATTGAACTCTTAAAATAACTGAAACGATGAATCATTCCAAGTTTTGACTTTGGAGTTTCTCTGTGACAGGATGAAGGTATCGTACCGAGGCCACTTCCTCCACAACATCTACACAAATTCATTTATCGACTCTCCAGAGTTCAGGTCCACTGAGATGCACCGAGGAGAGAAGTTCCAGGTAATAAGACAAATGTTAAAATGCAGTAAAAGAAATGAACAAACCTCATTTGTGCCATCATTGCTTCATAATCTCAAGGATTCAAAGGCTTTAATCAAAGTTAAATAAGAATTGAACTAATCAGGTCTGACCTGCCTCATCACTGTCAGTTGGACTCACTGATTAATGGGTTTCATATGATCCTTATTTGTTGAAAAACAAAAGTTGTTGTTGTGTTTGATTGACAGGTGACCATCATGGCAGAGGAGAACTGTAAGTTCCTGTGTTGGTCTCGAGAGAGGCTCACCTTCTTCCTGGAGTCAGATACTTTCCTCAATGAGGTGTTCAGGTACCTCATTGGCAAAGACATCACCAACAAACTGTACTCTCTGAATGACCCCACGCTCAGTGACAAGGTGGGTCCAGCACTAGCACTAACACATCAACATCATGCTGTGTAACAGCTATGCTAATGGTGGAGATGATGATGGTGATGATGTCAGTGGTGGCTGTGTCTCAGGCAGTGAAGAAGATGGACCGTCAGCCCAGCCTGTGCTCTCAGCTGTCTATGATGCAGATGAGGAACAGCATGGCCAGCACCAGCGACACCGACGATGTCCTCAACCAGATCCTGCGAGGAGGATCGGCCGGCTCATCGCTCCGTAAGTCTCACTCAACAAGATGTTTCAACCTGTCAACTACAGTGGACACATCTTTGAAAGTCTAAGCAGGAGTACTATGACCCAACCACGGACCATGGACCCCCAAAGCCTGGTGGGTAATTCCATGTCATTATTTTCCTCTCATTCAAAAAGGAAGAGGAGATTCATCATGTAGCTCGGGAATAAGTTTCAAATTCTCTTTTTCTCTGAAAACCAGACAGGTAAAAGCATGTTGTAACTAAATACGATGTAATAAATACTTTTATTGAGATTTTAATTACATTTTTCTTGTACAGTTAGTTCTTTTTACCGAATATTCTGTTTATTTAGGCCTTATTATTTTATAACTTATTTTGTATGTTGATTTAAAATTAGGATATAGAATATAGCCTTTGGTGCATGACGTCCACTGGAGTGGACACACATATTTTCAGTCGCAGAAAAACAATGTATAAGAAAAATATAAAAATGTAGATAGAAGTATTTCTAACATGTTGTTTAGTTGAAAACTATTGTTTCTTCCTCTCTGTTATTTGAATTGTTCCTGAATCACTTTTTATTCCACTGTAGTGGACCAATTAACATATATTGAAAAAGAGTTATTGCCGTGATTTTTCACTTATGTCAGCGTAAAAAACAAACCTTAAAACTGATTACTCTGTGATTTAATCATTCACGTATGAAAGTTTACGTTATGTTTTGCTCAGTTTATGTGACATTGTTCTTGAACCCAAACCTCAAAGATATCAGATTTTTTCATAGAAATAAAAGTAAGTGTACTTTTAAAGCTATTACAGTTAGTATGTGTTGAACTCCGAAGAGATTATGTCATCACTCATTTTTTTCTGATAGCAGTAATAAAAGCATGCGTCGATGGAAAAGAGGTATTTATTTGGAACAAGCTTATTAAGAGAGCCTTTCATCTTTTATCTCCTGGTTCCCTTGTTAATACAAACCTAACATCATGATCACTAATGATCATTGTGCATCATGTTTCCTCCTGTGGATATTTAGACTTTTGACTACCATCTCAGCATAGTAGTATTTTGAGTAGTAGAGTGCATAACTCCGCCAAGGTCCAGCAGTCCCCTTCAATTCAATCAAGCCCAATCCAATATCAAACTGGATAGCCCTGTATCACTCTAAATTTTAAACCATCCTTAACTGTGTAGCCATAATGTAAGCTCACCAGATGTAGGATCCACATCAAATCATACTCACATGTAGATGTTCAGGTTTGGCAAATGCAGCCACAGTGGAGGCAGGCAGGTTGCAAAACCAAAAGCAAGCTTTAATAAACTAAATTGTATCCAAAGAACAAAAAGAATCAGGCAGGGGCAAACCCAAGAACTAATGTAGTACCAAAATACAAAAACTGAGCAGATGAAGAACTGGAAACACCAGCAGGAAGACAGAGGGAACACAAGGAGAACAAACAGAGCGGGGAACAGTTCAGAAGAACACAGGAGACACAGAGCTGACCTGAGGACAAAGACAGACCAAGTGACCAAGAGTGAATGAGAAACGATAAAAGTGAGAAAAAAATCCTGGATCTATCCCTTTATCTGGATCAGAGGCTGTTACACTCAAAAAAATGGATCCACTGTTTGTGGGAAAAAGTCTTTTTGGGCTGCAGTGCGTCATGTGACGATGTAATTACACAGTTTGGCCTCTATAAAAGTCGGCTTGAAAGCCTTGCACTCTTCCTTGAGGCTTGGCAGAGAGCCATCCTCCAACCAACCAACCAACCAACCAACCAACCAACCGACAATTGAAAACAGAAAGTACTTAGAAATGATTAAAAAAGAAATGTTTTCTGAGTCCTGCATGACTGGTGAGGCACATGTTTGCAGCTCACAGAGGCTTTGTAATCTTTTGCTGTTTACTAAGCTTCACTGCTGGCCCGGTGCCTGGTTAGAGCCAGGGTAGTTGCACTTGTTAGTAAAATATAGTGTTTATAAAGATTGGCTGTAAATAATCTGCTGACAGTCTCGGCAACGCAAATGAACGAAGCCACTAGTAATTATAACCTATTAATATGCTCAGGGTAAGCTCCTCACAGACTGTAACCTGTACTGCAATTAGGAAGAGACACGTCACAACATCTGAACAATGGTATAATGAAGCTAATTTACCACAGTTACATTTTTAAGTGTGTCTCCTTCTAAACAATAAGCTATTGTGTTAACCTAACTGCTTTAACAACACTCAGACTGGAACATCTGCTCATTTCTGTGAGCTGCTGTTTGAGCTGATAAGGAATGAACTGGAATCACACATCCTCAGAAAGCTTTCACACATCTCTGCACAATAAACAGGTGTGTTTCCTGACGGGCTGCATGCCTTTCCAAAACTGGTGTCAGTGTTTTTCTGACAGTCTTCCTCCTGTCCCTCCTCCAGCTCTGACTGCTCCCTCAGATTGAGCCATTCCCTGAATTGGGCTGTAAGACCACCTCTTTTATTTCACCCTCCCACCTCCACCTTTACCCCAACCAAAACTTATATTTCAATTCACTCTGTAACCTAATAATCACCTCCTCAAACCTCCTCTAGAACATGTAACCTTCAAAACCTGTTCTGAAAGGGTTCCCCCTAACCCGCTTGGTTTTTTTAACACCTCATTGCATTTATAAGATTTACACTAACAGCAGACTGAACAGCAGTGTGTCCTTCTCCTGTGTTTCACCTCTGACCACAGTAGCATCAGTGATGGGTGTGGTCAGGGGTGTGCTGTGTCTCACCTGTATGCACACCCAGTGAACCCTGTGATGTCCCAGGTTCCTGCTGTACACCTGAACATAAACCACTGGGTCATCAGAAACAAGACCTTTCATTTGATGTTAGGTTGCCCTTTAAAGGAACACTTTACCCACAACTTAAAATTCAGTCATCATCTCCTCACCCCATGCTGATGGAAAGTCAGGTGAAGTTTCTGGAGCTTCACAGCGAAACAGTGTTGCAGCGTTCTCCTAAGCAACTGAAGTAGCTGGGGACTGGTCTTAAAACGTGAAAAACAACTGGAAAACAAAAGCATGAAATAGCTCCATGCAGGTGCAACTCTCTGGAAGCCCCTGAGATCCCACATTGATTTGAAAAGACGTTATTTACAGAATTTAAAGCCTAAATCTTCACTGTAGCTAAAAAGCTAAAGGCGTTGAAGTGGAAGTGGATGCACATCGAGGGTGTGGATTATGCTGGACAAGCTATATGGAGGCCTTCGGTTTTTTTACAACAAGTCCTCAGCTACTTCAGTTGCTCCCTTAACATATCGTGTGATTTTAGGAGTTGTTGTGTGAGGAGAAACATTAGAAACTTTGTGAAATTGCTACGACAAATTCTAAATCTATAGCCCCATTCACACTGCCTTTTCAAGGCGGGAATATTGAGCCATTACTCCGCCTTACCATCTGTATTAAGGTTACAGAGGCAGAATGTGGGCACAGTTGATCCTCTGATCCGCCAGTGGAGGTAGTCACAGAGACAAGACAACGTCTTTGTGTGAGGATAAGCCGGCAGCGCGGGACAGGGCTGTTACGTTCTGATGGCGTTCATGGTCTGACAACTAAACAGGAGGAAAAAAATGCCGAATGTATATGTTGAAAAGTGTCTGTCATCCTGTCTGTCCTACCAACTCTTCAACACACTTCCACCAAGAGAACAGTGTCTGTCCCCAGCAGAGAGAGCCGGGCAGCAGACAGTGATTATGTGACACGATTTCAAGCGAAAAACTCTCATGTTTTTGTCAACTTCCTCTATTGTGTTGTTGTAGTTACAGTCTCTGGCAACTTAAACAGAAAAAAATCTCAAATTTAATGAGGAAAAGTCAGTGTGACGGTCAGTCCTCCTGACCGAGTCTTCAGTGAACTTCCCCCTGAAAACAGCATCCCTCTCCAGGAGTGAGAGCCAGACAGGGTCCTCTGTTTACTGATGGTGATTATGGAATTATGTCATTTAGAGCAAGATGAACAGGTGGAAACATGCTAACAAACACCCACAGATCTCAACATTATGATGTGCACCACCACGTTTCTTGTGGTTCCACAACTGTGGTATTCTGTATGAAATGACACACTGGAGCAGCTTTATGTTGGTGCTGCTTGGTTCAGTGTGAATGAGCCTTGAGCCTTCACTGCGGTGTTATTGTGGCATCTCTGTCTGAGAAGGGCTGTTGGTGCCTTCTTGTAAATTCGGCATTAAATGAAAACATGAAGTTGTTTGTTTCCTTGTAAAAAGTGTCAGTTTGTGGCAGCATGGCTGTACCAGCCTGTCTGCGTCTGTGTCTAAAGTGCTAAAGACTTACCTGCCAACATTTTGCAGCTGTTTGAACACACTGTTTACACTGATTTCACCATTTACACTCAATTTATGAAAGAAACATTTTATTGACGCTGAACATGTCACATTTCACAAATACAGTAAACAGTAACCAATACGGGCTACTTCTTTGTCCCTGTGGAGAAAGTCCCCAGACTCCCTTAAAAAATGTCTCAATTTAGTGAGTTGTTGAGTGAGGAGAAAAATAATTCTTCATTATTTTGGCCTTCTTGTAAATTTGGCAAAAATACTGATGATGTCATAGTGATCCAACTGCTGAATACCCAAAGGTGTAAAGGTAGCACACGCACAAATCTTCAGGACAGAGAAATATTTTTAATAACACTACTACAGTAGAATTCAATACGGTGTATAAGCAGATACACACAGTGTGATATTGTCAGTTTTCTTAGCTATATATACCTTGAAACCAGTGTATCGCTGCAGCACTATTTACAAACAGGATTAGTAGAGTTTAAGAGACTGACATGGACATTCAGGCAGAGAGGATCTAACAAAAGACGGTATTGAGTTGCATTATGGGAAATGTAGGGTGCACAGTTTTCATGATTGCGGGGAATTCAGGTCAGCATATCTCAGCTTCTGCTGCTCTGATTCAGACTGTTCAGTCCTTCAGCTTTATTCCAGTCCAGCCCCGACGCCCTCCCCTACCCACTCTCACTCCGTTTGTGCGTTTGCGTGGAGGGTTCGCCATGTTAAGTGTCATTCCAAACCAGTCTGCCTGAAGTGGGAGTGGGTTATAAAGCCCTCCAACAGGCTGATTTACAGATCATACTCCTCTCAGGACCAGGTGAGGTGTGTCCAAGATGGAGGAAATCGACACGTACCGAGTTCCATGCAGCCATTTTCTAATGATAATAAGTTAACAGACGTGATTCTTTTGTTTTGTGCACTCATGATGGGATTAGGGGTTACATTATATATTAGAATGAACATGCTGTTAAGAAAACTGTACAGGAGTTGATTGATCAGGGATTGGGGTATCTTGAATTTCAGCACAGGGGTTTAGTATCTCCAGTTGTTGAAGCCTTTTCAGGACGCTAACTGGAAGCGACGATCAGCTCTTGGCAGCTTTTATCTAATAATATCCAATTCTTCCTACAACAGCCGTATTTGTTGAACCTAAGTGACATCACTCATTCATATTCTCCTAAACAGTGAGTGAAAGCATTACAAGGAGACACTCTGTAAAACCAAACATTTGCATGCATTGTAGCCTGGATTCAGACTAAAAGCACCAGAAGTGGAGTGCTGCTCTTCAGAAGCTTTTAGTCCAGAAGAGCAGCTCCATTTCGATTTTGCAGAAGAGCTCTTACAGTTGTAATGCAGCAGCTGTCGGTGCTAATGGAAACACATTCACAAGGCTTTTTCTGCTTTCACACTATCTGTTCATCCACTCATCTTGTGTGTATGTGAGGTTTAGGGACGCACATTTGACAATAACCTCCTCTAGTGTGAATTGTTTGCTCTACAGGTTTGTGTCCTGTGTGACATGTGACCACTTGTGTTGGTTGTTGAACCACGATGATTGCACTTTTCATCCCTGAGTGCCGATCAGCAAAAATAAAATCCGAGTTGTATGTATTGAAAATGCATTATTGATTCAGGTGCCTTTTTTTTATCTTTAGAAAAATCACCTGGCACCAGGACTTCCTCCAAAATGAAGCCCATAGAAGAAGGCATGGAGGACGACGTGTTCGAAGAATCTTCTCCCTCCAAGTCTCGCCACATGCCCAGTACTTCCACTGAGGAGGTGTAGCCAGAAAAGAAAGAACACACAGGATCAAATGTCTGTGATGTAAGTCTGTTTAACAATCTAACAACTAGAGCCTGAGTGGTACAAGTGCATTACCAGCCATGCCATGTCCTCACATACATGATTATCTGCCTGTCTGTAAGAACAAATGCCAGTGGGTCATTTAGAAACAGTGTTTCCATTATATATTTGATCCACCAGAGGGCACTGACAAGTTTATTTTTACACAGTATGTCAGTACATATCTTGGCCACAATTCTTTAAAAATACATATTCTGGTAGGCTATACATTTCCCCCATTAGCTAGTTGTTTATTACTCTGTATATTAGCAGTGTCTTGGCTCCTCGTTACATATTATGAAACACTTCTGACTTCCTTCAACTGTATGACCATAGTCTACAACAGGGGTCAGCAACCTTTACTATCAAAAGAGCCATTTTTGCCCCCGTCCCTTACCAAAAAAATCTGCCTGGAGGTGCAAAACATTTTTGTGTCTTATAATGAAGAATAACACAGCCTAGAAAGTCTAAATTAGCCTATCAAGATTATTAATAGGCCTAAATGAGCATTCATTTATATTTTCACATGATGTGGCAACTCTGCAGTGGGCTACTGATGCTTACAGTATAAGGTACTTGAACTTTGCGGTTCCAATTCAATGATGCCATGTTTTGGTGCATTTATGAAATGAAAGAACTAGCCTACAATAAATAGAAATAGAGTAGCAATACAGAACTATATATGCAGACCTACTTAAGTCCTCAATGTGTTTGTGAAAATGTACAAAATAAAAAGTAGCCTCATTTGATAATAAATAAAACACATAGCAGCAGGCTGGATTTAGAAACAGTAAAAAATAGAAAAGATAAATACAAACGCAGGACAGTTTCAATTTTATTTTAGTCCATTTCAGTGTGAGTTAATCCTTTTCTTATCCTCAGCCACATACAGCGATCAACCCTCGGCCCTGAGCATAAAACACAATGATATTAACTCAGGATCATTCAATTGATCACAACTTGATAGAACAGATACAATTATGTGTGTTGGCTGCACATTTTTACTGTCAGAGAATGTAAAACAGTGATGATGATAGAAAAAAATATTATTAATTTCCATGTAAAATGTCAAAGCTACAGGGAGCCACTGCAGAGCTGCAGACCCCTGTTCTACAACTACTGGGCCATGAACAGTGTTGGGGTTATTACTCAAAAAAGTAATGTATTACACATTACTTGTTTCTTTTTTTTCTTTTTTCTTTTTCCTTTTTCTTTTTATAAATGAATGTTCGCTCACTTGTTTACTCACTGTAGAAGATGTGTAACACTGCTTCTTACATTATTGCATTGTCACTTAATTGCCAGTTAACGTTAAATGTTATAAAGGCCCACATATCAGCCCTATCCTAACAAGGAGGACATACACGGCATCTTTCTCTTATGCTTTTAATAACATAATACCACGAAGCTGACAGAAACGTTTGTGAAAACCAGCACAAGTAGCATGCCGCAGAAAAATGTTTTGCGGGTAAAACACACTCAAACGCTCGCCCACCAAACCACGGCTTTTAGTATAATAGCCTAGTTTAAGTGGCGTGTTTGTCACTAAAGCAGTGGTTACCCTCATGAGAAGCCTGCCCAGACTGAAGAGCCTCTCCACGGGCACATTAAATGGTGTCACTGTGTCGAATACAATCAAAACCCGATGAGGTCAGGAGATGGTTGTGCAAACGTCTGACACCCCTTTTTGACCAGGCGGTTCAGGTGCTGGTTCGGAGCCACTACCTTCTCTGGAACCAGTTCTTTGTGTTTCAAAAACAAGAGCAAGTATAGGGTGTTCTGACTTATCCATGGGAGAATAAACAAAAGGTTGTAGGTAGAATATGGTCATGCAAAATAAGGCATTAATAAGTGCTTTATAATGACTAATAAAGAGCCAATATGCTGCTAGTATGCATATTTATTTTCAATATGTTCACCACCCAGTCTCTCACTGTCTGTACTGTACAGCTGCCTGCTGGAAACAAGGCTTTATAATAATGTATAGTAATAATTATAGCCCCATAATTTAGGCTAATAATTTAGGGTTGGTTAACCAAAACAATGCGCTGAAAGATGCTAGAACACTCTGCAGAACTGATGAGAACTTCAGGGATTGGGAATGAGGCTTCATTAATGTGACACTGTTCACATTACATTAACTTATTTGTACTATTGTTAAAATTTTCTCGAACATCAATATAATAATCTGTCTCAATAATCCTGTATCAGTTGGGCCCATGCTGGATGGATAATAGAAAAAGAAGATATGAATTCTTTGTTTCTGGAAAAACATAACTGGTCAGTCTTTTCTCTTTGTGTTATACCAAATAAAAAAACAAAAATATTTCTTTTTACATACATTTTATTTTGATTATATATACAGATATATATACGTATCACAATTTTCACAGTATGATTTGTTTTGGTGAGGATTTTCTTTGGAGAAATTATTTTATTTAACAAGTTATTTTTGAAATGTTTGAACAGAACCCAGTGCACTTTGTGTGTTTAATAAATATTTGAAGTGAAATGTCTGGTCCTGTTTGTTGTCATAGCTTTGGACTCAGTTACTGTAGTGATTTCATTGCTGTACTCTGTACACTGTACTCTATACACTGTACTCTATACACTGAACTCCATTAAATATATCTAATCAGTCGTCTTAGTTGATTGTCTGCTTTTCTGGGTTACTGTAACCTGGAGTTGGAAGTGGAACATCAAAGAAAGACTTAAGAGTGTGGTGTTGTAGGATTTGTAGGAGTGGAGTGATTTATCAGATCATATGCAGCTTCCTCTGGAGCCACACAAGGCTTTATACTTCTTTTTCAAATATGCAGTTTTACTCCCCAGGACCTGTGAGCACACTTCAACAGCTATAGCTGAGAAATAAATGCAGTGGAGTAAAAAGTACAATATTACCTCTGAAGTGTAGTGGAGTGGAAGAAGTAGCAGAAAATACCACTGAAATACTCAAGTAATGTACACATTCATGTACATTGTACTAAAGTACAGTAGTTGAGTAAATGTACTTAGTTACATTCCACCACTGTTCTCTACTAACCCATTCATTCTCTAACAAACTGGCTATAAGATTCATGCTGCAGCTTTGTTCCACTTCTGAACCATTATTTCAATAAATATAACTCCAATCAGAAAAGATCTTTTATTGATTATCAATACATGTCCTCTCTAGCAATATTTCAACGTTTAGTATTAACGAGTATGATCAGCTCGTTGTCATGCAGAGTAAAAGAGTAGGACGTTGTTCATTTACTTTCCAGCATTGCCTCTCACAAATGAGGTAACATTAACCAACACAGCGTGAAATTAACACCGAACAGACTCCACCGCACCATCTTCTGCTGAGCTGCAGAAAGATGCAGACGCTCACCTTTCTGTCTGCTACGTTACTGACTGAATTGGCCAATGTGTTTCTGTGGCTCTGATGCAGCATGCAATCTATGAAAGTAACTTGTACTTAAATTAGGTACAGTTACCTCAAAACTGTAGGCTACTCAAGTACAACATTTGACTAAATGTACTTAGTTACTGTTGGTATTTCACATATATAGATACATTTTGCTGTTTGGCTTTACATTCGAAAAGTTAACAGCAAAACCACTTTTCACAAACAATATCCCAGCTCACACCGTGGCAGCCGGTCCAGGGTGTGAGCAGGGAGAGGCTCTAACCAGATATCATGGAGTTTAAATATTGGAGGTACATTCATCATGTGGTCAGGAACATGAGTCCAAATGACACATTCTCACATCAACTCAGAGGTTTTGGTTTGTCAGTGTTCTATTTACAGGCGGTCTCTGCTGCCCTCAAGTGGTCTGTTGAGCACGTTGAAGAGAGAAAAAAAGAAACTGCATGTTTTTCGTGTCAATTTTGCAATTTCACCTCTGACAAAGATTGTAAGAACAAAACAATCTCACACATAGTTGGATGTCCTTAAAGGGCAACTCCACCAGTTTTACACATTAACACACATGTAGCTGTGATGACAGAAGATGTCCAGAGAACACATGTAGCTGTGTGATGACAGAAGATGTCCAGTGATGACAGACAGGATGATGTTCAGGACAGCACCGCTTCTGTGACACTGCTGCAGATGAGGACACATCTGGAAATAGATAAAGACAGACAAGAGGAATAACAGTTCATAACTCCATGCATATTTCTATTCCCAGAGGGAAGATAATGAGGCAGATAAGAGAGAATAAAAGTTGACACGTTCAGCAATGAAATGAAACAGAAATATAATATCATATCTTCTCTCGTCTAATAAGTTCGGCTGAGCTCAGCAGAAGAACTATTGATCCATATAAATATGATGAAAATACAGAACAAATGTATTCTAAGGAGAGGGCTCTCAGTGCATGCTGTCTCCTTTTTTCTCTCTGAAGACAAATGACAGATAAGTGGAACTGACAGTCAATATCTTCAGCAATGACACAATAATAAGAAAATTTCATTAGAATAGAAGTTCTGAAAAACAATAATGGAACAAGTATTTATATATATTTTGGAGTAAGATGGCTGACGGTCCACGGTGTCTCCTTGCTTCTCCCCGTGTCGTCTCTTCCTCTCTCATAAATAACAGATAAGGAGGAGTTTGAGTTTTTAATATTCACTGAGGTCAGCAGAAGAAGTATTGATCTGTATCAATATGATGATAATAACAGATGCAATGTGTACTTAAGGTGAAGGCTCACAGTCCACAGTGTCTTCACAGTCTTTTCTTGTCTTGACTCTTCTCTCTAAAGACAAATACCAGACTGGGGGGACGCGTGGTGATTAACTTCTGCTGAGGTCAACATCAGAACTTTTACTGTCTCTATGAATTAGAACTATCGATGATAAAAACAGAGTCAATGTGTTCTTATCTTTTTGAAGGAGAGGGCTCACAGTCTACTGTGTCTCCTCTTTTCTCTCTATCAAAGACAAATAAGAAGAAAGGAAGATATGGTTAATAACTTCAGCTGAGGTCAACATAAGAACTTTTACTATCAATATAAAGTGCTATCGGTATCAGAACTATCCATATGAATGTGATGATGTACTTATCTTTTTGAAGGAGAGGGCTCACAGTGCATGCTGTCTCATCTCCTCCCTGTAAAAGACAAATGGAACGAACAGTTAATAACTCCAGCAATCAAATACCAAAGAAGTATACAAAACATCTAATAATAAATATATACTTGCCTTTTGAAAAGAGAGGATTCACATGCAGCATGCTGTCTCATGTGCTCATCTCTCGTCTCGTCTCGTCTCGTCTCGTCTCGTCTCGTCTCGTCTCGTCTCGTCTTGGTCTGGACTTGTTTCTTCCTGTTTCCTGGTTTCTAAAAGAAAAAAATGACAGATAATAGTTCATAAACAACTTCAACAACCTGAAGAATGATTTCACTGTGTGACAATTCTGATAATACATTTGAATAAATGTATTTTTCTCTTTTTATATGAGATGGTCAGCACTGCATCCTGTCTCCCCCTCTTGTCTCATCTCAGCTCGGCTTCTGTCTCTCTGAAAGGCAGTTGGCAGAAACAGTTAATAACTTCAGCTATGAGACACACAGAAGAACTGTTGGTTAATATTCTAATAATATCATCAAATAAAGGTGCATTTGCCTTTAGAAAGGAGTGGGCTCACAGTGCATGCTGTTTTGTCTTGTCTTCTCCCAGCTGTCAAATACAAATGGAAGACAAGTTGAAGCAACAGTTAATAACTTCAGCAATCAAACTAAGAACTACTGATTAAGCTCTGATAACACCACAGAATAAATATGTATTCACCTTTTGAAATGAGAGGGTTCACAGTGCACGCTGTCTCTTTTGTTCGTTTCTTGTCTCGTCTGGTCTCGGTCTGGACTTATTTCTACCTTTAAAAGACAAATGACAGATGAGGAGAATGATGCAAAACTATTGATCAAGGTAGGAATTCTGATAACAAAATCACTTGTGCATTTGCCTTTTGAAATGAGTTGAGAGTGCATGCTGTCTCATCTCATCTCATCTTCTTGAGGAAGTTTGTTCCTCTGTAGTTTCACTATGTCAGACGCACAGGCAGCTCCAAAAACACTGCTCTGTGTGCTGCTATTATTGTTATTATTATTATATTATTATTATTATTGTGCAAACTATATACGGATGTACAGTCTTTACAAGGTGCAGAAGGTCCACGTGCACCCCAGTGCAAGACGCTGCCAGGGTCCTGGCCAGCCTCGCCAGACACAAAGGCCGACCCTGGGCACTAAAAACTAAAACTGCAGCCAGCATGAGGGTCAAAGACAGTCACGGTGTGAGTGTCTTTGCTGGAGACAGACTGCAGACAGACTGACAGACTGCTGCTCTCTTCCCTAGTGCCTTTCCTCTTCCTCTTCTTCTGAGGCTTTGCACACTGCGTAGACTCTTTAGTAAAACGGCAGAGAACTGACATGAGGACCTTGCCATCTGCTCTGTAGTCACTCACCTTCCATTTTGGATCCTAGTACCATTTTTGGATCATAACAATAAAATACAAAAGGTGTTTGCTTTAAGCCTGTGGCCCACCATTGACTTTTAGTTTTGGTCCTCCCAGGGAATAAATTTGGGGTGTTCATGTTCCTCTAAAACAAATGAGTATTATGTTACTTGGGCGCAATAGAGAGCTCGAGTCATGCCACTTCCTGTGGACCTCATGGGACTTTATTTAGGAAATAAATTGTACAGAGGTCAATAAGGAGAGACAAATACATGTTGATCCTGTTTGAGCTGTGTCATGAATCACACATATGATGCTTGTGAATTAAACCGAAAACATTGTCAAGTCAATAAAGTGTCAGTTTGTTGTAATGAAAGTAAAACCTCATGTAGTTTTGTGTTACAGCGCTCAGTGAACCACATCGTCTCATCAACACACATCACCAACACCAACATGGAGCCAACTGGGCTCAGAAAAGGTCGTAAACAAGATGAACATCACAATCACTCTGATCATATTGACAACTGCAGTTCTGTGAAAGGAGAGTTGGTTCTGGTTCAGTTCTGTGAGCTGCTGATATACAGGAGCAGCTCTACAATGTTTAAGTTACAGGTTTTAGTGAGCGTTCAACGAGACGACGTCACTGAAGAAACTGTTGGCTGTGTCCTCTTTATAATGACGTATTTTTTGTCTGATATTTCATTAGTTTGATGACAAACAGACTTCATTGACTTGGAAAATGATCTTTTAAATGACAAACATCATATGTGTAATTCATGACACAGTTTGAACAGGATCAACATATATCTGTCTCTTCATTCACCACCAGACATTTTTTTTCCCAAATAAGGTCCCATTAGGCCCACCGGAATGGGCGGGACTTCAGCTCTCGGTTTAGATGACACGTGCCTGACTACAACATGCAAAAACAATGCCGCTGTCCTTTCATCCCTATGAAACTACATCACCCACACTGCATAGCGTTTGAATGTCATCACAACAGGAAGTATCAGAGGCTGGGCCATCTGGGCAGTAACGTTGTTGGTGTATGAGCAGAGCAGTGTAGTAGGAAGAACCGAGTCCTGAAATCAGAGTGTCTGTCAGAGGAACGGTTCCCCTTCTGCCAGCGCCCATGGACGACGCCCAGGACCAACACAGCCCCATAAGGAACACATAAACCCGACGGCCGAGGCTTTGTTCCGTCGGTGTATCCCGGTAGACCGTTCACCTATGATGGAACGGGCGATGGAGCAGCTTAATGTACAGCTCAACCGGCTGACCCGTTCCCTCCGCCGGGCCAGGACCGTGGAACTCCCGGAAGGTAACGACCCAGGATGTACAGGCGTTAGCTAAAGCAGCGCGAGCTGGCGGCGTAAACAATGGTGTTCACGTGCGAATACAGTCACAGTGTGGTGTTAGCTCCGTCTGTCTCTGTCTCTGTCTCTGTCTCTGTGTGTATCTCTGTGTCCGTGTCTCTCATCACAGTGTGTATCTCTGTGTCTTAGTGTCTCTGTGTATGTGTCTCTGTGTATGTGTCTCTGTGTGTCGCTGTCTCTGTGTGTATCTCTGTGTCCGTGTCTCTATGTCTGTGTCTCTCATCACAGTGTGTATCTCTGTGTCTTAGTGTCTCTGTGTGTCTGTGTCTGTGTCTCTGTGTGTATCTCTGTCTCTGTGTGTCTGTGTCTCTGTGTGTATCTCTGTCTCTGTGTGTATCTCTGTGTCCGTGTCTCTGTGTGTATCTCTGTCTCTGTGTGTCTGTGTCTCTGTGTGTATCTCTGTCTCTGTCTCTGTGTGTCTGTGTCCGTGTCTCTGTGTGTATCTCTGTCTCTGTGTGTCTGTGTCTCTGTGTGTATCTCTGTCTCTGTCTCTGTGTGTCTGTGTCTGTGTCTCTGTGTGTATCTCTGTCTCTGTGTGTCTGTGTCTCTGTGTGTATCTCTGTCTCTGTCTCTGTGTGTATCTCTGTGTCCGTGTCTCTGTGTTTGTGTCTCTCATCACAGTGTGTATCTCTGTGTCTTAGTGTCTCTGTGTATGTGTCTCTTTGTGTCTGTGTCTGTGTCTCTGTGTGTATCTCTGTCTCTGTGTGTCTGTGTCTCTGTGTGTATCTCTGTCTCTGTCTCTGTGTGTATCTCTGTGTCCGTGTCTCTGTGTCTGTGTCTCTCATCACAGTGTGTATCTTAGTGTCTCTGTGTATGTGTCTCTGTGTGCGTCTCTGTCTCTGTGTGTATCTCTGTGTCCGTGTCTCTGTGTCTGTGTCTGTGTCTCTCATCACAGTGTGTATCTCTGTGTCTTAGTGTCTCTGTGCATGTGTCTCTGTGTGTGTCTCTGTCTCTGTGTGTATCTCTGTGTCCGTGTCTCTGTGTCTGTGTCTCTCATCACAGTGTGTATCTCTGTGTCTTAGTGTCTCTGTGTATGTGTCTCTGTGTGTGTCTCTGTCTCTGTGTGTATCTCTGTGTCCGTGTCTCTGTGTCTGTGTCTCTCATCACAGTGTGTATCTCTGTGTCTTAGTGTCTCTGTGTATGTGTCTCTGTGTGTATCTCTGTCTCTGTCTCTGTGTCTGTGTCTCTGTGTGTATCTCTGTGTCCGTGTCTCTGTGTCTGTGTCTCTCATCACAGTGTGTATCTCTGTGTCTTAGTGTCTCTGTGTCTGTGTCTCTGTGTGTATCTCTGTCTCTGTCTCTGTGTGTCTGTGTCTCTGTGTGTATCTCTGTCTCTGTGTGTCCCTGTCTGTGTGTGTGTCTCTGTCTCTGTGTGTCTGTGTCTCTGTGTGTATCTCTGTCTCTGTGTGTCTGTGTCTCTGTGTGTATCGCTGTCTCTGTCTCTGTGTGTCTGTCTGTGTGTCTGTGTGTATCTCTGTCTCTGTCTCTGTGTGTGTGTGTCTGTGTCTGTGTCTCTGTATGTATCTCTGTCTCTGTCTCTGTGTCTGTGTCTTTGTGTGTATCTCTGTCCCTGTCTGTGTCTCTGTGTCTCTGTGTGTGTATCTCTGTCCCTGTCTGTGTCTCTGTCTCTGTGTCTCTTTGTGTATCCCTGTCTGTGTCTGTGTCTCTGTGTGTATCTCTATCTCTGTCTGTTTCCTTGTGTCTGTGTCTGTCTCTGTGTGTCTCTGTCTCTATGTCTGTCTCTATGTCTGTGTCTGTGTGTGTCTCTGTGTCTGTGTTGCTGTGTGTGTCTGTGTCTCTGTCTGTTTCTGTCTGTCTCTGTGTCATACTATTCTACAGGCTGTGTGAACAGTGGTGTGTGTGACATGAGTTAAAATGCACTGTGTATATATTCAGTGTGTGACTCAGCTCTGACAGCCTAGCATACAGGAGCAGGCTGTCAGAGGGAGGTCCAGTGTTCTCCTGTTTACACCCTTTAACAGCAGCGATTGATCCAAATGGGAAACGTTTTCAGTACGTGTTATTTTAAAAAGAATTGTGCAACTTTTCTTAAAACTGGACCATTCATGAGAAAACAGACATTATCTTTAAGGTCGGCTCTTTACAACACATTCACACACACATTCATACCCTGACGGCAGAGGCTGCTCATCAGGAGCAGTTTGGGGTTCAGTATGAGTCTGTGAAAAATATTCCTCTGTGTATTTAATGAATATTTTATCAGTGTGTATATGTTAACTATAGAAAGTACAGCCTTTAGCTTGACAGAGGCAGCAAAGGTAAAATAGATCTCAGAGCACCTCTTTGGACCCCACTTCCTGTTGCTGTACCTCCATTTCTTCACAGTGTTGTTTCTAACAATAACTTCACAATCACATATTAGACTCCAGTCTTCTGCCTCTTTACCTGCATTAAGGAGACCTTAACAACAGAACCAGCAAACATTTAACACTCGCCATAGCGATTGTTACTACACGAGTATTGTGGCCAAAAATATTGACGATAACAAAATGATCACAATATCTATAGAAAAACAAAATGCTATCAGTCAAATTCATCTTTAACTTTTTTATATTTTGTGTTTCGTTTCTTTTTGGCAAATGAAAAAGTTTAGGGGCGTGTTTGTGTGTTTACAACCAATACACATTCAGGAAAAACACAAATCTTAGTGTCAAAATTAAGAATGACCAGTGATGGAATGTAACTTAAGAACAATTAACTCGAGTACTGTATCTAACTACAATTTGTTGTGGTACTTGAGTACTTCCTTTTTCCTCTACTGTATACTTCCTTTCCACTACATTTATTTGATAACTTTAGTTACTAGTTACTATGTGGATTCAGAGTATTCAGTGTTGATGGGCCATTACTTGTGATGTGTAATTAAGCAGATAGTGCTGGGGGCAGGACACTAAGTGAGACCACAGAGTGGTGACCACTGACAGAGAAAGGATGCTGTATCAGAGTCAGAGTAGTGCATTGTAAAATTAATTTATTTTGTAGGGAAATCAGATATGATTGTTTATTTTGATTAAACTTTCAAGAGTTTATTTTTAACAAAGATATCACAGGTATGTATTCCCGGAGTGTAAATCAGCACCACCAGTGCGGTGGAACTGAGTGGAACTGTAAAAACAGTGATGTCTTTGAGTCTGTGACATTTTGGTATTCACACATTTGTTGCATCTTGCACAGGTCTTGATGGGTATGAATAAAATGCAGCAGGGCTGCCAGTGATAATTATTTTCATTATTGATTCCTCTTCTGATTATTTTCTCAATTAATTTGTTCTATAAAAATGCCCATAACAATTTCTTAAAGCCCAAGATGATGCCTCCTGATGTCAAACCAACATTTCAAAACACAAAGACAGTCAGTTTGCACAGATACACAACAGAGAGGAACTGCACATCCTTAGATTTGAGCAGGTGGAACCACAAATAGTTTGTTTTGTGGTGTTTTTGCATAGAAAATGATTGAATTATTAATACAGTTTTTGTAAAAAAAAGTTTTCAAAGCAGCTTGAAATCAATTTTCTTTTAACTATACGATTAACCAACCTATGGTGTCAGCTCTAAAGTACAGTAAGAGGTTCAGTGTGAAAAGTCATAGAAAAAGTGCACATCCAAGCTTTTTCTTGCACTTCAAGTGAAAGCAGGTAACATAATGTCTGTTTTTTTGTGTTTCTGCCTCCACAGACAATGAGACAGCAGTGTACACACTCATGCCAATGGTCATGGCGGACCAGCACAGGTAAGCATCAAACTGTACTGTACAACAAGTGTAGTGTATTAATGTTGGCACAGTGTGATCCCAGTGGCTGAGGTAGAATCCATGTTCTGTGGCATGTTTACCTGCTTTTGCCAGTAGTAACAAGTCTGAGCATGTTTTTACTGTCTCTTGCACATCAGTTGCCCCTGTAGGGGAATGGTGATTGTATTGTTATTGTCTCCAGAAAAAGTGCTCTATTTGTTCCATCCTGTCTCTAAAAGGTCAGTGTCAGAGTTGCTGCTCAACTCCAAGTTTGATGTGAACTACGCTTTCGGACGGGTGAAGAGGAGTCTGCTGCACATCGCTGCCAAGTAAGATATTGTTCTTATTTACATGTAAGCCTTGAACTCTGCCAGGAATCTCCCTCCTGTTGAGTATATCTAAAAAAACTGCAAACAAGGACATGGGGAGTATGTGGGAGAATCTGTGTGAGGTTTAGCCTTGTATATCAGTAGTGTGTGCCGATGTGTGGGTCCATAGTAGCGCTAGACTGGCTGATATTAGCTTAATGCATGTCGGCTGATTATCAACAAGAAATTGCAGTAAAAAAAAATGCCAATGTGGGTTTGAGGTGATTTAGAAACAGTGTCACTGTTACATAGTTGGTCCATCAAAGACAGTGTGCAGTGGACTTTCTAACTGTAAAATGTCCTGCTCAAAAGAAACATTCACTTCTCCAAAGTGCCAGACCCACTCAGGTTGGTTCCAACATTGAACTGCTGTCAGGTCAAAGTGTAGATGAGCTTCTCTGCTTCTCTGAGACACTCTCTGTGGCTGGTCCCAGACAATCATGCAGGTGAAGAAGCTGAATGTGGAGGTCCTGGCTGGTGTGGTGACACGTGGTCTGGAGTTGTGAGCCCTGGCTGGATTCACTGGCAAATTTTCAGAAACCACATTGGAGACGCTTACCGTTGCAAAATGAACATCGAATTAACAGACAACAGCTCTGGTGGATGTTCCTGCAGTCAGCATGCCGACTGTACATTCCCTCAAAACTTGTGACTTCTGTGGTATAAAACTGTGATAAAACTGTATTTTAGAGCGGCCTTTTATTGTGACCACGCCTGTCAGGCGAAGGAGAAGTGCTCAATGACACAGATTGTGTTAACAAAATAACAAAATTGTGTTTAAAATCTGCGAGAAATAATGATTTTGTGTGCACAGAAAAAGTCTTTAAATCTCTGACATCAACTCAATGGGAGCAAAAACAAAAGTGCTGCATTTACGTTTTTGTTGAGTGAACATAGATGTATCATTATCAAATTAAAAAATTCCCAAATATTATCAAGATCAGCCTCAAAAAGTATTAGTTGGACTGTAAATCAAAGTGGGCAGGCAGAGGGGGGGCTTATTTGTGTTGATCATGTGGTTTCCATTAGGTGTCACATCACTGCAGTACACCTGATCCATTTCTCAGCAGCTGCAAAATCTACAGGCAATAAAGTGATTCTATTGATCGAGGGATGGGCACATATGGATCTCTACCCTCCTGATGATATCGGAGTGAAATCCATCATTACATTATCACTCTACACAAATCAGTATCTTGTATAGCACCCAGTAGCAATGTCAAAATAGGCCTGGGCGATATGGCTGAAAAGTCTGTCAGGATAGTGAAGTTTCATATCGGTCAATATCGACAATTATTTATCATTTTTAATGACCTGTCCTATTTTTTAATCATTTTTAAAGACCAGGCAAAAAAAGGTTGAATTTAACCTCTTTACTTTAGATGAAACCAATATGCAGCAGGTAACATGCAGCAAAGGGCTGCAGGGTGGGCTCAAACCCTGGGCCTATGCGGTGAGGACAAAGCCCCTGTACATGGGACGTGTGCTCAAATGAGCCCCGAGGGTGTTTAACTTGAAACAGATACAGGATGTGTTGATTTTTTTTAAAATGTAATAACAGGCCAATCAGGCGCAGCAGATCAAAACGAGGCATCGTACTGCATGCTACAAAAACAGCGTTTAACGCTAATGAGCTGCACAATAACCTGCACCATCTCATAACTGATGAGAGTCCTCTCTTGTGGATGCCAGTCTGAGTAGTTTAGTGGCACTGTGTGCACAATTCTCAATTCTAATATAACATAACAAGAACTAAGCACACCACCCATGGAGCTTAGCTAATCAGCTATCCCAAGGCTCCTGCTAACTAGCCACATGCTGCTAGTTCTTTCCACCTGACCCTACACCTGATAAAATGACGTTTCAGTTGTCTGGCACAAAAGCAGTAACCTATCCAACGTGTTCTTTTGCTGCATACATCAAGCTTTTTATTGAAACCTGTACTTAACTGAACACTCAATTAGTCATATTGGCAGGACTTGGAAAAACAGGATTAATAACTGGGTTTATTTTTTGGGTCACTCCCTTAGTTCCAATGAAAAGTGTCTCCAGTGAGGTCTATGGATTGTCCAAAGTAAGAGGGACACTGTTTCTAAACAGAGATGTAGCAGTTGATTCTTTGAATGTCATTGTTTAGTGGTACATACAGTAGAAGTTCAGGAAGTTTTAAGGCTGTTTCTTTGTTATTGACACATCTGTCACATATTAAGCGGAGGTGGTGCACTAAGTAGCTCTGTGTTCTGTGTCCAGCTGCGGCTCAGTGGAGTGTCTGGTTCTGCTGCTGAAGAGAGGAGCCAACCCAAACTACCAGGACATCTCAGGCTGTACTCCTCTGCACCTCGCTGCTAGGAATGGGTATGAGCCTGTATTAGGTTACATGTTTGTGTGTTCAGTTGATGTGACATTTGGTCCATCCACATGTCACAGTACTGCACATGTCCAGTTATTTGCTGATTCTTCTTATTTGGTTCCTGTCTGACCAATCTGCTATAATTTGAAGGTCAATAATGGAAAAACAAAACTTGTTTACATTTCATGTTACTAACTTCTCTTCTTTAGTGCAGATTCACTTGTACCAATTTATGTCAGGATAATCGTGAACTTCTTTAAAATTGTTTGCCTGTAGGTTAAAGGTGCACTATGTAGCTTTAGAGAAGAAATTCATCGTCAGTTTTGATATTTACAATATTAATGAGGTAATGATACAAACTCAATATGTGTCTTTTCCATCAGTGAATAAACAAGCTGTTCTCAGAGGAAAATAAGGTCCCAGAACACTGTTTGAAGCTAGAAAGGTGGCAGGGTCCGCCACACATAAACAAAGTACAGTATAAAGTGTGTTGTCCATTAAGGTCAGTTGTTTAGGCAGAAAGAAATCAGCCAATGAACATCTTTCTCTGCTCATTAACATTTCTAACACAAATCTACAGACTGCTCCTTTAATAAGCTACATAACAATGTAAAAAAAAATAGACAGTTGATGAGAAACTGAGCTGAGTCCACTAAAACCTTCACTCATGTCACTCACTGAAAGCTTCATCTGGAACGAAGAGTAGCTCATCAGACTGTTGTCGTGTGAACACATCTGAATGGATCCATTCCTTTGATGTCTCTTTTCAAATCCCTGCTTTTTGTTGAATCTCTTTACATGTAGTCACTTGTATTCAATGGACTGTCAAGGTAGTCATGGCTGTTAGGAGTGTAAAATGGCATGAAACTGACTGACTGTGTATGTGATGATACCGATACTAAACACTTTCCACTGTTCCCTCAGACAGAAAAAGTGCATGGGCAAACTATTGGAATATAATGCTGATGTCAACATCTGCAACAATGAGGGACTGACTGCTGTGAGTAGAATGGAATCCTCTGGCTGGGCTTCATGTTGTATTGAATGTATTAAAGACATTGTAATCAACTGTTATCTGTGTGACTGGTGGTTAACGAACTCCTGCAGTCAGGATAGTGACTGTCCATGTGAACCTCTGGTGCAGATTCATTGGCTGGCAGTGAATGGGCGGACGGAGCTCCTCCATGATCTGGTTCAGCATGTGTCCAACGTGGATGTGGAGGATGCCATGGGCCAGACAGCTCTACATGTGGCTTGTCAGAACGGACACAAAACAGTAAGCAAATCCAAATAATCTCTTTAATTGAAAAATGCCTTCGGCGTGATAAGTCCTTTGGTTCAAGCCAGTGACGTCCAGCTGGGTGTTGGGAGCTTTTTGGCCTGTAGTTTGAGAGCACTGCACCTGCAGTGCCAACAGTAAAGTCACCGTGGGAAATGTATTTTGTAACTGTAACTTGTACTGTTTTGTTCCCTCACAATACCTTTTGCTTGGTGTGACTATAGACTAGCTGGTTATGCCTGGTTTTGGAGCTGAAACACAACTTGGCTCTGACTATAGCTGAGACTGTGACTGGGTGGCCACTTTTTTGCAGCACCTAAGAAAGTAAAATTATTAATTAGCACCGGTCGCTCATCAAATCTACACTGGTGAATTTAACGATTTATTTCAGCCCCCAACCACCCGCAAGTCATGCAGTTTCCCTTATTTATAGACTTCCTTTTTTACACACACACAGTAAATAGAAGTAAAATAGAAGTCTAGCACCTCTGCAAATTAACCTCTTTTATGCTGATAACTGAAAAGAACAGAAAAGTTCATTTTGCAGAGGCCCTGCATGTTGTTTATACCCAAATTATGTTGTTATAAATAATACAAACTATTGTAATGTATACATTTTTTTATCTCTCACTCACCTCCACACACCAATCAGTCTTATCACCCAGTGATATGACCCAGATTTAGCCACTTTTGGGAAACACCGATCCCATTAACTCCCTTTTATGATGAGTCACACAAATCAGTTTTGTGTCTTATGCCAGTAAGTTACAAGCAGAGAGAAGATAGACCTTCAATTCGGTGGCCTACCTAGACATTTGTGCCATGCAATGTCCATGTTTGGACCTTTCGCACCTTTTCACTGGTGAAACTGCATGGCCTTGTAATGATGCAGCCTTGTGGTTGAGTTCCCTACTGTGACCATAGCGTTAGCCAACCACAGCAGAGGGCACACCCATTTGTGCTGTGCTCCCTGCTGGAGGATGGAGCTACTGTCCAACCCTGGCCCTCTTCTAGGAATTCTCATTTTAGAACCTTTTATCCTCTTGCTAATGATATAATTGTTATATAATGAGAATGTAGATACCTTCTTGTTATCCTGTATGTCAGTGAAACATTTCCCTGCATGTGATATTAGTGTGTGTTGTGTGTTCTCAGACGGTGTTGTGTCTCCTGGACAGTGGAGCTGACATCAACAGGCCAAACGTCTCCGGAGCCACACCTCTTTACTTTGCCTGCAGGTGAAGTCATCAGACATGTCGGTGTAATGTTAGTGATTCA
Organism: Pagrus major; assembly: GCF_040436345.1. NCBI lineage: Eukaryota > Metazoa > Chordata > Actinopteri > Spariformes > Sparidae > Pagrus > Pagrus major. The sequence goes on along the minus strand of NC_133232.1, from coordinate 14,190,677 downwards.
GCGTGGTCTCACCTCACCTCTTTTGCACTTCCTCTTATTCACGGGTAGAGATGCACTTATGCATTGACATTTCCAAAACTGTCAGACTCTAAATTTATCAATATTCTTTCTTAAATATGCTGGAATATTAGGAATTGTGATATTCTAACATGCCCCTATTGCTCTGCATATTTGAGTGCCAGTATTTAACAGTCTGTTAGTCCAGTTGGATTGAAACAGGTCTTGTGTTATTCTGTAGCCATGGCCAAAGGGACACAGCACAGATCCTGCTCTCTCGCGGTGCCAAATACGTTGCTGATAAGAATGGAATCACTCCTCTGGATCTCTGTGTGCAGGTGAGTTTGTCACCACCTCTTAAATTTTCATACACGTGTTGTGTTACTCAGTTTATGATGAGCTCCTGTGGTCACTGTCCCTCCTGTGTGTGTTCAGGGTGGATATGGGGAAACCTGCGAGATCCTCATCCAGCATCATGGCAGACTGTTCCAGACCCTCATCCAGATGACACAGAACGATGATATTAAAGAGAGCATGGTATGATCAGTTTGTCTCTACGGTCATTGATAAACTTTGTGTATCGACTTCTATTGAAGTGTGTGTGTGTGTGTGTGTGTGTGTGTGTGTGTGTGTGTGTGTGTGTGTGTGTGTGTGTGTGTGTGTGTGTGTGTGTGTGTGTAGCTCAGGCAGGTTCTGGAGCATGTCTCTCAGCAGAGCGACAGTCATTACCAGAGGATCTTGACCAGTCTTGCTGAAGTGGCTACCACCAATGGACACAAGCTTCTCAGGTATAATTGTACTTATTTCATATACGTATTTGTTGGGTGGCTGTGGCTCAGGAGGTAGAGCGGGTTGTACAGTAATGGAAGGTTGCTGGTTCATTCACTGGCTGTACTGAACCCCAGATTGCTCCTGATGAGCAGGTTGGCACCTTGTGTGGCAGCCTCTGCCATCAGTGTATGAATGTGTGTGTGAATGGCTGAATGTGTTGTAAAGTGCTTTGAGTCAGTCAGTAGACTAGAAAAGCACTGTACAAATGCAAGTCCATTTATCTATTTTATTTGCTGTCTTTCTTTTAAGAAGAGAGCTTGATCAGTAGTTGAGTAGGTGATGACTTGATCATCCAGGACCTCTGTATCCTCAGGTGAGGTGACTTACACTGTGAGCCATTGAGGACATACAATGTCATCTGCCTCGTCACATTTTAAGGGCACAAAATGACATGAGCGTTATGGCTGTTTAAAGATGTGATGCTGCTACAGCACCCCCTATTGGCCAAATGGCACCAAATTTGTTGTAGTCACTCAGACGTCATCTCTACATGGCCACTGAATTTGGTTGGAATAGCACAGTGTGTGTTAAGAGCATATTGTATTTTTTTGGAATGTATGTAGTGTTTGTTGGTGTTTGTTATCTTACATGTTTTATTTTCCAATAAGAAAACAGGCACAACAGATCAGATCAGAATAACACACATTGAGTAACATCCCTGTCTCTGCTCTGAACTCACAAACAGCTAGCAGAAGAGAGAAAGCTCTCATAAATCGTGACTGTAAGTGACAGCAAAATGCATTAAATACTCTCACACTGAGCTGAAATAAATAAGGTAAATAACATAAAATATTTAGTTTCTTTCTCTTACTTCGGGCTGGCAGATCCATTGGGTGGTATGTGTATATGTGTAAATGTGACCAGCACAGAATTGGATATATCTGACACTGATCCACAGTCATGGCCGATCATGTTGAAAACCAGCCAATTCTGTTGATCCAACACTGAGCAAACCAGAAAGTGTTCTGCATTCAGTACAAATACAGCAAGACTGAAGGGAGCTTTTTTTCTACTCTAGATCTTTCTGAGATGATGTCTTTATGTTAGACACAGTGTGACAGCCAGCATCTCACAGGAAAGATAAACCCTGAGAGGAAATAGAGAACCAAAGATGTTTTAAGATGTTTTGACAAAATCACTATTCTTTGTTTTATCCAGCTGCTTCTCTGCTTCACTGACTGCAGACACATGGAAACATCATGCCTCCCTGCATGGCATTTATCTTATCTGTGACAGTGTGTTTCGTTTAATGTAGTTGTTTGTCCCACTGTCCCTCCTCAGTCTGTCCAGCAGTTATGAAGCTCAGATGAAGAGCCTGCTGAGAATCGTTCGTATTTTCTGCCATGTGTTCCGCCTGGGGCCTTCATCACCCAACAATGGCAATGACATGGGCTACAATGGCAACAAGACGCCTCGCAGCCAGGTCTTTAAGGTAAGTAGGAGTTGTACAGTATATACAGGATACTATGTTCTGTGCTATTTGCAAAAGTGTGAGATTACAATTCAGACCAAAATGATTTTTTCAATTCACAGCACACCAGTTATACTTTTTTAAAAGCATGATTTGGTTAATGCTTAATTCTGGGATATCTGATCAGAAATGTCTGCACATCGAAAAAAAAACACGAAAGCCAAAACAATAATCTGCTCTTTGTTTTTTGTTCCTACAATATATATATACATATATATATTTTTTTACTGATGATTGCTGTGCAACATTTCAATAGGTCCAAGTTTTTCACCAAGCTTAACACAGCACAAACCAACATGGTATTTTATGCTAGTGCAGTGCCCGTTAAAAACATGCTGTTGGGCACAGATTATCTGGTAATGTGAGGGGTTTACAGATCCAGTTTTAAGCCTCCTGAACTGCTCACAGACTCATCGGATGATGACATCGGTACTTTCTGAGCCGGACCACAACAAACAAAGAGAGAGGCATCCCCATGTAACGGTAAACATTCTCGCCCTTGAGGCAAACATTAGCTAGCATACTACTGTTGACAGATACTCAAAATCTCACCTCCAGTTCTCGCTGAAGAATAGAAAACCCGTTTTGACAGCGTCTCTCCACTCATCCAAACTTGTTTAACCTTCTGCTTTAGTTTTTTCTCACTGATCTTTGTTTTGTTTGTCTGCTCCCGCATGAGATCACATGATAGTGCTAAAGCCACACTCCCGCTGCTGCACAGTGCAGCGTTCACTGTTTATTCAAAACTTGAAGGGTTCTTGAGAAATTTGAAGGAAGTACATACATAATGACAGACAGAGATTCCTTGCTTTAAAGCTAGATATATCTCAAAGCTATGACAATAGGCAACACCTAACACATAACCACCCAGTCAGCCATGTTTTCCTGGACAGTGGAGTAATCAACAGCTACAGGTGACAACAACTGAGGAGTAAAACAAAAAAAAGACAGAACGTTCAGAACAAACCCCAAAGTTCCCCTCCACACATGTAGTGCAGGATACATTAAAGTGATCCATGTCTGACATGGTTTCTGAAGAAATGAAAAGTGTAACATTACATACAAACATTAAAATCACTAAAATGTCCTTTTTCCTTCTCCCTCATTAAACATTCCACAGCATATGAAAATGCAATTATTTTTCATTTCACAATGACACAAGATGTCTCCTACTGGAGTCTTCAGGTTTCCACATCACGCTTGTGTGTGCTGAATATTGGACCATGGTTGGCTTTCAAACTATTTGTGATGTTACAAATCGTGCTCGTAGGCCTGCCTCTTAAAATCACATTTTCAATGATCTCAGATAAAATTTACACTTTAAACAGCCTTTTAGTGAAGTGTCAAACTCTGCACATACACCAACACAGTGAAGCTCAACAAGAAGAAAAACACAGTTAGACTATTATGACAAATGTTATGGAGCACATAACCAACAATAAGGAACAGGAAAGTACAGAGATATGAGTTCATTTAGAAACAGTGTCTAACTTGTCCACCAGAGAGCACTAACAAGATTTATTTTGCATTGTAAAATGTCTCGTTCACTACATATCTAAGTTAGGGATGTAAAGAAACCCTTCCTATTAAAGAATAACTGAACTGTTTTAAAGTCATTCAGCCCCTTAGTACACTGTCTGTGAATGAGCACAAATTCTATCTCTATCTAAAAACAAAACTTTAATTTAAAAATACTTTCCCAATCTTTCAAATGCCTTTTTAGCTGCTACACAACTAGCTACAGTATTTAATAAGGAGAGAATTTTCAGTAATTAGCCCAACAGAACTTTTGTGAAACATAAATGTATGTAATTAAATGTAAATGTAAAAGCAGTTAGAGAAGCAATAAGATATAGTAGAAACCATTTATTTGCTGTTATGCCATTTTCCTCTAGAATCTCCTCAAACATGTCATGCAGAGTGAACTGTTCATGCCCTCTCTGAATTGTATCTCATCTCCAGCTCCAGCAGCAGGCCTGTTCATCAGTTGCGCATAAAGTGCTGCTGTGTGATTTGTTTAACATCCACATACAAGTCGGGGTCCATATATCTGGGATCCAGTGAGGTTGCAATGCTGAAAATGGGATCAGACTCTATTAGAGCAAAGCATTGTTTTAACACCACGGTCTGTGTCAGCCTGCACTTAGAAGACATCTCAGGGCCCTAACTGTGGAGATTGCGTCAGCAAATGTCACTGGAATATCTTGCAAATCGAAGGCATTCTCAGAGACAGTGTATTATTCCTACACAGGTGACTTTTTCTTTCACTTTTATTTGAGAACAAACCCAATGTGCTCAGAGCATGTTATGGAGTAAGTAATGGCTGCAGTCCGGGGCTGGACAGCCTGTGTACCCAGCGCAAAATTGCTGAGGCACAACGGATTAACCATGGCCACCGACATCAGTGAATGCCATCTTATTTGCTGATGGGCCAACGTCAGTCAGCATGGCTAATATCAGCTGATAGCAATATTAGGCAGATAAATTGGTGCATCCCTAATCTTGGTCAACAATCAAATTATTTTATAAGTTTTCATTTACCAGACCTGGTGACTCAAAAAGTCACTGTTATGAGCTCTGTGAACGAAATCACCTCCATTGTACTGACTGTCGGCAAAAATAACCTGAGTCAATCCGAGAATAATAACACAACTCTCTGTTGCTAGGTAGCACAAGAGGTTGGTCAGGAAATATGTAATTTACTCTGGACCCTTTAAAGCAAACTTCTGTGCTGGTATATCCTGAAGTCCTTGAAAATCCTGATTATGTCCTTAACCTCAAGTCAGTTCTCAGTAGGACTCAGTTCTTCTTTGAAATTACTCTTGCAATCCCAGATAAGGTGAAAAGTTGCTAAGGCCTTGAATGAAGCTTTGTGAAACCTCAGACCCCAAAGGTCAACATCCTTCCTCTCTGCTAATGTCTTCATTTCTTTTCTCTTTGATCCCCTGCCCTCCTGATGGTCTGGCTGCAGCCGTTGGAGCTGTTGTGGCACTCCCTCGATGAGTGGCTGGTGCTCATCTCCACAGAGCTGGACAGGAACAGGAAGAACCCGTCTTCCTCTTCCTCCAGCAGCGAGATAGCCTCTCTGCTTCTCAAACAGCGGGAGGTCGACCAATCCAGCTCTTCGCCGAAGCTCCCCTCCCTACTGGACCCACAGATTGTCATGGAAACTGAGGTGTATGCCGATGGGGAGGACGTTATTTCCATGACAGCCAGTCGTCTCAGCGCTGTGATCCAGGGCTTCTACATGTGCTGCTCCTGTCAGATGCCACAAGGGTCTGTGCTCAGCCTTCATCTGTTACTACCAACACTACTGCTGCACTAAAACACTGCCTGCATTAAGAGAAGCTACCCACTACCCAACATACATCCAGTGCAATCTGATGTCTGTGCTCTGCTCACAACTTACATTTAACTCTCTTTGTTTGAACCCTTTTCCAGGTAGATAATTATACTCAGTTAGGTCATAAAAGATGCATAAACAACAGCCAAGAGAGACTGTTATTGACATGCCTGCTGAATGAGCTGTCTTTGTTTCTGTTTTTGCTGCTCCGGTCCTTTCCATCATCATTTTGGCTACATGATATCTGATCATTTTCAGTGTGGAGATAGAAGTTCAGTTGAGCGATCTGATTGTAAAACAGATGCAGTTGATGAGATTTTCCTTTCTCACTCCATCTCCCCTGTTATTCACCCCCCTCTCTTTCCTCATTCAGAATGACGTCCCCTCGCTTCATCGAGTTTGTCTGCAAGCATGACGAGGTGCTCAAGTGTTTTGTAACCAGGTGAGTCACTGTGGCCTCGGGCCATACTTCAACCTCCTCACCCAGAGACTGAGTATCAATCGATCAACTTCTTTCCTCTTAATTTATTTCCACTCTGCTCTCTTGGTTCTTTCACTTCCTCCTGTCTCATTTCTCTCTCTGCCTCCTCTTTTTCAGGAATCCAAAGATCATCTTTAACCACTTTCACTTCCTCCTGGAGTGTCCAGAGCTGATGTCACGGTTCATGCATATTATTAAGGGCCAGGTAAGACACAATTAATTATTGTATTAAATGTTTTAAAGGTTTAAGAAGCTAAATTCAGTCAACCCAAAAATGTGTTCTGTTTACTTAATGACTAGTAAAACTCACTTCATTCAAACTTAACATAAACAAAATAAAATTCAACTCCACAGTGATTTGTCTTTCCACAATCACCTCTGGTTTGGTGGAAATAAATCTTCAATTAAAAATATTCTCTACACGCCATTTTCAACTGCTGCTGATGCCGGACTCTCCCTCTCTCTCTGCCTCTCCTGTCCCAGGAGTCATAGTCCTGATGGGAGCTGCTGTTAATCACCTCCTTACTGTATCCCCTGTTGTCAAAATAGAATCTGTCAGTCTCAGAGGCTGTGTTCAGCCCCAGTCTGGTGTCCAGCTCTGTTCACTGGTTGCCATGACTGAGGTGACTCCAGCCATCATCCATGGTTGCAGCATGGGCAGACTCCTGTTAGCTAATGTGCAGCTAGTGGCTACAGCCAAAGATAGCTACAGCAGAGAGTATAGTCAGCAGCAGTTAGCTGTTATGCTGCCCCCCATAGGTTTGGAGCTACCTTCAAATTCTGGCCATTTCTTACAAATTACACCTTTTAAAGGGTCTCAAAGTGTACCCTGTCAAGCTAATCAAGAGTCAGTACCTTCTAAAGTAAGTCATGATTTAGTAGCTCCAAAATACGTAACATTTCTCCCATCTACCTGCACTGCTTCATTTGTTTTTCACGCAAGTAAACTACACTGTGGCTTCGAAAGTGTTTACCTCGTTCTTCATTTTCTTTGACAAGTAGCTCTGAGTCTTTATGTTTGTATCTTCAGGGACTTCATGGAAAGTGACTTTGAAAGTCCCCTGTCTTCACTTCAGCATCATTTAACAGTGTTACAACCATGGCGATAACACTTGTCTTAAGTTCCATTTATACGGCTTCATAAATTTTAAGTGCTGCTCCGAGTTGTGTGCTGTTCACTCGCTCTTCAGTATTCATATTTGAGCTGCAGCATTCGTGCCTCGTTACCCATGGATTATGGCTCGCCTGGGAGTAGGCCCTTGTTTTAATTACAGACTTTAACCTGTGAATTTGATTTCATCTGCTGATTCCTCTCTCGGTACGCCCCGCAGCCCCAAGGGAAAAAGCCTTTCTTTCTCTTCCACACTCATCCTTCACTCTGCCTCCAACGCTTAGAGAACAAAGGCATATATTATGCAAATAGACCCCAGCCTCATCTCTGTATTACAGACAAGTATTTTAGCACTGAAAGCTCTCGGAGCCATCGGTTGAGACCAAAAAATCCACATTCTGAGAGTTAAAAGCACAGCGAAGTGGTAATTAGTCTAGGGAAGTGCTGTGCAGTGTGGGATGAAGTCTTGTTTTTCCCCTCAGCCCTTCAAGGATCGCTGTGAGTGGTTCTATGAGCATCTGCTGGCTGGCCAGCCAGACTCAGACATGGTTCATCGGCCGGTCAATGAGAATGACATCCTGCTCATCCACAGAGGTATAAAACTGCATTCACCACCATACACTTCCAATGTTCATGTAGAAAGAAAAGATTATACCAAAGTTGAATCACTAATGAAATTTACACTCCAATGTAATTTTGCCTCACCTTTATTGGCAAATGCAGACAGTCTGAGTTTTTGTGCCAATTGTTGGTACAGTGTGAACAGGTTTTATTTTGGCATTGCTTTAAAAAACTAAAAGGTTGGTTGAATAATAAAATCATGAGTTTTAGGGATTATAATACTCTGAGACATCTAATTGTACATTGTCCCTGCGGCACAAATTTTTTAAAGTAATCTACCAGGAATGCACACTCACATGTTGGCTAACATAGTGAACCATTGACACCTCTGCTGTGCCTACATAGTGGTCTGTGGATATGGAAATGAATGAGGGGCCTGTATTTTTAATGCACTGGTCATCTTAGTCTAAACAGCACACCTTCAGATCTCAATCCGTACTGACCTGTGGTTCATCTTACGGCTGAAGATATGCTTGCTTTTAAGAATGTGTTCTGGTGCGCAATAGGGCTGGCTCACGGTTCCTATGTTCGTTTGGAGTGTTGGTTGTGCACGTCCTCAGAAATTTAAGCTACACATATGCAAAATGCAATAGGCACATGGACAGTAGGAGCAGTGCTGGGCCAGTATGGGGCTGTGACAGGGTCTTCCGGATGTCCAAGCTCCTCACCCTATTTCTAAGACTGAGCCCAGCCACCCTACAGAGGTAACTCATTTTCGGCCTCTTGTATCTGCAATCCACCATTTTCCGGCAGAGAACCATGGCCTCAGACTTAGAGGTGCTGTACTCACGGAGTACCCCCCACAGTGCTCCCTGTCCTGTACTCTGTCCCTGTGTTTGCCGAATCATAAGGTCTTCTTGAATCACTCTTAGTCTGGTCTCTCCCCCGAGACCATTTTGCCTTGGGAGACCCTACCAGGAGCTATTGCCCCCAACAACATAGCTCCCAGGATCATAGGAAAACACAAACCCCTCCACTACAGTAAGGTGGCGATTTTTTGTGTGTGTGTTTTTTAAGTGCTCATTTACATTTCTTCTTAGAGCACAAATCCAATGTAACAAGTGTCCCATTTTTTCAGAAAAATGCAAACTTTTAGAACTAGTTTTTGTTTCCAAAAATGATTTCCAGCAACATCCACTGCAGATTGTTAGTTGTGTGTGGTAGGAACCAACTGCAAAAGTAGAGAGTAAAGTAAAGATGCTCCTTTGTGGATGTGATAAAGTGATAAAAATGTCTATTTCTACAGGGTGTGGATGTTTCCCTATAAGCAAGGTGACAATACATTGCCACCCTCTAAATGGAATTTGTCTCGTCTATAAAAGAAAGAAGAGAAAACATGTAGCTCCTTCCCTGACCACATTTCCCACCTGATCTCCCCATCTGTTACTCCTCAAAGATTTGTGTCACTGGGTACTAATTCAGTTTTTCTGTTTCACTAACAGAATCCATCTTCAGGAGTAGTTGTGAGATGGTTTCCAAGTCCACCAACGAGAAGCTCAAACAGGGCATTGCTGTTCGCTTCCATGGCGAGGAGGGGATGGTAGGTCTCAAAATTCATGACATTGAATGCTTTTCTATTGGCCTGTTTCAGCCGTCAGCTGATGGTCTCTTTGAATCCAGCCCAGTGAGTTGAGTTGTGGTGTGTGTTTCTGTTTGTTTCAGGGCCAGGGTGTGGTTCGGGAGTGGTTTGACATCCTGTCCAATGAGATCATCAACCCAGACTATGCTCTGTTCACTCAGTCAGCTGATGGTACAAGACATTTATCTTTCTGTGACAACATTCAAGTGACACACAGAACTTAATTGTGTAGACTGAAGGTGTGTGTGTGTGTGTGTGTGTGTGTGTGTGTGTGTGTGTGTGTGTGTGTGTGTGTGTGTGTGTGTGTGTGTGTGTGTGATTTACAGGTACAACTTTCCAGCCCAACAGTAATTCCTCAGTGAACCCCGACCATCTGAACTACTTCCGGTTTGCAGGTCAGATCCTGGGTCTGGCTCTGTACCACCGACAACTGGTCAACATCTATTTCACCCGCTCCTTCTACAAACACATATTAGGTAAAGGAATACAGCCATGTGTGTAGATGAGGGTCAGATCAGTGTTTTTAGGGTTCATCTTCCACCTTTAAAATTTGCTTGACACAGTTTGAAAAATCATCTCAACTCAGTCAAACTGGAACCTCTTTCAGGTGATAGTTGAGTCAGATTAAAGACCAGGTAAAAAGACACTCTGTATACCTTCACATCTTGCCTCAGCATGACAAAGTCAGAGATTTTCTGAATTATCAGCAGTGATTGTTGTCCGTATTTAGGTACAGTGTGCACCTGCAAAGTTCCTTTAGGCAAGTCTCTCAACTGTCAATTCATTCATTCATTCATTCAACCTTTATTTAAATCTGGAAAAATCATTGAAGGCAAGCCTTCATTTTCAATGATGCCGAGAGCACAAATAAAAACAGAATAGGTGCAAAAATGTGATAATAAACAGAAACAACGAACATAATTACAGAGCAAATGAACAGAATGGGTACATAAAAATGATACCAGATAAGAAGCAATATGACAGAATACCAATAAAACGGAAAAATGCTTGAAAAATGATAAGAAACTGCAAATGAACAAATGACATGACAAAACAAATAAAACAGAGGTGCATAAACGATAAATGGCAGACAATCATACAGGACAGCACGTTGTTAAAAACAGTTACATTCAAATGCAGTTTGAACTCAAAGTCTTAAACTGACCTATAGGTATAACTGTATCAAGTTTAAATGTACGTTGTAAAATGTTCCAAGCATATGGAGCACTGTAAGTGAAAGCAGTTTTCCCAAATTTAGTGTTTACCCGGGGAGCGTCGAGCATTATACGATCACTAGAGTGTGTTGAATAGTGACTCTGTGACCAGTTTAATAAAGAGCTGATATATGTGGCATGTTGCCCTTCAAGGCTTTAAAAAGAAACACAAACCAATGCCCCCGCGCCAGTTATTTCAGACTAAAATAACTGGGCCTTTATCTAAATAAATGAGAGAGAGCCATAACTGCACTTTGTGCATGTATAGAACCACTGGTCAAATCTGATAAAAACTACTTAAAAAGTTTGGTGACTTTGCCCCAGGATAAGGTTTAAATGCATTTTCCGCACGTTATACCTCTATACAAACTTCTTCTAAGGCTCAGTTGGAGTGCAGTGACATGATGTAACACCATCAGCCTATTCCATCATAGCCCATGGACCAATTTGAGAGTTATATGTCTTATGTTTGAATAACCTCATTCATTAATCCTGTGTATTAGCGTGATATTGTCAGTGCAACAGGATAACTGGCTGAAACATATGTTTCCTGGTTCGGCTGTAATGATTGGCTTTTGGGGGGAAGTAGCGGGATCTGTGTTATACAACCACTATCTCTGGCATTATAGACTTCTCTATTCAAAATGCTCTCTGAGGTGTGTGTCTGTCACTGGAGCGGCGAGTAGCTACTTCAGAATGACTTTACTAACTCCTTGAGGACATTATATATCCTGATTCATGCATTCTCACCATCTTGGTCCAAATATCAAAACACATTTATCCAAAATTGAAATATGAGCTAACATTTTTTGTGCATTTCTAAGGCTGAGAAGGCAGTCTCCTCTGTCCATTTATATACAGATATTTGAAATTTTATGTGCCTGGTTATGTATATTTAATATCTTTTAAGCAATTGCTGCGGGGAAAAGTCATTCCATTCAAACATTAAGATATGTCTTGGGGAAATTGGAATGTGAAGCCCCAGTGAATATCAAAGTTCACATTTTATGTTCATTAGGTTTTAAAAAAGCATTTGTCATCACATGATCCTACACCCCTTCAGCTTTGTTATATATTACAAAATGTATACAGTATATTCAAAGATGTTACATTTGGTGGACAGTTTTAGCATCATGTATCGTACTTTCTCCATGTTTAGTGTAAAATAATCTTGATCCAGTGGTCTTGATATTCCCAACTATATTAAATGCATGTGTGTGTGTTTTCCAGGTATCCCTGTGAACTATCAGGACGTGTCATCCATAGATCCAGAGTATGCTAAGAACCTGCAGTGGATTCTGGACAACGACATCAGTGACCTGGGTTTGGAGCTCACCTTCTCTGTCGAGACAGATGTGTTCGGGGCGATGGAGGAAGTGCCGCTCAAACCTGGAGGCACCAGCATGCTGGTCACCCAGGACAACAAGGTCAGTCACACGAGCACAGTCTGATGCATGATGTCACCGAGTGTCAACATGATGCAAGAATTTGTTTTGTTGGTGAAAGGACAAAGCTCAATACAAGGTGCTAATGCCCGATTATATTATTTTTGATTTTTATTATTATTATTTTATCTTCACTTTCATTTCCCTTTCCTCTCTTGTGTTTGTCTGCTTCTTTAGTTATACTTTTCTTTTCCTCTGTGTGCTGTAAAGCATTTTGGAACAACAGTGTAAAATGCTATATAAATAAAGTTGAGTTGGGTTTGTTTGAGATATTTTTCTAGTTATTCCTGAATAAAGTTCTTGTGTTTTTCAGAAGCTTAAAGTTGCCATAATGCAGAATTTGCTCATTAGCATGCCATGCAGTCACCGCTTCTCTGTTTTCCCACTGGTGCTCTGACCCACTGATCTCACCCAGCTGAGAAAACTGTCTCCCGTCACCCCGACATTCATCCCTATGCCACGTTTAAAAGGGTCTTCGTTTCTGCATCATATGTTTGTAACTTAGCTGTTTCAGGCCTCAGAAGCTTCAGATTTAGCTGTTCTGCTATGCCGAGGAAGCTGAGCTAAGAAAGCGCAAACAATAACGGCACAAATGAGAGAAAAACACTAACAGCAGGCCGGAAAAAACCCCCAAAAAAACTGAGTGTCTTGGACTGGCCTAACTGAGCTGGTTTGATAAAAAAATAATAAACGGGACATGGACAATGAATGTTAGTGCACTGAGCAGCTACAAACTTCTTTTCATTTTCTCTCCCACATGTCACAAATGCCAACAACTGCTGCGTCAACTACGGCAACTCTGAGGGGACACACTACTTTTTTGTGCTGTCTGGTGGGGGACCTTTTTAAATCGCAGTGTGACGATGGTACGGGGCTCAGAAGTCGATGACTGTCAACGTCTATCGGCCCAACCCAAGACACGAGAGTCGTATCATTCTCTAACTCTGTGCAAGAAAGCTGAATGGCAAACAATCATTATTTGCTTAGATCAGCTGATATTGTTATTATGATAATATTGTAACATGAATTTAAGCCTCATCATCCAACAATAACTTGAATCATCCCGTCTTCTCTTTTCCTGAATTATTTTTCTTTTCAAATTGAATCCCAGAAGGTGCTTCGGTTCTTTTGGCTAAGGAGGACACTGCACGTTGAGTTGTGTATTTTTGTGTGTCATACTGCAGCGTTGTGGCTGAAGGTGGCGTTAATGACCGGCCTAAGCTCCCCTCTGGTAAATTCATCCATAGTTAGTCTCCTATGAGCGATTGATCTCTCTCCTGCAGCTTATTGCCTGGAAGGGTCCTCATTAGAGAGTGCAGTTCTGCAGTGCTCCTGCAGATGGCAGTGTCTTTTAAAGAAGAGAGCAGTCACACAGGAGAAGGAAGAATAACTATGTATGAGCTCTGTCTCTCATCAGTGTTTCTGAAGGACTTTGATCTATGTGTGTGTCCTCTCTCAGGCCGAGTATGTCCAGCTGGTGACAGAGCTGAGGATGACGCGAGCCATCCAACCTCAGATAAACGCCTTTCTGCACGGATTCCACACCTTCATCCCCGCCTCGCTCATCCAGCTTTTTGACGAATACGAATTGGTTTGTAATCCTCCTCAGACTTCCCTGTCCTTCCCTCCTTTTCCTCCTTCTCCTCTCATCCATTGTCTTTCACAGTTTTACATTCTCCTTGTTCCGATTGGCCTTCCTGCTCGCCTCTGATGCAGGGATTGATTAGCCATTATAGGGTGAGCTGGGACGGCTGGGGTCACCTTGAAACCCCTCCCTCTTCTCCAACTCTATTAGAGGTTGTTTTTCTGTGTGTGTCGGCAGACTTGATGTCCTCACTCCTGCGGGGATCAATAGCATACCATGATGATTATCCCACCCTGGATTTGTTGGACATGCCTCGGTCATGCTGTCATTGCAGACAACTGAACAGCCTGTTTGTTTTTTCACAGCACAACAGCTGTTCACTGTTCTCTGATCAGTTCCTGTCAGACGTGTGAATGTTCAGTGAGTTTAAAGGGGCACTATGTAGTTTTGGAGAAGAATTATTATATTTACAATATTAATGACGTAATAATATAATATGAAAGTGTGTTGTCCTTTAAGGTCAGTTTGTTTATTCAGTTTATTCAGTCATGAAAACAAAGAGAGTTTGATTATTTAGTTTGTTTAGGCAGAAAAAAAACAGTTAATGAACATCTTTCTCTGCTCATTAATGTTTCTTCACCAGAACTACAGACTGCTCCTTCAATGATAAAGTTACAATATTTTATATGTATATGATTGTCAACAAATCCCACGTGTAGAGCCGAACCAACACTAAATGTATTAACTAACAAGTATTATGTGTGTCCAAAGTCTTCAGTTCTTTCTCTGTGCCATGGAACTCACACACTGTCCTGCTGCCCCAAAATTAAAACTATATATTTGTTTGGTGTCAGGGCTCCAGGATGCGACTATTTTAGTTATGCTGTGATTTAAATGAAGAAAAACATGTTTTCAACTTTTTTTTTCTGTTTACAATCATTTATATAATGTGTTAAGCATCTAAATGAATTATAGGGTGCCCCAGTTTTGTTGGCTTAGGTCTGCTCAGGAGATTTGTTGACAGTAAGAAAAATATAAAGTAACATCAGACTATGTTGTCTGAACCCAATCAGCAGTATGAGAACTTCACTTAAATAATAAATAATAAAAAAAAATGATTAAAAAGATTATAAAAAGTGATAAATAGAGAGCACTGGTATCTGATCAGCACTCGGCAGATGCTACAAGATGATGAAGCGTAATTGGTTTTGTAAAGACAAATGTGATCTATGAATCACTAAGAATGAATGAATGCAGCTGAGCTATCCTTAGTTAGCCAGTTTAGCATTCAGGCAGCCTTTAATGAATCATATCAGAGGTCAGTATTGGTTGATTAACACAAATTTGATTGTGTGTGTGTGTGTGTGTGTGTGTGTGTGTGTGTGTGTGTGTGTGTGTGTGTGTGTGTGTGTGTGCGTGCGTGCACAGGAGCTCCTGCTGTCAGGGATGCCAGAGATCGATGTGCAGGATTGGTGCAGGAACACTGAGTACACCAGTGGCTATGACCCTCAGGAGCCAGTCATCCAGGTGAGCTCTTCTGCTTCCAGCCTGGCGGATTGAATCCTTTCAACTAACAACTGTGTTTCACTTCAGTCATCTGGGGGTCGAGTGACATTGATGTGACCATCTTGTAGTCATAGATTAGTTTGAAATAATTCAAGGAAAGAAACATTTACCAAGCAAGGTGTCCGACATCAATGATTTAAATGTGGGACTATAAAGAACAGTTGGCTGATAGTTTCCTGGGTAGTTCTGCACCACAAGAGCAGAATCATTTATGTCCGAAGGGATGCAATGTGTCATCAAGCTTGATGTGCCCTCGATCTTCACCACTGTCTGTGATGTTAGCGTAACAGAGTTGACACATCTCTATAATAAGCTTTGCTTCACCTAACCTGGATATAACCAAGGGAGGGTTCATTGTCCTTAATTTGCTCAATTTAATTTTGTGTTCTGACCCATCTGGAAGTGAATACGTTGTCACAGCCCAGCACATTGAGTATCATTTCACATTTTGAACATAGATGGTCATTATTCCCAACTAGTAAAAAACAGTTATGGTTAATTAAACTTTACTTATTTCACTATTCACAATGAAATGCTCTATAAACCATTTATTAAACAATTGTAATGTGGTGCTTATAATACTTTAAATGGTTAATAAATAATCTGTAGTTCATCTATAAACATTATCTGTCTTAATAAATGGTTTATAAAGCATTTTACCAGTGATCTAACTATTGGTAACCCTTACCATTTATTAATGATGGTTATTATGAAGTGTTAAGAAGGGTGTGTTTTGGACCTGTTTGACTTGACCACAGGTCAAACAGAACCTTCTGGGTTATCTGACTCTCTCCTCCTGTGAGCCTGTGGCTAATCTGTCTGCATCTTGTTGCAGTGGTTCTGGGAGGTGGTGAAGAGCCTGACCCAGGAGGAACGGGTTCTTCTGCTACAGTTTGTCACTGGAAGGTTTGTCTGCTGGATTTCCACTCTGGTTCTACATACAGAAAAATGTGTGAATGTCTTATGCAGTGAAGTCTCCTTCTCTATCAGCTCCAGGGTTCCTCATGGTGGCTTTGCGTACCTAATGGGTGGCAGCGGTTTACAGAAGTTCACCGTTGCTGCAGTGCCATACACCTCCAACCTACTGCCTACCTCTAGTACCTGGTAATGACTCTTTGTATTCATGTTTATTCTATTATCCTTAACTTGTCATGGTCTCATGTCTCTGCTGGCACCTGCTGCAGTCTTTGCCCTCAACTGAGTCCAGTTGGCTTTTTGCTTGCCACTCTCTAGCAGGCTGGAGAGTCGGCTCTGTTGTCAGTTCCCCATAGAGATGTTACATTTTTTATATCTTTGTTGACAAGTGCAGGTTCTGCATATTTTACATTGTGTGTTTTTGCCGTGTGATACCATGATTAATTTCCAGGGTAGTTTCTGAAATGAATGATGTAATTGGTATTAATGACATTTATTGCTTCTAAGACAAATAAGTTGAAGCAGTTGTTAATTTCCAGAGGAACTTCTTTAAAAGAACTGTTATCTTGATGCCTGAAAAGGCAGCGATCCATTAAAACACAAGCACATACTTTTTTCCTTATGCTTTATGCTTTATGATGCATTATTGTTGAATTGTTTGCATAACCTGTAAACAAAGTTCACTTTTTTTTCTAGTGTACACTTGTAGTTAAGTAAGAGATAATGCCTGGCCAGGTGTCCATTAACAGGAATTAGAAGGCATTAATTCCTGATTATTGACATCTTGAAGTGTATTATCCTGCCTGTACCATGGTCAGCTGCCAAAGAATTTAGAAAATTAAGACTATTAATTGGTACCACTTTATAATCACCATCATTAATAAATGATAACTTTCTATATAATTAAACTTTACTTAATAGTTATTTTATTGTTAAAAACAATAAAATGCTTTATAAACCATTTATTAAGTAACTATAAAGGTTTATAAACATCATTTACAGCTTTACAATAAACATTTCATTGTTTGTTAACAGTGAAGTAAGTGTGAACTAAAGTATAATTAACTATATTTATGCCATATACCTTTAATGATGGTTATTATAAGGTGTTAACCATTAATTTATATTTTCATGTGTTTTGCGATCAAAGTTTTTGACAAGCAATAACTAAGTAAGGGTTTACCTAATATCTGGAACATTCATTACAATCCCATGAGGTTCTTATGCAGTGGAAACACGCTACTAGTAAATAGGATGAACCCAAGATACGACGTAGCAACAGAAGATAAGCCTTTGGCTCGGCTACTAGCCACAATGCTAACATTATGCTAGCAAGAGTTAAGATCAATAACATTGCGTGCGGTCGACAAACAGTAAACATCATCTGGCGGTATGTTCAACAACAACACTAGCCAGCAAGCTAGCCACTGTCCCCAAGGCAAGTTGAAGAGCGAGTGGGATGTTAGATGATCCCTTGGTACCAGTAAGGTGAGAGGGACGGTGTAGGCTACTTCCTGCAGCTTGTGTGTTACAGGCAGCACCCTTCAGTGAGGGACTACACTCAGTGTTGTTGTTGTTACTCATTTTAGATACAGGCCAGGCTAAAGCACAGTCATATAGAACGGAGAAAATACCTTACTCATGAATTAATCAACACCCTGCAGCCAATCAGAGTCGAGCATTCACCCAGTCCCAGACCAATATACATTGTACTTAAATGAGCTCTCTGTAGTTTGGGGGCAGAAATGTTAATGAGCAGAGAAAGATGTTCATTGGCTGATCTTTTTTTTCTGCCTAAACAAACTAAATAATCAAACTCTCTTTGTTTTCATGACTGAATAAACTGAATAAACAAACTGCGTTAAAGGACAACACAGTTTATACTGTTTACTTTGTTTATATGTGGCGGACCCTGCCACCTTTCTAGCTTCAAACAGTGTTCTGGGACCTTATTTTCCTCTGAGAACAGCTCGTTTATTCACTTATGGAAAAAGTTTGTATTAATACCTCATTAATATTGTACATATTAAAATTCTGACTTTGAATTTCCTCTCCAGAACTACACAGTGCTCCTTTAATTATTTAGTAGTGTACTAATTGAGCGATGTAGAACTGTTGTTAAATTAATTTCCATGAATCTTCCATGAATTTACAATATGTCAGTTTCTTTCCAGGAAATTATGGAAACTATGAGACCTGTAAAATTAAGTGTTGCTGAATATTTTGTCTCATGAGTTGCAATCCCAATTTAAGGTTACTTAAAAAGAAAAAACAGCTCAGATTGTATGGTATATGTGCAGGAACACAAACCTTTGGTACCGTTCTGCATTGACAGGCATTGATTAAACTACAGCTCAAGATGTCTCCCTCCTGTCAGGCTTTTGGAAATCCAAGGGATTGTACTGAGTGAGTGATTGCAACGGTGCTCACAGTTGGGCTTGTCTCAGACTCATCTTACTGGGTTTACAGCCTCGATTCAGTGTCATACATCACACTGTGCTGGTAACAGTACTGCTGAAATGGTTGTTTCACTCTTCACCAGAAGAAACAAAGCACTATAAGAGACATACAGACCTCGTACAAAAGCCACTCTAGAGCTTTACCTCTGGGACATTTGACAAGTATTACTCAGCACTAGAGGGCAGTGTGTCTCTTCTATATTGTTGGCATCTTCACACACTAAAGACACAGTCTGAAAACAGGGAGAGGTCTTTCTATGGCTGAATGTGCAACAGGTAATTTATATCACTGTAGGTCTGTCTTTTAGATAGGTATGAGACATCAGCGCTCCACCATTGGCTGGATAGATCGTCATTACCACTGTCTTGACCATGTCCACCCCCCTCCCCCTTTGTTTTCTTCTCTCTACAGTATCAACATGCTGAAACTCCCAGAATATCCAACCCAGGAGGTCCTGAGAGACCGGCTGCTGGTAGCGCTGCATTGTGGGAGCTACGGGTACACTATGGCATAAACATCATATCAGTTCCTGCTGCTGTGAGGTCTGCAAACTCTTGCAACACTCTAACCTCCTCCACAGACACTCTTTTTCTAGTCAGGCGCTGCTTTTGCTGGACAAAAAAAAAGGGAAATCCAGATTGTTGTAAATGAGCTGCTGGACAGGCACGAGACTGAACAAAGACCACAGCGTCTGGATCTCCACTCACACCTGTGCCACAACTTCTATTTTTTTTAATTAAAGTTGATATCTGGTAATTTATGCAAATGATAATGTAATATCTTTAAATTTGACTATTTTCATGCATACATTTAATCAAGAAAAAACTGCATTTATACCCTGAAGTCTCTACGTAACACAGGATAATCACGATAAAACATAGCTAGCAACAGCAAGCTTGCTGAATGTCATGTATTGATTGGATGAAACAGTGTAGAATTGATCAGTTTCAAACATGCAATCAGTCACCCTACATTATATCCACGTTACAGGTTCACAGTGCAGCAGGGCCAGTATAACAGTACCAACAAACTGGTGTAACTGTACAAATCTTCATCTTCGTGTTTTTCTCAGTTTAGGTTTAAAGACTCTGTTTGTTTTTTTGTTTTTTTACTTTGTCCATCTCCTGTTTTCATTCCTGGACCTTTAGCCCAGTCGCTCTTCTCTGAACTACCAGAACAACTTACCATCAGGGCTGGAAATGTATCACATGTTTCAGATACCAGTGCCAATATGTTTACTTATTTGTTTAATGTTATTGCATTACGAAAAAACCAAAATCTCTTATTTTGTTCAACAAAATAAGCCAAACTTGTCAGATGTTCCAGTATTTAAAATTTAGTAAAAACAATGCACTTATGGCCAAAAGCATGCAGACGGCCATTCTAGCTCTATGTGAGAGTTGATCATGTAATTTCCAAACCATGGACATTAACTTGCTGTTATATCAGCCTCTTCCAGCATCTAGTTTCAGTCTTTCCACCAGGTGTTGAAGCTGGCTGACACCAGAGGATCAGAGATGTTGGGTAATATAGCTTGGCTCACAGTGGGCGTTCCTGTTCACCCCTAAGATGTTGGATGAGGTTGAGGTCAGGGCTCTTTGCTGGCTGGTCAACTTCTTCCACAGCATACTGGGTAAAGCATTCCTATATCGGATATATCACGTAAGACCAGAATAAAACAACCATTTCTTGAAGTTTAGAAGCTGGAACCAGCAACTGTTTAGTTGTTTTGGAACTACAAAATATGAAAAATCAATAATTCAGGAAATACCTGATCCAAAACTGAGTCAAGACTAAATGTGACCAAACATTTGTGCCAACATTGAGCACTTTAAAGTGCTTCTTATCCACAGCAGACTGAAGGCATCATTTCCCTGCACTGCAGGGATAATTGGGATTTTAGATACGAGGCGGCCTGTGTGGTATGCTGCTGACTTTTTTTTAGGTTTTGCCTTGTTTTTTTAACATGGAATATCAGCCATTAGTGACTTAAGCTGTCTGTCCCTTTACAACACTCACCATTTAGGAGGACGGTAGTTAAGTAAGGCTAACTAGATCCACATATAGTGACTGCAACTGAGCAGGCCACTTGCTCCATGTGTTAGATAGAAGTCCAGCAGCCAAACTGTTTTTGTTGCTAGAGCTCGTCTTTTTTTCATTAATCCCCAAATTAACCTCAAAATCCAAAAGACGCTTGATGGCTTCTGTATAGTGTAGGCTGGTTCCAGTAGTTCTGCTCTGAGTATATTTAAATTTGAATACTCTGAAATGAATAAAAACATAAAGTATCCATTATTTCTCCATCAGCATTTCAGTCCTGTTTGGGTAAAGAAGGTCGAAAACAGCTTAACAGTTAACTGAAGAAATCAAATATGTGTGAATTAGAGTTTGTTTCTGTGCCTACCCACACTGACATCGCATGTATCAAATTACAATAATGACATTGTCAGCTGTTAAAATAATCAGGCTCACTGGCAAATACTAATATAGAGGGTGCTATCACTGTAGAAAAGTCCGTTAAAAATCATTTTGAGTAAGTATCATTTTGACCAAATAAGTACAAATGAACACCAAGGATAAACAGTCTGGACTTAGACTGGACTTATCCAGCTGTGACTGAATGTGTATTTGCAGAAGAGAAGACTAAAAACATCTCCACAGGTATTTGAATTACTGTACGGGCAAGATGTTTTCCATTGTCTACATACTGTAGCTGCATAAACACACCCTTCATCCCTGTAGCATGAAATGCATGTGTCATGTAGTTTACTATGTGAAATGCTTTGTCATTTCTAGGTGAGGATTTTGCTGTGATCTGTATTTGTGCTTCATGAATGAATAACAATCCTCTTTATTGATAGCTTTCTGTTTGTCCCTGTCTGTGACTTTGGCAAGGAGCAATACAAGATATCCACATGACAACAGTTTGGCTTGCAGTGCCAAAAAATAAAAGCTGGAATCCTTTTAAACACTTTTCTTTTTTTTTTCTTTTTGCAGATACAAGCATGCTGAAAATGTGTTTTTATTATTATTATTAAAGTGGGGATCATGTCATGAAGTTTCCCTTCGTTCCATTTGTAAAGGGAGAGTACACTTTGATTTATTATCTATCAGTGTTTGAATGCCTCGCCTGAAATGCTTTTGTAAATTGATGTCAATGTTTATTGAAAATGGAGCCTTTATACATATTTCTGTAAATATATTCAATATCAAATGATGTGTTTTACCATAAATATATCTTGTGCTTTGAGATTTTATCCAATAAAACATTTTTGACAATCCAGGTGATGTGGTAATGAAGCCAGCGAGCTGCAGATGAAAACATGTCTTATGTTTGTGTGAGGGTAGGAAAAGGGAGGCATTAAGAAGGCACTGTGTGTGTGTGTGTGTGTGTGTGTGTGTGTGTGTGTGTGTGTGTGTGTGTGTGTGTGTGTGTGCGCGCGCGCGCGCGTGCGCATGTGTGCGCACGCAGAGCCGTGTGTTTGCCTGGATAGACATATGTGGCCGCAGCGTGAGTGCTGTGTTGGGTCACCAGTTTAGAGCAGCAGGTCTACTGGTGCTAAATGGCCCCTAACCAGCATTCAGTGAGTGAGGGGCCATTTAGCACAGTAGACCTGCTGCTCTAACTGGTGACCCAACACAGCACTCACCGCTGCCCGGCCACATTGTCAGACCCGTCTGGCTTTTTGGAGCCCGGAATTGATACCACTCCAAAACACAACATCAACCACAGGCCCAATCAATGCCATGTCATAGAAATGTCAATCCTGTACATGTTTGAGTACTATGAAAGTTCTCTAGAAGGTGGTTGAATCGAATAAATACACAAAAGAAAAAAAAAAAAGAATAAAGCATTGATGGAAGCAAATAATAGCCAATATTGGTTGTGAACGCTGGAGGCGAGCCAGCATTGCAGTTTGGCTTATATCAAATTTTGATTTCTTCATTCTCACCCCTCTATTAGGACACTTCATATACTTTATACATACTGCGACTTCAAATAAATTAAAGTCACCAATTCAGTGTGGTGTCAGCTTTTTCAACAAACCCTAAAATAGTCCACATTTTTCATATATTCTTGGTATTATTCAAAGTTTTTACTGCCAGCAATGTGCATTTGGCATCAGCTTTTGTAACAGCCAGCGTTCACAACCGCAAGTTCTTCAGAACTTGCCTTCTCTAGTTATATATGATGTAATAAACCACTGCTGAAAACATGATGTCAAAAGTTAAAGGGGCACTATGTAGTTTTGAAGAAGAATTATTTTACAATATTAATGAGGTAATAATAAATAATACATAATATATATATATATATATATATATATATATATATATATATATATATATATATAAATAATAAAACTGTTTCCATAAGTGAATAAACGAGCTGTTCTCAGAGGAAAATAAGGTCCCAGAACACTGTTTGAAGCTAGAAAGGTGGCAGGGTCCGCCACATATAAACAAAGTAAACAGTATAAACTGTGCTGTCCTTTAAAGTCAGTTTGTTTATTCAGTTTATTCAGTCATGAAAACAAAGAGTTTGTTTATTTAGTTTGTATAGGCAGAAAATAATCAGCCAATGAGGATCTTTCTCTGCTCATTAACATTTCTAACACAAAACTACAGACTGCTCCTTTAAGTAGGCTACCACTGAAGTACTTTGCTTCAGAAGCCATCGAGATGAATTCATGTGGTTTCATTTCCCCTCTTTGAAACGTTTTATGTTTTAGAAATGTGAATGTTGAATATTTGAAAAACTATAATCAGGTTGCTCAGATTCAGTTTGATGAAAACTGATTTGATGTTTTGGCTGTGAGGCAGGTAAAAATATGGTTTGAAACTTGAACTTCAAGGCTACCAACAATCTCCTCCACTTGTATATTAGGTGGAATTAACACTTGAGTCACATGACGAAATGATGATGAAAAGGTTTTTGAAATGACTCACAGCAACTATCACAGAGGGAATCCAAACCACGTGAAAGAACAAGTTTCAGCTTTTTTAATTTATGTTTTGTTGATTGCACAAAAACTTCTGTACGATCTCCACAAAACCTGGAAGGTTGTCCTCGGCCCAGGATAATACCCCCATTAGTGTAATGGATGATGTGAGATCAAAATTAATGTACAACTTTCAATATAACATTAGTTTCAGTGAAGTTGGTAAACTAAAGACTAATATTTTTTTAATGGCATTTTATTGGCAAGTGCCCACAGTATATCAGGAGCAGACCACACAGAATCAGTGACAGTGTCTCACCTGGAGGGTAACATCCTTTATCTCTGACTCAACTGAAGGGTGGACAAATTCAATGCATCGCTCTGATATAGAATTCCCTGAGAGTGACAAAAGATTTCCCCCAAAGTTTATATTCAACTGAACTGTTTTCTCTTCAGAAAATGAGATGAACATTTTTAATATGCTGGAATATTGACTACATTTCTGCTGATTCCCCCCCCCCTTAAGATTTCCTTTTCAAGACGAGACCAAAACCAAGTGGAGGCAGTGTGACACAGGAGAGATCTTGGAAGTGAATTCACTTCATATTGAAGGTGTAATATGGAGTCTGTGGGGCAGCCTCTGTTATGTCTCTGTCTCCCATGTTTGCTGTTATTGACTGGTGCTGTCTAACAAAGGCATGTGATGAAAAATAACTGTGTTTCATGTAACTGCAGATAAATAGTTAACAGAAACCTTTACTCAGCGGATTGTGATCAGGGATTTCTCTTTCCTTTTTAAATATTACAGAAAAAGTCATGTAAAAAATTGGACATGATGAAGTTGCAGATTCAAGGCAACACTGTGACGACAAAGTACTCCATTTTTGCCACAGAGTTTCATAATATCATGCCAGGATCGTACTAAAGATAGTTCTACTTATTAATGGGGTTTATTCATAATTGTAGGCATTTGATATAACTTAATACAATATTACTGGAATGAAACGTTAAGACCAAAATGGTGACCAGGACATACGGGAAACGGGTAATATGAGATTTCTGATGAAAGCCTGCTCGACTGGTAAACCCATATATCTTTCTAACCTTACTCTTCACTGCCGTACCTGGTCCCCATGGCAACCCCTCCCCCTCACTAATAATGCACTGCACTCTTCTTTAAACACAGGATGCTTGCCATAGCAACAACTTGCTCACAACATAGTCTGGTATTGCCATGGTCACAACGTTTCAAGTGCTACCTGTTTCCTGCTGGCAGGTCTCAAACACAAAAAAGTGGAGCTTTCACCGAGCTCTGACATTTACTGCTGCCTCTGTGCCCTGTCAGTGTCACGGCCAGCACAGAACACTTTCAGCTTTATAGATCTACATTATATCTACTGTATATCTACCTGTATCTATCTGTCTCACTACTCTATGGTGTTCTGTAGTATTCAACAGCACAATGCTTCTTCATTTTGTTGTGTAACTAGTGTAGTGTAGTAATACTTTATGCTCCCACTGTGCAACCTTCAACTGATCCAAAACAAACAAGTTGTCTCTCTTCAAAGGAGGGTGTACTTGACTTTAGGGTTGGGTATACAGTGCAGTGGGAAATTTACTCAGACTGCATCTTCTACAGCAAAATGGTGCAGGGTAGACAGCAGCTAATCATATACCTCATCAGACTACATCCGGATGACGTTAAACCTTGTTTTAAATAGTCTTAATCAATAACATTCTGAATTAGACACATTGTTTTGCTCCTGGGCTGATGATGGAAGTGTTAAGGAGTGAGACGTTTCACTACTTTTTCATCTCTGTTGAGAGTGTTGACAATAGCAGAGGTGGCAAAGGTGCACACATTCATTACTCCAGTAGGAAAGACTGGTAAAAGTAGAAGTACCGATTCAACTTCTTTACTCAAGTAAAAGTGATATAGTAGCCTACAGGCTCTGAAATAATAATCAGTAGGATTTGTCCCAGCTGTTCCTGAACGCACCACAAAGACAGTTGATAGTTGAGTCTCATTCCCAGGACGTCAAATAGCCACATTTTGGGTTGGTAAAGCGTCCCGAGCAGCAACAAAGTGAGAAAATAAGAAAATCTCTGCAGATACGAGACACTAACACGCCTTTTCTCCCCATTCCAGCCTCCCTCTCTGTCTGTTTACGTCTTCTTACGTCTTTGTTTCGTCTCGCTGCGTCTGCCATGCGTGATGTGACATCAGTCTTGTGATGTTGGGAAGGCGGCGTGCGATGACGCCAAATAAAAATATTCCATAATTGACCTCAAATGCATCAAACTAAAGTAACGAGCCTGTTTTGAAAATGTGAGGAGGAGAAAGTTCAGATATTTGTGTTCAGATGTAGAGAGGGAAAATCAAAAGTTTAGATACCTGAAAAATCGTCTAAAGTACAGTAACAAAGTATTTGTACTTTGTTACTTCCCACCCCTGTGCAGTACCAATCAGACAGCTGACAAGGCTAAACCACTAAAAAGTGTTTACTGTTGTCTCCCTTTCAAAGTCAGCGCTGACTGAACGCTGCTTGAACAGAGACAGATCTAAAAGTATTCACAAGCCAGCCTCCTTAACTTACTCACATCATAGAATTGCGCCTGGAGAGTGGCAGAATTAGCGTGACCACCCAGGTCTCGCCGCAGGAGTAAATGCTGATTATACACATTCACATTGAAGACAAAAGCTAGGTGTCAGTGGGTGTTAGTGGGTACTTTGTCCAGTGCGAAAGGGGTATTATAAACATTTTTCTAGCACCACATTTCCTCCACTGGAATGGCACCCTAATTGGCCCTTTATCATGTTTTATTTTCCAGAGGGCATCCAAAGAGGGCACTAAAATAATGTGCCCCACACAATGTACCAGTTCTAGATTGTGCTCACTTAGCCACTGACCCTTTACCACTATTTAACCCATATTCAAGTCATATGGGACATACTGTACATTGCATTAAGTGCTAAATGCCCTGTTGGCATATGTTGTCTTTTTACTTGGGTTAAAGATTGAAGAGTGTGCTCTTACGGAACATATTGACATACATCTCATTCATTTGGCTTCAAGAATATATTACAAAATATATATTTTGATTATACATTGGTAAATATATATTTAGATTTTTATATATATATATATATATATATTTGTATATATTATTAGGTAATATATGTTTGGAAAATATACAGTAATGTTTTTTACAATATATGAAAAAAAGCAAAAATAGGTGTGTGCCCAAGTGCTATTATTCCATATGGTATGTGGGCTGGATGAACGTAGCTGGTGTGGGCCAGATCTCGGATGCAACACTTTTGCTATCTGGGTAACCTAAAACCAATTGTAATTGATGTAATTGTAACCTGTAATTGATAGTGTTAGCCAAGTTTATACTTCAGAACATTAGCAAGGAATAGAGTTCAGGATTAGAATACATTTATTAGCCAAGTACTGTACAGTATATTTGAACATACAAGGAATTTAGCCTGGTAGTTGCATGTATATATTTAACAGACAGAAAGAATAAAACACAATTCAAACCAATGAAAAACACATGCTGCAGCATCAGCTCCAACGCTGGCTGTTGTGAAAAAAGACAAGCACAACTGAATCCACTGAACATACAGTTAGGAAATAGACTGCTAGATAGCCAATGTTTTATTCTGTAGTCAATAGTAGTTGCCCCAGTAAACAAACCGACACTTTGGCTGTCACAGCTGCAGTGTCTCTGGTCTCATTAGGTAGAGTCGACAGGCCGGGTGGCGTAGCAATGGCATCCTGCATGTCAGCTCATCCTAATTAGCGCAGAGACACTCTGAAGAGCGGCTCCAGAGGATGAGTGACCCAGACAAGGGCAGCAGAAGACTGGGAGAGAACATGAGTGGGATCCATAATAACGCTGACATTGTAGTTGACATTAGCTAACGTTAGCTGTGATAGTGCATAGATAGCTGACATTGGCTAACGTCAGACCTTGGCAGACCTCTGGCAGACCAGAATAACAAATATAATGAATAAAACATTTTAATTCTGCCTGGTTTTATGTGATAAAACAACAGCAGAGAGAAACAGTCTTCATATACTTGCTGTTAGGGAGTTTCAAGTGAACTCCTATGAGAGACTGCTATATGATAAGGTCAGAGTGGAAGTCCGGTCCATGTGAGTAACGTTTCCTCAGTAGTATGCAGAAATACAGTACAAATCATACTCTCCTTGCCCGCCCCTCAAACCCCTCCTCTCCTTTCCACACCAAAACACTGACAGAAAGTTGACACTGAAAAAACACTGACATGAAGAAAAAATCTGTAGATTATCATCGAAAGAACATTAAAAATCCCCCAAAATATCAAAATATAATGAAATAACTTTTAATGTCTGTCTTTTAAGTTTTTAACGTAAAGTTTCTTGGATCAGTTCAGGTTTTGTTCAATGACAACTTCTATTTTTGATGCCAAAGTTCACTGTCACTGTTCTGGCCCTTACTTGTACTTCTATTTATTTATCTTTTTTTTCTTTTGGTATTTTTTCAAGTCTGTAATTTTAATTGACCTCTGCTTTTAAATCTGCTCAGTTTTGAGCAAACAAAAAGAAGTCACAAAGAACAACTTCTCAGACACAAGACAATTTGTGCATGAATATTAATTGCATATTAGGGACATTTCGTCGTTTTCCAAATTTGAGCTCATACTGTATATCAACCACGTTGCAACATTTACATCACTTCCTTACTCCTCATCATCTTCTCCTAGATCTATACACTTCACAAACACATTAAATGGTCCCCATATCTTTTCAAACATTTCTTGCCCCCCTTTTCATATACAGTTGAAAGCAGAAGTTTACATACACTGTATAAAAAGACACATAACCTTTTTTTTCTCACTGTCTGACATTAAATCAGACTAAACTTTTCCTGTTTTAGGTCAGTTAGGATTACCAAAATTATTTATATTTGCTAAATGCCAGAATAATGAGAGAGAGAATTTTTAAGACAGTTTTTTATTACTTTCTTCAAAGTCAGAAGTTTACATACACCAAGATTACTATGCCTTTAAACAATTTGGGAAAGCCCAGATGATGATGTCATGGCTTTGGAAGCTTCTGATAATTGACAACATTTGAGTTAATTACAGGCACACCTCAAACACACGCTTCTTTGTGTGACATCATGGGAAAATCAAAAGAAATCAGCCAAGATATCAGGAAGAGAATTGTGGACTTCCACAAGTCTGGTTCATTCTTGGGTACAATTTCCAGATGCCTGAAGGTGCCACGTTCATCTGTTCAAACAATTATAAGCAAGTATAAAAACTATGGGAATGTTCAGCCATCATATCGCTCAGGAAGGAGACAGGTTCTGTGTCCCAGAGATCAACATGCATTGGTGCGAAATGTGCACATCAACCCCAGAACAAAAGCAAAAGATCTTGTGAAGATGCTGGCTGAAGCTGGTAAGAGAGTGTCATTAGCCACAGTGAAACGACATGGGCTGAAAGGCCACTCAGCGAGGAAGAAGCCATTACTCCAAAAGCAACATAAAAAAGCCAGATTACAGTTTGCAAATGCACACAGGGACAAAGACCTTAATTTTTGGAGACATGGTCTGATGAAACTAAAACTGAACAGTTTGGCCATATTGACCATTTGGAGGAAAAAGGGGGAAGCTTGCAAGCCTGAGAACACCATCCCAACTGTGAAGTACGGGGGTGGCAGCATCATGTTGTGGGGGTGTTTTGCTGCAGGAGGGACTGGTGGACTTCACAAAATAGATGGCATCATGAGGAAAGAACATTATGTAGAAATATTGAAGCAACATCTCAAGACATCAGCCAGGAGGTTAAAGCTTGGGTGCAAATAGGTCTTCCAAATGGACAATGACCCTTAGCATACCGCCAAAATAGTTAGAAAGTGGCTTACGGACAACAAAGTCAATGTTTTGGAGTGGCCATCACAAAGCCCTGATCTCAATTCTATAGAAAATTGGTGGGCAGAGCTGAAAAGGCGTGTGCGAGCAAAGCGGCCTACAAACCTGACTCAGTTACACCAGTTCTGTCAGGAGGAATGGGCCAAAATTCCAGCAAACTATTGTGAGAAGCTTGTGGAAGGATACCCAAAACGTTTGACCCAAGTCATGCAGTTTAAAGACAATGCTACCCATTACTAATGAAATGTATGTAAACTTCTGACTTTGAAGAAAGTAATAAAAAATTGTCTAAAAATTCTCTCTCTCATTATTCTGGCATTTAGCAAATATAAATAATTTTGGTAATCCTAACTGACCTAAAACAGGAAAAGTTTAGTCTGATTTAATGTCAGACAGTGAGAAAAAAAAGGTTATGTGTCTTTTTATACAGTGTATGTAAACTTCTGCTTTCAACTGTATATGTCACTCTTGCCAAAGGAAAGGTTGTCAGCATTTGCCTCATCCAGTATACAACACTTGGCCTGCTAGTCTTTTCCCAAAACATTACAATCGATCTTTTGCCGTGCAGAAGACACATATCTATAATTATTCATTCAATTTTGGTGTATTTGTGGTCTTTTGGATAAAGTCCTAAAATAAAGAAATCAGGGTTCATTGGAATGTTTTTTAACATAATCTCTTCTGTTGCCTTTTTAACCTCCTCCGAAAAAGGATTTTACCTTACTGCATTGCTGCATACAATGAAATAGTGTTCCCTTCACCTCAGTGCATTTTGTACATAAATCTGGGATATTCCTATTATATTTATTTAATTTAACTGGCGTAATATATGTTCTAATGAGCCATTCATACTGTAACTGTCCAAATCATGTAATGATTGATTGGG
This sequence comes from Pagrus major, assembly GCF_040436345.1. Classification (NCBI taxonomy): domain Eukaryota; kingdom Metazoa; phylum Chordata; class Actinopteri; order Spariformes; family Sparidae; genus Pagrus; species Pagrus major. The sequence goes on along the minus strand of NC_133232.1, from coordinate 14,160,298 downwards.
TATGAGCTGTAGTGCATACTGATTCCCAGTCCTCTGACGAGATGTCTGTTTCTAGATCTTCTCAACATGCTTTCCATTTGTGATTTGAGTTCTCGGTTGAGTTGGATCGTAACAGACTGTATAGTTCTGACACAGCACCTTTACTTAAGCTGTCTTTAGACACAATTTTTTCCAAAGTAGATATTAAGGGTCTGGTTAGGACATTGTTTTGGCTCATTCTAATAAAGCTTCTGAGCTGAAGAAATGTATTACATATTTTCATCTAATTTCTTCAAGTGACATCATGCTTTTTGAGTTAGGTAGATACAGATACAGAATTTTTTCTAGTCCCTTTGATGCCCATTGTCTTAATGCAGCATCTGCACTTCATGGTGTGAAACGTTGGTTTCCCTAAATGGGACTGTACTGAGATAATAGATTAGGTTCTTTAATGAATTTTCACACTTCAAACCACACTTTGATCATATTTCTAACAATTGGATTAGTAGTTTGTTTTATCAAATTTGGCAATGTATCTCAATAAAAATAGAGAGGTAAAGGCAAACTCAAACACTATGATTCCATTTCTTTCCATTGTGGAATATCCCTTGTTGTGAAATAAATTTTAATAGATCTTAATTGTACTGCCCAATAATACCAAATTATATTTGGACATTTTAAACCTCTTTTATTACATGGTAGGTGTAGCGGGGACAGTCTAATCCTAGCTCGATTATTTTTCCATATGAATCCAATAAGAAGCTTCTAAACTTTCCTAAAAAAGTCATCAGGTGGAGGCAGTGGAACATTCTGAAATATATACAGCATTTTAGGGAGTATGTTAATTTTTATTATGTAAATTTTGCCAATCAAAGACAGGGGCAGGGACAGCCATCTATTAATTGATTCCATTGTTCCTCCATTAAAGGTTCATAGTTAGATTTAACAGTCAAAGCTAATTAGAACATAATTTCTATTCCCAAATATGTAAATTGATTTACCACTTCAAATTGGGAAACCTCTCTGAGTGGATTTTCCCTCTCTTTCTCATCAAGTAATAAGACCAAGGACTTGGTGTTATTGATCGTGTAGCCTGAGATGCCACCAAATGCTTTTATTAACTCTAGCAGTGCAGGGATAGCTGTACTAAGATGCGAGACAAACAAAATAACGTCATCTGCATATAGCGCTAGCTTATGTTATGTATGGCCAATTGTTTTTCCAGTTATTTCCGCATGCATTCGTACAGCTATTGCTAATGGTTCAATTTTGCTAGAATAATTAATAGTGGAGACAAGGGGCATCCCTGATGACATCCTCTTTTGATTGCGATTAGTTGATGTATTTTTGTTTGTTAACATTTCTGCCGCAGGATTTAAATACGGTAAGTGAACCCATTTTAGAAACTTAATCCCATATCCAGATCGTTCCAAAATATTAAAAAGATAAGGCCACTCCACCTTCACAAAGGCCTTTCGACATCTAAGATTCTAAACCTTGAATAATATTAAGGACCCTCCTAACTTTACAGAATCCTTGGCGTCCTAGGATGAACCCATTTTGATCCCTATGCATTAATCTGCTCAGTCAATTGTGAAATCACAAGTGAGTACTGTGTACAATTTGAATTCATATTTAAACCTTTCAGCTGCAAATGTGTTGCTAAAAAGGCTATCTGATCACAATCAGGCCAATGAAAACCAGTTGGATGCTTTTTAAAAGATCCCACAAGGACAAACAAACCAACCACCTCTAACACAGCCTCGTCTCCCTCCCTCTCCTGTCCCTGAAGCCATCATTGTTAACTGCACAGCTGTGTTAACTACCTAACTATACTTAGCAGCAACTTGCTTATTAAGTCACCTGAGCGACGAAGTATAAAAACTGTCTGTCCGAAAACTCTGTAAACCACAAAGAGTTGAGACAGTTTCACCAAAATCAGTGAAAAAGGTTATAAAGTTGCTGTGGCTGCAGCTGAATATACTTGGCAAAAATAACATGAATATCATCTTCCACTGCTGAGATCACTCTTGTGCATGCTTCTGCGTAGCTCCACTGTGACTGCGTCTAGGTCCCTTTCAGCCATTCAGAGCTTTGCCTCCCTCTTACATAAGGTTTAGGCTCATTTGAATAATACCACCCCCAATCTTAGTAACCCCGGCAAAGAGTTGAAGGCTACCTGTAGGACAGACCACTAGAGTTAGCATTATGTCAGCTGCTGCTTGTTGGCTGCACAGACGGGCACAGATTTAACGAGGGACCGTGGCGTTTCAACAATTGAAAAAAAGAGTGAAACCACAGGCCCAGTACAAAGCTAAGAACTAAACATGGGAGCTGCTATAAATGTTTTAATTTTCTCCCATCTGAGGATGTTAAGACCTGGTGGATTAACTTGATTTTTTATATGGAAATATAACAGAAATGTCCCTACAACGACTGGAAAACTTGAAATGTGTGTGTGTGTGTGGGTGTGATTGAGTGTGTATTTTGCTCACAAACGGCTCCTTTACTGTTCATATTGTAGTTCAGCCTGTTGAATCAGGCATTAGCATGTTTCTCTGCTTATGTGGCTACCCCCAGTCTTGGTTTAGAAGCAGTTCTTGTGGAGAGATACATGGTATAAGTGCAGCTAACTGGAAGCTAATAGAGTGGTGTAGTCTGTAAAAAGTGGAACTGGAAGTCAGTCAGCATTTTAGCACATCTGGTTCTCTCGTCTCAAAGTCGATGGCTTTTTTAATTGATTTTTGGTTAAATGTCTGAAATAAGGTGTGTGGTTACCACAGGCTGAAGATATTTACGTGTGTTGTTCTACGACATAAAATACATCAGTAAATGTCCCACAATATAATGTTAAGCGCTTATGTGTGTTAAAAATGGTTAGTGGTTGTTAACAAGTGTCTAAATGAGACTACAGAGGTTGTCGGGGACATTAAACGTCATCACAGCGAACACAGAGACTCATCTACTCACTAGTCCATCTTTACAGGCCCACTTTAGTATCATGTGTAAATATCATAAACTTGCGTTTGTCACAGAGATTATTTTCAGTGATATTCCAAAGTTCATTTAAAAAATCCCATAGGCTTTTTGTCAGGGGAACAAGGGCGATGCTAACTTCTGGGTTGGCTGACAAAAATACATCATTGCTACACCACTCTATGCATCAATAAAGCTGACTGGAGACACAGTGAGCGGTGCTGGTTCAGTGTGGTTTCACACTTACAAAAGTTGAAACACAGGCCTCAATCTCGCCTCCTCATTTGACAGTCGGGTAATAAACATGTAACGTGAACGTGTTATCATGCATATTGTAGAAATGTCAGTAGCACAAGTGCAATGGTACATAGTCTATAACACATACAAGTGTGAACCTATCGACTGAATGAATAGAAAAGGGGGCACTATTCAGTCTTTTGCTTCAGGTTAATGGTGTGCTAAATCACTGGTGTCCTTAATCTGCTCAAACACAATATGAGACACAACTGGAAATTAAGATAAACGATCTGCAACCTCTTCATTTTAAAAAGCAACAGCATTAATTAATGAATTAATCAATTTGAAAGCATGCATGTGTGTTTGTGGATAACAAAATAAGGGGGTGTGCTCTGCTGTGTTATTAACATTGTGAGTCCAGCAGTGAGAGCAGCCTCTCTGCTGCACTGTTAGCTCCGGGGGGTCCATCATTAAGCAGAAGAGTTTTTGAGGTAAAACAGAGCAACAAGTCGAACTAAGCTGGTCTTGTTTGTTACAGCTGGCTGCTGCTCTGAGTTTTTGTTTTTGGATCACTTCTCCGCTCCGTTAATGTTAGTGTTAATCTTTCTGGGTGACGTCGTAAAGGTATTCACAAACATGTTTTAACCCTTCACTTTTGTCTCGTGAAGATAATTATCCAGTCATTAAGTAAAAGAAATGCTTGCAACTGCTGGCTTTTTTTGAAGACGAACTTAAAGATAACTCTAGCATGTGCCTGTAAACTGTCCGGGTGCTGCACTACCTTCGCAGTTCAGATCCGCCTTTTTCATTCTGTCAGCATAGCACTAAGTAACATTTAGAACATTTTTGACTTTTGTGTATAGCTTCTGAATCATGGGAGATATGAATCCATATTCTTATGTGAATCGATTTCTTTACCCATCCCTATAGGAGGTCCCCGTGGGAAAATATACATGGGGCCTTTATGGAGCTGGAGGACAAACCCCAAAACCCATGTCCACATAGACATGTTATCAGGTATACTGGCCCAGTGGGTCTGCTGATGGATCTCCATTATCTTAATGAACTGTCCTCATGGAGAAATAGAGTTTCTGTGACTTTGATAGACTTGAAGGCAGAACTTAATTCTGCACATATTTAAGCAGCGTGACCTGCATATTGATTGATGTAACTGGCCTAATTTATTAACTTGCTTGGTCTAGCCTTTAATTAATTACGTTTAATAGACTACTGTCCCAATTAAAACGTGGCTATCAAATGGGATCCTTTAACTGAATTTCACCTCACACATAAAATAATTCAAAGGCTCGACATGAGCTTTTTATTACCCATGTATGTTGAAGTCAAACATCACATGACAGAGCGATAGATCAGACATTTGTTTATTCAATATTCTTGGACTTTCTATGTGAAACACACTGTGCATCATTTCCACAGTTTTAAAACAAAACACAGTGAAATAATGTGTATGTGCTCACCATGCCCATCTGCTCCTCTCTGGCTGTGAATCCCACACAGGTGCTCCACTCCCAGCGCCTGAACTCTAAACTGCTGCTTCTTTATCTGCTGGCTGAGGTTTTTCCTGATTGCTCCATGTCTTCATGGCAGAGATAGATTCACTTCTCTAGCTTTCCCCCTGTGGAGTTATTACCTCTGCATCCACACAGGCTGATTACATCTGTTCAGCCCTGCACTCTCACACACAGGAACACACTCTCCTGCTCAACTACACCCTGTTCCATTCTGCAAAACACCTTGTCCTGCCTCTTCCTCCGCAGTCCCTATCTTCTGACTTTCTCTTTCTGCCTCCCCTCCTCATTTTACAGCACAAGCACACACACACACACACACACACACACACACACACACACACACACACACGCACACACACACACAAACACATGCTCGATATTCAGCCCACATGTTCCCAGTCTTGCTCACACCACAAAGCAATGAGGCTGAAAATATGGTTGTGTACGATATAACTCCCTCGTCCCAGTGGCAAGACTTTGGCATATTTCACAAAAGCAATGATCTAACAGCAGGAGAGTCAGACAAGCACACATAAAGAGCACTGTAACACCTGAACACATAACTCTGTTTCAAGTTGCAGAGTCAATATTGCCCATGCTTTTACCGACTTCAGCCGACTCACCTCATGTCTCTTCTGTCCCTGCTGCCATGTCTCCATTGTCCCCGGAGTCACTGTAAATCACCTTCATCCTGTGTCCCCTGCCATGTTCAGTCTTAGTCTGGGCTCCTGCTATGTTCCCTGGGAGGCTGAGCTGAGCCCTGTTGCCTGTGATGGACCCCCATAATTTGAGGTTGCGGTCCAGGCAGACCCCAGTCAGCTGATAGGACCACTTAGCTCCACAGCTAACTTAGCTAACTTGCTAACAGCAGCCAAAAGATAGCTACAAAGCAAAGAGCACATTAAGCAGCAGTTAGCAGTTATGCTGCCCCCTATAGTTTCATTTGAATTCTGGCCATCTGTTACAAGTTACACCTTTAATGGCAGCTGACCATTAAAAAGATATAGATTATTACTAAGCCACAGGATTACTACACTGTACATTTTAAAAGTTGTCGTTTAAAAAAGTGTTATCAAGTAAAGTAGACAACAACTAAATTCAAGTTGTAAAATGATTAGTCTACTTTGCATTTCTACACTTTACAGATAAGCAGCCCAGATAACAGTCATGTCCGATCTAAAACCATCACACCCAAGCTGCCTCAGTAATTATAACTGCAGGCAGCTCAGTCCTCACTGGGGAGGAGTGAATGGTTATTAGGACTCACCTTGTCCCTTTGGTACCTTTGATTGGATTATGGGTGAAAGACGCAGGGGTGCATGCATTCAAGAAGCTTAGTAAGCATTTAGGAGGCAGAGATGCACTAAGAAAGTCAGCAGGAAACTGCTAGCTGATTTAAATTTGCACTGATCACAGTCTCAGGCCTCAGGGTGAACCTACAGCTGCAGTGGCCAGATGTATGATGGGAAACACAGAAAGAGCAAATGTAGTCAGTTTTCCAATTCTAAAAAGATTTAATTTAAAAATAAAATAAATTCCAAAATATAAAATAATCAAAGGCAGAATATGTGATAAAGCAAAAGAGAAAAAGGGTTACAGAGTCAGTAGAGTACATTCCTCCACCAAGGCCCAAAACACTATCAAATAAAACATTCGAAGCCTCAACCTGGGGATTTTTATTTGGATCTGCATCAAATTGTGGGCACTCATAGAGTGATAACCAGCCACTTAAATGTACCTGATCTTTTTCAGGATCTATGCATTATTCCCTAGTAGTGTTTCCCCTATATACAAATAGCAGCTGCGGTGCGCTGAAATTTGACTGTCGCTCCTGAGGAGAGGAGGAGGAGAAAAAAGAGAGGAGGAGGAGAAGAAAGAGAGGAGGAGGAGAGGAAAGAGAGGAGGAGGAGAAGAAGGAGGACTGGCGCCTCACATTGCCGTCAGACAGACCTTTCCTTTGGCACTTCATTCCCTCAACCATACAACATCTGTACTCCTATGCACTGTATTATGCCGCAGATCAGCTGTTTGGGTCGGAATTTTGGTGGCTGTCTGAGGAAGGTTAAAGCACCAAAATGCTTAAAATATAGCGTACACTTAAAGGGATACATATATTTTTAGGTGTACCTTCTTTTAGGTGGCTAAAATACTTCTTGCTGTTGGTGCTGTTTAGCAGTACAATGCTCTGCTTCCCTGTCGGTGCTATGCGCCAGTTCTCCACACAGGGTGTATGATGTGCAGGTAATACACTAGCCCCATTCACACTGCCCTTTCAGTGTGGGAATCATGCGCCTATTCTCTGCATCGTCCTCTGTGTGAAAGTTTCAGATGCGGAGAGAGGGGACAGTTTTGCCACAGCCTCCTGATCCGCCTCCAGAGGTAGTATCAAGAGGTAGTGTCAGAGGTAGTGTCAGAGGTAGTGTCAGAGGTAGTATCAGAGGTAGTATCAAGAGGTAGTGTCAGAGGTAGTGTCAGAGGTAGTATCAGAGGTAGTGTCAGAGGTAGTGTCAGAGGTAGTGTCAGAGGTAGTATCAGAGGTAGTATCAGAGGTAGTGTCAGAGGTAGTGTCAGAGGTAGTATCAGAGGTAGTGTCAGAGGTAGTATCAGAGGTAGTATCAGAGGTAGTATCAGAGGTAGTGTCAGAGGTAGTATCAGAGGTAGTGTCAGAGGTAGTATCAGAGGTAGTGTCAGAGGTAGTATCAGAGGTAGTGTCAGAGGTAGTATCAGAGGTAGTGTCAGAGGTAGTATCAGAGGTAGTATCAGAGGTAGTATCTGAGGTAGTATCAGAGGTAGTATCAGAGGAAGTGTCAGAGGTAGTATCAGAGGTAGTATCAGAGGTAGTATCAGAGGTAGTATCAGAGGTAGTGTCAGAGGTAGTGTCAGAGGTAGTGTCAGAGATAGTGTCAGAGGTAGTATCAGAGGTAGTATCAGAGGTAGTATCAGAGGTAGTGTCAGAGGTAGTATCAGAGGTAGTATCAGAGGTAGTGTCAGAGGTAGTGTCAGAGGTAGTGTCAGAGGTAGTATCAGAGGTAGTGTCAGAGGTAGTGTCAGAGGTAGTATCAGAGGTAGTATCAGAGGTAGTATCAGAGGTAGTATCAGAGGTAGTATCTGAGGTAGTATCAGAGGTAGTGTCAGAGGTAGTGTCAGAGGTAGTATCAGAGGTAGTATCAGAGGTAGTATCAGAGGTAGTGTCAGAGGTAGTGTCAGAGGTAGTGTCAGAGGTACCGGCGTCTGTGTGAATGAAAAAGCCGGAGGAGCGGAGCGGATGTGTGTCAAACTGATGGTGTTCACTGTCTGATAACTAAACAGGTCCTTCACTCATCAAAATAAAGAGAAATGTCCCACAGAGCAACGTTACAGGACCAAACAACAGTAACGTAGTAACTGGTAGAGTAATACCGCGGTTATACGTGGAGAAGTGTCTTCCTCCTGTCTGTCCTCCTGTCTGTCATCCTGTCTGTCATTCTGTCTGTCATCCTGTCTGTTATCCTGACTGTCCTACTGACTAGATTAACAGGAACAAACAAAGGTGAACTGCGAGCCTTCACTGCAGAGATAATGCAGAGTCTCTGTGTGAAAAGGGCTACTGACTAGAGATAAGTGCCTCAGGTGTTTCATGGTTTGTGGTAAGTCCTGGCTCCTTGTCACCTGACGACTCTGGCTCTGTTCAAGTTGGCCCCCACTGGGCGGGAACTTCATCATCCACTCTTTGTGCACATTGACTGCAGTGCCTTCATCAGCAGTGAAAGCCATCAATACAATTGCTCTCAGGTCACGGAACAGATAGCACTGATAAAATGTGATGTGGTTTGGTTGAGGGGCTTTTTAATTGAATTACTGTTCATTTATTGACAGCACGGGAGACTGGGGATGGTGGCAACACTTTGTTCATTTCTTTCAGTTAGTCAGAGACTACTTGAACTGGCGGGGGAGGATCTGACTGAGCATGCACAGTAAGAGTGTCTGAGTGTTTACCAAGTGTTTTTCTTGCCTAACCATGCCTTTACCATACTTTATTTGCCAAAATCACAATAATTCCCTCATTATAACTTCATGAATTCAGTATTTTTCAAGTTACAAAGTGCTTTACAAAGACATAAAACAAATGACCAGATAACTAATAAATAAAAGTAGAACTAATACAATTATAATGACAAATGAGGTTTAAATTTCTCAGACACATTCAAAGTATATGTTCAGCAGTAATACCCAGATGTGGGATGTGTGTCGTAGTACCTGGCAGCCCAGTGGCAGAGGTGAGTGTGTGCAGGTGACCCTGCCCGACATGTGTCACTCGCTCCTGCGCTCGATTAAGCCCTCCGTTCTTCTCAGTTTGCTGATGAAATGGATGAAACGGGTCTCAAGAAGATGAAACGTGCTGCCAAATTTCACTCCACCTGGTGTGAGACTATCCTCTTTATGGACATTTGCCTCCTACCCCACATGCCCGTCCTCTCTCTGCCACTCTGCAGACTTTAGTCCTGAATCATTTTATCCTTCCTCAATTCATGCACTCACAATGTCTTAAAGATGTTGACCTTTGATCGCCTTTTTTAGATTTTTTTGTACATGTTTTAAAATGTATTCTTGTGAGCTATGAATTAAAGACTAACTTAAAGTTATTTATTTTATTTTATTTTTTAATTGTATTTTATCTGTTGTGTAGGTTCATGTGGGGGTTGAGGGTAGGCCACTTGCCAATACCCCAGACAATCTTTTTCACAGCCTAATATTCACAGATATGCACAGGAGAATTTGAAAGTGGAGGATCTATAGTTGCCAATGGCCTCACAGAATGGATGGATATATGGATGGATCAAGAAAAAACATTTTAACTATAGCAGGTTTAACAGTCATTATGTAGTTTTAAAAAAGAAATTCAAACTCTGACTTTTAATATTTACAATATTAATGAGGTACACATTTTTCCCATAAGTGGATAAACAAGCTGTTTACATGTCCAGTTATTTGCTGATTCTTCTTATTTGGTTCCTGTCTGACCAAACTTCTATAATTTGAAGGTCAATAATGGAAAAACAAAACTTGTTTACATTTCATGTTACTAACTTCTCTTCTTTAGTGCAGATTCACTTGTACCAATTTATGTCAGAATAATCCTGAACTTCTTTAAAATTGTTTGCCTGTAGGTTAAAGGTGCACTATGTAGCTTTAGAGAAGAAATTCATCGTCAGTTTTGATATTTACAATATTAATGAGGTAATGATACAAACTCAATATGTGTCTTTTCCATCAGTGAATAAACAAGCTGTTCGAAGCTAGAAAGGTGGCAGGGTCCGCCACACATAAACAAAGCACAGTATAAAGTGTGTTGTCCTTTAAGGTCAGTTTGTTTATTCAGTTTATTCAGTCATGAAAACAAAGAGAGTTTGATTATTTAGTTTGTTTAGGCAGAAAAAAATCAGCCAATGAACATCTTTCTCTGCTCATTAACATTTGTTCACCAGAACTACAGACTGCTCCTTTAAGATAATCCGGTGCTTGACCAGATAAAAGAGAGGAGTTGAGTGACTAGTAGCAGTGACTTGACAGAGATAGACTCGTTAAAAGTTAAGAGTTTTCAGAACATATATATATTCAATACTGTAAATGCCTGTAAATATGAGCACACGTGTCCTTTTATATGAAGTATGCGACTTAAAACATTTGTTTGTAAATATATTTTTATCACAGAGGCTTAACTCCGTTCGCCCATCAAAGCGCATGTCATACAAATCGATTTGGGAATCAAAGAATGCATACTGTGATATTTCCACATAGATAGTACGCAATTCACGTACTATTAGTTCGATGCCAAGTTTTGGACATACCATCATATAGTATACTGCTTTAGTAAACTATACAGCATGTGGGTAAGGAATTTGGGATGCAGCCAGTGGGGAGGCGTCTTTCTCTCTGTAACATTACTGTAGAGATGTGCTCTCAGGTACAGATTGATTTAATGTGAATCAATACTCGTAGTATTGATGTAATTCAGTTGATACCGTTAAAAGTACACAGGTCAGTACTCAACGCTGGTAACAGTACACAAAATTGGTGGTTCAGATGCACCCTGGTTTCTGAAAAACACTTTGGTATGTTTTGGGTACAGCAGAGAAAACAACAAAACATTTCTAAATTAACATTTTACTGATTCCTTTTTTTTTTTTTTAAAAAAAAAGGAACATTCATCCATGATTCTTGCTGTAACAGTTATATTAAAAAATACAATACAATACAACATAATAGGACAAAATGTCAGTAATGCTCCAACATAAGACTCTGACTTGTTGATAATCTCTTACAGCTTACACAGCAGCATAACGGACTGATGTGAAGGCACATTGTAGAGTGAGTCAAGCACATTTAATGCTTTAATACCTGTATTCTCTACGACTAAGTATAGTCTCATATCCTCAACTATATACAGTTGCATCGACACAGTCTGAATTGGCCAGGATGCTTTTGGGAGGACTCACCTTCCAGTCTGCTTTTGTCTAGTTCTGCTAATTGACCTAATCAATTGATGTCGGCGTAAATTTTTCCACAGATATACCCAACATCAGTTGAATAACTTCTGCATATGGTTTGAAACTATTCTTTTTTTAAAACGTGATGCTCCCATACAGCGGATTGTCCAGGTCAGGTCTCTTATTCACGTTTGAAATTCAGAAGCAGCAGCGCTCCATGAGTAGTGAGTCTAACCCGGCTATGCCACCTGGCACTGGTGCACTGCCAAAACTTTCCTCGTAAAACAGTAGAATTTCTGTTCCACGCGCGCCACACCCAAACACCAAATATGTACAAATATGAATACACCATATATACACTCAAAGTATCTTGTGATTTTAGTTTTTAAATCATACATTTATATACTAAAGTCTTCCTTGAAAATCAGCGGGTCATACCTTTGTTATTATTTTTTAGTAGACCTAGTTTTCGATAGCTTTTCGATTTCCTGCAGAGGTCCTTACACTGCAGTGAATGTAAAGTAAAAAGTGTAGTTTTCAGCTTTGCTCTGAGCAGAAAGATCTATTCTGTGGTGCTTCACTAAATCCTTTTTGTTATTGTACTTTGCACACAGGTGGTATTTGCAGCAGTTGCAGGTATCAGCTTTATCCCCTTCAAATGCCCCTTCCTCCCCCTCTCCGGCTCCCCCACTCTGAGTGCTCCTCATTGAAGCAGACTGCAGCCCTCACCACTGCTTACCGGGATTGGGCTGCAGCCTTAACGTGCTCTGGCATCCTCGTTACAGGAGCTGCTTTCACTCATTAATTCACTCAGCCGCGCCAGCCGGGCCTTAGAGATAGGGTCGGTTGGGAGGGGGGTTGAGTCACAGCCCTACAAGGTAACAAGAGAAACAGGCTTTGCCACAACACAGAGCTGTCAGTCCTACTGAATATTCAGAATGTGTCAGCTTGTCTGAATAGCACTTGCCACTCTGGCTGCTCATAGTCAAAAGAGAGTCTTCTGTTGGTACACAGAATCCCAAACCAACGTTTTAATACACAGACTCTCCCTCTCTCTTCATTCCCACCTGCTTGTCCTGTTGAGCCCATGCAGAAGAGACCTGAATGGTTTTGCTCTATGCTCCACCAAACCAGTAAAAGTCTGAGTGTGTGTGCAGAAGTTTATAAAAGAATCCCACTGACACACAGAGTAGATCGGATTGGCAAACTTGTCTGTTAAAGTGAGAATTCAAAGTATGCATGCAGGTACAGCAGCGTGTCTTTTACTTTAATAAACTACTTTATATAAAGGATTAGTTCACTCAACATTATGATCTTTTTTGGCAAATTCTTAACCTGGCCTACTTTAACCCCATACAGTACCATTGCTGTTACCAGGGGGTACATGGAAAGGCTGTGAAGTCACTCAGCCAGTTAGGAAATAATGATGAAAATCATGATTTAGTAAAAAAACCAAAACAATTGTCACATATTTGAGTTTTGGAGGAAAATAAACAGTACAACAATACAAATAAAAATGGAATTGCAAATGGGTGTGAGGCTAATTGTTTTGTACCTCTACCAGCTGTAACACCTGCTGATTTAAAGTGTTTGAATACTATATAACTTTATATGGGCTTTATGTCGGCTGTTAAGGGGCATTAGTTACCTTGAGGAGGGCAGTTTCTGTGTGCTCTAAAACCTGACTGAAACTTGTCAAAGATTTTATTTTGACACATAAAAGCTGGGTTGAAACCACTTTTCAAAACACTTGTAACTGCTCTATCAAATGTAAGTTTAGAAAAATTGGCCTAAAATTGGACTGCAGCATATTTAGAAATATATGGAAAAATGCCATTTGCTAAGGAGCTATTAATAATTAATTAAATACTATGCCCAACTGTAACTAAATAACCTCTTTAAGACATTTAGTGGGATTGATATTAAGGCAGCATGGAGTTTATTTCATGTAAGATACTGTATGCATTCAGGTAAAATGACAGCGATACAGGTTCAAATAACTATGAATGTAATCTGGAGGTAATCTGCTGCCTTATAGCCTTGACTCTATTTATAAAAATATGTAAAAAAAAACCAAAACCTTCTCGCACATCTCCTGGGAGGCATAGGTAAAATGACCCTTCACTAGACTGATTTACTGATATTGAAGAGAAATCAGAGAAGAAGGAAGGATAGTTCACCTCCTTAACTGCCTTTTGATAATTCTTCAATGTATCTTTCCAGATCTCATTAAGTAAATTTAAACCATTTCTCTCCCACTTTTCGATCTTTGTTTGGCCAGGTAGTCCGGCTTGGATTGGCCACCGGGAGCACCGGTACCCTGGCAAGCTGAATGGCCTGGAATGTTAAAAACGCACCATGAAATGTAGAAATCAAAGAGAAACAACACAGGACAGCTACAGCCTTGAACCTGGTGGTATGATCTCTGTCATCACATGTGATTGGTCGCATGCACATACCCAGCCTTCAGCCAATATGTGGAGTGCACGTGGCTGCAGTTGACAGTACAGGAGAGAGAGAGAACGAGAAAAAGTAAAGCTGAGAAGGAGGAAAGTACCGCTACATGCTGTAAGAGACATGGTTTGTGTTTGAAAAAGAAAATATATAGGAGTCACAACTACCTTTAAGTTGATTCTATGTTATTAAAACGCAGAAGTTGCACATGCATTGAAACTGGACAATAAGACATATATACTATAGATAAATATGAGTATATGTCCAGTCAGAGCTCTGAAGGAAACACCAGGTACAAAACAAACGCCCAAAAAAAGTGCACAAAAAGATATATATTCATTTTATTGCCTTAATTTGGCCTTAAAACTCTTGAAAATGAAAACACCTGGCTGTTTTTAACTATATTGGATGTTTTTTTTGTTTTTTTTATATCTAAAAGTAAATAATTATTATTACTATTGGCCTGGACTGATGTTAGATTCCTGGCCTGGATTATTATTCCAGTCTGACCTGCAGGTAGTTATGAAAAATACACAAGGCAGAAGTAGGGGATGGTAGTGCTGCCTACGTTTATCTACTGTGGGTCACCTAATCTTGGGTCTGTTCAAGAATCAAAACATTTTTTGTGTGTGTTTATCCCACATTCTGACATAATGCACCCCAATGACTTGGTGGCTTTACCTCGCCCCGTTTGGGTCCATTGTAGGCTGTGCGCAACACTTTAACAAAGGTGGGGCAGTAAACCAGATGTGCATATGTCAAACCATTCCTTAGTATTTACCTTGTAGAGGTGAAGCATATTTTTGAAACCATTCTCTCATTGCTTCACAGGCTGGAGGATTGCTTTTCAAAATGTATGCTTTATCAGAAGTGTTTTCAAACAGGCTTTTTCAGTTTTACAATGGCAACGACTCCAAGGATGAGACTAGTTAATTGGTTTAGGAAATGCACATCTGTTTTACTGTTCTACCTCAGATAAACGTCAGCGCACAGTTGCTTCAGCTTTTCCACAGAACCATCCAGGACTGTCTCCCTGTAATGTATTGGTCATTATACAACACAGGGTTGCATAACAAAGTGAAAGTTCTTGATGTCCGCCTTCATGCTACACAAAACACAGAACATACAGTTATTAACATACAAATATACTTAAACACATAGTGCACCTTTGAATCTGTGTCAGGGTGAATGTAAGCAGCAGCAACAAGATGAAACAAGATGGTGATGATAATGTGGTCAGCATCTTTATATCAAAAGTTCAACATCAGGGAAACACTGTCCATCAACTTTGACTGTGTGAGCACCAAGCATCGATGTTATAAACACAGAGTCCACCTCTCTTCGTCCAGCTGTAATCCTGCACTCTGTCGGCTCAGAACACTGTCCGCCCGTCAAGTGCAACAGCTCGATCCACTTCAACAGCTTGTGGTGGAGACAGGTGTCCATGGGCACAACGGTCTCTGATTAATGTTGTTTTGCAGCCTGAGTTCCATTTTGTCCATTTCCTTTTTTTTTTTTTGTCCATTAGCCAGGAGCGGCCTTAAACCAAGCTGGATTAGCATGGCATGTATTCCAACTCTCTTCCTCTCTGGGGCGGTCCAAACAGTCAGGTTGGATGGTCGAAAGACGCCGTGGGCCTTGATGATTTCAAAGACCACTGCTCTTAATCCAAAACACCCACTTTCTTCTCCGATAATGATGACAATATTTCTGCCATAGGTAATTTGAGTTTCAGCAATAAAGCCAAAGTGTAGCAAAATATGGAGGAGCTACAAGTCGCTGCATCTTCATGCACTGCTGTGTATATATGTACCATTTGCATTTGGTTGAGAATGGTAGTGGTGCTTATATCTTAAATGCTAAACACAGTAGACATGAACTAGATACTTTCATGGAAATCTGAGGGGAAAATGCAATGCACAATTACAGTACCTGTCTAGCACAGCATGTTCAAAATTCTTCAGATGAACAAAAACTACACACTTGTCTTAAACATTTTGAAATGATCTAGGAAAGAAAAAAAAATCAGTGCAGATTGGAAGTATATCTGAATCTACTCATAAGAACACATAGTAGTTTTGAGCACATTACTGACTCCAAAGTCATTCTGAATAAAATATAATTATGACCCTAACCATGGTGCATCACAAATTAGTTTTACTCAAAAATCCATAATGGGTTACGAAATACACTGGATTTGGATGCAGTTGACCTCCAATTATCATCCAAGTATGACAACTTTGTTTAGCTGAGCCATTTCCAATTCATATTTTCTGGAACAACGGGAGCCCTGAGATTGTGTAATGGTGGTGGCGCCCATGGACAAGCTGGCTTTGTGGGCACAACATTTTGAAATGATCAGATAGAAGTTTTGCATACAATCAAAGACAGAACATTTCATTTTCTGGCACAAGCCTAAACAGGGTAGCTGTCTACTAGCTGTGTGTCTACCTTCAATAGTGGTCCCGGATCAAATTCTGGTGAGTGAGAATAGTTTTGCAGAAAGTCCAATCAAATCAATCAAAAAAAACCAAAAAACGAATGCAAGTGGGCAGGCAGACAGGTAAGTCCCTCCCTACATAAAACACCCATATATCAATTACCACATTTAGCAGCATGAAGCACTGAAGTTGTACTGAAGACATTTTATGTGAAACATTGTAAAATGTATGAGCCTGTCCTGAATCAGACCCAACTGTCTTACTGAAAATAAGGTGACACTGTTACACCTCCACATCAACCAACTTCGGAGGCATTGGGGACTGGATGCTTGCTTTCAAAGGGCTGCTTAAAGGTCTTCGGGTCGGGCATTGTGTCTGAGAAATTGTGTGAAAGAAAAATGAGAATTACATATTAGCTGTATGTAAAAACTAAGTAAAAATGTATTTAAAAAAATGAATGAATGAAAAATGAATATCATACAGTGCAGAATTCATGACAGAATTGTCTGGCCATCAGGAAACAGAAGTGTCTCTGGTGGCAGCCTTGACTCACAGGATCTTGTGTGAACACTGGAGGGCAGAGAGGGAGAGCGAACGCCTTGCGATATTTTTTATGCATGGATTCTCCTCCTCCTCCTCCGCCTCTAGCCTCAAAGGAGAGGTCAGGGTTATGACCAGGGTCACTCTCCTTGAGTTTTTTTCCTGCCTCACAGCACTATGAAAGGGTCAGCCCATCAAAGCATGGATTAACTGCTCTATAATGTGTGTGTGAGTAGGTGTGTGTGGATTCTCCCACACTCTGGCCTTGCCTCTTTTTGCTTGGCAGTCATGAATACGCATTAGCATGGAGCATGTTGGAGGGGTCGGTAGTTCAAAACAGTAATCATGTTTCAGTATTTGAACTCTCTCCACCTCTGTTTGACATTGGCTCTGATGTTGCCACTCATGAAGCGAGCTGGGTTGCAGTTTTGAGCCATCACACTCACCGCCGCTCATCTTTGGAGCTGGGCCTCAGGGTGTCTCTGTCAGGCCCGCAGGCCCATGCCATGCCATTTTGATCTTGCAGCTCCATTTTTCCTGCTTCATGTCAAACACTCACCTTTGAAAACTCCCATGTGATTGGCACTGGTCCAGCTTAAATATGATTACTGCTTGGGTCTTTTTTAACTTACATCATTCTGTCTTGAAGCATGGAGGAGTCAAGTCTTTTATAGTACATACTTCTAACACTTCAGGATAACCACCATTAGGGAAGAGTGGGGTAAGATGAGCCACTTTTCTATTATATATTAAATTGCATTACATTTATATTTGTTTATTTTAATGCAAAATAAAAGTGTATTTGTTTCAAATAATAGTTACTATATATATCAGGTTGTTGTGTACCCATGGAAATTAAAACAAGTTATCTAACAACGATGGTTTGACCAATCCAAAAAAAGTAGTCCGTTGGCACAATTTGCCCCAAGCTGGGAGTAAAATGAGCATGGAGTTGGTGTAAATTGAGTCCTTTCAGGGCAAACAGCCACCATTAAATACTAATGTATAAATGACACAAACTAGAACAATTTTGAGATCATTTTGATTTTATTAATGCCACCAATTGAACAAAGGCAAAAACTCATACTTTATGTAAAACCACCTGTTTGTCAAGGCTCTGCTCTCAACTTCTTCCATGTTACCATCTTACAGTGAAGGTTTCTACAGACAGAAGTATGGCTGTGCCATGGGCTCACCGGTGTCCCCAATAGTGGCCAACCTCTACATGGAAGAAGTTGAGAGCAGAGCCTTGATTACCTTCACAGGAATTGCTCCTAGCCACTGGTTCAGGTATGTGGATGACACCTGGGTCAAAATCAGAAGAAGCGAAGTGGAAGCCTTCACAGAACATATAAATGCTGTGGACAGTAACATCAAGTTCACACAGGAAGATGTCAGAGGAGACAGTCTGCCCTTCTTGGACTGTGCAGTACACAATACACAATTTGACTCATCACCCACTGGAGCGCAAGCGTGGGCTCATCAGAACCCTAAACCATCGGGCTGAGGCCGTGCCCACAAAGACAGAGGGGAAGGAGAAGGAACAGAAGCACATCAGGGAGCACTTAAAACCTGAGACTACCCAAACTGGACCTTTGTCAAAACCTCTAAAAGATCCAGAGCAGACCGAGAGGAGGAGACGAGACAACGTAACATCTTCATTCTCTATGTTGCAGGAACATCTGAGAAACTCAGGAGCAGAGGAGGATTAAGGTAGTCATGGGCCCCTAGGCTATTTTTTATGTGGGCCCCCCCTTATGCATCATGCTCTCCCAGAAAAAATGTAATTTTGCACCATGTGTAACAGTGCAGGAGAATATTTGGCAAACATGATCCACACACACTCCAGTTAGCACACAGGTAGGTCAAATCGAATCGATGAGCTTGATTGGATGAGGTGACCCGTGTCTGCCCAATCAGTGCTGTTTTGTTTGTTTATTACCCCATGGACCAATAGAGGTCAATGAATTTTTTCCATTATTGTACAAGTACCATAATTATACAAGTGTATTTAAATTTCTAAAAAATAATCTGACCAATTCAAGGACCCCTCCACAGGGGTGGAGCAGCAATTTTAAATGTGGGGGGGTTCTGGGGTAGCACATGAGCACCGCAACCACCTTTGGCCCCTGTTTCAGTCTCCAAAACTAATGTGATGCATTTCTAGATTTTCTTCACTAGGATATGCCAATAATATTGCATTCAAAATGTACATTATAGCACAACGCTCTTTAACCTAAGATATTATATATTCACAAGCAATCACATACCATGGTATTAAGAAATTAATGTATATGTCTTATTAAAGAACAAGTGTGAGTGAGTGAAATTGGCAAGAACACTGTGTTCCTCCCTCTTCTCTTGTGTTATCTCCCTCTCCTTCTCTCATGTTCTCCCCTTCTCCTTCTTTTGTGTTCTCCCTCTCTTCTCCTGTGTTCTCCCCCTCTTGTCTTCTCTCCAACTTCTCTCCTGTTCTCTCCCTCATCTTCTCCATGCTCTCCTTTGTCCTGACTCCTGAACTTCCCTTCCTCAGAAACATCCTACATAAAGAACTCAATGTTAATATTCCTGAACATGTAAACTTAGAACAAACAGCCTTGATTTTGATTAGGAAACATTCAATTCTTTTGTTGTTCTTTTATCTGCTTTTTATTAATTATTTTACATATATTTTGTTGTTCTAATCTGTTTTAACTAATCTTTCATCCTAGCCTTTATTGTACTCTATATTATTTTATTCCTCTTATTATTTAAGATTTTAATAGTTTTATTGCATTTCATTGTCTTCATTTCTATTCTTTTCTAGTTTCTGAGAGCAGTAACAGGGATGAGTTGATGTAGGAGATTTTCTTCATTGAAAAGAAGGTTTTAAGCTCCAACAAATAGCTTTAAGTTACGTAAATGAACACCTACATGGCATCAATGCAAGAATATGAATGTACTACCATAAAATTGAATTAGTGCATTTATGGATTGAAAGCTAGCTTTCTGTTTCCCTCCTGTCACATAGCTCCAATTAAATGACAACTTGACTTGAAAAAGAAGTCAATCTTCTGCTGCCTCTTCCTGTTTGGCATTCCTAACAAAAAGAATAATGATAATGTTGAATAATATCAAAATCAGTGGATGTCTGTAGAAAACTATCTGTCAGTTACCATTAACTTTACCTGGCTTGCATTAACTTTGTTTGCCACCTGGCTTGCTTAATATTAGCGGACATGCCACAAAGCAAGACACAGTTTAGTTATTTACAGACAAAATCCTACATTATTAACTAGTTAAATAACCGTTTCATACCTCTGCTCTGTTCGCTGTCTGCGGCAGCGAGTGACGGCAGCTCCGTGCTAGCATGTACGTGTTTACTTTCCCCGGGGGGCCGGGACTAGTGGGTTTGGTCAAATGGCTGTGATTGGCTTGATGGCTGTCAATCAATCTAACTTGGCCAATGGGTTTTCATGTATGGGGGACTGAGGTGCGCTCCATTTTAGTACGCTGGTACACCGCGAGGGCGGGCAAACGGTTTAATACCTTAGGAGAAAGTCGGGGGGATGAAATCACCTTGTTTTAAAAGTCCCCCACTGCTGTGACGCCACGGCCCCTCCACACGTGGGGCCCCTAGGCTGCAGCCTAGGGAAGCCTGTGCATTAATCCGCGTCTGCTCAGGAGGATCTTTAATAAACATCATATCCCGGTTAACTTTAAACCTACCAACACACTGAGGCAGAAACTTGTCCATCCTAAGGACTAAACACCCAGGCAGTAACAGAGTACTGTAGTTCATGCTGTTCAGTGCAGCCAGGACTGCACAGATTTGTTCACTGGGGAGACAAAACAACCTCTCCATAAATGAATGGCACAACACAGGAGGACCAACTCCTCCGGTCCAGACTCTGCTGTCCACTTACATCTGAAGGAGAAAAATCATTCCTTTCAGGACAACAATGTAAACATGTTGTCCAGAGAAGACAGGTGGTTTGAAAGAGGAGTAAAAGAATCCATCAATGTCAAACTGGAACGACCGTCTTTGAACAGAGGAGGTGGCCTAAGACATTACTCATCACCTACCTACAATGCAGTACTGAGTTCTCTCCCCAGACAGCTCAACAACCATTCACACCTGGGCTCACGTAGCCCTAGCAACCTACATGAAGGCCGGTTGGATCAACGACCCACAAGTGGCCCTAACCACTCTGAAACTCAGAGCTCACACGTGTCCTTAACAACTCTGTAAGGACACTCCCACACTGTGTAAGGACACTCCCATACCATATAAGGACACTCCCACACCGTGTAAGGACACTCCCACACAAAGTTTAAAAGCCTGCAACTCCCCTCCAGTTAGTTAGAACTGAAGAAGCCCCTTGGATAAGAGGTGAAACATCTTCAGGGAACTGAACTCGTCCAGTTGACTATGATACAGAACTTAGAATTACACAGAGAATTCGTGTCTAAATGTGCTTTAGTGTTCAACATGTTAATGTGGCTTAAACTTAACATTTAACAATCAGGTATTTATAACATCAACATTGTGAGACTTGTAACAGTAACACAGGGAAAGTGTGTGTGTGTGCGTGCGTGCGTGCGTGCGTGCGTGTGTGATGAGCCATTGGTGCTGAAATTACCCTTCAGTAGGTGGCGTTGTCAACACAAAGATTTCCTAAATTAAGTAAACTTACACTGGTTGGTCTACCCCTTGTCTCTTTTACGATAAACAATTGCTTATAAATAGTTTATAAAGCATTTGTTAACAATGAAATAACTATCAACTGAATTTAAGTATAAAGAAAAATAAGAAATAAAGCCACAGGGATGCAGGGAGCAAGGAGATGGATTACCATTAGCATATGTAAGAAAAAGATTGAGCCTCAGTGCTCAGAGAAAGATAACAGGCAGCAGCCTCTGACACTTGTTTCCACACAGTGAAAAGATGTATGAAGCTCTTTCCTTTCTTGTTTTCTGGACAGAAATATGCTTACTCCCGTAGAACAGGGGGAGATGTATTGTCCCATGTGGAGTGGCGATATCTGGCGGAGCGCTTTTATCCATCAAGATTGTTACAGAACTCTGATAAATCTCCCTGCTGGCCACCGTCCTTGGCCACGGTGAAAAGTCTGGATTAAAACATTGCTTCTCCTCCTCTCGCCAAGGTGATGAGTGGGTGGAGGGTGTAATTGGGCTTTAGAAACGACTGACGTTCGCTCCTGCCGCCACACTTTTCCACCCATCCCTCCTCAGTGCTGTGGGCAAGATAAAAACAAAATGGATGGCTGCATTACTAATGAAAGAAATGGCTAAAAGGGCTGAAGATGGGCTCAGACAAACGTCAGTATAAATGAGTGACAAAATAAGTGAATTTTGTGGAGGTAAAACCACCTCTGGTTTGTCTTATTTCCATTCTCTATTTTTTTCAGTGTATTTCTGCTCATTACCTTATCATCAGTTTCACTGAGAGAAAAGTAAAATATGCTGATGACTTCTCAGAGGTCTGGGGAGTTTTTGGCAGTCTCAGGAGTTTTGTGCCAATCGTTTACCATGTGAAGTGATTATACAGCAACCGGCCCTTTTGTTATCTTGGTGAGGCAGTCTGTTGTAAATAGCTCTGAAGTTATCTGGGCAGAACAGTCACTCGGAAAAGAGTAATTGGATAATTAATTTAGTCCTGGACAGGTCAAACGGATTTTTGTCTCATCTGCCTTTCTGAGGCTCACAAGGTCCCGTGGACACATGATTGATGTGTGCCACTACAGGATAATTAAAGGGCCGCATCTGCCCCTCATCCTCTACACAGAGCATAGTGGGTAATGAGTGCACATGAGAGGTGACTAGGGTAAGACCAGTATACATACTGAACATGTAGCAGGACAATACTGGCCTGTTATTAAGCCAGATCATCTGATATATTGATATGATGCTGTTTCACTGAATACATGTTTAGTGCAGAACTGATCGTCATTCTCTTTAGGAGGCACCAAACTTGATGAAGTGATTCCACACAAGCACATATCACTATGCAGTGTTATTATTAATAGTATGTCATAGCGCTTCACTGGAGAGAAGAGCTGCAAGATTTCCAACAAGTTGTTTAGATTTATCCTCTGGGGATTTATCCTCTTAAATGAAAATGTAATGCTCATAGTTGCTGATATATTTATTATAGACATGAATATCCTACAGTGCCAACCATGGCTAAAAAAACAGCCTACTTTGATGTTGTTAGTTAAGGAACCTTTGTCATCATTGTTAAAAGACAACCGAGGGGAGCCCTGGTAGCCAAATGGTTAGGGCTGTGGCAGACTGAACACAGGAATATATAAGAAACTAAATTCTTTCATAAACATTTTGATGGTTTAATCAAAAGGCTCTTTGTGCCTGTCATAAATATACCACATTCCTCATTAAGTTGGTTCCTCAATTTTCTTCTCCTTCTATTCACCCTAAGTGACTGAAATGGTCAGAACTGTCTACTTGAATGTGTAAATATATCTATCTTGTGTTTCAGAACATGAAATCATTTTGATATTATGAAACTCTAACTCTGCTTCAAAATCTGCCAATGTACAGGATACCACTCTGCTATCTGATGAGTTTTGGTAATAACTTTAAACACAATGATATAAGGAAATGCCAGTACCTCATGAGTGTATTTGATGTTCTATTATCATTTATTATTTTAGATAATAATTGATTAAATTACAGATAAGAACATGTTTGATTGCTATGTTACTTGTTACTGTGTCATTTGAATCATTCATCTTACAAGCTCTTATTACTGCCATGGTTTCTATGATATGTTGTATATATTGATGACAGAATGAGTGAGTTTCCAATTTGCCAGCGTGTATAATTCAAATATTTAGACATTTTAAAAATCAAATGACTCCGCTTTAAGTAGAGGCCAGTTCTCCTTCCACGCAAAGTAATTTAGTAATCAGTAAAATAGCACCGAGGATCCTCTTTCTTCCGAAACACGCCCTTCGACCATAAAACTGTTCTGACCAAATCCCCAGTTTATATTTGGATATGACTGAAATCATATGCTGTACTTCGAGAACCCCGTTCTCCATCCTGGTCCCTCTCTGAGTGGCTCTTCATCAGGATAAGGTTCAGCCTCCTGAATTTGTGCCCAAATGCTCTCAAAGCTCTTGTTAATAATTTCCACTGCTGCCTCTATAATTCTTACTGAGATGACTACACATTACTGTCACATTTCCTGAGGGGTGATTTTAGGGCTAAAATCAGTGAAATTTGTCTTTACTGACATGTAGTGGGAAACCACAACCCTTCATTTTTAACAGCTCCACTAATCAATATTTTTTATGGAAGAGGTTTAAATAAAATGTATGAAGCTCTTGGTGTTTCAATATTTACACTTAAAATGTGTAACTGTTTATGAGGCAATTTTATTCTTCATTTACATATTAATTGGTTAGAGTCAGCATGTTTTCTATAGATGTACAGTACATTGTTAAGCAATCCTGGTGTTTGTGAATATGCTACTTAACTTCCTGTCAGGGTACCAAGGTTACAAGGTCATTAAGGGTTTAGGGTTTAAAAAACAAAGAGTCTGAGGAGTCTCACAGTCTGGAGAATGGAGCTGGTGGTGGTATGGCAGCATCACACATCTGTGTCTCTTTCCAGAGGGAAGCAGGGTGAACAGGGGGTTAGAGTAAAGAAAACATTCTCATATGATGTGTGTTGTTATTCATAAGAAACAACTGTAACTGTGCCATCAGAGAAACATATTGGTAGATTAAAGCACAAATGTGTTTTTGATTTTTGTTACAAATAAAGAATGAAGTTGTTGTCAAGTCATATGATGTCCCCATCAACTGCCAGTGTCTCTTGGTTGCAACATTTATATTAACCCTGAATCAGATGAATTAAAAGTTGTTTCTAGTGACTAACTGATAAGAATTATCACCAACTCTGCAGTTCGATGGAGCTCATAGTTTTGAATTAAATGCATCTCACCTCTATTATCGAGTTGTTTTCCAGCAGCAGGAACTTGTCTTTTGGTGAAAATGTTGGTATATATGATGTGTACATCATATCAACTTCTGAATATAAATATGTAGGCTGGTTGCCACCACAAAGAGTGGACATCCATCAGGTGAACACAAACACAACTTCAAATGAATGCTAATGTTAACTCATTTCTATCATGTTTGTATCATGTTCATTGACCAGACCTTTGTTATATATTTTGCTGAATTGTGTACTTTCATCATCCCAAATGTTTTTAACAATGTACAAACCCAGTGAAAATCCACAAGTTTAACTGAGGTCACTGATGGGGGTGTTTCGTTCGGCTGCCTGTTGCTATTACTTCCAGGAGAGAGTCAGAGAGCAAGGAAGGACGTCGCAGAATGAGACTAAACGTCCCTTGAATAAAACTTGAAAACATTACGTCTACCTTGCATATTTCTAGCAATGATGATCAATAAGGACACAGCAAGTCCCATGTTCCCATGTTACTTACATCTTTTGTTTTGTTTTGATTGAGCGACCCCTTCGCAGCAGATATTACATACTGTGCATTTCAGAAAATTCCAAGTTGGCAAACAGTTAAAGAATGACACTGTGCGGACAAAAATGTATGCCATTTGAATAACAGGTAACTAATAGAGAACACTAATCTGTGCTGTGTCCTATTTCCCAGTATTACCCCAACTGTGTCACATGTACTCTGTGAATGGCATGTCTGAATGGCAGCTGATGTATGTGTGTTGCACTTTAGTGACCACTTTGATGCATAGAGTGGACACTGAACATTGGCACTACATGTACATCATTCACTGTGTGACCATCCAATGATTAGAATCATGAGGGACCTTGGCTGGCATCATGCACTGTGTATAGTTCAGCCCACTTATGAGATGCCAGCAGCTACTAAGGTGCACACTGGCATTGATCAGCAGCATTTGCAAACCCCTGCTCATATCATGAGTTTATTTTGTTTAAAAGTTGATTATAATAGTTCTTATTCCACTTTTAAGTCATTCTTTTTTAGATGCAAGTCTTCCTGCGTACTGCTGTCATGAAACCCTTTTGGCATGTCTGGGTTTCATCCCACTCTCATCTCATTAGGCAGAATAAAACTGGACCACACAGGAAGTCGTGAGGCTCCCCGGTGCTCCGTGGTGTGGCTTGGAAAGAGGCCTCATTAAAGTGATTATTCTGATTAGTCTCTGAATGCATCCTGGAGTGAAAAGCTCTAATCATCACACACTGCTACATCCAACGCTGATTGACATCTAACCCTCACAGTTTACACAGAAATAATACCTACATCAATGTGGAATTTGGGAAATTAGCCAAGTGGGCTGGTCATTAAATCCCTCTATTGAAGGAGAGACAATGTAGAGGAACTAAAGGTCTGGGGGATCAAAGTAGAACAGTCTCATCACCTTATTACTCGTGCTGTATTAATGATTTCACTCAGTGGGGAAGAGCCAAGAGCATGTCTTAGCCTGCAGGAATGTGATACTATTTCTCAGTCCGTGTTACCTGTTTTTAATGTCCAAACAATAATTCACACAATTATACTCTTATTTATGTTCTGCGATTAATACCAAGGTACAAGTGAGCCAGGACCCCAAAACAGGGGTCACCGGTACCATCTGGCAGGATTAATTCTCATAGTGATTTTTGGTAAGGTATAAAACCCTAGTGTTAGACAATATGTGATAGCCTTGCAGAGGTGGAAGCTATCTGTGTGTTATTGCTCGGCTTATCGCCCCATGCCAAAACACACTTTTCAAAACTATACATTGAATAGAATAAAGCATTCCACTTCAAACTGATGGTTCTGTGTCATTATTGACCCTTTCTCTTTGAAAAGTAGTGGGAATACAGATCAGACTATATTTTTTCTGAAAAATTGTTAAAATTTGCATCTCTACAAATGTTATCTACAGTGACTATAAATAATGTACTTCCATTTTAATGTAAGATGTAACACAAAAGTTTCCTCTGTACATAAAAGGGTGAACTTTATGTAGTTCACAATGTTTACTATACACAAACAGACTCAACAGCAATCTATTACTAAATTCATAAGTATGAGGCATAGGATAACTTTTATATCACCATTTGTACATGCTATGCTCATACTTATAGACTATGTTTTCATTTTACCCTTTTCAGATTCCAATGGACTTTTCTAGGATGTCTGGATCTATAACGTCATCTGACTTCACCCAAAAGCTCTTATTTAGAAGCCAATCAGTGTCATCCAAAACATCTAATCGTCATCAATCATCTCAAGTGGGCTGCGGTTGAGCCAGACCCCCTTTTTCAACAAGCACGATTGACTGTGAGGCTAGCAGGATGCATAAGGCACAGTTAAATCTATCAACCACATTCAATGTGTGTTTGATTGTGTTTAAAGTAAACATGAGATGTTATGTTACTTACGTCAAAAATATCTTTGGAAAGAGTGGATGCTAGGCCTAAACATTGCAAAAGTTCTGCTTTTTTAAAACAATATACATACAAGGAGAACTCTATCAAGAACAGTGAAAGGTCTCTACAGGGTGAAGGGACTGGTCATGAATTGCAAGGTGTCACAGGCACACAAATGGTGAGGCAGTGGAGGAACTTCATGACCAAAGTCAGTAACAAAACTTGTCTCATTAGCTTCATAGTCCATGAATGGAGGAAGGTGGAGTACAGAGCAAAACTACAGGAGAAGATTCTGTAATTAACTGGGAATGACAAATGTTCCAGATTCACATCTCAAGACAGTGAAGAGGTGTTGGCTCTTCCAATGTCAACAAGAGGAAGCAGATGGCCGCCTACTTTTCTCCATGCTGCATGCCACAAGAGAGGGATATGAATCTGTAGTTATCTGCTCAAAGACACAGATGTCTTTATCATGTCTTTAGAATTCTGTGACAAGATTTAGACCCCATAGTTCCAGGGGTTTGGCACTAAAACCCAGACAAGACTTGAAAACATCAGGAAGGTTGCTGCCACTGTTGGCACAGAGGCTTGTAGGGGCTCTCGTCAGGTTGCACGCATATCCAGGATGTGACACTGTAAGTGTAAGTTTGCAACGGGAAGACAGGTGCCATAAAACCTCAGACCAGCAACAAGGAGGCTCAAGACACATTCTTAAAATAGGGTCAGGAATGGGACCTTTCTCCAGAACTGATGGACAAACTAGAGGCATATACATGTCTCCTGTATGCCCCAAAAACATTGACCACCAAGGTCAATGAGCTGAGGTCTCACTTTTTCTGTGCAAAAAAAGGTGAAATTGAAAGTCATCACCCTTCACCATACAAGGACTGCTTAACAAAACATGCACAGTGAGCCCACTACCAGGACCCACAAGTGCCAAATCCTGTTGGTAGAGGATGGAAGATGGAGAGAGAAGAGGGAGCTGAACAGTTAGTGGTGAACTGGATGTAAGGCCAGCCATCACCCGATGCTGTTCTAAATCTACTGGACTGTAACTGTAAATCTGTGTTGCAAATGGCCTCAGGTGTTTTGACATGTGTAGACTGTGTGACTGTGAGAACCAGGCATCCACCTCAAAGAGTGTGGAAAGTTGTTTTGATGCACGTACTGGCTGTTATATGTATCAGTACGAATCAATTTGTATCAATCTTTAATTTTGTATAATTGTTTTAATAAAATGACATCCCCTCAGGTGGTACCGACCAACCCCACTGACTCATGGACTAAAGCTAATTTATTCGTCATTACACAACACAGTGGTGTGTAACAAAATGAACGTTTGTAAACTCCTTCATGCTACACAAATTACAGAACATATATACACGTAGTGCATCTTTTGAATCTGCGTCAGGGTGAATGTAAGCAGCAGCAACAAGATGGTGATGATAATGTGGTCGGCATCTTTATATCAAAAGTTCAACATCTGGGAAAAACTGGCCATCAACTTAAACTGTGTGTGAGCACCAAGCATGAATCTCAGAATACCACCAAAACTGACTCGCCCCTCGAGTGCAACAGCTTGATCTGAGATGTTGTGGTGGAGACAAGTCTCTGTGGGCACAACAGTCTCTGATTTCACGTTGTTTGGCCAGCCTGAGTCTCATTTTGTCCATTTCCTTGTTTGTGGGTGGGATGCCAGTGAGCAGCTAACTGATGCTGGCACATGGCTGCCTCCTTCATAGTGGGGTAGGAGTGACAAGAACTGAAACATAGAAGGAGACACTGTTGGAAGATGGTAAAATCACAAATGCAGATAAATATGAGAGGTTGCAAATACTAGAGGCTAGTACTTCAGTTTCATTTCTGACCCCTCACCATGTTTTTATGTATGTATGTATCTATTACCCAATATGCCAAATATAAACACAAGCAGTGAGCATTCAATTGGTGAGGAATAATCAGTCAGAAGTCAGTGTTCTGTGACCCTCGTGACGACACCTTGGAACTTAAACAACAGTAAAAGCCACCTCTAAAACAGACACACATTTCTCATAAATTATATATCAGTCGGTCCAATTCTTTATTTTTACTTCACACTTAATTATTCTATTTGTCTTGTCATTTGCAGGCCATTGGATTATTGATACATCGGATTTTTCCCATTGTCTGTGTAAAACAGTGGACAGAGCCACTGTGGTGTCACCCACAGGTTTCTGAAGAGTCAGAATGGAGCTAAAGTGGATGGTACTGGCTGTTGCCATCTTGGCAAATAAAAAAATGGAGTGTGGGTGGAGCTGAAGCGAGCATAATTAGTTAAACAAGTCCACTGAGCTGGAAGCTACCAAGTTAGCTAAAACTAACAAGCTTTCTGTGTTCACACATAAAGAGAAGCAAATCTCACCTCACGTTACATGTGAGTGTGACTGTGGGTTTATTTGCCCCAAACAGAGACAATACTTAACTGGACATTAGCCGCAGGATAGCGAGCAACAACCAGCAGGGTGTTTGTGCTCAGTCAGCAGCAATCAGCAAAGTGAGCACTCATCAGATACTCCTTTTCTTTCTGCGATCCTGTGGTGTGTTTTCCCCATTTCTTTTCTGCACAGTTATGAAGTTGCTGAAGTATATTTCCCTCTATTCAGTAGTCAAATTAGAGAATTACACTACATTACAGTGGATATCGGCACCTCCGTGGTTTTGCCCGTGGCTGTCTTCTCTGGAGCTTGCCGGCTCCAGCAGCTGTCTACTGTTTAACGCTCATTAACAGAGTTGCTTGTTAATCCGAAGCAATGACCGTCAGTCTCTCTGCTCTGGTCTCTTAGTCTAGTTAAGCGCACATATGGCCATATTATTTGGCCAATATTTACATTAGAAATTCTACAAAAGGCACCTACACAATAAATGTGGCCGAGAGATCAAGTTCAGTGACTCGAATTAGCTGAGATGAAGCTTGGTTGTCATTAAGGGATGAATTAGCTACAGATGAAGCCTCGTAAAACTTCCCGTTCCTCTGTGATGCAGAAATGATTGTCACTGTGCTGTATCATTTTTCTGATATCTTTAGCAGAAAGTCCTCACGCAGTGGTGGATGATAATAGAGATGCAATCAGTTTATAACAGTGTGTTCACAAACATCCTCTGCGTATCTTGGGAGGTGACAGAGGCTGAACACATCATTAGCATTACAGTAAATCTCTTTGTTCTTATTCAATGGACATCCCAACAGGTCTCCCAGCCCCCCACACTCATCTGGCGGCTGCAGGGCTGTCGAATCAACTGGAGAATTTCATTTTGCTTTTTGTCACTGTGCGTCCACAGACACAAAGCACACAGACAGATCTCGAGAGCGAGAGCTGCGGCGCCCTCTCTAAACTCTGATCAAACTGTCTAAACCTGGCTGTGCTGATAACACATAAAGCAAGAATTCCTCTGTGTCTGTAAGGACACTCCCACACAGAGTTTAAAAGCCTGCAACTCCCCTGTAGTTAGTTAGAACTGAAGAAACCTCTTGGATGAGAGGTGAACTGAAACACGTCAAGTTGCCTACGATACAGCACTTAGAATTACCATGACCTGGATTACTGAGAACCTTCATCAACATAAAGCAAGAATCTGTTACTACACTGCCTTTTCATCCCCTAATATGCTATGTGGAACAGTTTTCATGTAGTACTTAGCTAAAATAGAGAAAGCTTGTGAACCGGAAGTCCCCACCAATTTTGTTTGTGTACTATGAAAGCAGAGGCTAAAAAAACTCTGATGGTTTGGGAGATGACGGGAGGAAGGGTGATGACGTGCAGCAAGAAACCATGGGTTAGGTTCAAACCCTGAGCCTCTGCAGATGTCTGCATTTGAGTCACATGCTCTACCAACTGAGCTACTGGGGTACATTGAAGAAAGATGTTTTAGTCAGAACAGAACAATCTTCATTGACTGATTTCATGTGCTTGAACACACTAAAGAAACACACTGTCTTCGTTTTCATGACTGAAATAACAAATGGTCCATTTCAGAACAATATACATTATATATAATTATAACTATTGATGCATTAATGTGTTCATAACTTTAGGGCTGCAGCGGGTAAAGGATGAACTCATTTTAATAACTGTATATACTGCTGGGTGGCTTAACCTATAATTATATAACCTAGCTACAACTTTAGATTATTGATATAAAATATAAATAAATAAAGTAATGTACAGTAACCAGTAGGGCTCATGCCAACTAAACTAACTAAAGCTTTAAATAAATATAGTGGGATAAAAGTGTAATATTTGCCACTGATATGTAATGGGGTAGAAGAATATGTTTGAGGTTTAAAGGGTATCTAAGCTGTATATGTGTTTTGTGAGGAAAGTGCAATCTCGTGGTGACACCCTGCAATTGAATTAATGGTCATGTCTACAATGGAATCTAGGCACACCCCCAGGAGTAGGGGGGGACTAGAGTTTAGATTCTCTGCCCGAGCCCGAGCCCGAACTTGACCAGAACCGGCCCACGGGCCGGGTCGCGTCGATATTTCCTGCTACTATCCTCGGGCTGGGCTGTGCTGGGCCGGGATGGGCCTTTGATCAAGCATTTGTGTTTTTTTTTTTTTTTTTTAATCATTACTTTATTCATTTGCGATCCATTGCATTCTGAATAAACAAAGAACGCAGTTGACATGCTTCGTCCTTGTTGCATTATTCATTAAGATAATACTAAACAGACTTCTGTAGTTCAAACACCTCGGAATTGTAGTTGAGAGCGTCAGTTATAACAGCCCACTGTAACGTGGGCTGGTGAAGGGGAAGGTGATGGTCCACTTTAGTGCGGGTAACCCTGGTTACTCAAGAGATGCCAGGCAACATGTGGGGGTTTCCGCACGGCACTTTTATTCATAATACTGACCACACCATGCCACGTCTCTACGGCACTAGATGTTACAGGCATACATGCAAATGAACACAGGCCGAGGTTCTCGCACCAACACTTTACAAAATAAAGACAAAATAAAATGGGGAGTCTTCGCTCTGTTGGCAGTATCCTTTCACACGGGGAACGGAAGCACACCTGCTCTTCTTCATTGTACAGGCTAC
Source organism: Pagrus major (assembly GCF_040436345.1). Classification (NCBI taxonomy): domain Eukaryota; kingdom Metazoa; phylum Chordata; class Actinopteri; order Spariformes; family Sparidae; genus Pagrus; species Pagrus major. The sequence continues at coordinate 14,128,187 of NC_133232.1, read as the reverse complement.
ATTACCCACTAAACAAAAGGAGGCGCCACCTAGTGGCGCTACATTGAATAACTCTGACTGTTACTCCACGTATTAAAAAATTGTCGGGTTTAAATCGGGCTCGGGCTCATAATTACAATTAATGTGTCGGGCCGGGCCGGGCTCAGACACAACGTGCACGGGCTCGGGTAGGGTCGAGCTTGATTTTTTGGGCCCGATCTAAGCTCTAGGGGGGACTGCCAGTGGCTGGGAACCAACTGGGAGACTGGATAACTAAACAGATCCTTCACTGGATATCACTCAAAATAAAAGATAAACGTCCTACAGTTCAACCCGCAAAGCAACATTACAGACCAAACGACAGTAATGTGGCAACTGGTAGTGTCTTAACTTATATGATATAAGGAAAAATGATTAATTTATACATGGAAAAGTGGCTGTATGAAATGACACTTTATGCTGGCGCTGTAGAGGGGAGTCTATTGTGGAATCTCTGTCTGAAAAGGGCTTATAAGATAAGAGATAGATGCAGTCAGGTGGGAAGGTCCTGTAGTCTGACTTTAGCTGTAAATAAATGTATTGTTCCAAATGGGCTACGTCGGACTTCAATGATTCAATTACCCACAATTCATTGTAGATGCGATGTTGTAGCTTTTACAGTTGCCAACAAAAATAATTATAATATAGTGCATATGTAGAAGTATACGCTATAGAGGTAATCACAAGTGTCATCTAAGTGTTTAGGCCTGTCAATCAGCGGCTTTGCAGACACGAGACGATAACAGTGAACATGTCACAGTATGTACAACCGAAGTCGGCATGTCCACAGGGTGGACATTTGGATTCAGTCTATGTGCTTGAAAACAGAGTCGTGGGGGACAAGGCCAGCGTTACCATTAAGTTTAAATCACCCCAGTGCTGTCACTCTTTACATTGTTGTAAATTCAAAATCTTTTGTGTATTAGCAGATGTTTTGTGTCACCAGAGACTCTGGGTCTTCCCAGCTCACAGTTCACCGAGAAGCCCCAGTGAGCTCCCTGACAACACACACACACACACACACACACACACACACACACACACACACACACACACACACACACGCACACACACGCACACACAAACACACAGGGGCACATATTCACATTCCAGGTCTAAAAGCCTGTGCCGTTCTCTGATACAGGGAAAATTACCCTCTTTCAGAGTGCAGCCTTGATGTGGAGCTGCAGTTGGAGGCTTTTAGTGTTTTTGTTGGTCAGACGTAAAGACAGGGGAGGTGAAGGCAGGTAAGGCCGAGCTGTGCTGTGCTGATGCTGAGAGCTTTTAATCTCCATTAAGGCTGCATAATGCCACATTTCAGATCTGATTTGATTTGACGTCTCTTGCCTAGACCCTAATCACCCGCCCACGGCCTCCACCCAGCAGGAGTGCTGACATTACTCCCCACTGAGCCCCGCAGCAGCAGCTCGTAAAAGCTTGAATGGCTTTCTATTGAACCGCAGTGGATCTACTCTGAAAATTTTACAAATCTAATAGTAACAGAAATATCTCAAAAAGTGTCATAAAAATGAATTAGAAATGATAAAAATGGCTGAAGGAATGAATAACTCTTTTAATTGGTTGAATGAGTCAGTGAATATTTACTGTCTGTAGTCTTTTGTACTTAATAAATACTGAATTAACTGAATGTACATGTCAGTAGGCTATAAAGGAAAGTGAATAAGTTATCAATAAGTTATATTCAGTTTGATCCGAACCAAAAGTACAGGTGTGAAACCTCCAAGGTCCAAGGTCCACAACAAACTGCCGACCTTGGTTTGACAAAAAGAGGTGGTCTCGGTCTGGATCAAACTGAACCATGGTTCAGTTCATTTCTAGTGTGAAAACATTCTTTTGTAAGGTTCAGACTTTCAGACCAAATACAGGAAGTTACAAGGTTGCTGTGACATGTAGGAGTAGTTGTGTCCAGAGTTTACAGCAATTTGGCCGTTAATATTACAGAATTCTGGCCATAAAAATTCTTACTGGACAATTTGTTTCGAATAGCTATATATAGTGTACATTTAAACAGCATTAAAATACTAAACACACAGATACACTCTGGCTTTCCACCTGCCCTCTTACCAATTTTGTCTATTCCTTCCACCATTTCATGCCCCAATGCTACATTTGTAGAGAGTGTACTGCACCCCAACACGGAGCTCACAGTCTATAGTGATCGTTTTGGCGTCTGTTGTATTTTCTTTATGTGCCAGGAGTGAGTCTGGCAAGGGAATGCAGATTACACATTAGTGTCACTGCTGTTTGTGATTGTGTGTTTTTACGTTGTTATTCCTCAGAACTGAGTTCACACATGCATACACACCCCTTTCTTAACAACACTTCAACCACCGCCTGTGGAGTGGGGCTGTGCACAGTTGCCGGGGCAAAGTGATATTTATGAGCAGTGCAGCTCCATGACTGTGAGAGAAAAATGACTGAAGACTGAATCTCTAAATGTCTAAACAGCAGTGGTTAAACCAAACTTGTATAATAACTGTTTATAACTAAGCTGTCTTGGCAAAATATCTTAAATGTCACACAAAATTAGCAGAGGTTATTTAATATGCTGTCACTGAATTTACTGATGTGCCATATATTTTCGACTGCACATCTTGGGCACACTGGCCGTTGATAGTATAGATGATGATGACAGGACGTAGGTATGTCATGTAAAGATCTTAAGTCCGCTTACACAGTTGCAGTGTGACACCAAAACTAACCAGATCAAATGTGTGCAATGTCACAAAAAGATAAAACTTGGTCCAGACTTTCGGGGGGGGGGGGGGGGGGGGGGGGATTTTACCAGCTAGTGAATGAATTAATGAACAAAAAATAAAGACATCAGTGATTGAGGTGATTAAATATGCAAATGAATTAATACAAAATAACCAAATGAAAAGGATAATCAGAGCGATTTAAAGAGAATAAATTAATAATGAATGAACACAACTTGAGAAGCGCAGATGCTGTGGAAGCACTGTAGTTACAGCTAATATATAAGCCAGGAAAACTATAGTGCAACCTTCTGTACGTAGCTGAGTGTAATGATGTTGTGCAGGTCAGGCCCAGGAGGAAGATGTGTTTTACCCTGCACACTGACTGCTGTACTTGTTAACAATCAAAACCAGAGATTAGGTACACAGCAAACACAAGATGGTCTCTGTGAAGTCAGCAGCCTGAGCCTGAGAGGGGGAGGAGATGGAAGGAGGAGGAGACGAGGTCCTTGTCCTTGGGAGAATAAACACAATGACTACATCTGAGGAAGCAATATTTCTCTGGTAAACAGGAGTTTGAATAAAGAAAACATGCTTGTGCCTTATCTCACCCTGCTGTTCAGAGACGAGGTGCAGACGGAGAACGACAAGTACAGAATGCTGTAAACACTCTCAGTTCCGTTGATTGGATGAATATGTTAAAATAAAGAGGTGTATCTCTGGAGTTTATTACATGGAGAAACAGTAGAATGATATTGGATCATCAAACATTACCACTGACACAAACATTTTCTTTAAAGAACTACAAACGAGTCTTATTTTTGAACATATTCATCCTATCCGTGTTTGAAGAGTATCAGATCTTCTGTAGATACAGTGCAGGTGCCATGAATTTTATTCCTGAGAAGTTCTCATGTTTCCTTACATACAGTTCTCTTGAATTCAGGCCACCTGGTAATCCATGAGAGGACAGTGTGAGTGTGTGACGGCTCGTCTAGGTGCCACAAGTACACGGTGTATGAAGGTGCAGTACCAGCAGGGGGCATTAATGATGGGAGCAAAGAATGAATGTAGTATAAACAGCCAGAAAATCTACAAAGGGAAGAGGTTTAGCACCCTATTTAGACGGTCTGTAGCGCATGGTCTGAAGCGCAGCATGCTAGTGCTGAACTGATATTTAATTGAGGAGGAGGAGGAGCGCTGCTGCGCGTCATCCTGATCAATAACAGGTGGGATGAGAGAGGTGAGATACGTCCTCAATGAGGAAAATATTAATGACATTACCTGCGATCCTCCGGCAGCAGAAACTTTATGTGTATCGCTACATTAACACGCACATTTGCGCACAAGGAACAGCTGATAAACTGAATTAACTATTTAAAACTCCTGACTTGTTTCCTTCAGAGGGTTTGTAACTACAGCTTTTAATTTTGTTGATTAAATGTGCCATGATATTTGTAACAGTGACATATTTTAAATATCTGAAAGCAGCCTCTCAACGTGCCTGCGTTGCCACATCTTACTGTCTGAATAATTCTAGCCACATGCCCAGGGTCTCGTTGTCACTCGGCAGCCCAGACAGAGGGGGGAAGAACATCAACTGCCAACATTAAATACTGGTAAACATGTATTTTAAAGTTGCACTTTGTAAGACTTGGCCACCTTCAATTCATACTCCAAACAAATAGGGGCAACATATCACCAGAATAACTGCTAACTGCTGCTAACTGTATTCCACTGTATCCATGAATGTCGCTACTGTTAGCTCGTTAGCCATGCAGCTAGCTGGACTACCAGGGGCGTGTTGGTGTTGACACCACTAGAATGCAGGAGCTTTGGACTACTGGAAGAAAGAAGTTTTCAGGCCCGGGGGCAGCTGGTTAGCACACTAACTTCAGTAGATATCTTTCCAGCACAATACATAGATGTCTTTGACATGACATCAAAATGTTGTTGATAATGTTAGTTAATTTTTGAATGTTTTGAGCTAAAATTCTTACCTATTGCACCTTTGAAATATTTTTAAAATGTAATTTAACAAAATCTCTGATCTAAAGCTAAATTTCAGTATCATGAAATGTGAAATGGATATAAATTAAATGTATAATATAGGGCTATAATTTTCCTGTAAATATCTGACCATCTTATTGCGTATGTATTCTGACATATTATTATCAATAGATGAGCTAAAATATATACCTAACTAAATTAATTAGCATTTAAATAATCATGTGACAGTGAATTTGTGTTGTTTGTTTACCAAATATTAAAATGTGCATGTAGGGGGTCTGCTGAATGTAATCCATTCATTTAATCCAGCCCTGCTCCCAGGATTTTCACCCAGGGTTTCCTGTGTGAAGCAAATAATCTACAGTGATTGTTTTAGTTGTTAATTCATTTTCCATTTATAAACATTGCGTGCGCATAAAATGGGGCCTGAAATAGGCATCAGCCACTTCCCACGCAAAATTTGTGATCTATAAAAACAAACTTGATGGGAGAATGTGAGCCCCTGTCAGCAAACTCTGACCCATGTGTACGAACATTTTGGAGACATTATTCATTATTCACTAATGGTGAGGTGGTGAATTGAAGCAGATTGTAGAAATTAAACGTGAGAGGCATTATTCTGTGCATAATAATACATCTCACAGTTAATTTCACTTCATATCAAAAGTTATTTATAGATCCACGTTATCATAAACATTCAAACCAGTCATTGTCATTTGTACTTGCGCATGTAGTGAAGTATAACTATTCCATGAATACCTTTTAAATGTAAAAGATATCAGCCAACTCAAATTTTTAACGTGTGTAAAATCGCTGCAGTGAACACCATCGACTGTGCTGTCAGGAGCTCACTGTGTGCCACAGGGAGCACACTGGAGACAGACAGTGACAGCTCTCGCACAATCGTTACTTTTTATATCCTCATTGTAAGTCCTAATAATATTGTGGGCTGTGTTCACCATAACTAAACTTCAATAAATAAATAAATTGTGTTCACATATCAAACTTCCACTTTCAAATGATATCCAGGGTGGGGGATAACACTGATCCTCGTGATCATTTTGGCAAGTGAAACAGTCAGTGCAATCGCTGTACACATAAATACTGCGCTGCCACTTGTGCGTAATGCTGCATGGACTGCACGAACTGTCACTGTCCTTGCACTACTCGAGGACAACGTGAAACGAAGGATTACAGTATGTGCTTTGTAATCTCCACCTCACCAACAAACACCTCGTTCTCTGTGCCAGAAATATGTATTTTCTTTGTCTTTCTCTCGTTGTGGCCTTGATTTACTGTAAATAACTATCGATCAGCGACTCATTTCAAGGTATTAACATTCGTGAGGCACTTTGCATTTACCATTTATGGTTGAATGTGGGTGTGGAGAGGGTGGTATAAGAGGCACATCTATGTGCGCACATTTCCAAGTCGATTTGGTATTTATTAACGGAAATTGCGCATTGTTGGGTGTACGCCAGGTTTTATAAATCTGAATATCTTTTGGTGCATGCCATTTTTGGCTTTTGGGCGCATGTACACTTTTAGTATGGATCCCACGCAATGTTTTATAAATGAGACCCCAGAACATATAAATCAATGTCTGGTTTGCAACAGTTTTTGAGAACTAAATCTATTGTGATGAGCTGATGGAAAGTCGAAAAGAGGGGAAAGGGTACATTAACAAAGGTGGCTGAGATAAAAATCCTCAGAGAGAACTGCAAACTGTAGTTAACTGACATGCTATTTTAGGAGTAAATTATGGCTTATACTGTGAAAGGAAAAAGAGATGTGACCTGCAAATCACAAATAGTATCAGGCTGCTTAATTTGTAACGATGAACTGTTCAATCATGGATGCGGGGAACTAGGGCTGCTGAGGGGTTCCACTTCCCCCTAAAACGAGACTATAACATATGCATAATTTACGAGAAGGCCCAAATAATTAAGAATTTGTCAGAAACAGCGATTAAAAAAGGTTATAAAGAACACCTCACAAAATTGAATGTTTTCGTAAGGGAGTCTGGGGAATTTCTCTCCCTCTTCATCGCCTTGCAGTTGTTGACTGTAGTCGTTGTGGCTGCTGACCTATAGCATGTTGGCGTTCAAGTGTGCCATCTGCTGTAGTTCGCACATTCTCAAATTGTTGCAAATTATTTGTAAATAACGATTAGATACATGTTATCAATTCAAATTCATACAAAAAAAATATGAATATCATGCACCATTTACTATGTGATCATTATATAGACTGACCCCTCAGCACCCACAACTTGACTGGCTTCCTGCATCCCTGTGTCTAATGCTGAAAACCATTAATTTGAGCAATAATTGAATAAAATATAACCTTAACTCATCATTGTTATGGTACAATCATTTTGATGAGGTGTGTTGGCCCAGGGGAACATCTCAAACATGCAGGGCACGGGTCCCAGGAACAGGATTGAAAAACACTGCCCCTAGGCTACATACACACACACAAAAACAAAAATTATTCAGACTTATTATAAATAATAATACAGTCACAAAGATGAAGTATTCAAGATGGAGTGTTGAGGATGAGTTAAGGAGTCTCACAGAGGAGTGAAGCTGCTCTGTAGTCTGGTGGTACAGCAGCAGATACTTCTGTATCTGTTGTCAGATGGCAGCAGGGTGAACAGACTGTGGCTGGGTGGGTGTTGTCTTTTAGTATCTTTGGGCTCTGTGCAGACACATCACCTCATCGGTCACACTGGTGCTCTGTAGGTGAATGTTTCAATCACCCGTTGCAGAGCCTTCCCTCTCAGAGTAGTAAAATCATTATTGCTTAGTTATGAGAGCATTGCTTTACATGTTGAGGGGAGGGTACTGTCCTGGATCAAAGTGTTGGACAACTGACCAACCAACAAATATCGTCATCATTTTCAGTGCAGAAGCTAGGAGGGGAAAACCTTTTTGAGAAAGGCCAGAATACTCTTCATCTTCTTCTTCATCTTTAGACATAAAAGAGATGAAAGACACTGCCAAACATCCTCAGCATCAGCTTTCAATATCCCAGCTCCTGGAATATAGCCAGTGTTCTGTGTGATCCAACATAGTTTGTGCATATTGTACATACATGAGTGTTGTGTGGTGTTTAATGTAGTGGGTCAGACAGAGTGGCAGCCTTACTGTGGACCCCAGCAGTAAGAGCTGCACATTTATGTGCAAATGCATTGTGTTTGCCGATGTGAATTCCCCCAGTGATTGTATTCATGGAAAACCGAATCCTCCGAGGTTTGTGACGGCTGTCGTCAGCGCCTACCCTCTGAGTTATTCATAGGCCCTTTAGAAAGCTTGGCACTATCACAAAACAGTTTGTTCATAACTGGCAGCAGCATCAAATGCCTGGCCACCTTCATCCTCTCCTCTCTTTCTCCTATATTCGCTCTTCTCACCGTGCTGGCTGAAGCTTAAGGGGCTGTCGATAAGCGACCTCATAGAGCAATTAATGCGAATAGTTTAACCTTTTATTCCAGCTTCCTAGAGAAATCATTGTGACTTCATAACCCAGGTCATCAATAAAGACTCAGCTCATGAGCCATTTCAGAAAGGTTAATAAGTATAACCTCTTTTCCCAACTCTCCCTGGTTGAAATCATGAGCCCTCCTGATCCCTGTTCCGCACTTCAATGAATGCCTTCCTCCATCTACATCTATTTGTATTTTCATTAAATACGTGTCTTTTATAAGCCTGCCACCGCTCCTACAAATTGATCGATCCTGTCAGACACTAGATAGGGAGTGTTTGACTGGATCAAATACATTCGTTTTAATGAGGCTACAGGAGACTAAAGAGGATGACTGACAATCAGTGATGTCCTCTAGCTTGTGCTTTGCATTGACTGCACTTCTTTACCTGTGCTGTCCCCTGCTGACTGAGGTCAGGGGACAACGATGGACATTTCTGACCAAACAATTTCTAAGATGTTTGGAGCACCAGGAATTTAATGTCTTGTGGAAAGACATGCACAAACAGTGGCCATCGTAGTCGAGAATATCCAGAAGTGGTGTGTCTTCTATGTAGCACGGCTTGAAGTAGGAGGTTGGGGTGGGGGTTCGGTGTGTGGTGCGAAAAACATTACATCCACAAGTTCACATTCTGTTTCATACCTGTAATTATCTTTGCCTTATTAGTGACTGTAACCACGGTCTTACCCTAACCTTAACCCATTGTATAGTTGACCAAACCTAGATGAGTAGAAAGCAACACTTGCTTTGTCTCTTTTCTGGTGCAGGGGATCAAATCCCACAAAAAAACCCACACACATTTATTACCTCTGCTTTTTTATTTTAAAAGGTCAATGTTTCGGTCATAAGGACCTTTCTTTAGTTGTCTAAACTAAAACTAAAAATAGATTAGCTGTAGTTTATTTGCATAACCACAATTTTTTTCCAATCTTAACCATACTGTAGCTGCCATTTGTAGATATAGCAGAAAACTGTAGTCGAATATCAATAGGCTATTGACTTATGACCAAATCAACGTGACATTGTGCAATCAACAATAGTCAATCACCAGCAGACAACCGGCAGCTGATTTGAGTTGCGGGGATATAAGAAATCTACAAACTTGTTTTTGTTGTAATTTTTAGCCATAGCTGTAAAATTTAGATATAATAGATATATACGTAGTCGAACAGGGTGGTGACGTTTCTACAGTGCTTATTTAATGAACTGTGTTGCTTTGCTAGTGTCTTTGATATCTACAGAACAGTGACATCTGGGACTAACTGCCACAGTAGTTTGTCATTTTTTTTTGTCAGATTTTTGGTATGCTACACATCAGCCCATCAGAAAATGTAACTAAATCTACAAACATTTTAAGAAAACCACATAGTGACTTGACTATTTTATGCAGTGTATATATACCGTATAATGATCAGTGGAAACTAAAATCATCAACCCATTGTGGACTGGATTCAAAATCGCACCGAAAATCTAAGTAAAAAATTGAAATCACAGGCTGATCCAACTTCATGAATGTTTTTTGTGAGAAAATAGTTTGTGTTCCACTCATTCCATCACTGAAAAATAAGAGTTGTAGAAATCATTGGACCTCAAGATGCCATGATATACATGTTTTTTACAAGTGTATGTAAACCTTTGACCACGACCATACTTTCCAGGTCTGGGTGTGATAGTATTGGTTTGATTTTGGAGATGGTTCTCAAATGGATGAAACAAGACTGGACAACTTTTTTTTGACTTGTGGTTGAAAGGTTAAAGTCTGAATTCAATATGACTCCTAAATTACTGGCAGTGGGCTTTATTTTCGCAGTTAGGGGGCCAAAGGTGCTTTCACTGAGACTAATGTTTGGGTTTGGGGAATTGAAGAGATTTCTGATAGTGAGTTGTTGAGTTGAGAAAAATTGGGTGCCATCCTATATTTAATAATGCTGAGTAACTGAATAGCTAAAAACAGAAGCTAGGCTTTTTGGGTCATCAGGTCTCAGCCTAAATCTATGTGTTGTCTGCGTAGCAATGAAAAGAAAGATTGTGACCTACAATTGAACCGTGCGCCACAGATTTAGACAATGTGTAATTAACTATGGTGACCACCTAGTTTCTTGCTAAAAGGTAAGAATAAATGGCACCATTTGCATTGCATGGTGCTTATTTTTTGACCCTGTGGTTGATTTTCTCAATCTGCTGATGTAAGAATCATGTATAAATATCAAGGTAACTTATTTTCCATACAGATATCATAATATAATCCACACCAGGGATAAGAGTCATAATGGAGATACAGATATTTGTGCCATCAACTTAAGTCATGTCGTGTTCCGTAGGTTTGACAAAAAACCTAGCCTATAATGAAACAATTCACAGGATCAAGATCTGGACCAATGCAGGCATTTTGAATAATAGTTCAGCTATAAATCCAGATGTTTGCACCCAGAATTAACAGCTGTTGAAAATATCTCACTGTAATCTGTACAACTCTGTTCACACAGCGTTGTAAGTGAGTGACCCACAAAGTATATAAGAACAGTTGGTTTCAGTTAATTATATGACATTGAGCAGCACTAAAATGATTTGGGCAGAATGTAATGTGTCTTTTCCAGTGACATTCAGCAGGCCATACCTTTAAAGTATGGGTCAAAAGGACAGTGGTATGGCAAAGCAACCCCCTCAGCCATCAGGCATTACAGAGGGAAAACTGCTCAGCACATCACCAGGACAAAGCTGCCATCCATGGAAGATCAATACACCAAGCAGTGCAGTGAGAAGGCCAACCGGGTTACCCCAGTCACCCCAGACACAGTGTCCTGCCTGCTGTGTCTGAGGGACGATACCCCAGGCTCACAGACAGCTTCATCACACAGGCCATAAGACTGTTCACTATGTCAGTTTACTTGCACTGCACTGGTTCACTTTGTTTACATTGTGTTCATGTATATACGTATGTACAGTTTATACATACGCATTACTGAAAGACCTGCACCTAACAGTTTCTATATTTTATTACATTATTATAGAGGTCCGGAAATCTTTCGATTATGAGATGCATTGCGATGCAGACTTTGAAAAGTCTTTTATTTTGTAGACTGCTGTAGTCTGATTATTGGAAGGACTTTCTGAATAAAAGGGGAATTTAAATGATGAAAAGTAACCACGTGCAGTGATATAGATCACTGAGGATGACATACACTGAGATGCATCAAGAATTGTTTTGCATTCAAATTGTTGACAGCTGAATCCTAATCAAATCAAATTGTGAGGCCAGTGAAGATTCACACCTCTAATACGTAAAAGTTTAGATTACATTTTATTCTATTTTATATATAGGTTCTATTATATTTCATTCCTATATTTTCTGTACATCTCGGATGTTCTTTTTGGAATGTATTATTTGTATATTATGTATATTATATTATTATTTTTTTCTTTTTGTTCATATTGTATGAGCAATATTGAATGCCTGAGATAAAGAACTTGAAACTAAAAATGTTTCTGTTGGTTGATAACTAATATTGACATCACTCCAAAAATGTTAAATGAAAAATGTCACTTTAGTTTATTTAGTTAAAAAACATAAAAGTTCAAAACAATGTTGATGCGCAAATCATTCACGTGAAAAAATGTCACCAGTGAGTAAAGGCCTTCAAACTTTACTAATATATCTAGAATCAACATGTTGTGTTGTGTTGTCACGTGCATAACTCGCTACAGTGCATACCTCCACCAGGGCCCAACAGTTACCTTTGTCCGCATCAAGTGTACTCAGCCATAGATACCAGGTGACTATTTTGCATCTTTGTGTCATTTATTCGTCATGTCCCTGGTGTGTAAAGGGCTTTAGAATGGGAATGTTGTGTTTGCCACATTGTCATTTTGTGGTGTGATGTCCGTGTCTGCGCTTATTGTTCTATACTACTGCATGTGAATCCATCTCATACCTAACATCAACTCTCAAAACTTAATGACACAATTTATGTGATGTTTGACAAGATTAATTTGTAATTTGTTAAACAAAGCTTGTGTTTACGTTAATCAAACAGTTGATGGGAACTCAGTGGCAGTGTCCACCTATTGGAAGCTAATTAGATTGTTGTTTTCTTAATAATGATGCATTTCAGTGAAGTACCTTGAGGCCTTGGGTAGAGGTAATTTATTGTTACCATAGAAGAACAAACGTGAACATGTAGGCAAAAAAGGCAGCTGATCATTATTCATATTTCTGTGTCTCCTCAAAATCGTCCCCACAGATTGCTGATACTGATACAGCCTGCTTCATTTTGCTGAGCTTTCAACTTAAGTGGAGCAAAGCTGAAAGATTAATACTGTGAAAACACAATTTTTTTTTTTTTTAAATTAAATGACAAGACGTAATTTTCCACCCTGCTGGTTTGGTACTGAGGTTGTGGAGGAGGCAAAGAGCAAGGCGGGGAGGGTCGGGGAGCCTGAGAGATATACTTTTCCCTCTGTGCTGTCTGGTTGGAGGTGGCAGTGCTCCACATGATCACTCATCATGAACCATCGGAGTAGCAGTCAGAAGAAACAGCAGATAATAGGAAAGAACAGACCTCCCACCAGTCAGCAGATCTAAACATAGCCTAAAGTTTTAAGTTTTCTATCAGAGTATATTTAATTCATACCCTGAACAACCGAAGGCTGCACTTTTCCAATGACTTGAATTGTTTTACATATACTAGGGGTATCACGATTCTCCAAATCCTCAATTCTATTTGATCTTGATCTTTTTTTTTTCTTTTTCTTTTAGCACAGATGGCTATGTCATTTTTAGACTAGTCTAGTCTAGGATCATTGGTTTTATGCTGCTGCTTTGTTGTTATGCTACTAGCATGCTGGTCCTACTAGTGATTGTTTGTCCTCATCGATGGATTAAAAATAACAGTTAAGTCATTACTGTCATCACTGCGTGTTTCAAACTGGGGCACAAGACCGAACTGAAGTGAAAGTGAAACATAACGCTACACAGAGAGATGTCTGTTGTGTTCCCTCTGTAGCATTTATCCATGCTAAATGACATGTCCTGCTACTGACCTGTTCTACTCTGTTTATGATCTCCGATCATGCCTCTGCCACAGTAGGTTCAACATGCCGGTCCTACAGTGATCATCGGCATCCATAGACGTGTTTTAAACTGGTGCACAAAGCCAAACTGAGTGAATACACACAACACATTACTTTACACTCCACTGTGGCTTCAGTCATAGTCTGATCACCAGCTTATGTGATTGGCCACTGCAACGTGACGTCGGGCTGCTTTTCTCCAAAAGTTGACTCCGTCTCAACTTTTTGGGCACTCACCGCCACACCCAAAATGGACTATCCTTGTTAAAATTAATGGGAAAACGACAACGGATCCATTGTGAATCCACTCGCCGCGCTACAACATGCTGTGTGTGTTTTTTTCCCTCTCGGCAGGCCGGCTGGACATGACACTGGGGGCATGGCTGTATCCTCCAAACTTCCACTTTGATTTCAGATGTTTAGATCATGGCATCATTTCGATCAATATCTGACTTACAATCATATCGTGACACCCCTAATACACACACACCGATCAGCCATAATATTAGAACCACTGAAAGGTGAAGAACATTGATTAATTTGTGACAATGGCACCTGTCAGTGGGTGGGATATATTAGGCAGCAAGTGAACATTTTGTCCTCAATGTTGATGTGGTGGTAGCAGGAAAAATCGGCAAGTGTAAGGATCTGAGCAACTTTGACGAGGGCCAAACTGTGATGGCTAGGTGACTGGGTCAGAACATCTCAAAAACTGCAGATCTTGTTGGTCTGCAGTGGTTAGTACACACAAAAAGTGGTCTACGGAAGGATAACCAGTGACCTGGCACCAGGGTCGTGGGCCCCGAGGCTAACATGCACAAGGGCAGCGAAGGTTAGCCCGTGTTGTTCGATCCCATGGTAGAGGTATTGTAGCACATATCACTGAAAAAGTTAACGCTGGTTCTGATAGAATGGTGTCAGAACACACAGTGCATCACAACTTGGTGTGTATGGGGCGGCGCTTTTTAATCTCAAAAGTCTAAGAATCCTTGGGCAAGATACTGTACCGCTAATTGCCCCCACTGGTTCTTCCACTGGTGTGTTAGTGCATATGGATGGTTATTGCTCCTGATGAGCAGGTGGCACCTTGCCTGGTAGCCTCTGCCACCAGTGTATGAATGTGTGTGTGAATGGGTGAATGCTTCTAATATTCTAATTCTAATATGCAAAACTTTAAGCCTTAATATAATTTACCTGAGTGAGTTATATAAAAATTCACCCCTGTATAGTTGTCATGAGGGATAAATTAGGTATAGAGACCAAAACTGATTTTTGTACCAGGCTGTAAACATGTTTATTTCTAAGCACAAGTATAATAGTATAATATTTTAAATGCAGCTAGTCTGCCACTGGTTACAGACTTACAATTACATTATTATAGAGGTCCGGAAATCTCTCGATTATGAGATGCATCGCGATGCAGACTTTGAAAAGTCTGCATCCATGCAGAGACTGAGAAATGTTGCTCTCATGCTGATTACCTTCCCTCTAAACTACCAGGTGAGAAATAACACTATAATAAATTAAAATACAGTCAGAGCAGTTCCTCTGCAGGTGACGAATCAAACAGCTGTTTGATATTCGATATTGTGAAAAATATTGCTTATGGAGGTGAATGTCGTGATATTCAATACTTAATATTACCCCAATCCCAATGTCCAAAAGCTTCTCGTTACCATCTCTGAAAACAGTGACTGTGGTGTATGCCGTTCTCCAACTTGTGTTTAAGCTCGACGTCTATCAGATGCAAACTATTGTCAGAGATTGAAAATGCAGCTGTGGAGTCATTTCAGAATAAACTACCAAACTGGAGGAAGCTGTTGTGTTTTCTGCGCTGCACCAATTGTGTATAACCTTAGCTTCTTTAAAAGCACGCAGAACTGGAAACCATCGACAGGGAAAATAAATGCTATGATCTGATTGGCTGTTGACCACATTCTGTGTAAACTGAGTTTTCATGCTCACTCAGCTGTGTAGAAATTAAAATGGACTCCTAATCACTCATTAATCTTGTTGCTTGTTATGTTAATAAATGGATGATCATGTTTGCTGCTTGCCAATCACTTTCAGTGACAGTATTATCCCTCTGTCAAGTTAAGTCAGCTTTATTGTCAATTTCTCCACGTGCCAGACATACAGAGGAATCGAAAAGACGTTTCTCACTATCCCACGGTGAAAGAAATAAAGTGCACAAGCACAACAGATAAAGACAAAGACATTTCCTAACACTAAAGTAAACAATAAAGTGCACAACAGATAAAGACAGACATTTCCTAACACTAAAATAAACAATAAAATATAAGAATCTACTATGTATATGTAAGAAAATAGCAGCAACAAGTTTCTGTATGATATGTTGTAATAGTGCAAAGAAGACAGTCAGTAATAGCAGCAAAAAGTTTCTGTATGATGTATTGTAATAGTGCAAAAAGACAGTCAGTCTGAAGGTCAGGGTTCAGAGTCCAGAGTTTTTGGGGGGGTCAGAGAGGAGGGAGTGGGAGAGAGGGGAGAGAGTTCAGCTTCCTGACGGCCTGGTGGATGAAGCTGTTTGTGAGTCTGGTGGAGCGGGCACGGAGGCTCCGATATCTTCTCCCAGAGGGCAGGAGGCTGAACAGACTGTGCGGGGTGGCTGGCGTCGCTCACAATCATGGTCGCTTTGCGGGTGAGGCGGGTGGTGTATGTGTCTTGCAGGGAGGGGAGTGGAGCACCAATGATCTTTCCAGCTGTGTTCACTATGCACTGCAGGGCTTTCCTGTTGTAGTCAGTGCAGCTCCCGCCCCACACAGTGATGCAGCTAGACAGGATGCTCTCAATGGTGCCCCGGTAGAATGTGCATATGATGGGTGGAGGAGCTCTTGCTCGCTTGAGTTTGTGGAGGAAGTAGAGGCGCCGCTGTGCTTTCTTCACCAGTGATGCAGTGTTGGTGGTCCAGGAGAGGTCCTCACTGATGTGCTGTCTCAGAGAAGTGTTAAAGACATCCGTGAAGACATCCTTAAGCTCCTCTGCGCAGTCCTTCAGCACACGACCAGGGATGTTGTCTGGACCTGTTGCCTTGCAGGTGTTGGTAGTGGAGAGTGTCCTCTTCATGCTGGCAGCAGACAGGCACAGAGCCTGATCGTGGGGGGGTGCAGTCTTCTGTGGACGTGTGTTGTTTTGTGCTTCAAACCGTGCAAAGAAGCTGTTGAGGTTGTTGAGCAGAGAGATGTTGCTGTCGCAGATCTGTGGCACGGGTTTATAGTCCGTGATGGTCTGAATGCCCTGCCACAGGCTCCGTGTGTCTCTGCTGTCTTTAAAATGGCGGGTTATCTTATGTGTGTATCCCTGTTTTGCTTCCCTGATGCTGATCTTAAGATCAGCATCTTAAGATCAGCATTTTCCCTGATGCTGATCTTAAGATCGTGATGATTAAAATCTCCATCGAGGATGCTGAATCCATCTGAGTGGGCTATCTATTGTTCACTGATGGCCTGATACACTTCACAAAGTGCCGCATTCCTGTCACTGCTGTTGGGGGTGGGAGGGATGTAAACAGCGACTAGCAAAATCGCTGTAAATTCCCTCGGCAGATAGAAAGGACGGCACCTTATGATCATAAACTCCGCCAGTGGTGAACAGTGTTTGCATACCACCACAGTGTCCCGGCACCACGCATCATGAATGTAAACACAGACCCCACTGCCGCAAGTCTTTCCTCCATTTACAAGGGCTCTGTCCGCTCGATAGCATGTTAGCTGCTCCAGTTGTACAGCGGGGATGGTCGGGGATGTTGTCATTTAGCCATGTTTCAGGGAAGAGAAGCACACAGCAGTTACTCACGTCTCGCTGCGCTGACCTCAGCAGTCGTATGTGATCCGTTTTGTTGTCCAAGGATCGTACATTAGCCAGGAGGATGGATGGTATGGCTGGGCGAGTTGGGCTAGCCGCTAGCCTAGAAGGATACCCCCGCGCTGCCCCTCTTCTGCTTCCTCTCGCACCACTTGTGGCGCCTCCTTTCCGGGGGAGGAGTAGCAGTCGAGTCCGGTGTGGTCGCAGGCCGGCGGAGTAAACCGAGCTCTTTTATTGTCTCTGTTTGTGCAATATCCAAAGTGTTGTAAAGCTTGCTCCTGCCGATGTCTAGCAGAGCCTGTCGACTGTACTTGTTCTCCGATTTAGACAGACGAACATGAAAAACTTTCGTACAAACACTAACAGAACAAAACACCGCACGGTCGGGACAGAGAGGGGTCGCTGCGTCTACACGCGCCGCCATCATTCTATAACAATAACACATGTCACTTATTTCTTTTTTCTTACCTGTCCTCAGCTTATCACGCATCATTATTAGCACTGGAAATATGACTGGCTATATTTTATATAGCCATATTTTTCAATCTTGTTCCCCCTCTTGTGGGCCCCCTGCCCTTCATGTTTTACATGTTCCCTGCTCCAACACAACTGATTCAAATGAATGGGTCTTATCAGGCTTCAGCAGAGCTTGATGACGAGCTGATCATTTGAATCAGGTGTGTGGGAGCAGGGAAAATCTAAAACATGCAGGGCAGGTGGCCAGGAACAGGATTGAAAAACTCTATTATATATTCCTGTATACTGTATTCACAAGAAACCTTATCCACCATCGATCATTTTGGTGTCAGTTCTGTATGAGCAAAACATGTTATGGGGAAAATGCAATCTTATGGGGCGCAAATTATTAAATCTAAGCCACAAATTACTAAGTGGATAGCACAAATGCTTAATTTAAGCTCCAATTACCATTTAAAGAGCATGGATGATTAAATTAATTAAGAGGATTGAATTAATGATTACATTTTTTTACCTCACTGCTACTAGTTTGTAAGTCAGTATTGTAATATCTAAGGCATGATGACTAAGCAAAAAGTTTTAGGTCAGGTTACGCAACTAGAGTAAATCCCTATTTGATAAGAACTGTATATGATGTCATTTTTAGGCAGTTCGGTTGCCTCAAGCAGGATCCAATAATCTCAAGACGGTAGCTGTGAAATGAATAGCTGTGGATGTGGGAAGGCGGTCATAGAAAAAGCTTATATACAGCCTCCAAATGTTGTGCTACCTGGCAGGGTTTGAGAGATTCTCACCATTATCTGTAATCAGACACAATTCTGTTGCTGCTATTTTTTCATGACTCGTGGGCATGTTTGCCTTCTGGTGCTTCAACAGTTTGATGTGGGATTTGCAGCCATGGACTGCTCATTTTGAGTTGGGCACAACATACATTATATGGTGATATTATTGTCACGCAAAATCAGTGATCAACACTTATTAAATATCCAGTCTGCCCTGCATCTCAGGTCCTGTGCTTTATGTACTTTTGAAAAAAATAATAACACTCCATTTGTAGGTATTACATATGTTGATACACATCAACTGATTCCTGTACCACACAATAGACAGACTGTACAGACAGAAGAAGAGGGAACTCAACTTCCAATGATGTGCATCAAGTTTCTACCAGTGTGTGGGCTCACAGAAACAGTGGGTGCAGGTGTGTGCTGCCCACAAGCCCACCATCAAGAGGAGGAATGGAACGCTGTCCCTGGATTGCCTTCTATGTTTTTGTCTCAGTAGGTTGGTTTTATAAAAACACAAAGACCTAAAAGTTTAGTGTTGGAAAAACATGTTGTAAAGTTCAACCATCACAACATACACTGATTCAGGAACAGATGGAAGTTTTTCTTCATTCCAGTTTGGATGTTATCACAACACCTTTTGTGAAGATGTTTTGTCTTGTTACGTTGGCCTCTTGCCTGACATCACAGAGAACTGTCAACTTGTTACACTGTTTGCATATTCAGTCTGACATTGCCTCAACACTTGTGGTTTTAAGAGTGGAGTGGAGTAAATGACTATGAAAAGAATGCTGTCTATGTAAGGTAAATTTGATAATCAACAGGGTCGTGTTTTTGACTACTTTTTTAAATTTTAGCCATAAATAATAGACAGCAGGCTTGAGTAATTTCAGTATAATTACTGAGTATTGTATTCCATTCCTATATTACTAGAAAAGTGCTTTGTGCAGTGGGCAGCTGACACAGGGTCAGTGGGGTGCTGTAACTACACTGTACCTCAGTATGTGGAAACAAGGATGGAGCTCTCACACTTGCTGGTCACATCCTGTTTGTGAAGCCCCTATGGCACCTAACATCTCCCCTCCTCCCTGCTGTATCCAGAAGCACCTGCAGTAATGAAGGGTGAATGAGTTGTCTGGCTTGGGGTTACATCCACTCGCTTGGTGGACTTCCATAATGAGACCTTCTCTGTTGCAGCTCACCCACAAGGTGAGGGTCGGGAGTGATGTGCAACTCTGGAAGAGTCAAAGGGCAGAAAAACAGAAAGTTTTTGTGGGGAGGTTATGTTGGAATGTGAAGTATGGAGCAGTCCACATGATGGGAGCTGGACACAATCACTACATGATTTTCTCTTTTTGTCCTGAAACTCATCGTCCTCTGGAGATAGCCTTCTTTTCTGTTCAGCTTTAAGTGAACAAATGTCTCACAGGAGTAACACAACAACAGTGATCTTTGAGGTAGTGTGGCAGACATAAAATAGTGGCAGGTGTCTGGGTGTTAACATGTACACCAATTACTCTAATATCACCTCCTCTTCCTCTTTCTCCTCATCCTCTTCAACTAAACACAAAGACACGACATGGCCCACAGAACTGAAGGAAATTGGTCCCTTGGAGGCTGCCATGTCCTCGTTACTGAGCAGAGCAGAGGAAAACTCACACAAACACTCAGTCCATCCCAGTCCCCAAACAAACTGCCAGATTTATTCTGTGCTCCAAGAGCTGGTGCCAGATTTCTCTTAGTGTGTTCCCATTACTGGACACCAAATATCTTCTTCTGTCATCAAGTCTGGAAGCTTAGAATTCGCTCCAGCCACAGAGTGCCCAGAGTTCTGCAAGCAAAGACTGTTGTCAAGGTAATGACTGAATATCACCCAACTCGCAAAGCCAGAGCATTTAACAGATGATCCTGTGACCAGGAAATACCAGGACTGGCTGTTCCCATCAGCCTAAACTGTATTAATTACAACAGCAATCATAACAGCTGGGAAAACTGCAGACACTCCCATCAGGATCTTACTAAGTTTTGTTGGTTCCGGTGTCTATTTGAGCACAGGTGATTAAAAAACAAATGTGTTGTAAGTTGTTTATTCGTTCCCAAGAGTGTTCAGCCGAGTCATACCACTGTGCTTTGATCGGCTAGTACTTGTTGCCTCAACGCATCATGTAATTGGATGGTAGCTGTGAGCGTACGTCTAGATACAAGTTGAAGGAAAAGATTTAAGACTTTTTCTGTGCACACAAAAGACTAATTTCTCTCAGAACAAATGTATTAAAATGCGTATTAATGAGCACCAGGATAATCCATCCACCTGACAGGTGTGGCATATCAAGATGCTGATTAATCAGCATGATAATTGCAGTGTGCTTTGGACCAGTCACAATAAAAGGCCACAGCAGTTTTAGTTCTAAGAACTATACTCATACATATTTTATTGAATCATATATATGTTTTTAGCTAAATCCGCAGCAGACATTTTGCTGGCAATTTCAATAATTTCTTGTTGAAAAGTTTCACATTAGTTTACCTATGAAGAGATGTCTGTAATAGAATGTTCAATTTAATTAAGCATTAGGAAATTGAAATTGTAATTTTTGAGTTAGTGGATGTACACAGGGTAGAGACGCTTCTGTCACAAATGAATGAAGATAAGCGACCTGCATTGGCCAATTTGAATGGAAATCTTTTGTAAATTAGTTCTTGATTCATAGCTACAACCATGTCACATTATTTTTATAAGTCTAAAAGATTGAGAGTGCCCACAAACTTTGAAACTTGACAAGGTTAGCTTGTGCCAGAGCAAGAGATACACATTTACATGTTCTAAAAGCAGGCCCATCAGTTTGCTCCCTGTGCTTAGCAAACTCATAGAAGTAGCAGTTTTTGATCCAATTTCTTTTTAATGGCTTGAATTGTGAATATCAATACGCATTTAAGGGCGGGCATCATACTTGTACAACACAAATTACAGATACAGTTTATTTTAGTTTATATTGCTGGAATCAGCGTAACTCTTGATTATTTACATCGATGGCATGTCATCTACATCTGAGGATAAACACATACATCCAACTGTCCACCCATCTACAAAACACAGAATTTCATTCATTGAGTAACTTTACTAGATAAGCATGGCGCAGCAAACTGATATGGTAACTCTTTCTCTTTTAGCAGGCAGAGCCCTCTACAGTACTCTGTTGATCCTCCCTCCCTCCAAAAGGACAAAGGGAGGAAATGAAAAGCATAACAGGACACATGAGGACAGAATTAAAAAATACACCTAAAACATGACAGAACTAGAAGATTCTAAGACAGTATGAGATTCTCATCAACGCTGTGTCCCCTAGAAAACGTGTGTCCCCTGAAGGCCACTGGCACTGATGTTTAGTAAAGTGTCCTCCCACACTCCAAATGTTATAGCCTCAGTGAACAATAACAGCGCGACTCTGCAACATTGTTGGCTTCTGTAGCCACGAGAGAATGACTATTCATCTTAAGGGAAGAATGAGTAACTTATATGTAAATTGTGCTGATACAAACCACAAGACATACATCCACTAAGGTTGCAGCTAGTAAGTGTTGGGTTCTCTCAACAAGTCCTCTGCCCAGGCCTCTCTAAATGACCTGCACCAGAAAAGATGATGAGGACAGTTCAACTACTATCATTCACTCATTTCCTCCACATGTACTCAACCTTTCTGCAGCACCCCTCCTTCTGTCCCTTCTTCCATCTGCATCCCTGACCCCTATTTGCCTTTCCTTCCCTCTATACACCTCTTTCGCCACTATCTTACCTCCTGGGAAGGTGTTCCAGACATCAAAGCATTCCACCGCCATCCATTCTGGGACAATCAGCAAACATGGGATAATTGGGTGATGGTGGAGGTTCCCCTCAAGCCCACAGTGCCTTTCTGACAGGAAAAAAGACATCAATAAAGGAAGAGCAGAGTGGCAGGCTCGTAGCCTGAAGCAGAGGAAGGGCAATGACAGCCAGCAATAGTGAGTGATGACATGCATATCAATGCTGCCCCTGCAAGGTAAACAATGACTCTTAATTACTAGGCCAAGTTTTAATTAAGATGACGGTAGAGTAATTATTGCCCCTGACAGGGATGATTGAGCCAGGGAGTCCATGTTCTGATTAGGGAGCTCGTCTGGATGCATTCCATCCTATAGGGAGGAAATAATGACATGACCTCTTGTTGTCAGAGGACGACTGGGTGGCACACGGAGGGAGACTTCAAATGCTTTCAGTTCTTTTTTCTCACATGGCTGAGCACTTCAGGAAAAAGTTCACACAGATATCAGCGAGAACAGCACAGGGCAAAGGGTCAAAAAGAAACTCTACAAACTCCTTTCAAGAAATTCCATGTATAAACCAAAACCAACAATGAACTGATCCTAAAACTAGAAGGGCAGTTGGAGAGCACAGACCTCTGCCAAGGCCTATAGTCCACTCTTGATATGCAAATCTGAAAGTACAACCAGTATATTCTGTATGTGTGGATATATTTCCAAATCTATTAGAATTATGTAAATATAAAGTATGGTCGTGCCTAGTTGAAGCCTTATCATCTTAGCTGTGCATTTGTTATGCCCCTTTGAATTGGAAATATTTTACATACTCAACATATATCTGTGAAAACCAGAAAACACGTTTTATCATTTGAATGAATTTATCAAATGCTTAGACTGAAATATCAGGAACATGGCAACTACATGCAGAGTCTACCCCAGAGGATTAATGGTACCTGTGAATGTATATTGTGAAGTAGTCATCATATTTCTACAACTGACTATGTTTTGTCACTGTTGACCTTTACTTCCATTTCCTGGATTTTAAGATGTATGGCATATTCCACTGTGGTCAAATGCCCCATCTCTGTTAACAAAAGTAAAAAATAGTGTCCACCCTTTTGATTTGGATCAACATAAAAATTTAATGGATACTCCTTGGTCCATGCTTCACCACTTTGCCAAATTTCATGAAAATCAGGCCTGTAGTTTTTTCCATTAGCAAACAAACAAAGCACATTACACAATACAAACACTACATATCAGAGGTGTGGAAATTTCTCGATTATAAGATGCATCGCAGTGCAGACGTGGAAGATTCTGCATCGATGCAGAGACAGCGCATAATCAAGAGTCTGCAGGTTATGCTGATTGTTGATTGTCTGGCCTCAGCTGGACAATAAAGTTAGGTTGCGACGTTGCTCTCATGCTTTGAATTGTGGGCTGACATTACGCTAACGTTACTTGTGTAGGAGGTATGTTGGAGGGAGGCAGAGATCATCTGAGAGTGATACAAAAAAAAGAGTATTTTTTTAAACGGACATCTCAGGGCACATGTCGGATTTTGTAAACGTGCCGGGAAGCACAAACTGGATGAGACTCATGCTGAGTGTGACTTCTGCCTCACAACAATTACTAATTATGTTAGCCATTTTCACCTGAAGCTAACGTCTGCAGCCATAAATAGTAATGTTACGGCAAGCCCAGCTAATCAGCCAAGATCTGAGGAGGCGCTGTCAACTTTACCGTCCAACACTGAGAGAGGTGTGTTCAGCAGTCAATAGATGCCTTATCTTAAAGCTGCTATGTGAAAACAATATTATTTTAGATTACAACAAACGTGTGAGACACTGCAGATGGATCAGTGTTTTGTTTTTGTAATGTTTATGTATTGAAAAGATGCAGCTTTTATTTTGTAGCCTGCTGTAGTCTGATTGTTGGAAGGACTTTCTGAATAAAAGGGGAATTTAAATAATAAAAAAGTTACCATGTGCAGTGATATAGATAACTGAGGATGACATACACTGAGATGCATCAAGAATCATTTTGCATTCAAATTGTTGACAGCTGAATCGTAATTGAATCGTGAGGCCAGTGAAGATTCACACTTGTAATACATAAAGTAAAAAGTGATGAAAAGGTAAAAGATGCGTATTCAGTGTGCAATGCCGTATGAAGTCTGGCCTGGAACACCATCTTGGATGACTGTTCCGTTGAACTTTTCCATGTCAGAAGTCGTCAACTCCAATCTTTGAAATAGCTTATTTGTTTTTTGTTGTTTCTGTGATGTAGCATAAAGGGATTCAAACTCAGGTTTGTTCAATGGAAAAAGGTAAATGGGCATATGTATGTAACCCTTTCCTAGTGTTTCAACCTGGTATCACATCAAACTGTCAAACAGACCCACTGGTCCACAATGTCAATGCCGCCGTCCTATGAAAACAACACAATATCATTACACTTTCAAAATAAAGGCACCAAAACTACTTGGCCAGGTTGAGGAAAAGACTATGGCTGTGCTGTAGTGCTAGCTATGCTCACCCCATTGGTCACATGACGTGGTTTAATAGAGCAAGAAATGTGTGCTAATTCCCAGATGAAAACAGTCTCCAACAAATGCTCCTTATCCTCCTGTCTCCTTTCATGAAACTATATATTTTGGAGCTGATTTATAAGATTTACCTCTGCAGTACCACAGGCAGAATAGGGAAGTAAGGTATTGAGAGATGATTTGATTGATTTGGGTATATGGGATTTGTTGACAATAACAAAAATGTAGAATAAATAACTTTTAAAGTCGGGCTTCCCAATCTCTCAGAGAGGAGGACCTTCCCCTTTAGCACTGAACTCAATGTGGATTTATTGCTTCTATGTTAATTTCCTGCTTCTGCAAAAACATGAGGAATAATGGGATGAGATTGACAAGTCAGATTGATAAAATTGCAAATACCTGCAATAAAACAAAGGCATATAGGAGAATTTAATCTAACTCCTGTAAATATGTCTTCACCAATTTCCCTGCATGATATTCACACTGCTTTTTATTCCTCTGCTTTGAATGCCTCACAGAAAACAGCATCAGAGGAAACAGGCTTCTCCTACTGATTTTCACCACTTCATTGTTTCGATTGGTTCAAATTTAAGTCAGAAGCTTGTTTCTGCATTTGAAGTCCAACGGCACTGCTGATGCTGGCCTTTTTAAAAGTTATGAGTACTGCAAAGGTGAATGAATTATTCACTGCTGTTGACGACACCAGTCTACTTCTCTTTACTAATGGATGAAGGGCTGTGATGTGGCATGAAACTTGGCCTCGACTCTCACTGAACCCTACATTAACCTACAAAGGGTTCACACTCAGCTGCAGCTACAGCCTTTGGGAGTTTAGTGGAAATTTCCAGTGACTATTAACTTACTGTTCAGGATGATCAAGCTGGCTGTTCTGTAATTCATTGCATGTTGAGCCTTTCTACATGTGTATAAACTAGATATTTATCACTGGAATCTGTAGTATAATCAATGACTTGACAGCCATAATTTCTATCAAATGGAGTAATTCACAGAGACATTAATCATCCTCACACAGCTGTCAGAGCAGCAGTCATTACACTGTTTGACAGCCAGCCGTCTTCAACTGAGTACCCCAAGTCTGCTGGCTAAAGCCTTAAACAGGTTGCTTGATTATCAAATGACCTTTTCAAGAGGATCGTCTCAATAAAAAAGACCTCACTCTGTTAATTTTTCTCTCCCGGTGGATAATACAAGATCAAATATTCTTGATTTATTGAATTGTAAGCACATTTGACTGAACATGGTGTGCATATCAATAATACTGTTTTGCCCCTGTCAAGTTCTACAGAGGCAGAATGGTGCTTCTGCTAATCGTATGTGATAATAAAAGAGGCAGGCATACTGTCAACTGAAACTAATAAGGTGGCTCTGTGTTTTCACCAAAAATTGATACAGTCACATTAAACCAGGAAATTAGATTACACACTTACCTGCTGCCACTGACTTTGAAACCACATTTTACACAAGGTTGGTCTGTAGTGTAAATAATCTTACTTTAAATAAATTACTTCAGAACACCTTACTGGAGATCCTGTGCTAAAAGGAAAGACCAAAGATTTTAAAAGCCAAAATCAATGTATTGTTCTTTTAAGTCAATCTAGAGAAAATAATCTGATTGGAGCCTGTCATAGGCACATTTTGAACTTCAAAATTGGGTCTTCACAAAAAAATCTTGCAGAAATGTAATGTGTACAACGGAGGCTTTGTTTAGCCTATCAGCAGATGAATTTTCATATCCCATATCCCAACTAATATGCCCCAATGAGTGATGAAACACTGCAACAATAATCATAGAAACCAAGCTTCTCCACAGATGAGCCTTGCAGGCTCATTGACAGATCAACCCCATGTCGTCCAATATGAACACCACACAGAAAGATCTGTGTATTGGGACGGTCCCCAGGTGGCAGCGTATATGCTGTGAATGCTGTCCCTAATGTCTGCTACACAGACTATGGCTGACATCTAAGGGCCCAGACGCATCAAACCCACATCAAAGAACTAGTGGCGACAAAAGCTGACTGTTGCATCGCCTCACGTCACCTGTGTTTTGGCCAAAAACACTAAAGCCAATGGCCAACTGGCTCATACGTTCTGCGCCTGTGTGAGAGGAAATAAAACTGCAGATATACAACCTGTTGTTATAATAAAGCAGCATTTTTTCAAATCACTCTTGCTCACATAGCCACTTCTAATCATGAACATGTCTGATAAAAAAGATGGCAAATGTCACTGCTGAAGAGGCAGAGGAGAAAAATAAGGAGAAACCACACTAAATTAGTGAAATCATGGATACTACAATGACTGGCTCAGGGAGCTTTCCCAAAAATGTTGTTCACTACTCCATTTCATAGGACGGACCCAAGATACAACTTAGGAACAGGAGATAAAGTCAGCTCAGCTCATTGAACCCCTTGGCTCAGCTGTTAGCCAGATAATAATGTTATGCTAGCAAGATTCAAAGTAAATAACATTGCGTACGGTCGACAAACAGTAAATATAATTTCACAGTGTGTTAAACAACAAGACAAGCTAGCTAACCAGCCACTGCCCAAATCAATAAAAAATGTTCATGAACAAATGAGTGTCCGGCTGCAGCCTGATGTAGTGAGTTAAATAGTGAACAGGATGTGAGAGGATGGCTTGATACAGTCAGCTCAGGGGGACAGTGTAGCAGGCAGTAGTGGGGAGGAAACGCACATAAAGTCAGTTTACGTTTACCAGCTTTTTTAAATCAAACAGGGTTACTCACCTGTCCATTACTTGTTATGGACAGTTCAGCTAGCGTGAATGAACAGATGATTACAGTGCATTTGAAAGCAGTGTGTGCTGGCCCTTTCCTGAAATTTCCCTCCCTTTTCAGGGACATGGCTGACCTCTGAGCTGAACTCAGGGCAGTGCTGGTTGAAAATACAAAAGAAACACAGATTCTTTATTCTAATGTCCTGCTGCTGCTGATGTGCCCTGGGTGTGTGGCAAAAATTACAGCCATTACCGTCATCACTGCATCACTCGCCTTGAAGGCCTCTGCATTTTCACCCTCTTTCTCTCTCTCATTTCTCCCATCTCACCTCTCTAATCTTGCTGCTGCCGTTATATGAAACTGTAACTGAATTCCAAATGAATCTCAAGCCGTGGCGGACTAAAATTGATGTGTTGAATGCTAAGCTCTGCATTAAAGCATGACGATAATGGCCTGATATTTCTCGAGTCATCTCGGCCGTCTCACTACCCCCATGACCCCCCCTCAACCACAACCCCTCTCACATCCCAGTTGCTGTAAACTCAATGGTAGTACAACTGATTTTCTAAATATAGCTCATTTTTTAATGTCACTCAGTGAAAAGCCCCTTGCACTGTACTGGCTTTGTTGCTGAGAAAGACTTAGACTTAGACCAGGAATATAGTCCACACAATTACGCGAACACGAATTACAACATCTTGCCCAGCTAACACAAAAGCATGTCCCTAGTGAACATACTCAGTGTGCACACTTAGGCTGCAGTTACGCCAAATCTGGCGTTGCGGCAAAATGCTGCAGGTTGGTGTGGGAGTGTCACTCCATGGTCCACGTGTTTGAGTCCTCAGAGGGGCGATATAGAGCTAATGAGAGTATTTTCATGACCACAGTAGTAAAGAAGCATTGTGTCTGTGAAGAAACGTAATGTATACTGCTATACCTAGCCATCGGTAAGCTGTGGCTGTTTTGAGCAGAGGTGAACCCAAACAGACGGGGACAGTTTTTTCTTGAAGCACCCCCAGGCTACAACACTTAGACTAGTTTGTGTATCACGCGTTCTAGGTGACACCTTCCAGAATTCAAAGATGCATGAAATCGATTTTTGCGTAGCCTGAAGCATGAGCTTTTACATACTAGTGTTGGCAACATTTTTTGGAACATCTTTCTGCCCTTAGACTAAAAATAGCGCTATATTAAAACATGCAAAATAATCAACAAGAATTGTACTCTTGCTTGTATTTGATTGGCCATTGCAGTTGGCACTAGGTAACGTCACACTGCATTGTGGCAAGATAGGGCAGGTTTAAGATCTTGGGTTGTTTTTGCTGGAGCCCTCTAGTGGAAAAGGGAAAAATGCGCAGTGTGCCTTCTCAAAACTATTAAAATGTAATCAGTGCAAACACTGTCAAATTTAAAAATGATTTTGATTTAATAAACAAACAAAAGACTTTAAGCAAGCTAACCTCCCTCCAAAATTCATTATATATGACCTTTCATGAAAAACAGAACATAACTTCTGGTTCATTGGACTTTTATGAATCCTTTGCATATGTGATAAATATATATGTTAATAGACAATTTATGTCAGGTCTATTATCACAGAATTTCCCATGAAAAACCTTGTGAGAGTCTGTCAACGAGCAAAAGACTTCCACTAGCCCTGTTCAGAGAATCTGGCTGGAGAAAAACCTGAAAAGGAAGAAGGCACAGTTCACTGCCAAAAACACAGCTTTCAATTATCAAATCCAAATGAAATGTATCCATTTTAAACATTCTTCTTAATAGAGAAAAAACTCATCAACAACATTGTTGAACCCATAGCCCGTTTGGCTTATTAGACAACATTGTAATAACAAGTCACATGGCAAAGATTTGTCAGCAAACAGTACAAATGCAAACAGATTAGTTTGCTAGCTCAACGATACCATCAGTCATGATATTGCCATATTTTTGTTGTTCATCATGATGAATGTTGTTCCAGGACCATTGCAACTGACCAGTCATGTTGTTGTGATGTCACAGATTTGCAACTGTTTGTGTTGTTACTCAAACATCAAATTTAACAAAGCTCCATGACATCATTTCAACACTGAAAAAGTATATGTCTGTATCTGAAGCAAGTCACAGGTGATGACTCAAGCTGGGACTCTCACTCAGGAGCCCAGGGTTTGTATATAGGTTGGCACACATTGTTATATTGCTCACTTATTATTTTTTCACTAAGTTCACTTTTTTTCCCCTTTCAGTTTTCTGTCTCGGTTAGGTTTAGGAAATGATGGTTTGGATTGAAATACTAACAATTGTTCATATTTCACAATGTGAAACGTGTTGAAAGGATTATGTATCCCATGTGCCTATTTTTCAGGTCGTTTTCCTGAGTTGCAAAGCTGTGACATTACAAAAACATGATTGGACAGTTGTGATGATGGTCCTGGAGCAACATTAATTATGATTTTCTGGGAACGGCAAATGATATAAGATCATGCGTCTTTCATATTAATATTATTATAATAGTCATTTGAGAGTCTCTCATTTCTCCACATCACTACATTAAAAAAAATACACTATTTCCTGCATTGTCGAATGTTGTCATGATTTGTCTCTCCTGGGTTTAGAGATCATATTAATTGCAAGCTTGATTCCTTTTCTACATTCAGCATGTTTCAGGTAGATGAAGCAGAGATGTTTGTGAAGACATACGCACACTGGTGCTGATGTGCCCTGGGTCCGCACCAGTGTGGGTACGCACACTGGTGTCTCACTTTTCTTACTCAAGAGGCAGAAGCACAAAGTTTCCTAAAACATTATTTTCCACAATTTTATTATTTATACACCCATTGCAGACAAGCCTTCAATACTGCACATCAGTGGGCCCATCCAGGATCACTGATATCCCCAGTCCTGCTGTTCCATAATTTATAGCCACCATTCTGTATCAATAGACATGAGTTCTTTGCATTCTCTATGCTGATGATAAGTGATTGTGGGTAGTGCTGGGTTATGATATACCTTTTTTTCAGAGCTCTAGTTATGATCAGAGCTTTGTGGGGGTCTCTAAAATAAATAGTGTTAGGAGCAGAGATAAACAACGGATAATGCTTTCTCTGAGAGAGAGAAAAAAAGACAGACTTCAGGTGCTAAGGGGCACAGCCTACATCCCGATCATCAATGTTGGTTCCACCGATGTGTTGCTCTACCCCTGCACCATTGTAGGCACGTTGGATGGGGTTAATGTTGTTAGCCACTGTGGGGTCCCAATCAGTTTCTCTTGCTATGCAGGATCAGATAGAGGCCATTGATCTGTCTCTATTGCCTGCTGAGGAGCAGGGTCAGGTGAGGTCCCTTCTTAGGAAGTATAATCAGAATCAGAATCAGAAGTACTTTATTACCCCCGAGGCGAAATTGTTTATGTTACAGCTGCTCCCATTCAAAGTTCAGAATATGCAGAAGCACATACTTTACAGTGAACTACATGGAAATGAGTGTGTGATCCATCCTGCCTGTTGTTGGCTTCTTCTTGCTGTTTTACATAGGATGTCAGTTGGCGTCCCTTCACCATAACGACCATCACATCCTGCATTGATGATGTCTGTGTCGGGGACACATCCTGCATTGATGATGTCTATGTCGGCGACAAATCAGGATGCATTAGTAGTCACCTTACAAAATACTTGTGATCAAATGCGACCCAGACTACCTCGACAAGAGGGGTTAGTGATTGGAACCCTGTGCATCTTGGTGGTTGTTTACAACTGTATTTAGAGCTGTCCACCAAGTTGTTTTAATTATTTCCACTGTTGTTCCAGAGGTCTGGTGTTGTGCTCATTGGCAGCTTTTTGCCAATGCGAAAACAACTGAGCCGATTGGACCTCTGTAGGCAGGTTTAAGAAGGTGGACAGCATCTTCCTGTACCAGAGTCAGATAAGAGGAAAAGCTGCCGACACCACTGGAGATCAAAAGGCATCAACAGTCGCTAAGGTGCTCTGGGAAGAATTTTTTGTCCATTATGGAGTGTGCAATCAGACTAAGGCAGAGACTTCAAAAGTAGACTCATTCATGAACTGTTGGACATAAGAAAATCCATAACAACACCCTACCACCCCCAGTGCAATCCACAGCCTGAGCGGTTCAACAGAACACTGGTTGATTTGCTGGGAACTCTTGATACGTATAAAAAAAAAAGGATGGAGTAAGCACATCAGCCATCCAGTTCATGCGTACACTGTACACTTAATGAGTCAACTGGCTATTCTCCGTATTTTCTCACGTTTGGATGAGAAGCCAAGTTGCCAGTAGATTTGACATTTGGAGTCTTAAGTGATGAAACGTCCACCAAGTCTTACATGAGGTTTGTCAGAAACATGAGACGTTAGGTCCAGGTTGCCTATCAGTTGACTGAGAGAATGGCAGAGAAGAAAAATTAAGGAAATAAGAAACGCCATCAAAGAGTTTGTATCTGTCCACTTGCTTCTGGAGACAGAGTTTTGATTAGGAACCTTGGACTGCCTGGAAAACAGAAACTGGCTGGCTGCTGGAAATCAACTGCCTAGATTGCCAGTGTTCAAACTGAGACCAGAGGATGGATGTGGGCCTGAAAAGGTACTCCACCACAATCACATCCTGTCCATCAGGCTAGAGGTGCAGTTCAGACAGGAAATAACACAAAAGTGACCAGACCCAAGAAGAGTAGAGCCAGTATGCGGCTCAAAGCAAAGATAAATGGGAATTCTAACCCCTCTTGCTCCCCAGCACTAGAAGAATAATGAATGCTGATTGTGATTTAGAAGAGGATGAAATCGGTGTATGGTGTGATTGTTCTGCACCACAGCAGTGCTGTGATCAAGAATGTCAAAACGGGCAATACTCTGAACCCTTTGGACTGGATTTGTACTTTTTTGCCTGCAGTCTCAGGAAGCTCAGAAGTGGAGGAAGACATGGACTACAGCACTAAATGAACCTCCAGAACAAAAGTTGACTGCTGAGACTGAGAGACTCTTGAAAATACTGTTGAACAGACTGTTGAGAGTGAGAAAGACACTGCAGTCAAGACAAACACTGAGACACCCCCACTGGGTGGTTCAGCTGAAGGACGAGACAATAAAACAAGTTTGGAAGAGACTGTATGACCAGAGAGACAAACAAGGGCCCCGCACCGTCTGACCTATGACTCCCTGGGGAACCCGACTTCAGCGGCAGTCAGAAAAAAAAGGTGTTACCCCTATAGAGGTCAATGGTAGTTATGCTGTGTGCCCAGCTTTGAAGCCAGTTTTTGTAGTGGCCAAACCGTTTAGTTACAGTCACTTTTTCCCATAAGCTAACATTGTGAAAGATGCTTCGCAACCCCTGCAAAAACAAGTTTCACTGTCATAACTGGAGCCATTCGGTCCTATAAAATTAAGATTGGAAAATTAGAAGAGCTGCATGATTAAATTATTTTATCCCCATTCAAGTTACTCGGGCGCTAAACTGGAAGTTAGCTGACTCGGTCGGTGGAAGTCTCAAGTGTGCACACTCTATGGGCTGCACAACATGGAAGATCTGGGCATTTTTATACCCGGGAAGTCGAGCTTTTTTGGCTTCAAAACATCCCAGACGCATAGTTCATGCACAGTTATAAGGTCTGAAGAGACTCATGAGAAATCATACAGGAGAGAAGCCAGTCAGTTGAGTTGGTGTGAAAACCTTTTACAGTGCTTACATATTGTTCGTGTCTTGTACTGCATATGATAATTCATTCTCAGTCAGAAAGTAGAACTGGAGTGACATTCATCACAAGATAATTATTAGTTAAAACATTTTGCACCTGCATTGTTTTGCACAAGTGATTATGAATCAATTTCACCTGCTTTGGTGCAGATGGAAGTGACAACAGGTGCAATGGAGAGGCAAAAGCAAGACAACCCCCAAAAAGGGAATGGTTTTGCATGTGGTGGCCACAGACTCAGTCTTTTTATCCTTATCCTTATCCTTATCCTTCCTGACTGATTATTCTCTAGTTTGTGTTCTGCTAGTGTCCTTGTCACTACTGGTAGCATGAGGCGGTACCTGCAGCCCAATCAGGTTTCACAGGTAGTCCAGCTCCATGATGGCACATCCATACGTGCGGTCACAAGAAGATTTGCTGTGTCTCCCAGCACAGTCTCAAGAGCATGGAGGAGACACCAGGAGACCAGCCATTAAACAAGAGCTGGACAGGGCCGTAAAAGGGCATCAACCCAGCAGCAGGACCGATACTGCTCCTTTGTTCAAAGAGGAGCAGGAGAAGCACTGCCAGAGCCCTACAAAATGACTTCCACAGGGCTACTGGTGTACATGTTTTCAGACCAAACTGTCAGAAACAGACTCCATGAGGGTGGCATGAGGGCCTGATGTCCCCCAGTGGGACCTCACAGCCCAGCCCAGCACTGTGCAGCTTGATTGGCATTCGCAAGAGAACACCAGAATTGGCAGGTCCATCACTGGCAGCCCGTTTTTTTTCACAGATGAGAGCAGGTTCACACTGAGCACATGTGACAGGCATGAAAGGGTCGGGAGATGCCGTGGTGAAGGTTTTGCTGCCTGTAACATTATCCAGCATGACCGGTTTGGCGGTGGGTCAGTGATGGTCTGGGGAGGTATATCCTTGGAGGGTCACACAAACTTCCATGTCATAGCCAATGGTACCTTGACTGCTGTTTCTGGAGTGAAATCCTTAGAGCGACTGTTAGACCTTACGCTTGTGCAGGGGCCCTGGGTTCCTCCTGGTGCAGGACAATGCTTGGCCTCATGTGGCCAGAGTGTGTAGGCAGTTCCTGGATGACGGTGGCATTGATGCCATTGACTGGCCCTCTCATTCCCCTGACCTAAATCCCAATTGAGGACCTATGGGACATTATGTATCGGTCCATCCAACACCGCCAAGTACCGCCACAGACTGTCCAGGAGGTCACTGATGCCCTGAATCAGGTCTGGGAGGAGATTTTCTTTTTTTTAATAATTAGAATTTTTTAAATTTTTTTAACAACAATAGAAAGAAGGTAAAAGAAAAAAAATAAACAAAAAATATATAACATAATAAACAGGCAGGTAGCATGACAGACAATGATGCAAGTAATTTGGTCACGACAATGTTGTGGGATGTTAGCATATGGCAACAATTACAAATGTACTACAACAGACTGTCAGTGTCTTTATAAAGTCAGATTGTTGCCTCCAGTCATATATCTATTAAAGCTGTCCCATTGTTCATTAACCATATAATTATTACAGTTCAGTCTTCCCAGCATCTTTTCATATGCTACACTGTCCATCATTTGAACCCTCCACATATTTAATGTAGGAATCTGAGGCTCCTTCCAACACCTTAGAATCCAGGCACAAGTAGTGAAGCCAGTTTTTTAGTTATTCTAAATGCAGATTTATTTAGTTGTGGCACCACAGTTCTGTCTCTAAGGAGACACAATCTTGGTGACCTGGGAAGTTCGCGTTCTAACCATTTACCCACATAGTCCAGAACATGGTTTCTCCCTCTGTATGTGCCTCATTCTTTTTTACATTTCCAACATACGTAGATCGTCTTTAGTTAGGCCTATTGTATTAAGTCTTGTTGGGGTAAAGTAATATCCGTGAATTATTTTATATTGAATAAATTTGCCTTTGGCTTCTCTGATATATTCCCCAGAGTTGGAAAGAATCCCATCCCATGTTTTTCTAACAAATGTACAACCAAGGTCTTTTCCCCAAATCATCTTAACATTATCACAGCCACTGTTATTTACCCAAGGACATATCTCATACCACTTCAATGCTTTATGAAACATTGTTGGTAGCTGTGCATAACACTCTATTGGATTTTTATCTTGATGGAGGTGAACCTTCCCTTTAATACAATGTGTAATCTGTAAATATTTCCAGAAGTGGCCTTGTCCTTCCAGATTGAATTTTTCTTTCATTCTATTATAGGAGAGAAAATTGTCCTCTTCAAAAAGGTGACTTGATATTCTGACACATTTTCTTAACCATTGAGCCAAATAGATTGCCTGTTTACCAATCTTTATTTTAGGGTTCTGCCATATAGATGCATAATTTTGAGTATTGTAATTTTTGATGTACTTCTTGCCAAACTGTTTTTGAATGTGCTAGAATAGGATTTATCCCACAATTTTTCTCCTTTTTAAAAGTTTGTGTGAGATCCTCAATGGGTTTAAAAGGGTAGGTAAGTTCTTGTTCAATCAGGATCCAGTCCAAATCCACATCCGCTCTGCCCAAATGTCTAAGAGGCTGGTCATTTCCAAAGAGCAGTGCTATAATAATTTATGTTTTGTAATGAAAGATTGCCTTTTTTCCATCCCAAAGAAAAAATTTTATCCTATAACCTATCTGTGGGGCTACAACCATCTTTATTGTGTTCACCTTCCTCCATGATGTCAGGCGTAACTTACTCCAATTATCCAGATTAACTTTAATTAATAGTTAGCTAATAGGTTGATAGTTAGCTGGGTCTGTTAGATCCTTGTCTTTTTGGCATTAGCGATATTATAGCTTCATTGAAGCTTTCTGGGAGTGAACCATATTGAAATGCTTCTTGGAAATATTTTGTAAGTACTGTGCAGAGCATATCTACATATTTCTTGTAGAATTATGCTGGGAAGCCATCTACACCAGGTGACCTTCCAGTTTTCATACACATGATTGCAGTTCTTACTTCAGCTTCTGTTATGGAAACATCCAGACCAGCTTTTTCTTTTTGGGAGAGTGTTGGAAATTTAACTCTGAAAAAATGAGTTCAGGTCTTCAGAAATAGTTGTGCCTGTAGATCAGAGATGGCGACTCGAGTTTGCGAATTGGTCTCAAGTCACACTTAAGTCGCACACTCTGTGACTTGAGTCTTGACTTGGACTCAAGATTTGGGACTTGTGAACAATCTTTATTTTTTATTTTATGGTGCATCAACATGTCTGATGAACTGAACGTCATTCCGTCATGCCTAGCACAACAACTGCTGCTGCTCACCCGTTTGTCATAAGCTTTGCCTATAGCAACTATACACAAGGCCCAAACAAAGGAATTGCCAAATGCAACCAAATGAATATAAAGGATGCTGGATTGACCACAACAAACTTTATGAGGCACCTGAAAACACACCTGGATAGGTCAGTCATTTGGTAATTTGAAACTTACCTCAGCGCCTGCTACAAACATTTAGTACAGTGTGCTACTTACATGTAAACCTAGAACTGATGGCAAGCAAAAAATCTTAGAGAATAGCATAGTTTTGATTCCAAAACACAAACATTTCTTTCAGGAATAAAAGTCAGCTGATGTTCACTGTTAAACAACACAGACAATTGTATCCACAACAATGTTCTGTTTGCTAAGAAAAGGACTTAAGATAACCAATAACTCCAATGGTATTTCATCATGAGTTTTATGTTCATGCAAGGAATCATTTTTGTCACACAAAGAAATTAGCAAATTTTCACAAATGGATTTACTGGATTTACTTAGCAAATAGGTAAGAGCCTTCCACTGGATAATTACTGCAGTGATTAATATGTTTCAGCTGGCAACACATTTTTTAACCCTAACTGATGCAGTGAGTAGCTTCTCATTTCTTAAACAACCATGTGGAAAACATATCCTGTGGTCTTGGAAAAGATGTTATCCTGTTTCAGAAGGGTCAAATTATTGGCCTGCATCAAGCAAAGAAAATAGCTAAGGAGATGCTGAAACCACTAAAATTGGGTTAAGAACTGTCCAACGCATTATTAAAACCTGGACGAACAGTGGTGAACCATCAACTTCAAGGAAGAAATGTGGTCAAACAAAATCTTGAATGTTCGTGATTGGAGATCATTTAAGCGTTTGGTGAAATCAAATGGTAAAAAATCAAGAACTTACGGCTATGTTTATTACTGAAAGTAAGAGCATTTCCACACGCACAATGTGAAGAGAACTCAAGGGATTGGGACTAAACAGCTGTATAGCCTTAAGAAAACCACTTATCAGTGAGGCTAATCTGAAAAAAGGCTACAATTTACAAGGGAGCATAAAGATTGGACTCTGGATCGATGGAAAAGGGTCATGTGGTCTGATGAGTCCAGATTTACCCTGTTCCAGAGTGATGGGTGCATCAGGGTAAGAAGAGAGGCGGATGAAGTGATGCACACATCATGCCTAGTACCTACCGTACAAGCCTGTGGGGGTAGTGTTACCCCTAAATTTCACCAGATTCATGTTCGGTACGTGTCCGCTCCACCACGGCAGCGAAGCTGATAGGTTTTATTCTAGTCTATGTGTTTACTTCCACTGGCTCCGCTGTGTTGTGTATCTACTCCGTTGCAGCTCCGGCAGTCCGGACCCTTCTGTAGCAGATAAACAAGGCTTCTATTTCTGCCGGATTCCGGAGCACGGCACAGCAATTCAGCCGAATTCAGCACAGAGCAGAAGTCACAAGACAAGATACTGTACAAGACAGGAAGTCAGACACCGAAACAACAACAAAACATCCGGTTAATTTTCATGATAAAAGTGCTGAGTGCTGGCGTGTTGACGCCAGCACTCCAAGCACTTCTTCTAATCCTTCGGTTGGGAACACTTATTGTTGTTGTTGTTGTGTTTATAACACATACGTGATTCGTGCGGTTAGTTGGTCAGGTCTAGGTTCAGCAATGTTATGTTCCTGAAAAATGAGGTCAGCTGACTACCTGAATATACTGAATGACCAGGTATTTCCATCAATGGATTTTTTCTTCCCTGATGGCACCAGCATATTACAAGATGACAACGCCATGACTCATCGGACTCAAGTTGTGAAAGATTGGTTCAGGGAGCATGAGACATCAGTCCAGACCTTAACCCCTTTGAGAATCTTTGGGATGTGCTGGAGAAGACTTTATGCAGCGGCCCGACTCTCCCATCATCAATACAAGATGTTGGCAAAAACTTTATGCAACTCTGGACAGAAATGAATGTTGTGACATTACATAAGCTTATCAAAACAATGCCATAGTGAATGTGTGCCATGATCAAAGCTAAAGGCGGTCCAACCATATACTAGAGTGTGTGACTTTTTTTGGCCAGGCAGTGTATATCCGTCACCTATTATATTGGAGTACACACTTGTACATCCTTAGTGTTATCCATGTAGCTTTTTCTAACTCAGTATAACATGTCAATCTCACGTTCCTGCCATTATGAAAAACACTTTCCAACAACACATGTAATCAGCAACAACTGAAAAGACACTGCCTTTAAAATGAACACAAGAGTGCGGTGAGCTTCTCTGGCTTAGTCTGATTTCGGTCTGTATCTGAGACCTGTGGACAGCTGCCTCTACTTACTTCACCTACTGTCTAATAGTGGCGGTAGCCCAGAGTCCCCATCCCCGCTGTACCTTTCAAAATAAAGCTCCACTTTCCTTGTTGTGCATATCAGTTCTCTGTCGTTTGGATATCCTTCCGAACAAAATCCTCAGCCTTCTTCGGGTCCCCTTCCATGTGAACCTGAGGTTGGCAGGGTGTGCTAGTGTGTGCCCCGATATGTGAATACAAATTTTTGGTTTTATTGTGTTTCATAATTTTTGACATTATACCTGTATTGTCTCTTATTTGAAAAGAGTTATTTTTCTATGAGTAATGTGGTTTCCTGGACCAAAATAGATGATATAGCCGGTTGTGACAGTAGGGGGCAGTGTGAGACCATGGCCACGTCTCTCTGTGTCATCCTTCTCCTTCTGTTTTTCAAGTTGGTAATGTGTCAAAACCTCACAGAAACTGCTGTAACTTATCAGCTAATGTTAAAGAGACAATTTTGGTTGTGGAAAAGTGGAAAACTAGCAGTGAAAGAGTTTTATCTTTTGTTTACAAAAGTTGACGCCCGCCGAGAGTAACAGTAATGGCGCTGCACTTGGTTACAGTGTTAGCAAATGGCTAATTGTAAGATGTTAGTTTGGTCCACACGTCTATGTGGCATATAAATATTTATTAACTGGCTCCCTGAGTTATTTGCCATGTCAATAGTGTAAAATGTTTGTATATTGTGTTAAAACCGGGTTTGAAATGGTTACAGTGTGTTAGTTGTAAGCATGTGTATTTACTAGTACTGTTATATGCAAGTCCGAGTGTTACTTTATAGTATCTATGAGTCGGTGCATTTAAGATGAAATTTTGACCAAAACTTTGTTTGGAAAGATGAATGTAGAGACATGAAACTGACACAAAGAAAGGATGTGTTTGTTTGGGGTTTGACATTTTATTTTGTATGTGATTGCGAGCATGGAAAATGTGTCTAGAGAGACAATGGATGTACAATAAAAGTAAATACTGGTTAAATGAAAACAGACAATGCTAACAGTAAACTGTGAATATTATGTGAATAAATATCACTGCGGAAGACTTAGACAAAGGAAGACACGTCTCCCTGTGTCATCCTTCTCCTCCTGTTTTTTCAGTACATATATAGCGTATAGTGTATGGGTGCTGCAGCCCGGTACCTGTTACACTCCGACAAAGTTTTCATTGTCAGTGAGAACGGTCTCCACTGGTCTGAACACTCCTTGGTCATGTCTTCACAGATAGAAAGAGTGCAGTCCTCCCACTGTATTCCCCTCTCTTTCTTTGCTGTTACCAGGACATATTGCCAGGCTGTGTAGCATAAAAACTTAACCAATATCATACGCGGTGGCTGGTTGTCATCCCCAACTTCTGTGACTCCTCTCAATCTCGTACTTGTCCCCCTTTAGGCCTACACCATCAGATGATATTTTCTTGATATAATCATTCTTTGTACTCCCTGCTTCCTTTCTTTCTTTCAGTCCAATAAGCCTTATGTTGTTTTGTCTTTTTCGGTTTTCCTGGACCTCAACTCCGCTCCAGAGTTGTTCCATATTTGCTGTGTTCTTCAGCTCTGTTGTATCCAACTTAATTATCGATACATCATTCGCCACTCCATTCAAAATAGCACCAATCTTTGCAATTTCTGCAAAGAGGTCTTCAATGTTGTTTTTCTGGCTTGCTTCTGGGCTAACAGGGTTAGCTTCCATAATGGCAGTTTTTCAAGCGAGTCTGCACACTTCGCCTCTGCTGGTTCATTGTCTGGCTCAAACTTGTATTACTCTGCTCAACTTGTGGCTGGATATAAGTAGCAACTACGTGTGTCAACCAGTGACAAAATTATGGAGAATTTAAGATATTTTGGCTGTAAAAGAAATGTCAGTGGGAGTCACTAGCATGTCTAAGGTGCTGTCATTTCCCAGGTCTTCCCACATAACTCCTGCCTAGCCACCTTGACAGTATTGGGGTCCCTTGTTTTGTTAACATTTGTATCGCTAGCTGTTCGAGTGACTTGAAACGCCATACTTACATTTAAAAGTGTATTCAGAAGTTGTTTTACTCTGTGTGTCCACCATAGTTGTCTTTATGCGAAAACAAATCTAACCGTCACCAGTGCGCAATGAATCTCAGGGTACTGTAGGCAGAAATTGAACTAATGGGTGGATCCTTCGCGGCCATTCCTCGGCCGCATTTGAAGCAGCCTTCGAAATGGCACAGCCTTGTCGCACTGCAGTGAAGCATTCGGT
The DNA here is from genome assembly GCF_040436345.1 of Pagrus major. Taxonomy (NCBI): domain Eukaryota; kingdom Metazoa; phylum Chordata; class Actinopteri; order Spariformes; family Sparidae; genus Pagrus; species Pagrus major. The sequence goes on along the minus strand of NC_133232.1, from coordinate 14,087,136 downwards.
CTTCAAATGAATCCTATGAAGGATGCAGCCCCCAAATTGACATACAGCTCATGAGTTTACCATCAACTTTATTTTGGAAACATTGGTCCTTCCTTCCTCTCAACAACCTCTTTTCCACATGCCATCCTCGGTGAATGTGTTAATGCATAATCATTTCATTAGAGTTGATTCAGGGTGATAAATGAACTGCTGCCACCCCCCTCCCCTCACCACTGATAGCACTGCTTGATATGGATCACTGTTGTAATGGGAGGATGTGGTGGATGGTGGTGGGGAGGCCTTGTCAGTGTCCCTGGGGGTAATGGTGGTAGGTGATACTGTATAGCAGATCACCCTCCACCCCCTGCCTCATCAACATGTCCTGATTTCCTCAGACATTGTAATCAATTTACCTCCCTGTGGAGCGTGATGAGATGGTGCATATGTACGGGACCTTAGCAGCAATACCTAATGAGATGCTATGTATGCATTCAAAAGTTGTCTTGCACATCATCATGGATGGAGAAACATCATCATATCAAAACATTTTGATAGTAACTTAAACAGGGGAATCCTTACAAACTGGTGTCAAAACTTTATTTATCAGTAGGTCCCAGTTTGACAACAGGCAGAGCAGCTATTTAAAACACAAATGCTTTCTCTCATCCAACAATGTAGCTCTTTAGGGGATCCAGGAGAAACGGAATCTGCGTTAGATAAAATAAATTAATATAAAAATATGCTTATTTAGCTCTGATGCAGCATTCAAGCTGCAAAGTAACTAGTGACAAACATTATCACATAAAATGTAGTGTAGTAAAAGTTCAATATTTGGCTCCAAAATGTATGGAACTTACATTGAAGAACTCTCTGGGAAATTCTGTTAACCTTGTTGCCTTAAAGCTTTTCAAATTCCACTTGGACAGCCTCACAAATGTTTGGGCATGAAGTTAAAAACAAGGTAGCTCCTCAGATGCTGGTGTTTTCCAACTATTCACATCAACCAGAGTGAGCTTGGCACTCCTTAAATAGCTCTGTGGGATACCACCGGATTAATGAGGGGTGAAACTGAGTGTCTGGGTGAGTCCTGATCTTACACCAGGCCATAATGACAGGAAAAGAGTTTGCTCTGAGGAACAGGTCTAATGCCCCTTCTGCTTTGGATTTGATAACACTAATGTGCTTATTCTCTGATTGTTATGAGGGTTTGAAGTAGTTTGTATGCAATCCAATCCTCTGGTTAGAAAGCACAAACAGTGCGAGTGATGGTGAGACAGGTGGCTGGCAGGCTGCTGAGTAACAGGAGGTGTTTAGGAGGACTGGGGCATTTGGATGCAAATTCATACCCTTGTTTTGGATATGAATCACATTAAAAGTACATTTATCACAGCTGTCACTGAATTCTTCTAGATGTTTTGGCAGAGAAAGAGCTCCTCATAAGGTGCAGGAACCTTTGTTGTTCCAAAAGCAAGAGTGGTATTATATTGCTGCAGGTAGGCCTATATTGTTCGACTTTAGTTTTCTTTATAGCTCTGGGGATGGAAATGACGGTCCACCACTTTTGTCCATACTGAATATGCCATGAAATCTTGTACAGAGAGTGATGGCCCCTATGGTGTATCCTAATGATTTCAGTGAACTGCTGACTTTTCCTCCACAATTAAATTGACATTTGTGTTTTTATTTTAATAATTTGACGCTAATGCATGTACTGCCATGAAATTTGGCACATTCATGTCTCCCACAGGATGAGCTTTGGTGCTTCTCTGACTTTAATGTGCAAATGTCAGGTATAATTTATTTTTGTCCAATACTTGAAAAACGAATGACATTTCATGAACGTCAGAATGTTAACATTGTGGAAATTGTATAAAAAAGGTAAGATCAATTTCTCAGCTTGAGTGCACAAACTGTGTGCCTCGTTTATTGACACAGGAAGTGAAAACTAACTTGCAAGATGGCGACGTACAGTAACCAAAAAACGAGCAGGGCTCGTCGTCAAGACAACAACATAGTTTCTTAAAGGGACCGTGATCCCGGAACAGTACTTCCTACATGCATAACACAATAAGAACTAATCGCATGACATAAGTGTATAGAACTACAAAATGCAAGGGTGAATTATGTAAGTCCATTCACTACAACATTATCATTGTGATCATGTAAGCATTAAGCCCAGAGCACAGATGTGCCTAAGTGCAGTTTCTAAGAGATACTAGCTTGGCTGTAGAACAGGGGTCTTCTGTATAGAATTCTGTTGCATATTAAAGTGGGCCTACAATAACTTGTAGGGTGGCCTACAGTAGGGTACCATGTTTAAACAAGCAGCAGTTTTAGCATGGCTAATATTAGGTGCGCTAGCCTCATACTCTGCAGGTGGAGTGTATGAGAGAGTCTCTTGCGTCATAAGTTACAATACAATCCACTGGTCACATGAATGTCCTTACACTTGGAATGATAATACAGCTAATGTGTTTCCATAATACTTAGTTCTCTGGGTGTGGTGCTAGGGCTGCAGGATATGGACAAAATATAGTATCTCGATATTTAAGCCAAATATCTTGATAGCGATACGATATACATTATGACTATGATGTCAAACAGAACAAAATATTTTTTTGATCACAACACACACACACACACACACACACACACATACACACACCACACTCTCTCTCCCTCTGTCACTGTCCCTCAGGTCGAACAAACAAATCCACACGATGTACAGTCTAGGCTTTACACGATCAGGATTTTTGAGGCCGATCACCGATTAGTGAGTTTAAATAAACCGATCACTGATCGGATCACGTGAGGGAGCAATATGTGTATGTAAATAACTTGTTAATTTACTGTATACTTATGTACTGTTTACTGAGTATCAACAAAAGTATTCTCAAGCATTTTTGCCAATGTTTAATAATTTTTGCCATGCCCCAAACTGACAGAGATGCAAGGGTAAAACATCAATGACCTCTAGAGGGCATTCAAGGACTGGCCAGACATAAGTTCAAAGTTCAGTCAGGTCAAACCAAAATAACTGATTGGATCGGCGAATTAAGACATTACAGCCGATCTCACAAATTGCATAAAATGCAAAATATCCGCCGATCTGATCGGCGGAAAGCCTAGTACAGTCCCCTCCAAAACTATTGAAACAGCAAGGCCAATTCCTTTATTTTTGCTGTACACTGAAAACATTTGGGTTTGACACCAAAAGATGAATATGAGACAAGAGATCAGTATATCAGAATCCATTTCCAGGTATTTACATCTAGATCTGTTAAAAAACTTAGAAGATGGCACCTTTTGTTTGAACCCACCCATTTTTCAAGTGAGCTTAATTATTGGAACATGTGACTGACAGGTGTTTTTTGCTGTCCAGGTGCGTCCTATCACATTGATTATTCAAACAATAAATAGCGCTGAATGTCTACTCTCAGTTTCAGCTTTGGGTTTTGCCTTTGCAGACCGCATTTATAGTTAAAAAGGTGTAACCAACATGAAGACCAGAGAGCTGTCTGTGGGAGAAAAGCAAGCAATTTTAAAGCTGAGAGAAGATGGACAAACGCACAAACATTGGCCATAGCCAGTACAACCATTTGGAATGTCCTGAAGAAGAAAGAAACCACTGGTGTACTCAGCAACAGATGTCGAACTGGTAGACAAAGGAAAACATCAGCGGTTGATGACAAAACATTCTGAGAGCTGTAAAGAAAACCCCTAAAACAACTGTCAGTGACATCACCAACAACCTCCAGAGGGCAAGAGTGAAGGTATCACAATCCACCGTTAGCAGAAGACTTCGTGAAAAAAAGTACAGTCTACACCAGAAGATACAAACCACTCATTAGCAATAAGAATAGGAAGGTCAGATAGATTTTGCAAAACAGTACAGAGATGAGGATCATAAGTTCTGGGACAACGTTTTATGGACTTATGAGACAAAGATTAACTTTTACCAAAGTGATGGAAAGGCTAATGTGTGGAGAAAGAAAGGATCTGCTCATGATCCCAAACACACAAGCTCATCTGTGAAACAAAGTGGAGGTAATGTCATGGCTTGGGCTTACATGGCTTCTTCTGGGATGGGCTCATTGATCTTCATTGATGCTGTAACACATGATGGCAGCAGCAAAATAAACTCAGAAGTCTACAGAAACATTTTGTCTGCCAATTTAAAGAGAGATGGAACCAAACTGATTGGGAGATCCTTCATCACGCAGCAAGATAACGACCCCAAACACACTGCTAAAACAACCACGGAGTTCATCAGGGGAAAGAAGTGGAAGGTTTTAGACTGGCCAAGTCAATCGCCGACTTAAACCCTATTGAGCATGCATTTTACCTGCTAAAGAGGAGACTGAAGGGAGAAACCCCCCTGAAACAAACAACAACTGAAGGACTCTGCGGTGAAAGCCTGGAAAAGCATCACAAAGGAAGAATGCAACGGTTTGGTGATGTCATTGGCCATTGCAGTTATTGTAAGCAAAGGATTTGCAACTAAATGTTAAGTATTATTCACTCTAATCTATTTTAAGTCTACCTGTTTCTATACTTTTGCTCACCTAAAAATAACAGATCTAGATGTAAATACCTGGAAATGGAAGCTGAAATGCTGATCTCTTGTCTCATATTCATCTTTTGTCAACCCAAATGTTTTCAGTGTACTACTAAAATAAAGGAATTGGGCTCTCTGTTCCAATAGTTTTGGAGGGGCCTGTATATATAGAGTCCATCTAATATTAACTATCCTAAACACACCCGCACAACATAGGCTGAGAAAGAAGAAAATAATGAAGCAGTTTTGACAGTTAAGGAGACGGTGTCTGTTATCAGCCATGGCTAATGACACTAAGACATTAAAAACCTCATCACAACACAATGCAACAATACAATCAACTTTTACTATGGTACAATAAACAAAAAAAATAATCCCATGCATTCTTTTAAGTTCGCTATTGCTAGGGGGTTCAGTGAGCTCCCTGAGCCCCACAAACTACATATATAGCACAGTGCATATTTCCTATGTCGCCAAATAGGGCGGCATTTAAATCAAAATCAATTCCAATCAAATCTATGAAAAATATACGTCACAAAACATACCTATTGCCAGGTGTAGCCTGTGCCCGAAGCACTGTAGCCATGTCCAACCATTCACTTCCAGCGCCTTTATCATGTTTGAGGCGTTGTCAGTTGTCAGTCTCGCTCACGAGAAATTTGATATCGTCCATATAGTTGCTTTTTGTGATATTAATATAACAGAGATTTAGCATACGGTAAAGCATAAGCAGGTGAAACTTTCTGCTCATCCTGGGAAATTTCTGGATATCTACTTAAAGGACTCTAACCCTAACCCAAAATTTGGAACAAACTTACGGCAGGTTCAGACAGGACGCCGAAGCGCTGCGCTCAGAAATTCTCGCGCGAGCCACAGCCCTTCTGTCCTTCCCTTCTGTGTTTCAACAACAACTGGAATTGCAATGACATTTCATGGTCCCCAGACAAGACTGACGCCTCCATAAAGTTAAAACAATTCCGAAGAAAGGGGGGCTACAGTATGCTCAATCTACAACTGGGACAACATATCATAGGATGAGTTGTGCTCGGGTGATTACCCTTCTATACACCTGTACACCTGATGTGTGAATAAATATTCTAATCTTAATGCCTGTTTGTTAGATATTCATGAGTCTAACAGACCACAAGAACAGACAACACACTGACTGACATAAGGATATTGTCATTTTAAGCACGATAGCATGACAACCACTACTACTTCTACATTTATTGTCTGTCACCATGACTGCTGAAGATCAAAAACAAACTTTGGTCCTCAACTCATCAATCAAAAAAAAAAAAAACAATTCTTTACAATGAGCATTACAAACCTACTGAGCAATTACGGTGATTGGAGGCTCTTTGTCAGTATAAATGGGGTCAAACAGAGTCAGCCATAAAATGTAGTCACTTTGCATGTCTAAAGGCGGATCAAGTAGCTATCCGATCACTGACTAACTGACTGGATTACAGGCTGGATGCTAAGTAGGCAGGTCCAAAGTCTAGAGGCTAGCAGGGTGGGGTAAAGGCTGGGAATCAGGTTTGTTGCTAGTGAGCTCAGATGCAGGTGTGATGCTAGCAGACAGGAGGCTTAGCTGGCTGGGATGCAGCTTGGAAGCTAGCTGTCTCGAAGCTCAGCTGGCTGGGATATGGGCTGGAAACTAGCAGACTGGGGTCCTAGCTGGCTGGGATTCAGGCTGGAAGCTAACAGACTGAGATATTTGTCAGCTGGGATACAGGCTGGAAGCTAGTAGACTGGGGTTTTAGCTGGCTGGTATACAGGCTGGAAGCTAGCAGACTGTGGGCAGGTAGGCCCAGGTGAAGACTGGAGGCTATAAGGCTGTATACTAGCAGACACGGAGGATAGGTGGTCGCTAGCAAAGGCTGGAATGAAAATAATGTGCAGTTGTCAGAGCTGCCTCCTTGTACACAGTACTTGAGATGTTGTTGCAGTTGTTCAGAAGGCACTAAATGGTGTAAATCACTTCACCAAGTTGGTCTGCTGGGTCTGTGTTTGGCCAGATGTCTCCATCATGGCTGATATGAGCTGAGCAACAGGGGAGGACCCAAACACAGTTGGCAGAGGCAGAGGTGGTCCAAAACTGGTACATAAAAGTGGAAGCAAAAGGCCTGGTTAATAAATGCAGGGGTGATGAGGGAGAGTGGAAACAGGTGGGCAGTCAAAGTTAGGAGACTGGGACTGAAGGGAAAGGCGTTAATGCAGGGCACAAGGGATTGACTGGATGTGGGAGTGAGATAACTAGGACAGGAGAAAAGGTCAGGAGGCATCTTGTGGGCAGGACGAGAATGGCAATGAATGAGTTTGAGGATGTGGGAATGTGGGTGGAGGGGAGGGACTGAGAGGCAGACTGTGACAGCTACAGTGTCCACTGGTCAATATAGAAGAAAGCATTGTTGTAGTGGTCTTGTCAGTGTGATATAGGTTTTGGTATCATATCCTCCTTGAATATTTGTGAAATGAGCCATACATCCTCACTGTAGCAGGTATTCCCATGGGTGAGCAAACACAAGTCATGCCATTCAATCAAAAAAAAATCCCCCTTTCTCTGAGGGCCATCATAAACACAGCACCACAGACAATCTGAGCCGATAGCCTCAGAGGCAGCTTTGCTCCATCCAGCTGGTAGCTTCACTAAAGTTTTTTTTTTTTTACTCCGGAGGGTGAATGGCGGCTTATTATATGCATCAAACCTCTATTTGAAGTCCTCAGTAGTAAAGTGCTAGAGGACATTAATCAAGAGGAACAAGCTGCCTCTCACATCTGTTTTGAGTTGAGAGTGGAGCTGGCGGTTCCCTCTACCTGAATGTCTGTCACTGTCAGTCCTCTGGAGGTCTGACAGCCCCCCACCTCCACCCACCCACCACCAACACATCAAACAGGATATATTTAGTCTAAAAAGCTGTGCATTCAGATCTGACTCCATTTAATTACATCCTTCAAGGTGGCAAGTGCCTGTTAAGAGTTTCTATTCAGGGGATTACACTGGAGAGAAAATTGACAAGCAATAAAGTGAAAATAAGAAGCTGTTATTTTGAATTTAGGGTGTCTTGCAGCCATCACCTTGCTTTTGTCACAACATGTTTCCTGGGGGTGGAAAACACTGAGGCATCCTAATGGTGCCAAACCTGTGTAATCTTACTCTATACTAGTGATAATTTTGGTAATTTGATTGTTCCATCTCATCCCACAGACTCTCAGCTTGACTGAAATCAGGTACATGTGTGAGCGGCTGCAATGAAAACTTAAAGTGAAACTCTCGCCAGAATGCAACCTCGACTTTTTTTGTGAATGTATTTGAGTCAAACCTTTGTGTAAAAGCATAATTACGACGAAAAAGCCACTTTTAAGATTCACCGTAGTTTCGTTTTTGGTCAAAATCATTTTCAATTGCGTGCTAGGGGCAACTTTACGGTAGCATCAAAATCGCTATTTTTAAAACACTAAGAAGACTCGACACAACATGAAACTTTGCTCGTAGCATCACCAGGGTCTCTACACATGAACACGAGCATTGAGAACATTGTTTGTGTTAACAGAGTTTACTAAAAAGAAGGTTTTTGAACAACTCACGTTAGCAGTAGCAGTCGCCGTCCTGCCAGTCGAGAAGAGTCGATACCCGAGTGCGGCATAACATGGAGCTTTCTCCTCCATGTTACGCCGCACTCGGGGATCGACGCATCTCGTCTGGCAGGACGGCGACTGCTACTGCTAACGTGAGTGAACATTCCTTAGTCCGTCTGCCCTTACTTTTTAAATCCCTGTACATATCAATGTCTGACAGCTTTCCCAACACATGCTCTCTCTCTCACACACACACACACACGTGCAAACGCATGCACACACACACACCGACCCATGCACACCAACAGAACAGTGCACTTTGTACCAACCCAGCTGTTTTGTTTTGTCCTGTCTCTCATGACTTATTTTTATCTTCATGGACAACAAATGATCATAAGTTATGTATGTTACTAGCTTTTTTATATACTTTTGTCTACGAACTTCTTCTTCACTATGTTAGGCTGCTTTGTGGCCTTCAAGATAATATAAAGCTTGGCAATCTACCGATAACGTGTACATACGTCACAAAAATGTGCAGTATTTTTAAAAGCAATCCTTTTTTATGTATAATTGAGCAGGGCCTAATCCTTCAGATTTCCAGGATGTCCCAACCCGTTGTTGACACTATTTATTGACTTTTTTCTGCAAAAGAAATTTAATATACTATTTACATGCATTGGGGTAATCATGCAGCCTTAGTTTTTAATTTCATCTCATTAATATAAGCCTCGTTGTTAACTGTGCTGTTAACGCTCCTACAGCCATATGTGGGCTTAATCCAACATCTCCTTCTGCTACAGCTTTAAATTGAAAGTATTCAACTGGAGTAACAGAGGGTGACTTTTATTGTGAATCACTCGCAGGAAAAATACAATGAGCCCTATTTAAACAATCTATAGCGCTTGGTCTAAAACGCATGGCGCAAATGCATTCAGGGCGTGCTCAAGTCAATTTAACTAGTAAAATGGCAGATAATCTTGGCTCAAAGTAAGGCGCGTGGCACAAAGCTGTTGTATTTTGACACTGGCTCAGTCCTGGGTGTGTTTTGAGCATAACACAAATTAAACCAATCAGGGTGCCATCTCCCATTCCCTTTAAGAGCCGGCTGCAGCAAGACCTGGAGCATTTAAACAATGGCACTCATCTTTACTGAGGAACAGGTACAGTATGTGGTCCTCTGCTGCTGGGCCCTCTACCTCTGCCGTCTCACAATCATTAACAACTCTGTTTGACTGCATATGAAAAAATACACTGATATTTAACTGAGGAGGAGGAGGAGCGCTGCTGCTTGCCCCTCTGTGTTTGCGCAGATCTCAGTCTGTGGATCAGGCAGGACAAATTCTTTACAGGATCATTCTGAAAAATGCTCAAATGCATTATGCTGTCAAGATCTTGGCACCGGTCATATCCTTGGCAATATTTTGGGTTTGATGTTGTGCCTAATTTTTAACCAAATTTATCATCACGAACATGCCAGAACGCAGGAAGGCATCAGATCATATACGTCATCAGACATCCAGAAGACGTTCAACTTATTTTTAAAAAGTCTTAATCTACATAGATAGTGGTGATGCGCAGGTCATGTTTTTTTCATACCTGCACCATCCCAATGTGTTATGAGAGCCAACCCGCCCCACCCAACCCATTAAAGTATGTGCTAATCAACAACCTGTACCCGGCCCGACCCGCAAAAAACATGATGTACCATTTGAGCACTAGATTGATAAATTAGACAGAGGACCAGACTGAGAGCAGCCACTGTCCATGATGTTGACCAAAACAGAGCTGTCTCCCTTTTCCTCTTTGTCACCCGATCTCAGAAGAGGGAGGATCTGGGCTAAATAAAGTTAATGAAAAATTAAAAGAATAAACAAGTTGTCCACAGTCCCAGGATTTAACCTGTTTTGACGCACTTCAGTACACGACCAGCAGAACTGAAGACACGCTCACTCGATGCGCTTGTCGCTGGAATGCACAGCAGCACTTGGGCCAGCATGGAGAGGAGAGGGCATGTGCAACGATGATCCTTCTGAAAGGCAAGGATGTCCTCCTGGCACTCGTCCACAATGAAGTGACTCTGCAGGTAACGTTGTATTTCATCTGGCTCAATTTCATCTGCCGTTTCTTCCCATTCTGTGAACATTTTCCATCGGCGGTGTAAGTAAAAGTACGGATACCATTTACTTAGGGAGAAAAAACTCAGTGATCCTTGTGACAATAAATCTGCTTGTATGCGTGTGGTGTGTGTGTGTGTCTGTGTATGACTGAGAGACAGAGAGAGTGACTGAAAGAGGGAAAAGAAAGTGGAATGTGAACTGTTGCACACATTATGTGTTTGTAAGTTTTTACTGTACGTTATTAATCACTTAGGCCAACTCTGAACACTGCTTTGTCAGTCATTGACCCGCCAGCCGGCAACTGTGATATTTTCTGGTAAAGCTGACCCAAACCCGCCTGACCCACATGTGCGTTACCGGGTCCCGCAGGTTACGGGTCAACCCACACATCGCTAATAGACAGACGTCTTTTTTGGGGGGGATCTGATGGTAGAAGTAACTAAGGAGTGAGACATGTCACATCTGTTGTGTTGTCATCACCTTAGACTGAGCCTTCATCTTGCATGGGGTCCATAATGTTTCACTGCTATGTATGTACTGTACATATAGACGAGGCAAACACTGGCTACAGAGAGAGCTTTTAACATTTTTGGGCACTGTAGTTTCTCTTCAAGATGCAGTATGTAAGAATTTTGGTGAAAAAATAAAAAAGCAATTAAAATTATCAACAGAATGTGGAGAAATAATGGTGTTGACATAATGACCGCTATATATTGTATTGCAGAGATATCTACTGAAGTTAGCAGGCAAACCAGCTAACCCCTGCCCATCCCAGCCCAAAGCTCCTGTGCAAGCAGTGTAGACACCAACAGTCTCCCGGTGCTATGGGCCTCCAGTTCAAATCACTAGCTGCACTTCTAGCTCATGGCAGCTACAGTTAGCAGTCACACTGGTGATATATTCCCCCTCCATTTGTTTTGAGTTTGAATTGGACAGGTGGCTAATTCTTACATGTTGAACTGTTTAAATGCTTGGTGAGACGAGGTGTATTCATTTGGTTGCAATCTGCAACCTCACCACTAGATATCACTAAATCCTATACATTGGACCTTTAACCAGTTCTTAATTTCAATGCATACATAGCACAGCGCCTGAGCCAATAACAACTGTGAGTACTGCCGAGTCTTTTGATGTGGGAGTCAGATGTGAGTTGGGTGTTAGTGGGGTTTTTGTCCAGTATAAAGGGCTAAAAGTGTATTTTTACCACCGATCATCCTTGTAGATGTCCTGTAACGTGATGATGGTAAGCTTGTCAAAGACATAACAATGCGTATGACAAAATTCCTCAGGGCCCAGTCCACAGGTCTGTAAGATGGATATTTTTGTTTAGCCTGTGTTGTCTGTTGTGGGGTGTAATTAACATTGTAGCCTCAAGGAGTGGGAACCTTTGGTCCATATAACTGCAAGATTTTACATTGAATTTCTTTGAGTTAAACAAGAGTTCACAAGTCAATGCTTTGGTGATTTCACTACTATTCTACTAGTACCCTGTGCTTTGTGGAATACCTGTTTTTCTTTGTACCAGTCCACTTTCCTGGAAAAGATTTTGTGTGTGTGTGTGTGTGTGTTTACAACAGTAACGAAAAAGCTTTTAATGAAGCGGCTGCAGACTGAATCACTGCTGTATGGACAGGCCATAGAGTTTTCTGAAAGTGTCATGAAGTATTTAACCATCATCTTTCTGATGAATAAGTTGGACCTGTTCTTTCTCTGTTTCTTTATTCAGTACAAGTCTTGAGAGCGGTCAAACAGCACACAGTGTGATGAAGTGCAGGCTGCGTGCAAAGGAGAAGTCAAAGAGAGGGAAGTGCAGAGGTGAGTTGAGGCTTAGATATAAAGAGCCTTTGTCCTGCTTACCTTTGATCTGACAGCTTGTTAACAAGAGGAGTACACCTTACTCTGTATGCTGGATACTTCTTTCTATCTGCCTCTGCCTTCTCTTTCTTTACCTCTCTCCTACTGTGTCTATCATCGACAGGAGGTGTCTTCATTTCCCATTACTCCTAAAGAGTATCTTTAAAGATCGAGCATTATCAACTGTATAGGCCAAAAAGAATGTTGTTCCTCCTGATCACTCATTTATTATCTTTTTCAAGATATATCAGTCTGGACCAAATTAGTACACTGAGCCAAGCGATTGGCATTGCCATTCCCAGAAGCAAAAATTTAGAGCAATGTATGTGTTTGATTACTGCTGATATTGGCCATCACAGACAAATTGGAGATCGGTAAACACCCACAAGTATATATTAAATGTATATACAGTGCCTATAACAAGTATTCAAACCTTTAGATGTTTTCCTCTCATATAAATGGAATCATGGTCAAAATAATTAGGCTTTTTTGACAAAACATTTTCAAAGAAAAAAAACCCTCAAGTCTAAGTGAAAACTGATTTCTACAAAGTAATGTCAATCAATGAAAAATATATAATGTAAAATAAGTGATGCATAAGTATTCACCCCCTTCAAAGTGACTGACCTAATTGAACAGAGGTCCAGCCAATAAACCCTCACAGCAGACATTTTGACTTCCATTGTATCCAGTATCATGCATGCTCACTCACTGACATGGTTTACTGGGACATTTAAAGGACTGGAGCCATTGTTAACATTATTGCTCACGCTTGTCCTTTTCTTGCTTTGACAGTGAGAATGTCTGCTGTGAAAAAGGTGAAGTGCAGTGAATGTGTCTCCAGTGATTGTAGTATAAAGACACCTGTGTCTGAAGGTCCAGTCACCGGTTAATCGGTATTCCTAGCTACAATTACACCATGAAGACAAAAGAACACTCCAAGAAACTCTCTGAAATGGTTGTTGAAAAGTATAAGTCAGGGGGATGGATACAAAAACATTTCCAAATCACTGAACATCCCCCGGAGTTCAGTTAAATCCATCATTAAGTAATGGAAGGAATATGACGTGTAAATCTGCCTAGAGCAGGCCGTCCTCATAAACTGAGTGACCATGCAAGAAGGAGACTAGTGAGGGATGCCACCAAGACACCTATGACTACTCTGACGGAATTAAAAACTTCAGCAGCTGAGCTGGGAGAGACTCTGCATACAACAACTGTTGCCCAGGTTCTTCACCAGTCAAAGCTTTATGGGAGAGTAGCTAAGAGTAAGCCACTGATGAAGAAAGCTCATTAAATCTCAACTAGAGTTCACCCAAAGGCACGTGGGCAGACGCGGATTAATGCATAGGCTTCCCTAGGCTGCAGCCTAGGGGCCCCACGTGTGGAGGGGCCGTGGTGTCACAGCCGTGGGGGACTTTTAAAACAAGGTGATTTCATCCCCCCGACTTTCTCCTAAGGTATTAAACCGTTTGCCCGCCCTCGCGGTGTACCAGTGTACTAAAATGGAGCGCACCTCAGTCCCCCATACATGAAAACCCATTGGCCAAGTTAGATTGATTGACAGCCATCAAGCCAATCACAGCCATTTGACCAAACACACTAGTCCCGGCCCCCCGGGAAAGTAAACCCTTACATGTAACACGGAGCTGCCGTCACTCGCTGCCGCAGACAGCGAACAGAGCAGAGGTATGAAACGGTTATTTAACTAGTTAATAATGTAGGATTGTGTCTGTAAATAACTAAACTGTGTCTTGCTTTGTGGCATGTCCGCTAATATTAAGCAAGCCAGGTGGCAAACAAAGTTAATGCAAGCCAGGTAAAGTTAATGGTAACTGACAGATAGTTTTCTAGAGACATCCACTGATTTTGATATTATTCAACATTATCATTTTTTTTTTTTTAGGAATGCCAAACAGGAAGAGGCAGCAGAAGATTGACTTCTTTTTCAAGTCAAGTTGTCATTTAATTGGAGTTATGTGACAGGAGGGAAACAGAAAGCTAGCTTTCAATCCATAAATGCACTAATTCAATTTTATGGTAGTACATTCATATTCTTGCATTGATGCCATGTAGGTGTTCATTTACGTAACTTAAAGCTATTTGTTGGAGCTTAAAACCTTCTTTTCAATGAAGAAAATCTCCAAATCAACTCATCCCTGTTACTGCTCTCAGAAACTAGAAAAGAATAGAAATGAAGACAATGAAATGCAATAAAACTATTAAAATCTTAAATAATAAGAGGAATAAAATAATATAGAGTACAATAAAGGCTAGGATGAAAGATTAGTTAAAACAGATTAGAACAACAAAATATATGTAAAATAATTAATAAAAAGCAGATAAAAGAACAACAAAAGAATTGAATGTTTCCTAATCAAAATCAAGGCTGTTTGTTTTAAGTTTACATAAAATATTTCAACACTTCCATGTTCAGAAATATTAACATTGAGTTCTTTATGTAGGATGTTTCTGAGGAAGGGAAGTTCAGGAGTCAGGACAAAGGAGAGCATGGAGAAGATGAGGGAGAGAACAGGAGAGAAGTTGGAGAGAAGACAAGAGGGGGAGAACACAGGAGAAGAGAGGGAGAACACAAAAGAAGGAGAAGGGGAGAACATGAGAGAAGGAGAGGGAGATAACACAAGAGAAGAGGGAGGAACACAGTGTTCTTGCCAATTTCACTCACTCACACTTGTTCTTTAATAAGACATATACATTAATTTCTTAATACCATGGTATGTGATTGCTTGTGAATATATAATATCTTAGGTTAAAGAGCGTTGTGCTATAATGTACATTTTGAATGCAATATTATTGGCATATCCTAGTGAAGAAAATCTAGAAATGCATCGCATTAGTTTTGGAGACTGAAACAGGGGCCAAAGGTGGTTGCAGTGCTCATGTGCTACCCCAGAACCCCCCCACATTTAAAATTGTGTAGGAGATACACTAATAATAAATGTAATTTATTAATCACTGGCGATTAATAAAACACTCGTTAATGGGGCACCACCTCCGTTGTTTTGTCTATTTGAATAATCCGGAGGTAATTAATCAAATTCGACTGGACAAGTTTAACTTGTATCAATTTTAATCAATTTCAGATCAATTTATTCAATCTCATAAATGAAGTAGTGAATTCTACACATATCCATCGGTTCTCCACATTAAAAACAAACCTGCACAGACAACGACGTACGGTTAAATATGTTTATTGACTAAATAATTCAGGTTAAATAAATGAAATGGCAATTTAAATGAATAACACTGGTAACAGGAAATGTGAAATAACTAAGTAATGGGTTATTAGTGGAATATGGGCTGATGGTGAGATTACGAGTTAGGGTGAAGCATTTAAAAATTACGGGAGTAATTTTTAATACTAACGAGACCCTAACCGAATTTCTTTTAAGCTAAAAGATCAGAATCAGAGCCATATACACCATCTCATGTATCATGTGTGAATCCAGCTGTTGTGAGTGATGGAGAGCCTACTTTCTCAGCAGAGTTGCGGAGTCCGCGGCGGCGGATTCCCTCGGGTGATTTGCGGCTCTAGCTGGCAGTCCCGGTCCAATGGCCGGGGGTCAGCTCGTCCGGTATCAGTCGGTTGGGCACCTCGGTCCGTTGTCTTAGGAAGAGGGCAGCTGGTCCCGTACCGATCCGGTGCAGATCTTGGCTCAATGCCCAGCGGGATGGTACCGCTAGCGATCGCTGGGGGCTTGTCAAAGAGTCTGTCTTTCGTTGGAAACCGTTTGCACGGTCTCGGACACAGCAAGTTGCTGTAGTGTCGTGATGATGATTGTGATAAAGATGTTCTTCTTCGTTTCTTCGAGTGGTTTTCAGGCTCTGACTTTATAAACTAAATTTAACTTCTTGAATAAAATAACTGAGGATGATACGTTGATCAGGCGGATCGTCCGTTGTTAGTTAATGCAAGGTAATCTAAATTAAGTTCACTTCTTCAAAAGCAGGTTACGATACTTAACTGTATAAAACAAATTAAAACAGAACTTCGTTCTGGTACAAACTTAATAAAAGAAGCTAATCAATACTGCGAAAAATATAAAAGTGAGAAAAATCAACACGTGAGCACTTCTGCTGATATTGCTGTCTTGGAGCGTGTTTCAAAGTAAAGTAAAGAGCTTCAAAAATAAGTTACAAAAGAAAACTTTAAACAAAACTGAAAATTAAAACTGAACTAAAAACTGAACTGACTCGAGAGACGTGATCTCTCCGTTTTATTATTTGCAAATCGAGGCGTGTCTAGGCGGGGCTTACCGGCTTTTGTCTCCAAGATTTAGTGGAGGTGTGAGGATTCACAGAAACTCACTAAACTAAACCTATAGTTTTAAACGTTTCAAAACCGTGCTTCACCTTTCACAGTTTCTCACCATGGCTCAATAGATGTACTTTGTCTATCATGAAAAGGATTATGACGTGTTTAAACATTAATTATACATATTCAGCTTAATACTTGTTAAAACAAAGACATATCAGAGTCATTTACTGGTTATAACCATGAACATATTAAACAGAATATTTCTCGTCCAACTGTACCAGGACTCACCACTGGAGGGCACTGTGGTTCCACCAAACACAAGACACATTTAAACATTAAATTTGATTTCAGTCAAATTTCATCACAGAGAAACGGGAGAAAGATCAGTTTTATGAGCTTCTCTTACTGACCCTTAATCTGTTGGAATTAAGAGAATGAGATCCTAACTTAATGGTTAATTAGAAATGGTCTGAAATCTGGAGGAACACAGAGACCATTTGGTTGGAATGCGACCACAGATAAGGGTCGTAAATAACAGAAGACAGAGTAACAGCATAGAACAACTCATCAGAAGGTGTCTGGTGTCCACTCTGGAGAGTGTTTGTGGATCAGAAGTCATAGAGACAGAGAGAGAAATAGGTAGAAAGAGATCAGGCGTGTTACTTAATCTGCAAATGTAAAGACATTGTATTAACACAGTCTCTGATAACCAGATGGCTTCGGTCCCTCCTGATGTGGAGAGAGTAGGTAACTTCATGTTTCCTCAGACTGACCTGTGAGGGAAGGATTTATCTGTTTTGAGGCGAAAGAGAGTTCAGAAATGGGAGTTTAGTTGTAAATTAATTAAAACTGTCCTCATTTGAAGTCTTTATGGTCCAGAGAAGCACTGTCCTCTCTGCCAGGAGATAAGATGTGCCGCTTCTTCCTGTGAATAATCTTCATCCAGATGAAAAGGGTTAACAAGAAAAACAGGGCCTCAATGTAATGCAGAGGCGATGGACAGATATGTTCCTACAATTGCTGCTCCACCCCTGTGGAGGGGTCCTTGAATTGGTCAGATTATTTTTTAGAAATTTAAATACACTTGTATAATTATGGTACTTGTACAATAATGGAAAAATGCATTGACCTCTATTGGTCCATGGGGTAATAAACAAACAAAACAGCACTGATTGGGCAGACACGGGTCACCTCATCCAATCAAGCTCATCGATTCGATTTGACCTACCTGTGTGCTAACTGGAGTGTGTGTGGATCATGTTTGCCAAATATTCTCCTGCACTGTTATACATGGTGCAAAATTACATTTTTTCTGGGAGAGCATGATGTGTAAGGGGGGGCCCACATAAAAAATAGCCTAGGGGCCCATGACTACCTTAATCCTCCTCTGCACGTGGGAGACTCCAAGGTCAACTGGAAGAAGGTTCTTTGGTCTGATGAGACCAAATGGAGCTTTTTGGCCATCAGACTAGACGCTATGTTTGTCTGACACCAAACACTGCACATCACCACAAACACACACTCCCCAACGTGCAGCATGGTGGTGGCAGCATCATGCTGTGGGGATGCTTCTCAGCAGCAGGCCCTGGAAGGCTTGTAAAGGTAGATGCTAAAATGAATGCAGCAAAATACAGGGAAATCCTGGACGACAACCTGATTCAGTCAACTTGGGAGAAGATTTATTTTTCCAGCAGGACAATGACCCGAAGCATACAGCGAAAGCTACACAGAAATGCTTTCAAGACAACAAGCTGAATGTTCTGGAGTGGTCGAGTCAAAGCCCAGACCTCAATCCAATAGAGAATTTGTGGCTGGACTTGAAAAGGGCTGTTCACACCAGATCCCCACGCAACCTGACAGAGCTTGAGCAGTTTTGCAAAGAAGAATGTATTGTAAAAAAATGTAAAATTGCAGTGTCCAGATGTGCAAGCCCGATTGAGACCTATCCACACAGACTCTGTGTTGTGTTGCGGTCAAAGGTGCATCTACTAAATACTGACTTGAAATATTCATGCAAATAGGGTTGGGCGGTATGAGCAAAATCTTATATCACGGTATGAGTAATTTCATATCACGGTAACGGTAAATATCACGGTATGGTTTTTTCCCCTGTAAATTCAATTAATGGCTTAAAATAACCATACTGTCGCATTTGATCATTTTCCTCTTTTATTTTTGAACTTGGATTTCTATAAAAACAGGAAAAATGCCAGACCAGTCTGCCAGAATATCAAAGAAAAAAAAGACCTGAGTTTTTAAACTTAACAGTCATGTATATAACGCCAGCCTGGCTTCAGTCAGTGCAATATATTTAAAAAAAGAAATCACACACATCACACAGCATCACACAAATCAGTATATGAAAAGAAAAAAAACCCTGAGTTTTTAAACTCAGCCTCGCTTCAATCTGTGCAATATGAACTCACAGCAA
Source organism: Pagrus major (assembly GCF_040436345.1). NCBI lineage: Eukaryota > Metazoa > Chordata > Actinopteri > Spariformes > Sparidae > Pagrus > Pagrus major. The sequence continues at coordinate 14,068,336 of NC_133232.1, read as the reverse complement.
CATAACATTATTTGAAAGAAAATATAATAATATAATAAATAATAAACCACAAAGAATGTGCAAATGTCTGGTAAACATTGAACTCCAGCTTTAACTTAAGCTATAGTGTGTGTGCAAATGTAAACACAGAGCTCCAGCTTAATAAGAAATAAAAATAACAAATGAGAAAAAGTATTTAAGTTTTACACAAGGTAACAGCTGCATAACAACAGTTAGTACAATATAAAATGGCCCAAAATTTGGGCTATCATTTCCCCTGTGTGGTCCTCCGGGAAGTAAGAGGTCTGAAGACACCTACTCTTCAGTTCCCAGTCTTTAATAAAATGGGTCGTTAGGCTCATGTAAGGCTGTGTGGTGCGGCTCGACCACATGTCTGTTGTTGTAGCAAAATTAAGAACACTTTGAAGCTCTTTTTCAATTTTGCAACGGCATTCTCCATATAGTCGTGGCAACTCCACCTCTGTAAAGTGCTTGCGGCTGGGCATTACATACCTCGGGTCGAGGGTGCTGAGTAATTCTCTGAACCCCGGCTTTTCAACGGTATAAATCGGGACCATGTCTTTGCATATGTGCATCGTGATGGCCTGCGTTATCTCCCTCCATCGACGTGATTTTTTGTCATACGGGGTGCCTTTGGTGAAAGACTCTGCCAAGTTCTTTTGGATAAGAGGAGCTGCTGCAACTTTAGTTTTTGATGCAGCGGGTGCGCCACGCATCTTTTGGCTTTCGTAATACTGCTTCGCGTGTTTTAACTTCAAGTGGTGGAAGAGGTTACTGGTGTTTCCACCTCCAGCAGCAACAGTCACGCGACACTCTTTGCAGAGTATCGTTTTTTGTTCTTTGTCAGATTCTCTAAATCCGAAAAAGTTCCACACAACAGACGTAGCAACCTTTTTCGGAACGAGTGCCGCCTCCTCTTCGTCATGTTGGGTGGGTCGGGCTGCCTCCGTTTCCTCGTGACTCCCACTTCTGCTTTCACGCTCCGACTCTGCCATGATTGTTATCACTCCTGTAAAGATGTTTCTTCTTCGTCGTGCACGTGCAACCACGCCAAGCAGTCTGCTGCAGTGCCGGCTGCCCCGTGTGTCGAGGCAGTGTAACTACAGTGACTCAGAGAGATGCCGCAGACATCTGCCCTTTCTCCGGTATAAACGGTATTGCAAAATCTCTACCGATAGACACTTTTATACCGTCACGCGGTATATACCGTCATACCGCCCAACCCTACATGCAAACACTGTTTTCTGGTCTTGTGTTGTCTTTTACTTTTCTCCAGTGTTCTGTTTTCCCTCCTTCCAGTGTTTTTCCGTTCCTTTCCCCCACCTTTCCTTTCCCTGCCTCAGTCCACCTGCGCCTCATCCCCTTGTTAGTTTGTATGTGTATATAGTCTTTGTGCTCCCACTTTTCTTTCCTGACTTTTTGTCTCCACTTAGCTCTTGTGATTTCTGGTTTGAACCTTGCTCTGGGTTTGTACTTTGTTTAGCCTTTTGTGTTGCTACTTTGTTTCTTGGTGCTTGCTCTTCTTGGTTTTTGTTGGGTTCTTGGTTTTTGGTTATTTCAGTTTAGTATTAATGCTCGCCTGTTGTTTCTCAAATCCTGCCAGTCTCCCGTGTGTTTCTGTGTTTGGGTCCACACCTTTTCTCAGAATTGTGACATTCACTTTGACCTTTGTACTTTTTTTGTCAAAAAGGCCAAATTATATTGACCATGATTCCATTTATAAAAGCAATAAAAGGGGAAATAATCCAAGGGGGTAAATACCTTTTATAGACACTGTATATATTTGTGTGTGTGTGTGTGTGTGTGTGTGTGTGTGTTATATGAACATAACAGATGAGATATTGATAGCAGAAACATTTTTACTTTTTATTCCCTAATATTTGTTGGCACCAGCCCCCCAAAAACTTGCATCTGTTGGTTGACATTCTTAACAGAATATAATTGAAGCATGATACAGTAGTGATACACATGATTGTCATTTGTCCTGTTGCTGGACATCAAGAATGCGGGTCAAGGGCATCTTACTGAGTAGTAAGAATCTCCTTTTGTTGAGATGGAGAATGAAAATGAACCTGAATCCCTGAATCATATTGGATCACTTCTGTGATGTGTCACTAAACATGCCATGCTCTGTAGAATTTTAAATACATTATTCTTCAGTAGGCAGCAGATAGAAAAACCTCTACTATACATAAGCATGACTCCATCTGACAGGAACTCATGTTGATGTTTCTGTTATAGGTCACTTCCTGCATGTTCCCATGACTAATATTCCCGACAATAAAAAAGACTAATTATGGTCATGGCTCAAGTACTTGCTGGGCAGTAACCATGACAACTCAAAGGTTAGTTTACTGATAGCCATAGCCTATGGGAGCCCACATGCTATTTGCACCCTCAGCGGAAGCTATTAAACACAATATAGCAGGACCACTTGCTGCACAGCAACACTTTGTGATAGAATTGCAGGTTTCCACAAAGCATCCCTGAGGAGACTGCTGGCCTCCACTCTTCACAACACACACACACACACACACACACACACCACCCTACTGAGTACTATAGCACCTTAATAGAGGAAAGACTGTTAAATACACTTGACTAAAGCCTGTTTATATTTATATACACGAATACAGTTCGCTGTGTTTGATGGACTGACCGATTGGTTACAATCACATATGATAAATATTACCCAGAGCAAGTAGGTCTCTTTTAGTTTTGCGAAGTTACTGTTTTCATTCAATAGCAGGTACATTTATAGAAACTTCATCACTAGTTTTAACTTCCCTGTGCGTTTATAGAATGATCTTTTGAAATACACAGATTACACAGCTTTGGTGGGCATTTACCAGAGGGGGAATGGTGTTAAATTACATTAAATATGCTGTAGCCCTGCAGAATGGTTATTTCTAAGTTTTTTGTGAGAAATTACTTTATAATCCACACAAAATGACAAGCGTTCATGTACATGAATGATCTTTTCATTTTCATTGGAAGTTTTCTACTGGAAATTCATCTTTGAAATCATTTAATTGAAACCATCAAAAATTCAGGTTGTATGCCAATCACATCCTGCTTTATCTCACAAAATCCTCCTCTTTGTCTTTTTCAGTTATTAGTCAGAAGGTATCCGGTTTCCTGGCTACTATCATTCCCGGTTTAAATGACCATTGACCATGACCACGGTTCAGTTACTTTTTATTATGGATTTATTATGGATTTTTATTAGTTACGATACAATACAATCTGTTACAATTCTTGGTTTCATGAAGACATCCATTTTCTAATATATTAGAATAAGCCAATTCTATAAAAGTGGCATTCCTAACCTTCAAATAAATATTTCATAAAAGACCAGGGAAGACTAGGGATTCCTATGTATTTTTCTTACTATTACGTATATATTTATCTTAATCTGCGTATACCTCAGTGTATAAAAGAACACACCTGTTGTCTTATCCTGGATCTGAGGAACAACTATCCTGTTGTCTAGATCTCCATCAGCAGGGTTTCCCTGAGCTGGATCTGTCTGCATTGGACCTCTCTGAACTGGATGTCCCTGACTGTCTGTATCCTCTGCTTCCTAGTAATAATCAGTGTATGGAATCACACTTATGATCATCAGACAAATGTTTTCTACTGATAACCAACTTAAAAGTTAACAATGTGTACTGTGCAGCAACTATCAGAAGACAGTAAACCATGTGCAGTATGGTTCAATTCAGTACATAATTTTAGTAGACAATGACAGTTAACAGTGTGCAGTACTACCAGCAGTCACAGAATACAGCTAATGATGGCAATACCTTCAAAAGCAGACCTTAAGTAAGTCCTTAGCAATAAAACGGGCTAAAGATGCTGTGACTACCTTAGACCTCACCGAGTTGTGGGTGGAAAAAGGGTTTAATCTTCGTGTCTTTCTCGGTTTCACCATGCCGTATCACCAGGTGAACACTAACATACGTGCTACCATTGTACTTAGACGCTGTTCTACAGAGCTTACAACCGGCCTACTTTTTGTCCAAATTTCTGTCCTCCTTATAAAATCCTAATCTCTTCCAAACTTATGACTTTAGATAGGTCCGTGCATTGTAAATCTTACTGGCACTGTCGGACTCGCACTGACCTCTGAACTTTTACGAGAGTTTGAAGATGCTGTGAGGAGGTAGCAGCATTGCAGCTTCACTCAACGGATGCATAGCTTTAAAATCGGGCCATCGACTGGTTCACAGTACATTGAGATGGATCCAAAGGTCCGCGAATCAGTGTAGTCGTATCTTTGACTTTTATTTCTTACACTCCTATGTTCTAGCATATGTTGGCTTACCTGTCTTAATGGATAATTAAATTAGAGAAGTGCAGATGGCAAAAGGGACAAAAATAGGGAATTAAAAAACAGGATACAGGCAAACCAATCGTGAAAAATACACACGTACAACCCATTAATTAGACATTATTAGACTTATCCGCTACCTTTGATACCATTAATCATGCTATCTCAATTAACAGAGATGAACTGCAGTGTTTCCCTAAGATTGAGTAGCAGCATAGGTGTCACCTGGGCGCAACGATTTGTTTGTATGTTTACAAGCGTGCCCTATCTCCCCTCAATCCCACCTACTTTTTTAAGCTCCCTATCCTGCCCTGCTCCCATCCACAAACTCTCAAAGTTCCAGGTGGGTCCAAATTTTTGGTCAGGACCTCCTTTATTCCCTCCACAATAGTGTCAGCTCTGCCATCACTGACTGCCACTCCAAATTGGCTATAAAGCAAGCCCTCCTTGTCCATGTATCTGATAAAAAAACAACAAAAAGAAACATAATAAAGTCATGTCATTCAAATTATTATTTTTAATCTTAATTGCTGTCATTCTATGAATAAAATTATATCTAACATGAATATCCAGCTGTTTTTTGACAGACACATCGTGGTCTCCTCCCCCTCCAGCCCACTTGCCACAGAGGCACTGATGGCTTTAAGGATTGGCTCCTCAACCACAGTGCTCAAGATGTCCAACATTTCATCCACCATTCTGTGTGAGGTATAATTGGTCGACTTTGGTCAAAATTTTGTGATAATGCTGGTCAAAGAAAGGCAAGCCTTAACATTTGAGCCTGTTTCTTTTTTGTGAGACGGTACAGACATTTGAAGCCACCAATCACTGCCTCATGTTGAAGTATGATGACAGGGTCAAAGGCAACCAGCACTGAGGACCCCGTAGAAGGGTGACAAAAATACAGAATAAACAAAATTAAAATCAAATGCAGGGCAATTTGCAGGGCAAACGATTTCAAACAAAAATTTATTGATGAAGTGTACTTTGATTCAGTGCAGCATGCGCCTTTACACTGTTTGGATGATGTTTGGTGGCACCAGGCTTGTCCATTCTGTAAAGCTGGCACCCAATGGCCAAACTGACCCTCCCCGCTTCGGTGCTTACTTGTGTTGACGGCACAAGCGGCTGTTCATTCCCGGGGTATTTAATAAGATGTGGTTATGATTGTTAAAACATCTGAGAGTACAAGCATCAAACTGCTCCTTGTGTTTGATGTTTGACTCACCATTGTCAGCTGTGTAGTATAGCCAAGGCTTGAACTTTGGGTTCTCCATCCATCCCGGATCAAAACCAGATTGCCTATGAGTACTCACAGCTGTACTGCTGTAGTGGCTGGTCCTACTCCTTTTGGTCCTGCTCTTTCTGGTTCTCATACCACTGCTCCTCCTGGTACAGCAACAGCTGCTGCACTTTGCTCTTCTCCTCTATGTTACTGTCCTGCATCTCCATCATTTCCTCTGCTCTGGCCTCCCCCCACATCTGACGTTCCCGCCTGTCCTGTCTAGTAATAGATACAGTCAATAAAATTGCATTTGGTAACATAAAAGATATATCTATTAATACTATGTAAAAACTGTAAAAATTGTGGATCCAATTACCTTAGTAACTGGGAGTAACCTTACTTCCTACTCACCATCTATTATTTGGCCTTGATTAACAGTTTTCACACATCACAGTGCCCCTCCCGGGGTGTAAGGCCACCTCCAGGATGAAGAAAATGGTGCACGTGGCATATCTACTATCTTTTAACAACATGGATCTTCTAAATGTTATATATATCAAAGACATTTGTTTCTTCGCTTATTATTATCAATAATAAGCGTTTGCTATAACATTGCAGTGTAATACTCATGACATGTTGCAGGACAGTTTTTTTCCCTTCTCCAAGAATGATGATCCTGAATCCGTGTTCAGCTTTGCTTGCTTTAGTGTGGACGTCTTCATCATCATGCTTGTTGTCATAAATGTGTGCAATTAAAGCACCTCGTTTATATGCTTTACTCTCAGGTGTGTGAATTGATCTGGATGTGAAGCATCAGTTGCAAGTTAAAAACAGCTATAGTTTCTAATTCTCCACTCTGTTTATATGCTTTACTCAGAAGTGTGAGCGCAAAATAATAAAATGTTATTTAGTTATGAGACGGAGTGCTTTTCCCTCCCTTTATATTTTACTTGCAAGTGTATGAATTCATATAGGTATGAGGTGTCCATAGCGCTTAATATTATAGGCCTAATGTTAGATTCTTTAGAGTTAAGACAGAGCCTGCTCTGCTCCTCCTCTCCTCTCCTCTCCCCCCTAAGGAGTGGCGGGAGGACTTTAGGAGCAGGAGTTTAGGAGTTATTTGGTTTAAACTTTAAACCAAATAACCTGAACAACCTTACCACCCTTCATGACTGTCTAGTGTCTGCTACAACTTGGATGTCTCAAAACTTCCTCCATCTCAGATCCAATAAAACTGAGATCTTTGTGATCAGCCTGATTATTTTAGTAAGGAGTCAGTCATTATAACCTGCCCCTCCCCAAGAATATCAAGACCACCGCTAAGAACCTTGGTATGCTATTTGACCAACATTGACCAAATTTGAACTCCACCTTGGTCATATTTGTATGTGAGTGTACATAGTCTTTTTTTTTTTTTTTATTAACAGTAGTATGTGATTCTATATTTCTGTTAATCTATGATGTATTCGATCTTTGCTTTGCTTTTATCATGATTCAATTTTCTTATCTTTAACTTAATCTGGAAACTGCTGTAACACGTGGATTTCCCTGGTGAAGGATCAATAAAGTCTTATCTTATCTCGTCCAGTCCTGCTACTGTCAGTTGACAAAAATTGTGAACAGCCAAACACATAGAACTGCTAGTACACAACTTAATCTTTTCTTGTTTAGACTACTGTAACTGCTTCTTCACAGGCATCACTCAGTCCTCATTAAATTCAGCAGCTAGGTTAACAAATACTGGTTGTCTTTCACATATCACCCCAATTCTCGCTTCCCTTCATTGGCTTCCAGTAAAGCAAAATCAATTTCAAAAGTGTAATAATCACATAAGACTCTGCATGGTCAGCCCTTATTCTAGTGGTCTTCCTCTCTGGTCATCTGATCAGGGCCTTATGTCTGTTCCTGGTTCATATTTCAAATCAAGAGGTGACTATGCCTTTGCAGTGGTAGCACCGAAACTTTGGAACAGCCTTACCCAATTCATCAGATCTTCCGAATCTGTGGTCTATTTTTAACAACAGCTGAAAACTAATTTCTATAGGTTAGCTTTATCATAAATTCTCCAAGCTTTCCCTCACTTGACTTAAATTCTCATCTTGTGTTCGCATCAAGTATGTGTTTGTGGTTGAATATACAGTATGTCGGTATGTGTGTCTATTTCTATGTATATGTAGGAATGTAAGTATGTACACTGGGTTTTGACTTGTTCACTTTATTGTTTATGTGAAGCACTCTGTAACTGTTACTCTGTACTGTTATTATTATTAGAATAATAATAATTATTATTATTATTATTAACACCAGACAACTACTAAACATACAGTTAGGAAATAATAATAATAACTCTTTTATAGTGTCCAGACAGTAGGAGTCCTGGATCCTAAGGAAAGAGGACCTCTCCACCATTCCCATTGTCATAAACTTGAATAGGAGGGATATTTTAGCATAATGGTTGCCAGACAGCAGGATGTTACTGGCCAGCATGAAGTCACCCACCAGCATCCCATATTTGAAAGTGGGCTGAGAACTACACTGAACAAAAATATAAACGCAACACTTTTGTTTTTGCTCCCATTTTTCATGAGCTGAACTCAAAGACCTAAAACACTTTAAAACACGCTGTCGTATACGCCGATCCAGAGCATCCCAAACATGCTCAATGGGTGTCATGTCCGGTGAGTATGCTGGCCATGCAAGAACTGGGATGTTTTCAGCTTCCAGGAATTGTGTACAGATCCTTGCAACATGGGGCCGTGCATTATCATGCTGCAACATGAGGTGATGGTCGTGGATGAATGGCACAACAATGGGCCTCAGGATCTCATCACTGTATCTCTGTGCATTCACAATGCCACCAATAAAATGCACCTGTGTTCGTTGTCCATAACATACGCCTGCCCATACCATAACCCCACCGCCACCATGGGCCACTCGATCCACAACGTTGACATCAGCAAACCGCTCACCCACACGACGCCTCACACGCTGTCTGCCATCTGCCCTGAACAGTGAAAACCGGGATTCATCCGTCATCCATCCATTCATCTCCAACGTGCCAGACGCCATCGAATGTGAGCATTTGCCCACTCAAGTCGGTTACGACGACGAACTGCAGTCAGGTCAGATGAGCATGCAGATGAGCTTCCCTGAGATGGTTTCTGACAGTTTGTGCAGAAATTCTTTGGTTATGCAAACCGATTGTTGCAGCAGCTGTCTGGGTGGCTGGTCTCAGACGACCTTGGACGTGAACATGCTGGATGTGGAGGTCCTGGGCTGGTGTGGTTACACGTGGTCTGCGGTTGTGAGGCCGGTTGGATGTACTGCCAAATTGTCTGAAACGCCTTTGGAGACGGCTTATGGTAGAGAAATGAACATTCAATTCATGGGCAACAGCTCTGGTGGACATTCCTGCAGTCAGCATGCCAATTGCACACTCCCTCAAAACTTGTGACATCTGTGGCATTGTGCTGTGTGATGAAACGGAACGTTTTAGAGTGGCCTTTTATTGTGGCCAGCCTAAGGCACACCTGTGCAATATTCATGCTGTCTAATCAGCATCATGATATGCTACACCTGCGAGGTGGGATGGATTATCTCGGCAAAGGAGAAGTGCTCACTAACACACATTTAGACAGATTTGTGAACAATATTTGAGAGAAATGGTCTTTTGTGTATATAGAAAATGTTTTAGGTCTTTGAGTTCAGCTCATGAAAAATGGGAGCAAAAACAAAAGTGTTGTGTTTATATTTTTGTTCAGTGTATATTTCTATACAGTGTGACCCTGAGGACACATCTAAAAGAAGACACAGGTGGAGAAAGACAGCACAGGCTACAGCAAGAGTTACTACCACACATTTGACACATATATAAAAATCAGTCCATAAAATGTAATGAACTAAAAACAAACATAATGCTAAAAACAGTCTCACCCATTCAACAATGGCAGCTGTGCCCCTTGAATTGACGCTGATCTGAAAAGGTCTTGGTGACTGGCATTCAACCTTTGTGCTTGGGTTCTTAGCAGTACACAGGTTTATAGGGAGAACAAGATATTCTGCCAGTTGTTTTAGACAGGCATGGTGTGTAATGGATGCAGGCTGGCCAATAACATCATCTTCAATCACAACTTTAGCCATCTCTGGTATATCGATGGTAGCTTGATCATGGACAGTGTCCTCCATGCTGATGGTTGGAAGTGCATCTAAGCAGATGTTCTTAGTGCACAGCTAGACCTGAAATGATAAAAAAATAGCTATGGATAGATCAAAAACACAATACCTTCACTGTTAGCACATCCATAGGTTACTGAACTTACTGCACACAAATACAGGGCATATAATCTTCATCACTGTCATACTAGTCTATGTCAAATTCTTTTGTAACATCCTCTTCTAACGATGACACAGACTGCATCTACACATCAGGATGCCATGTTTCATCTTCCCAGTCAATACTAGGGAAGATGGAACAAATTAGTATTATTCACACAATAAAATAACATTTTCACACAAACAAAAGTAAAAACATAACACCATTCCACACAGCTACTTACACAGAGTACACAAAATATAATTACAGAAAACTGGATAAGGATGGACGCCAGTCCTTTTTGTATTGTATCTCTGCTAAGGAGCACATTCAGGCACATAGAGCAAACCAACTTGATATGAAAGAAGGATACATGTATATATATAATTTATCCATCAACGATACATATTACATGAATAACAGTGGTCTGATCCACGTTGCTACCAGCATCAAGTTACACTCGCCTGTCAGAGAGAGAAGATTGTGAAAACAGCAGGGCGTGGTTCTGCCCTGGAGTTACCCTTCAAAGGTGTGGAAGTTGAAGCGCCTCTCTCGTAACTATAGAAAACAGAAATATGATACATTAGCACATTTGTAAAATGTCCAGTTCAAAGTCTATATGAATGAACGTCACATAAATACCATCTAAACACATTTGCTTACAACTATGATGCAAACTGTATTCACAGATGTATGCAATCTTCCCTTGACCTCTGAACAGTGGACTTGGCCTTTGACACCTGTAGCACAAAAGAATTAGTCCGCCCCTCACATACAGCTCGTAGGGTAGCAGTGCATGTGTTAACACTGCTCTATGGATTAGATCCACAGTACGTGTAAACATTGGCCTGCGTGTAAACGGTGACGTTACATCTAAATATGTCTCATATGGCAGTAGTCTGCTTCTTTAGCTAGCTAGCGTGTTGGGTGAATACATATGACAGCAACATAAGGAGCTAATGTTAGCTACGTTGACTACATAATGCAGAGTCATAATACATTTCCCCAACAAAACAAATGAGCATATTACCTGTCCAACAGAAACACTGCTAACATGGCATCCATTTCAAGGCCCTTGAACTCCTTCAGTCGTTGCCATCGCTGAAAAGCCACTGACTCTCGTTTTATTTCAACAAGCAACAAGCTAAAATTTGAATTGTGAACTTGCTGCTTAACCTGGAAAGCAGCACAGCACTACAGTGTTTGGCAAGGTCAAAGATACACAACACAACCTGCCCCAACTCTCTCCACCCCCACTTTACGTCCCCCTAGGCCAAGAATTTTCCATCAGGGTCCCCATCCCCCTTAAATCCAACAGATGAATCCAATAGGACCCTTCACACAAATGCTGGCTTCCAACAATGACCACCAGTGGGAAGAAAGTAGCACTCCCTACACAAACCTTTAAGGCAAAGTTGCATATAGTACATATCATTGTACATAGTTTATTTTGTTTGTTTTTTTTGCTGTTTATATTTATATTTTTATATTTTTCTAAATTAAACATTTTCTTAAGCTTGTAGTCAGTGATTTATTGTATATAAAATGTCAAGAGCCAGTCTGCTTGGGTTATATGGCAGCTCTGAGTTCATGGCCAATGAGTGATAAAAGCTCATCCATTTGCTCCGCACTCACCCGAAAATACTGATGATGGCATTGACTGTCCAGCCGCAGTTCAGCCACAAGATGATAAAAATCCCCTTGTTGACACCTGTGCTGGTTCAGTGGATGGACCCAGTGCCGGCTCTTCTCCTTCTACCCCTCCTCTGCAGTCTTGCAAGTAGTAGAAGAAAGGCTATTGTTCTTTTTGGGACCTAACCACATAGTTATAACAATAGAGCGGCCTGTATGTAGACCAGAGCCTAACATGTGGCCTCCTTGCATTAACAAAGCCTGGTAAACAAAGGAAAGAGTGTAAACCCCAAAGTCCTGGAGGTGGTGCCGGGTTGCTACAGGCCCCCTAGGTTTGAAAACTCCCATCTCCCATTGTCTGAGAACTCACCTAGATGCATTGTCAGTTCCGCGCAACAGCCGGATGCACGGAGAACCTTAAAAATAGCTGCACGCCCGTTTCACCGCAGTCCTATTGTAACATGTTGCTGGTAGCATCAGCTTTCATCTGCGCAGCTGTTACTCAAAGGGAGCAACCAAACGGTTGGATTTTACCTCTGACTAGGCCACAGTCTTTTATCTCGCTGGTTGAGCCATGATTGCCCTATGTTTACCAAATGCGTTCCGGATCCAGAGAAGATGCTATGCAACCCAACCTCCATCATCCCTGCAGAGGGAAGATGTCCCCTCAGAAAGCGGCCTGTGCTGCCCCGTTTTCTTTGCCCACGTCAACTCTGCTGTTTTCTCCGCTACAACGCGGAGAACAGCCACTGTCAGCCCGCTAACTGCAGGATGCTGTAGCTGGCCAACGTCTTTTTTTCCACACCGAGGAAGTGAGCTGGATTAAGGAGGCAGACGGACACGCTACACTGTAAATTGTGATTTTGTCTGTTTGTTATCTTAACATATTATTCTATGTCATTAGGACACATGATTACTGAGGTTGTTATAATAACATGAAATTATTAGTTAAAAACGTCTCAACTACAAAATAAATGCCAATTTGAAAATCCAGGCCCAACTGAATTAGAAATGTAAGTCAACTTGACTTTGGAGATAAAAACGCCTGCGTCATCACGCTTTTCTTGAAATGCATTGTGGGAATACAGCTGCGAGCAGGTGAACATGTGCTCCTTTCCTCCCTTCCTCCATTTTGGACGCAAGTTGGAGGGCATCGTCGACCGCATGTTTCTTCGGAGGTAAAACTTTCACTCGGTGAATTCAGGATTTATTCCGACGACACAGACAGAGCGGTGGGGGAGAAAACGAGTCGACAAGTATTTGGTGAGTTTTCTTTTGTTTTTCTGTCGAGTTATGTGGTTTAACAAGGTGATATGGTTTTAAAGCTAACTTTTAGCTAACTTAGTCTTTGATAAGTGCATGGGAGAAACTTGAATTCAACAGGTTTACTGTTGTAGTTTTCGGTTTGATAAGGGATATAAGTGTGAGGATAATTATATTTTTGGCGTGTGGTGAGTTTGCTCGGTATTTATTCAGTTGCCGTAAATTAACGGGCTGTGTGTGTGTGTGTGTGTGTGTGTGTGTGTCTGTGGGGTGGGGTGGTGTGGGGGGGTAGGTGTGTGTGTGCAGCGGGGGGAAAAAACGATGTGACGAGTACAAATGTGTAGAAAAAGAACCGTGTGTTTTTCAGGTGTAGCTAAATTAGCAAAGTGAGCAGTGCTGGGAGGGGGTGTCTAGGCTGTGGTGTGTGTGTGTGGGTCGGTACTCTGCACAGACACAGTGGAAAAATTGTGTAAATGTCTACTCAACTGTTAAAAGTTAGTCTTAATCACATTGTTTCTAAACCGTGGCTAACGTTAGCAGTGCTAATAGCACCAGAGTCTGCATGCCTGTGCTGAACGCGTTAACTTTACACTGGCTTCGTCCAGCTTGTGGTGGGGTTATGGAGGTGTGCGCTCCACACACACAAGATGCCTGCAGTGGAAAAATGTGAATGTCTGGTCAACTAGTCTAAAAGTAAAATATAAAGTTAAGCAAAATGAGCACGATTTATTTAACAGGGGTAAGAACATCTGGGAGAAAAATGTGTGTATTAAAAGCCTTTTTTTTTGTTTTTGTTTGTGTGTTTGCCGAGTGTGACTAACATTAGCAGTGCTAAAGCAACAGCAGCTTTCTGTTCTTGCTGAGGTCAAATGGTGATATTCCAGTTTCTTATAGGCTACCACAGTTTATGATACGCTTTGGATGGACTAATGGGGGAATAAAGTAAAGAATATTTCATAGGTGATAAGAAGTTTTGTAATATTTTATTATTGTGAATGTTCAATTTGATCTATATCTATTTAGCTTATGTTCATTTTTGTTTTTAAAAAAATTAAAACTTAATCTCTTAAGATTTTAAATACATTTTGTTATTGACTGTCCTCAGCAGTAAGTTGCGGAGCTTCCTGCACCAGTACTCGTGCTGCTTCTCCATTACGGGCCCTGCTGAATGTCATCCATGAAAGGTAATACTCGACTATATAAGTACCTGATAACCACACTTCAAATAATCTGAATTCTCTCTGAGTAGTATAAAGTGCTCTTGAAACTTTCATCCAAGTTTTATGGATGAAATGTTAAGATATGTAAACAACAAATGATTAATTAAGATGTTTGTCAGTACATTGTGTTAGCGGTTCTTAACCTGGGGGTCAGAATATCACGGGTTGTTGTGAGATCACAGGAAATTATAGAAAGGGTGCTAGAACAAGAAATATGAAATAAAAGCTCAGAAAAAAATATTGTTTGCAAAACAGGAAATGTGGAAAAAAAGAAGGCTTAGGATTGTAATAGCGTTCATAACTGAGTTTTTTTTTGTGTGTGTTGGTTTTGTATAATCTTTTTCCATAGGTCCATGATGACAACTGGCTTTCTCCTGCCCTTTGTTTCATCTTTTTTTTTTATACTGTTGAATGAAGTGGACTTGTAAACTCTATACGTTTTTTTGTGGAAATCGTAAGAGAATCCTTGAACATTACCAAAGTAGCCACAGACATTACGGAAGAAATTGTCCACTACCCTGCATATACAAAGACTGTGCGCAGTATTTCAGATCTAAAAAATCCTTGCAGGTCCACTTGAGAGATCATGGACTCATAGAGCAGAGTAGTGGACTTGTTGGCTTTAAAGTAAAATGCTTGTTGTGTGACTTTGAAGAGGCAGTTGGCCTAAAACAATATACTGCTCATCTAGGTAAGCACCTGAGGAATAGGGAGACCGTTACCTGTCCTTTTAATCAGTGTCTTTTCAAATCAAATGTTTTCTCTAGTTTTACGTCACATAAATCTCGTTGTCACCCACTTTGTACTTTAAAAGACTTAAAGACAGAGATCACTGTCCAAGAATGTGAATTGGCAGAATGTGAAACGGCTGAATCACAGTCACAAGTTGCTGATGACAGTGATTTTCATGTGCCACTTGAGGATAATTCTGATAATGAACCAGAGTACCATGACGCCACTGAAAAAATTCAGGAAAGGCTTGCATCATTACTTCTGCGAATGCAAGCAGTCCTGCATGTTTCCAAATTAGCCACTCAAGAAATAGTCAGTGAATTTTATGACATTGGCGTTGTGATTGGTGAACTAAACGAGTATACAGTAAAAAAGGTCTTAAGGCAGCACAGTTGTAACATTGATGAAAACACTGTAACTTTGGTAACAAACGCCCTCCACGGCCTCAATCCACTCAGCTCCATTTCCCAGAGTGGGTGTCTGGGGTCAGATCAAAAAAGGTTGTCCTATTTCAAAGAAAAGTTTGGTGTCATAGACCCAGTTGAGTATGTGTTAGACTTGTCATTGAAGAAAACCTTTGTTTATGTCCCAGTTCTAAAAACACTGCAAAGATTGTTAAATAGGGGTGATGTTATTGACAAAATTTTAGAGGAAGCCAATACAGAATCACTACCTGGACATTACAAGACCACATTTGATGGATCATATTTCAAAGACAACCCACTTCTGTCCGGGGAAGATCAAACAATTTCTTTAGGTCTTTATATCGATGATTTCGAGGTTTGTAATCCTCTAGGCACCTCCAGAAAAAAACATAAATTGTGTGCAATATACTGGGTAATAGCAAATTTACCTGTTAAATACAGAGCATCATTGTCTAGCATATATCTTGCTCTCTTGTGTAAAAGTGTTGATGTTAAAACATTTGGGTATGACAGGATTGTAGAACCACTGTTGAAAGATCTCCAATTGCTTGAAAACCAAGGGATTTACATAAACAGGTTGGGAACCAGTCTAAAGGGAACAGTGTTATATGTATCATCTGATAATTTGGGAGCACATTCATTTGCTGGTTTTCAGGAGTCCTTTAATGTTGACAAGTTTTGTCGTTTTTGTTTAGCCAGTCGTCGTGATATTCAGAGTTGTTCTGTGCAAAGTAAGTCATTTTTGTTGAGAACAAATGAGTCCTACAATGAGAATATTTCCAGGCTGAAGGAGAATGAGTGCTTGAAAAGTGTTGACGGAGTGAAAAGAGACTGTGTATTGAACAAATTATCTTACTTTCATTGTATAAAAGGTTTTCCTCCTGACTTCTTACATGACCTGTTAGAAGGTGTTGTACCTTTTGAACTCTGTTTGTGTTTGAAAAAATTAATTCAACAGAAGTACTTTACATTGGACTATTTGGACTTGTAGGGCCTGCATAGTGATGCCTATAAAAACAATTATGTAATGTGCTTTCTGTAGGTATTAGACAAAAATATGCACACCATTCCTTCACAAAAATGGTTGAAAAGATCTGTTCAGCATAGATAAAACTGATTCACATTCTACACAAATCACGAAATTGAACTTTTTGTTCTGTGGCCCTTTAGTCAGCTAATGATTGGTATCGACATGTCTGAAATGGTAATCCTGTCTGAGATGCCAACATATATACATGATAGAACATTTAAAGATATTTTTGCTTTATTTGAAATCTTGTGTTGTAGGCCACAGATGAAGAGGACACGTTCACAAAGGGGATGAAAGTCGGTGTTGTGATGGTGAAGGATGGAGAAGAAATTATTGACACCGCTGTGGTCCTTGAGGAAGCAGTGATCCTGTCTGAACTGAAGGACATCCCACGTGCCATTGCTTTGCTGATGGGTCTGCTTTTTTCTCTAAACATAGACTATCCAAAGGAACTAAGGTACACATTTGAGGTCATTCAGAAAGTCCTGATGAACATCGGTGGAGGACAGTGTTCCTCACTTGTCCATGGTTTCAGAAACCGACTCCTGCGGAATACCATGTGAGATTGTGCTCGGATGACTCGTCTAGCTCCGGACTCATGTTAAAATTGTCTGGTATTCAAGTCAGTTCATATTTTGCTGTCTATTTTTTGTAGCATTTGCTAATGCTATTTTCTGTTAAATGAGCAGGAACACAGCAGACCATTTCTGCCAGTCAAAGAGAAAAGACCCCCCTCCCCAGAGCCAAATTTGTGTTTAAAAAAAAAGTCAAATTGATGAGAAAATGTCCAAATTATGAAATTTAAAATTTGAGTTAAAAATGTAAAAAATTACGAGGGTCAGAACGTCCCCTGAATACCATGGGAACATTTTTTCTCTTTTCACAGGCAAAAATGGTCTTCCATACAGATAGACCTGCAGACAGTTTACAAAGTGCCATGTTCAAGGCAAAAGATGGACCTATTTCCATGACACTCAGTTCATCTGCAAAGGAACAGAGCTCCATACAGTATACTGTAGTTATTTGAAGATCTTCACGATCATTCATGGTTGTTTTTTCTATCTGGTTTTTGACAATTTTGCATCAAAAAGTGTTGTCTTTGTATTCAAGACACAGCAATTTAAACAATTAGTCCAGTGGATTTGGTTGAGAAATTCAATTCAACAAATGTGAGATGCTGAGTAGTGTGCACATTTATGCATTTAACATTTTCAGTTTCATGGTGACAGGCATGTGTGCAGTTCAAGAAAATGTTACACATCTAAAGCTACTCATTTATTTGTATCGACAAATTGATACTTGGAATGTTCAGTTTTTGATTGTATGAAGGAGTTAGAGCAAGTCTTAATATGTTGAAATATGTCCTGTGGTGTTGAAAAAGAATGTTATCCTTGATCTTTGTGGCCCTCCACTGACAACATTTTCATTTTTGGTGACAGCCAGATGAGCATTATGTAAAGCCATTTGTTCTCTTGTATGGCAGTATTGTCACAATGCTTGCAATGCTGTAAATTTTAAGGAGGTTCAGTAAATCGTGACAGGTGTGTGCTCCAATAAATATTTAACTGGCTGCATGTTAATTGTTTTGTCATATTTCTCTTTGAAGCAAACACGCTCAAAGTTCAAAGAAATCTTGGATAAGTTCAAATGATTGATTAATTTAATTCAAATGACCTGACACTTTAATTAAACTAAGATAGATTTGCAAATTCAAATAACAACCAAGCAGTTCAATCAATTAATAAATCCAAGTCAAGTTAACTGACACAAAAGATTAACACAACTCACAATTTTAGTTGAAATGAAACACATTTGCTAGTTCAGACAACTACCCTAAATAGTTCAATCTATTGACAAATCCAAGTTAACTTAACTGAAACCAAAGGTTTACACAACTGACCATTTCAGATTCAAACAACTACTTGAATGAGTTAAATCAATTATGAAAGATAAATCAACCCAAACTAACACAGGTGTTTACCCAACAAGGAATATTTAACCGAGATAACAAATTATTTTCTTTCACTTAACTTGAAATTTTAAGGCAGCCCTTTCACTCGTATTTTTAAGTTGAAACAACACGTTACAATTTACAGTGTAGCTGCCAACAGTGCGAGGCTTACACAAGTGAGGCTTATTTGGTGTCTGGGCAGATACTAGAAATTAGCGTGTCTTGTATGCTTGTGAGCTACATTATTTGTGTGTTTGTGGACTGTCGTGTCCTTTTTGCTGCTAGTTTTTACACTGTAAAATGTTGTGCTTGCTTGTTTTTCTTTGTGTTCATTACGAGCTGATTTGAGCCTCTCCACTTTGGAGCTGTGGAGCTTAAGTGTTAGCTTCACTCCATGTCCACCATCTTGGCTCAGATTCATTTCCTTCACTGTTCCTTTAACTTCAAATATTTTATAAATATTCACATTTAAGTGAACCCTTCTTTTGAGACTGTTTTCCAGTCTGGTTATTGGTCCCTGATTCCAGGGTGGTGCCCTGTTTTATTCATTTAATGAATAATTGTTATCATTAATATAATAATTACTATTAGTAATTATGAATTGCTAAAAAAGTAAAATACATTCACTAGATTATTGTATCTCATAACTGGACTGTTAACTGCAGCAACTTTGTTTTATATTTTTTAATTTATATATTTTTAAAAATATTTTAATTGTTGATGCTGTATTGTTTATATTGTATGTTTATATTTGATAATCAATTGTTTTTAGTTAATGTTTTCTGTTGCAGTTTTATCTAATGTCTGTAGGCTGTAGCTCAAAAGTAGGTGAGGACAACAACAAGAATAGGTATCTACATAGCTTTTTTCAAACAGATAGCAAATCCAACAGAACCAGTATATAAATTAAGAGCATTTTTATATGAATAGGCTGATCAATCATGGTAGAGAGACAAATCCAAGCAAGTCCACCCTTCTTCTAACCTTTCAGTTGGGAACACTAACCTTTCGTCTGTTTGTTGTGTTTATAACACGTGCATAACTCCCCACTCCAGCTGTCTGGCAGTGCTGTGCCATGCTGCACTCAAAACGCTGCCGGTGGAGGTTGATGGATGACCAAGCATGGAGCAAAACTGCAGTGGAGCTGTTCTGCAATGCACATACAACTAGTGCAATTATGGTTTAAGAAACACTGACGGTTTAGATGAATGCTTGAGAAGTTACCAGGTGAAGGCCAATGAGTGAAAAGCAGTCTAGATATATATCTGGTTTTACAGCTGTTCCTAAAGTTTCTGTGTTAGAGGCTAAATTGGAACCATCTGAGGTCAGAAGGTGATTCATTTTTTCTCTAATAAGTAGAATTTTTAACATTAAAGAAGCTCATAAAGTCATTTCTGCTGAGTGTTATAGGAATACAAGGATCAATAGAGGTATGACTATGAAAAGCTGAAAAGAAACCTGGGGTTATTTTCCTCTGTCAACGTTGAATAATAAGATGCTCAGGCATTATGGAGGACTTTCTTACAAGTTTTAAAGCTTTCTAGCCAGACCAAACGAGATTCTTCCAGTTTGGTGGAGCGCCAAATTTTTTGTGATGTCTGCTTTAATATGTGACTTTGATGGATGTGCCATGGAGGTAATCTTCTCTGCTTTATTGTCGTCTTTTTTAGAGGCACAATAGAGTCAAATGTCATTCACACAGAGCCTGCAACACTATCAACAAGATGATCAATCTGGGAGGGACTAGGATTAGCACAAGAGTCTTCTATTATACTGGGACATGATGCTGAATCTAAAGCTGATGGAATAATTTCATTAAACGTGGCTGCAGCACTATCAGAGAGACGTGGAATATAAATCTTTGCCTTGTGGCGCGTAGTCCAGTAATAGGAATCCAAAAGTTATTAAATAATGGTCTGATAAGAGAGAATTCTGTGGGAAAACTATTAAATGTTCAATTTCAATGCCATATACCAGAACAAGGTCGAGGGTGTGATTAAAACAGTGAGTGGGTTTATGTACACACGGACTAGAGCCAATTGATTTTAATAATGACATAGTAAGTACCAAGACTATCATTATTAATGTCCACATGAATATTTAAATCACCAGTGATTATTTCTTTATCTGTTTAAGGACTAAACTTGATGACAATTCAGAATAAGGACCAGGAGCGCAGTAAATTATAACAAACAGGATTAGCTGTATTTTTTTCCAGGTTGGATGAGAAAGACTAAGAATAAGGTTTTTGAACGAATTATAATCGAGTTTAGGTTTAGGATTGATTAATAGGATTGAGTCAAATATGGCTGCAACTCTGTTATTTATCAGGTTTTAATGTAAAACTCTTGTTTTAAGTGGTTGGGGGACAGACAGTCTCAATGGGGTTTTGGGTGGGTAACTGATCTTACAAAAGCTCAGAGGAGCATGTAGGACTGCAGCTCTGCCTCCTGGTCTGGACTTGTCATGGTTTTGGACCACTAATAAACTCAGTCAGATTTCTGGATAAGAGAGCCGCTCAATCCAAAGTGGGATGAATGCCATCTCTTCTGATCGGACCAGGTTTTCCTGAGAAAGTCCGCCAATTATCTCCAAAGCCCACAACGTTTGCTGAACACTACCTCAACAGCCAGTGATTGAATGACGACATGCGGCTAAACATGTCATCACTGGTCAGATTTGGCAGGGGTCCAGAAAACTGTGAGTCCAATATTGTTTTAGCAAATGTACACACTGACTCAACATGAATTTCAGTGGCTTCAGAGAGATGTAAACAGGAGTCATTGCTGCTAAATTTTAATCAAACTGTATTTACGATTATTCTTAGCCAGCAGTTTCAAATTTTATTCAACGTTGCCCACTCTGGCCCCAGGAATACATTTGACTCTGGTCGCTGGTGTTGCTAACTTTACCTTTCTGACTATAGAGCTGCCAATAACCAGAGTTGGTACCTAAGGGGGTGTGTCGCTGAATGGGGAAAACTTGAACGTGGACATGATAAACAAGAACAGGTTGGTGGTGAACCATGAGCTTTGTCTTCATACTATGCCTCTTTTGGACAGTCACCCAGCCTCCCTGCTCAGGAACTGCTGGGGGACGGCTAGGAGGAGCTACACTAGGTAGGTCTGCACCAGCTACTGCGGGCTGGTTAACTACAGCAGCTACGATTTGCTTTCCATGGTATGGAAACTGTGTCTCCAATTCACTAAGCCCCGCCTCCAACACATCTGATAAACTACATTTATTACGTATCACTAAAAGAGGCACAGGAGTAGCTGAACATCTGACCTACCAAGCAAGAAAGAGGAGAGAGAGAAGCCATCACTAGCTGCTAGGCTAATTAGTGGAGCTAGAGAGTGTATAACTAAATAACTGTGGAATCACTTAAGGTAAGGAAGCTATGAAAGCTTGAAAACAAATAAGTGTACATTTAAATGTGAGACGGATAATTTGTTGGTGTGATGCAGAAAACAGAATTATAGCAGGAGCAGCAACGTAGGCCACCATTGTCTAGACTTAGACTTAGACAGACTTTATTGTCATTCAGTGAGCAACAAGTGAACACAGAACAAAATTTCATTTTCAGAGGCTCAGCATAGAATTAAAATATGAAGTATATTAACAAAAAAAAATACCAAAATAAGAATAATAAATATCAAAAACAGAAATATATTGAAAGTGCAAATTATTGAAAGTGACATAGTTGAGTTAGGTAGTGTAAATGTTTTGAGGAAACAAGATATCCAGAATAAATGACAATTGTCACTTAGAGTTCAGCAGTCTGATGACATGGGAGAAAAAGCTGTTACAGAGCCTTGTGGTCCTGCACCGAATGCTGCAGAACCTCTTTCCAGAGGCCAGCATGGAAAACAGTCCATGGTGAGGGTGGGAGGAGTCTCTGATAATATTCCCAGCTCAGGACATGCAGCACTTGGGAGCAATGTCCTGAATGGAGGGGAGAGAAGTCCCAATGATCTTCTCCGCTGTCCTCACCACTCTCCTCACATTCCTCCAGTCAGAGGCTTTGCAGCTTCCACACCACATGGAGATGCAGCTGGTCAGGATGCTCTCTATGGTGCTCCTGTTGAATGTAGTGAGGATGGCGGGGGCAGGAGGGCTCTCCTCATCCTTCGCAGGAAGTGCAGACGCTGCTGGGCCTTCTTGACCAGTGCCGCAGTGTTCACAGACCAGGTGAGGTTGTCTGTGATGTGCACCCCCAGGAACTTGGTGCTGCTGACCACCTCCACAGCCGTGTTGTTGATGAGAAGTGGAGTGTGGCAGGGCTGCTTCTTCCTGAAGTCGACAATGATCTCTTTGGTTTTGTCCACGTTCAGGATCAAGTTGTTTTTGCATTTTGTCTATCGATGGGAGAAGAGGGTAATTTAACATCAGAAATTCACAGAAATTGAGCTGACCCGCCCTCTAATAATAAACCTTGTAAACAGCATAAAGTAGTGGGAAGTGGAGCTAAAAACCGACCTGTTTTCTGCTCCTCTCAGCTCGTAGTTAATGGTTGGGTAATAAGCACATATTGACTTTCAAAATATAGAGACAGTGGTTCCACAGCATTCTATTTAGTTTACAGTAGAGCAAATTTAGAATACCAAAACAGGAAGAAACATGTCTTAACTGCAGAAGAAATGGAAGATGACAGAAATATATCACCTGGACATCTACTAAGGTAGCCACATATGCCAGGTTAGTAAACTTTGATGGAGGCAGACACATATTTCTTTCTTTTTTTTTCTCGATACAATGACGCCTTTTATAGACCGACAACACCTGTTTGCCCGCCTAGTTATATGTTAAAGTGAAACTCTCGCCAAAATGCAACCTAGGCTCTTTTTGTGAATGTACCCGAGTCAAACCTTCATGTAAAAGCATAATTACGGTGAAAAAGCCACTTTTAAGATTCACCATAGTTTCGTTTCCGGGTCAAGCTCATTTTCAATGGCGTGCACGGGGCAACTTTACGGTAGCACCAAAATCGCTATTTATAAAACACTAAGAAGACTCAACACAACATGAAACTTTGCTCGTAGCATCACCAGGGTCTCTACACATGAACACGAGCATTGAGAACTTTGTTTGTGTACAGAGTTTACTAAAAAGAAGGTTTTTGAACAACTCACGTTAGCAGTAGCTTGCTCCGCTCGTAGCTGTCCTGCCAGTCGCGATGCGTCGATCCCTGAGTGAGATGCAATGTTAGGAGTAGAGGGATTGTAGTTCCTCCTTTTCTTTCTTTTCTCTTTCCCTCTGTTTTTCACAAATGAATGGACTGGTTTTCATGAGAGATGTAAGAGGTGTGGTTAAGCAGTGCTGAGGTTGGGATGACCTCACTTGGAGAGGCGTGTGCCTCCCGCCCCTTGAATCAAAGAAAAGAGACTCACCTGTGTGTGGGGGGGCTGGGCTGTGAGGTAGCCTGAGTGAGCCCCAGGCTGAAGATGCAGACTGAAGACGAGACGCACCTTACCCTCCTGAGAACCAGCCTGGTGCACGAAGACCCATCCACCATCATTCTTTTAAAGACTTTGAACTGAAAACCAAAGACGGAGCTCGCCGCTCCAGAGAGAGCACAGGTCTGAGCTGGCGGCGGTGTCGTCCTGGAAGACCAGCTATCTCCGGTAGGCCGACCCACCTCCACACTTTTCTCTAGGTGAAAACCAGTCCCTCTCCGCCCTGCTTCTTTCCCACGTTGTTTCTCCTTCTCACACACTCCAGGTTAGGACTAGCACATGTTACGTTTACTTGAATCTCCCTAGACCCGCTAGTCCGTAACACGTAACATGGAGGAGAGTACAGGTGGAAAGCTCCTAAAGCTTAGCTCCATATAAATGCATGGATAATTTGTTGTTTTGTCGTTAACGAAAAACAATATTGACCTTGGAGTTGAAAAAGGAGCCTCATATAAGAAACAATGCTAAAATCAAAAGCCGGAAAAGTCACGTGAGATCTTGCGTGGACAGTTGTTGCCGGAAATGCAAATCATTCAAAAATATATACAGCCAGCATTACAATAATTGTTTAGGCTACTTACTCATCAGATAGTTGTCCGTCTGGTCCTGCTGGGGTGGGTCGCCACTTCCAGTTGATTTTGGGGACATGGAAGAAAGTTTGTAGCACTCCGATTTATAAGGGAGGGGAAATCTACAATTTCGGTAACACACCGTGCTTGGGATTCTTGATCACGACGAAGGTCCCATTCCAGGCAGCACAAACACTCGGTTTCGGTGACCATTACTTCACAGTACCCACATGCACACCACCAATTCCCCGAGCACCGATCAGGCGAGCTTGTGTGGAGTTCCGCCGCCGGCTCCTCTCTCTCTCTCCTCGCCATTTCCTCAAGCTTTTGGATCTCTTCGTCCATCAGCTCGGGCTCGAAAAGGTATGGACGTCCATCAAACTCGAATTCTTCATACCCAGCCATGTCTTCTCGGTCTTCTTCACTGTTCTGATGTGTCTTCACTCAGGTCACCGACAGCCTGCTGTCTTCCAGCAACGGTTACACCCCACCTTTCCGAAACCCCGCTGTTCCGAAAACAGACTGCCATTCTTCGTAATGGCGGGGTTTCCCATTTTTTCTAAAGACCCCACTATTCCGAAAAAGCTATTGGGGAACCCCTGACCCTAACCCTAACCCTAACCCTATTGGAAAGTAATTGGAACTTGAAAGTCATTTTCGGAACAGCTGTGTTTAGGAGAGGGGGTGTTTCGGAATTGAGGGGTTTCGCAATGGAGGTGTTTCGGAATGGAAAAAGTCACCCTCCGGCAACAACTATCCACGCGAGATCTCTCATGACTTTTCCGTGAGTTGTTCAAAAACCTTCTTTTTAGTAAACTCTGTGTACACAAACAATGTTCTCAATGCTCGTGTTCATGTGTAGAGACCCTGGTGATGCTACGAGCAAAGTTTCATGTTGTGTCGAGTCTTCTTAGTGTTTTAAAAATAGCGATTTTGATGCTACCGTAAAGTTGCCCCGTGCACGCCATTGCAAATGAGTTTGACCCAGTTACGAAACTATGGTGAATCTTAAAAGTGGCTTTTTCGTCGTAATTATGCTTTTACATGAAGGTTTGACTCAAATACATTCACAAAAAAAGCCTAGGTTGCATTTTGGCGAGAGTTTCACTTTAATCTGTATCTGTGTTTATCTTTTCAGACAATATGGTGTTCATAAAATGTAGATATGATCAGCAGCCAGCCAGTTGCAATGACTGCCGGTTAACAGTTAATGAATAATTTTTTATGATCCCTGACCAAATCTATTTCTACCTATTTCTTACTTGATCCATTGTCTGACACCAGAACAACATGTACATGACATAAATTACGTTCTGAATTTGTATCTGTAGATGATAACAAGCTCAGTTTACCAGTTGTGTCTGCATGTAGCCGGGACTGTAAGCAGCGAGTTAAGAAGACAGCCATGGGTCATGTCTCACTTCTGTTGCCACATTAAAACACAGGTGATCACAGAGGCAGGAGGGACAGAACAGAGGTGAACAGGCTCTTTCCGTAGCCTTCTACAGGCTTTTTTGGGGAGAGTCTCACTCTAAATGAATATTTTATTTCACATTTCCCTTCCAGATTCAATGTAAAATGTAATGTAATAATTGGAAACAAAAGGATTGATGTGTGTGCCCCATAAAGGGGTGTCAGTTTTGATAACCAGAATAGACTGGGTCTCTCTGGTTGAACAATTTTGCTGCACAGAGCGAATCATTTTTAATTTTTCTACAGCAGCCACCACCTGCATTTTGTGTTGCATCTTCACACAAAGTAGAACTACAAAATGTCAAAATTAGCCTATGATATTACATTTTAGCAGCACAAATGTGTCCAACTTTTCCTACTAATGTAATGTGTAGGAATTTTTGTTTAAAACATTCAAAAATGTACTACACTTAACAGAATGTGAAGAAATAACGGTTTTGACATTATGTCAAAGATATCTATGTATTGTGTTGTAGAGATATCAACTGAAGTTAGCATGCTAGCCAACTAGCCCCTTGCCTGAAAACCTCTTTCTCCCAGCGGTCAAAAGGTCCTGTGCTAGCAATGTAAATGTCAACTCTCTGGCAAGCTGAAGGGCCAACTGAGCTAACAAGATAACATAAGACTTTAATAATCACTCAATAGGGAAATTCACTTGTTATTGCAGCTTACAGATTGAGTTAAAGATAAGAAAATTGAAACAAGTTAAAAGCAAGGCAAAAAAAGCATACACAATAACACTATATACACTATTCACTTTCTACATACAAATATGACAAAGGTGGACAACTGCAAAGGATAATTGCACTTGGAATTGTAATACACACAAAGGCCCTCATTTATCAATCTTCCGTGAAAACGGGTGCAGATCTGAGCGCAGAATTTGTCTTACGACAGGACACACGTGTGATTTATGAAACATTCGTATCTGACCAATCCCAGCGTACGAATGATCGGGTCTCGATCGTCATTAACATGTTACGCCCTTAAATATTCCTGGTTCGGAGGCCTCGCCCACTGAGGTCAAATATGGAGAGAAGAAACACTGGCAAGAAGAGAAACTTTTCCGAGATGGAGATCGGCATCCTGACATCCGAGGTGGAGCAAAACAAAGATGTGCTTTTTGGCAGTCTGAAGATTGGAATTAAAGGAGCTCATAAAAACGCTGTCTGGAAGAGGATAATGGAGGCAGTCAACAGCGTTGCCGTAGAGGAACGGACTCCGGCTGAGGTTTGAATACAATTCTCAATAACTTAACCTATGCTTAACGATTTAAATGTATCTTTTATTCATCCGCAGCCTAAAAGCTTATGCCTGCTAATTGATCAGGACAATTCTTTTCCCTGCGATGAGCTGGCGACTCGTCCAGGGATATACCCTGGCCTCCGCCCATAAGAAAACTGGATTTGGCCCTAGTAACCCCCGCAACCCCCTGAAAGGGGGGGATAAAGCGGTAACATCTCCGCGACCCTCACGGATAAAGCGGTCAAGAAAATGAACTGAACAATTCTTTACATTTAGGTCAAGAAAAAGTGGTCGGATTTAAAGCTGGCCACCAAAAAGCGTGTTGCTGCACTTAGGCGCAGCATCAGGCAGACTGGAGGAGGCTAACCAGACTCCAGCCTGATCCTGACGGGGACAGAGGAAAAAATTGCCTCGTTGATTGGGTCCGAGTCGATCTCTGGCATAAGTGGTGGAGGAGACACAGACGCACTCACGTCAGAGCCAGACCAGAATGGTAACTAACAACCCCCTTTTGCTTGCATTGTAAAATCTATCAAACTCTGACTGTACGCCATTTCTTACAAATAATTAGGCTTACACATGTTACATGGGTATACATTTTTATTGTATGTTTAAATGTTTCAGAGCCAGGCACCAGCATCATGTCGGCCAGGTCTCCTCCCCAGAGTGGTCCCACTGCTGCCGAGAGTGAGCGCGTGCCCTCTGCCCCCCGTGCTGCGCCAAGGCCAAACATCATCACGGCAGAGGTCCTGGAGAGACAAATAGAAATATGCAGTTTATTGGCCTAAGTTGTCGGCACACTTGAGGCAATAAATAACACATTAAAAGAAATTAATGAAACTCTAAAAAAGCCTTAATAAAATGTTTAAATGACTAAATGTTGTCCATTGTCTGTGTTTAGTATGCCTTTAGCCAATTTCACCTAGAATACGTCACATTACTGATTAAATACTGCAGAGCATTTGCAAAAGTTTAAGGTATACTTTACGTTCTAAAAGCGATGAAGGAGGTCCTGTCTCCTCCGTATAGCCCTGTGCTGGCCACGGTTCCATGGGCATTGGCTCATCTGGCTGCGCCGGCACATCAAAAGGCACTCCATTTACTAATGCAATGTTGTGCAAAACTGAACAGGCCAAAATAATATCGCACACTTTCTCTGGGGTATACAGCAGTGTTCCCCCTGCTGGTCCAAGACAGAGCCACCTGCCCTTCAGCAACCCGAAGCAGCGCTCCACTGTGACCCGTGTGCGTGTGTGCGCACTGTTGAATCTGTGTTCCTGCTCTGTAGCAGGGTTTGCCAGCGGGGTTATTAGGTATTCCATTAGAGGATAACCCTTGTCACCTAGAAGAACCATACCAAAATGTTAATTATCTGATACCTTGTTTAGTTTAATGCAATTTATCTGGGGTAGCTACTTACCGAGGAGATGACTTTGGCTCTGCAGTGCGCCCTCCTGCAGCCGCACGCCAACACAGCTGTTTTGTAATATAAAAGAATCGTGTGTCCCCCCCGGCCACCTGGCCACCACGTTTAAAAGTGATAGCTTGGCATCACAAATCACCTGTACATTTATCGAGTGGTAGTTTTTGAGATTGATGAATGCGTAATCATTCATGGATGGTGCCTTCAGACGCACATGAGTGCAATCAATTGCTCCAACCACATTTGGAAACCCAGCAATCTCATAAAATTGCCTTTTAATCACAGATTGCTGGGCATTATTGTATGGGAACCGAACGTACTTTCGGGAGAGGGACTTTATTGCAGCCAACACTGCTGGCATCGTCCTGCTGATGGTTGGCTGGGAGACCCCAGCCCTGTCCCCGATCTCCCGCTGAAAGGTCCCGGTGGCCAAAAACCCCAGCGTGGCGAGCACCTGCACTGGTACAGGTAAGGCATTTGACCGCCTGGTTTCCCTCTTCAAACGAGCATCTAAATTGTTGCATAAATCAATAAGAACATGCCTTGGGAGCCGAAAGCGACTAATCAGCCAAGCATCACTCTCCATGAGGAGATCCCTGCGGTCTCTGAAAATGCGCTCACGTCTGACACGCGCGTATTGTTCCTCCAACACAAGTAAATCTGCCATCGTCAAGATTTGATAACTGTCAAACACACATTTCTGCTTGTATTTATTATTATTTCAAATTTTAATGTGCAATAAATAGTTGTCATGTTAGGCTATTTAGCCTATCATATTGTTTTATTTTACAAAAAAGTGGTATCAGTTAAATTTTTTTTTATTTTGTTTTATTCATTTTAAGAATCCGTTTTGATCTGTTCTAAATATGTGACTGCTTATGCTTAATGACAGCTGAGGTTTGTTTAATAATTATTTTCAGACTCAGCCAGATTTTGCTGTGCTGCACCGCAAATCCACAGACTCAGATTTGCGTACACTGGCTCAGACCTGACGTGAGATCTGATCGTAGCTTCCGCTCACGTCCAAATTGATAAATGCCGAAGCTTGCGTGGAAATGGTCGTATGCACGGTTTTCTGCCGTACGTTCGTTTGATAAATGAGGGCCAAAGTGTGTAGTAACATACTAAAGAAAAATATATAAGAATAATAAATGTAATTGCACAGAGAAAAAGTGAAATTGCACAGGAAGCATCAAGAATTGCGTGGGATAGTTGCACAGTGCAAATGTTCAACAAGTGGCCAATTCTCACATATCCCGCCTTTAATCATCTGTTCTTCCACAGCTCTCAAATTACCAAGACGTTTATTTTATATATTAAACCACAGGCAGACAAAAAATTTGACCTTAGATGAAGTCTCGTTGTGAGGAGACTCTGCTTGCTCTGAGATTGGGCGCACAGAACCCAATGACCCTCAACAGATGGCACCTATGCATGTATGGAGCTAAATCAGGGTCAAATGTTTTGTATTTGAAAAAGTAAAATTTGAAACTGAAATTTCAAGTTTTGATCTTGAATTTTGAAAAATACATCAATGTATTCAAAATAAAAATAAATGTACAAAAAGTTTTTTCAGTTTAAAAATAATTATGATCAACTCTGGTAATTCTTTTGAATAAATCATTTATTTTCATTTTTCACTTTCATATGTTTTGATATTTGGGATCCTATTTCTTTCAGTTGCATGTTTTATCTTTTCAGATTCAGATCTTAGTTTTTTTACAGTTTCAGATCTTTTTTTTTCAGTTTCAGATCTTTTTTTTCAGTTTCAGACTTTTGACCCTGATCTAGCGTGGGGGGCGTGGCATCAACTGAGAGGGGTGTGGCATCATGACAGACAGCTTAACCAAAAGGCTACAGACCTTCCCCTATCATGTTGCCTTCAGGGAACGTAGGATCTAAAACGATTCGGCTACGCCACATGATTGGCAGTGAAAAAACTGCTGTCAGTGACAAACTACCATTTGCACACCATGCACGAATATCCTGCACGGCTAAAACTGTTTTAATTTCCAAGGCTGTTTAGATGTGGGATGTGGAAGCTGTTTTAGACAGTACTGAGGACCAATTGTAGTACAGGAGCGACAAAATCACGCCAGATTGTGCACAGACACCCACACTTTAAGTACTGAAATGTCCGATTTCCACGTAGCACTGTGAATGCCTCGCAGTGTCCGCTGGCCATGGCGTCCGGTTCTGCTGGCTCACCTGCTGGACCCAGCACACAGGTGAGAAAAGTAAGGTTGGGAAATCGTGATAAATATCAAAATGAGAGGTCGTTTTGTAACAACATACAATGTTTCTGACATCTTTTAAGTGGTGAATTGTCAAAGCTAGAGGTTAAGCATAGGGCTAATGTTAGCATCGAGTAGCTGCTAACGCAGTAGTAGATAGTAACATTAGCCTATGTACTGCGTGAAAAACAGATAATGCTGTTAATTTGAATAAAGGTAGTGCTGTTTTGTGGTTGCAGGAATGCATGGGGTGCTGAAAAAGACTGCAGTAGCCTGCGGTGGAAATGTTTGAGCTTTTGCCATTTAATGTATTCATGTGTATTGTTAAATTCTGTGTTTGCCAGAGTGTCAGCGATAACTCGGCAGTTGCAGCTGCACAAAGACTTTTAAATATGCTCACACAGAACCTCTCACAGAGACAGCAAGAGCAGGAACGAAAGCAGGAATCCTCATCTGTAGATCAGGAGATGGCCAGGTTATAGATATGAATTTTATTTTGCATGTTAATTTTAAGGTAATTTCACTACTTAGTGTTATATGAGCATTTATGATCATGGTTTAAACAATTATTATTTTTTATCATGCAGATCTTTTCCTGGGTTTTTCGCAAGAAAAACTTACCTTGGAAAGCGAAAGATGCCAAGTCAAAAGACCTGTGCCACCGCACCTAAAAAAACCTGGAAGCCTTTTAGTTTCTATGCATACCTGTTAAATATGAATTCAGAGACGACCCCAACCTCATCTGAGGAGATGGAACTTGCCCAGGCAGGACTTGGAAAAAGACATCTCACCATGTCCTGGGAAATGAGCCATGAAGAAGTATTACACATTAAGAACATGTTTTCTTGTCTATATACAACATCTATTGCACGTCTGCCCGTCCTGGGTGAGGGATCCCTCCTCTGTTGCTAACCCTTAGGTTTCTCAAATTTTTCCCTGTTAAGGGGGTTTTCTATGGAGTTTTTCCTCAGTCGATGTGAGGGTCTAAGGGCAGAGGATGTTGTTATGATGCCATGTAAAGCCCTTTTAGACAAACTGTTTGTAAAAATGGGCTATACAAATACATTTGCCTTGCCTTAGTTAAGAACTCCACCCAAATGTCTATATTTAAAACACGCCACTTTATGATAGGGTTAGGCTTTTCTACTGTTAGGCTTTTCTACAAGCATGTAGACATCAACTCATCCCTGTGTTCCTGCTCTCTTAGTTCTTCAGACTACTAGAGAATGAGTATCCAAAGATGCAGGGGCTGACAGGTGGATGGCTTTTATACAAGGCTACAGGTAGGGAAAACACGACATATAACATCAGTTGTAATACACTGCTATTGTCAGGGCCAGTGAGGCCGGAAAAGTTTGTGGACCCAGAAGCAGACTCAGGAGCAGAATGATGGTTAGGCAATTTTATTTTACTGTTCTTTAAACAAAGGCAGATCATCAAACATAGGTTTCCTTCTTTTTCTTTCAAGCCAGGCACAGGCTACAAAAAATCAAACTTAGAAAGTCTCACAAAAAACTGCAAAAATGCAGGCAGGGCTTGGGCAAAAATCCAGGGGTCAAAAACAGGCAGAGTTCGGTACACGGGCAGGCAGGGGAAAACACAGGCAGAAGTACAAAGGGGCTAGGCTAGACTCACATAGCTGGGCAGAAGCAGGGTTGGCAACGGCTTGGCAGTCAGAGTACAGGCATCCAAAGACGAGGCAATACATGAACAGGTCTCCTGGGAACAGACGCGATAATCTGGTGAAGACTGTCAGTCCTGGTGTGGCTTTTAAAGCCAAGGCTGACGAGGAGAGTGGAATCAGGTGTGGAGCAGCAGGCAGCGGTGAGTGGATGCCTCACTTGTCACTCAAGCAGAAGGCAGGGCAGAGGGAAAATCCTGGCATGGATCAGGCAGGCCAGCCAGGTCACCAACTAAGGAGGGTGGGTCCTCGGCCGGAGCGTGACAGCTATTCATAATACTTGCCCAAAGAAACAAGTGAAATTATCTAAACAATGTCTCATTACAGGTGGTCAGGGAAAAAGAAGACTGGTCATGGTTCCTCCCGACTCTGATGGCTACACGGGCACGCTTATTCGAACAGTTACAGGGGCAGGAAAGAACGTCCTTTACATTGTGCCGTTACAGCATGAGTTTGACCTTAGCCCGCTACCTCCAGATGCGGTTGAGTTCAGAACCATGCCAAAAGCTCAGTGCCAAGCGTGCAAAGTGATGTTTCCATTGCAGATTTTGGCCCTGCATGTTCAGGGATGCATGATATCTGACTCAGACACGGCACCAGAGGATAATGAGGTAAATATGGAAATATATGAGATGCATTGTGAAAGTGCTACTTATTTAAAAAGCTGACTGTTCTCTTTTTTATATCTTAGAAAAGTGAGGTTGAGATTGTCTCCGAGACAGGGCCCTCCTTACACTGTGACGCAGTTGAAGAGGTACAGTACTTGACGTGATTGTACTGCCTTGTAAAATGCCTTCATGGATTTCTTTAAATTGCTAACATTCAAACTTTTTTTTAATCTTTATCAGAAGCTTGCATGTCCTATATGCCAGTTGAAGTTCTCACCCAACTTCTTGGAGGTGCATGCCAGCAGGTGTGGAGAAAGGTATTTGAGACGGTGGACATTAATGTTAATCTTAATTGTGTACAGGTGCATCTCAATAAATTAGAATATCATGAATTATACCATGGTCCGGGTGAATACTCGATTCTGATTGGCTGCGGGGTGTCCATTAAAAAGTAATAATGGACACCCATAAAGACGTTCCGGTCAAATTGCCTGATTACGTTCTAAATATTACTGCGCTGGCTCAACCGCTAGTTGGTAACCATGGCAACGGAGACTTGGACCATAACAAGTTTTCTTCAGCGCATCATGACACTGGAGTCTGTAAACACACACGCGATAAGAAGTGCATTGGCCCTCTGAAATAATACTTTGTGTCACGTAACATTGAAGTCATCACCTCACCTCCCTTCACTGATCAACTATCAGGCTGTGGCAGAGTCACTGTGGTGTTGTGATGTCACAACTTCGGCGGAAGTCCTTATATGGTAACTCGCCTGTTTACCTTTTTTTTTTTACACACAAAACTTCCTGAGAAGTGTGACAGGTGTCACTATGCAATGGATTTGGTGCTTTCTAGTTGAAACTTCTGACTCGGAACTCAGAAATTCCGTCTTCGGAGTACAAATGGAACGCACTATGAATCCGAGCGTTTTAGAGGAAAGAAAAGTGGATGAGTACACAGACAGCTTGTATGCGATAAGTATGGAGATTTTTATTAATCGAAACTTTAATTAGTGCCCCACAGTGGTCCAATATTGCACGAGAAGCCCCTGAAATGAGCATAATAGGTCCCCTTTAAATGTAAGCCATAAACATTATAAAGAATATAGAAGAAATTAAATAAAGGAATGAATTGTTTCATTCTATGTAATAGATATATATAATGTATTAGTTTCACTTTTTATATTGAATTACTGACATAAATACATTTTTCCAGGATATTCTAATTTATTGAGATGCACCTGTATGTTAGATACAGCCCTTGGTTTTATTTTCTATTAGTACAAATATTTGTCTCCCTTTAAGAAGAGAGGGAGAATGCAAGCTGGCTTAGACCTCGTGTGCCATGGGCGAGGACAATGGACTACAGCAGTTGAAAAGGTAAATAGTTTGTTGTCAAAAGATGTACATTTCTTCATCCTACAAGGATCAACATTCTAGTTTGAGTTTTTGTAGTAGTTTACATCCATTACTGTATGTGTTTCATTTGGCAGTGTTGATGATGTATTGGATACCATTTCTCAAAGAGTGGACACCGAGAAATGGTTCAACATTCAAATAACTCGAAAAAAAATTCACCGTCTGCCACCCTAAAAGTAACTTTCTTTGGAGAGGCAGGGGTGGATACAGGGGCTCTGCGCAAAGAATTCCTCACAGGTAAAATGAAAACAAACATAAAAACAACAACATAATAAACATATATAAATACTATAAAGCGTGTGGAAAGTCAGGCCACTGAAACATTTCTGATTTCAGCTTATTATGTATGTCATACCACGGTAAAAGGGCAGCTAATGTCAGGTTGGGGAGAATGTGGACCCAAGGGCAGACAGAACATAAGTTACAAAATATTTGTTAAGAAAAGGTAAATAAAAAGGTCTTCAAAGTGCAACAGAAGTGCTACAGAGCCTAAGTCTTGGACAAGCAAAAAGTAAAACAGAAAAAATCACTAAATACAACAGAAAATAAGAAAGCTCAACACAAGAGACTAAGAAACATAGGAACTCACTTATAACCAGGTATGTGGGCATGAAGCACAATGCTAGGACATAGCAGGGACAACAGGAGATAGAAAGCAGACGATTTGACAAAGGGAGAACACTGAGGTACAAGGGAACAAGACACAGGTGGTGCAATCAACATAGAGTAGGTGAGACACATCAAGTAATCACAAGAGGGTGAACACAGGAAGACAGGATACTGAACTTCTGTTTAAAACAGAAAACAACTCACCTACATAAAAGAAGTGACACTAAAACAAGACACAGGGAATTTCATACATTTAATGTACATAGAAAAACTGAATATTCAGAGTAGTAAGTCGAAAGTTGCTCTGAAGAAGACTTGAGTCGAAACGTCAGCAGTCACACCTTAATAAACAGCAAAAAACTGACCGTCTGCTCCAGCGTCTTCTCCTTGCATAATAAAATACTACTTGACCATGAAGGCCCTTGAGTGCCACAGTAAATGCTGTTTGTATTTATGTGTGCAGAAATGGTGGCAGGAGTTGAGTTGCGCTTCTTTGAGGGACCGAAGAATCACAAGAGCCCCCGATACTCCCTCACAGATTATGAGAGTGGCCTCTACAAGTGTGTTTATTTCTATGCACGTACTTTTTTGTTTAATGTTTTCTAATGCAAGTAATACATTAATAATCTATTTCTGTAAATAGGATTGTTGGAGAGATTTTGGCTGTTAGTTTGGCACAAGGTGGCCCAGCCCCAGCCTTTTTCAGCCCATGGACATACAGCTAGCTCTGCAGTGGGCAGATCCCAACAGTCCTCGACAGTGATGTAACTGATGTCCAGTTGCATGGGTTAATTGATCAGGTATGACCTCCACACAATGGACAATGTTTTTTTCATCAACCCAAAAATTTCTAATCATATTTTCATGTGTTTACCTGTAATGTGGTACAGAAATGTTCTTGAATAATTGATAATTTGTATGAACCATTCCATGTTTTGCATATTCTGTATTGTGGACTGTTTTCTTGTCTATATACAACATCTATTGCACGTCTGCCCGTCCTGGGTGAGGGATCCCTCCTCTGTTGCTCACCCTGAGGTTTCTCCAATGTTTTTCCCTGTTAAAAGGGTTTTCCTGGAGTTTTTCCTCAGTGGATGTGAGGGTCTAAGGGCAGAGGATGTTGTTATGATGCCATATAAAGCCCTTTTAGACAAACTGTTTGTAAAAATGGGCTATACAAATACATTTGCCTTGCCTTGCCATAACTTATTATATATATTTTTTCCAGGTTAGGATGTCGACTGAACAGTCGATTCATGACCTAACTGATCAAATCATCAACTGTGGATATACTGGACATGTCACAGTTGACAACAAGGAGTCCATTATTCGGTATGCTAGGACATGTATTTCTGTTTTTGTCATAAAATGCATGGGTAAGGTTTTGCAGGATTCCCCCCTTTCTTCTCTTGTAGGGCCATCATACTGCATTCAGTGCTGAAGTTAAAGCCCATCTTGGAACAGCTCATGGAAGGCCTGCAGCTGTATGGCGTTCTTTCAGTGATCAGGCAGTACCAAGAAATCTGCCGGTCCCTGTTTGTCTTGAAAGAAGAAGATGTTAAGGTGATTAAAATGTGACCATGTATTATTCTGAACAAGAAACACGTACTTGCTATGATATTTAACAATGAAAGGGGTGGTATAATTTACATCTGCATTTTATGTCATCATAGGTCAACGCAGAGTTTGTAATGTCAGTCATTGTCCCTCAAATGAGTGAGAAAGGGACAACCAGGCATCATGTTGAGCTGGACATTCTGAACTTTGTTCAGGACTTCCTTTATGAAGTTGAAGGTATATAGGTTTTTATTTCTTGCAAATCTGATTTCAGGAACTGTCAAATATGCGGGTTCGGTGACAAGAGATTGAAGTTTATGACTGATTTTAGTCTTAAGAAAATTGTCAGCCGCCACTTGTAGTTACACTGATATTAAACATGTTATGGTTTTATTTTCCCTGACGAATCTTGATGGTAATAGGTTTTAAAGCCAGCTCTTTCATTTATTTCTTGAGCAAGGCCATAATTATCAGTAAGCATACATATAAAAAAATATGACTTGCTGGTAATAAATAACTATACAATCTGTAACTACTGTATTTAATTGAGAGTTCATTAAATCAAAACATGCAATCATATACATGTTTTTTGATTAGCTGTGCCTTTGTGGCTCAGAGTACCACTGTCTAATTCACTTTAAATTCAGGAATTGCACTGCATTTAAGTAAAAATAAACTGTCCCATAACACTTTTCTTTAATTTATTTGCTTCATAGATGAAGATAAAGATGACAAAGATGGCCCAAAGATCACACCTGCAAGATTTCTGCAGTGGGTCACAGGCCAAGGACACGTTCCACTGCTTCCCTCAGAGAAGAAGGATTTTGCAGTAACAGTCAAGTTCAACCATGACTGCAATACCAGTTTTGGGAATCACAAGGTCTGTTACCCTGTGGTTTCAGCATGTGCCAAGACTATTGAACTACCTGTGAGACATATGAGGTCCTATGATCAGTTCAAAGAGGTGTTGACGGAGGCTTTCCTGCTTGGCCAAGAATTCACAGGGTATATACAGGAATCCTGAAGCTAATTTTAATACCTTTTTAAGACTTTTTCAAGACCATCCCAATATTTTTTAATACCTCACCGCCACTTCAATATGTAACCATTTACATCAGTGACACTTTTAACTTAACTGTTTTAGTTTGTGATAGACTACAGACCACTAAGACCGCTATGATACAACAGAATTCAAAATGGGCTGGGATGATAACTCAAGGGCAAAGTTTATTAAAAACAAAAACATTGCTCCATTATCAAAAAACAAAACACTTAGCTCTCCAGTGGCTAAGCTAATGAGTTGACAAGCCGTTACCGTGTCAATACACAGACAACAAGGATCAATAACCGAGCTCCGAGCCGGTTAAACAACAGGTAAGTTACAGCTGCAGGTGATCATGTGTAAAAAAACAAACAATTTAGTTTATAATCAGTGTGAATACAGCTGTGACAACGCGCAATCAGGACAGGCATGACATGTGTCTCAGCTCATTTGATTTCGTTTCCAGCAGCTTCTCAGTTTGGACCAGTTCGTTCTGTTTTTCTTTATGTCTTCTTCTCAGGGTGTTGGACTTTGTTATCAGTTTTGTATACAGTTCAGCATGCTCTCTCTGGAAGAGGTCTGCAAACTTCAAATTGACATTTGGGCCGTCCATACTGATAGACAGAAGCTGCCTCATATTCAGTTTTGCAACACATTCCTGGGAAAAAACACAATAACAAGTATATTAATGGCAATATTCCTTGAATGTTTATTTTTGACATACAATGGCATTCAGTAAGATATTAACTATAGTCCAATATTCACTCATCATTATTATATGTAAAATGGTTATAAGAAATACAGTGTTTTGGTGTCCAAATTCCTGAAGCAAAAATAATAATATCAGCATAGCAGTAATCTA
The DNA here is from genome assembly GCF_040436345.1 of Pagrus major. Taxonomy (NCBI): domain Eukaryota; kingdom Metazoa; phylum Chordata; class Actinopteri; order Spariformes; family Sparidae; genus Pagrus; species Pagrus major. The sequence continues at coordinate 14,030,033 of NC_133232.1, read as the reverse complement.
ATATGCTTTTATAAGTGCAAACAAGTTGTACTAACAAACATGGATGAATGTTATTCACTGTAGGTAATTACTCCAATTACTTCCAAGCCATTCAAGCTAAACTGAACAGCCTGGTCAGCCAACTTCACTCTCGAAGAATACTGAAGACAATTTGCTAATCAAAGGACCCACATCAACCACACATGCATGTGTGCGTGCAAGCATGCACACAAACACACACAAATCTCAGATCCACAAACAGTAACCTTTATCACACCACTGTGTGTCACAATACATGTTTATCCTTACAGACAACTAATCCCTCAACCTGTTTTGAGTCACTCACCACATCCCAGCCACACGACTGTCCATAAGCATCAAAAATTTTAAATGAAATGCTAGTAAATTAACTTACTTTAATGTGATGTAGCAGGTCGTCAGCCTTTCCATGTCCTAAGAATTGGGAACCAAGGTACCTAAGCAGACAGATGTGTCACTCTTCAACACACGCACACACACAGGTGCGTGCAGGTTGATTAAAAATATAGTGTATCGATTATATAGTATAGTATTTAACAGGGGTTACCTGGATTGGACACGGTCACCTTCCCAGAATCGAATGTGGACGTCAAGCTGTTTCTTTTTTGTTTATTTGTTGAGCGACTCATCAAACATTAAGACGAACTGGCCAGCCTTGTTGATTGTGTTGATGAGCTCCTGCTTGAAGTATGGTGCTAAACCGAATCGTATAATGTAACCAGATGTGTCCTTACCACAAGCAAAAGTCTTGGCAATGTCTGAATCGGGAAACATGGCCCTGAAAATGTCAGCCAAGTTTTCGTTACTGTTCAGCGAGTGGTGTTTCTCCGCTGTGTGGAGACACCACAACACCTCCGCACGCAGCGTTGCCGTGCCGCCCAGCGCCACCCTGATGTCGGCAGAAAACGAGGAGGCGGAGTGAGCCGAGGTCGTAGCCGTATCTCTCGGTTCAGGTGCGGCTGCAGGTGGTAGTGCGACGGCACTAGGTTGTGGTGGTGCACAGAAAGCAGCAATGGAGAGCTCTCGGCGGCTAGCAGCAGCTTTGTGGCTAGCACAACACATGTGGGACCTTAATGCCTGAATTCCCATAGACACGATGTTAATCCTCATCTTGCACATTCTACAATATGCCTCCTTGGTATTCCCTTCCACTGGCTGCAGCCATTCTTTAAAGTCCGGCATGTCAAGCCAGGACTCCGCAAACTTGCACTTCCCCATGACCGTTCACCAAGCCTTCTCTTTCGTTTTTTCGCGCCGAGAGCGTCATGTAACAATAGGTGCGTTCGTAATATGCACTGGGAGTGCCAGAGCGTACTTTGTGAATTACCGAGTGCACTCTGGCGCTCTCGGAGACAATTTACGAACGCACCCAATAGCGTAGTTTTTTATGTACCGGTTCATCTTTGTTTTTTAAGGAAACGAATACATTTTTTACACGTTTACGATGTTTTTAGGACCCAAACTCTTGGACAGTGAATTCAGAAAAAATACCTTAAAAATTTAAGACTTCGTAAAGTCGTGAAAAGACTTTTTTAATACTTTTTAAGGGTCTTAATTTTCCCAAAATTGATTTATCACCTTTTAATACTTTTTAAGACACCGCGGATACCCTGATTCAGCAACGTTTAATCTGTTTTCAAGGTTACAAGACAACATAAATGTTCAGCACACTACAGTTGCTTAATCTGTTTTCAAGGTTACAAGACAACATAAATGTTCAGTACACAACAGTTGCTACTGTTTTACTATTCAGTTTTGGTAGTGTATGATTTTCATTAAAGAAACACAGCGCTGACTAGTGCAGTAAACATAAAATAAAACATTGTATTGTTTTTGTTGTTTTCAACAAATAAACTTAAAATATATGTCAGAAATTTGTTGGTGTTCATCTGGTGTTCAACATTGCACGTTTTCATTTAGGCGACACGATTTTGAACATAGTTCAGTGTAGTCAAATAAATGTCTCTGCCGTGGGACTCAGATGGTCCGGTAACATCAATGGTGGCCCATAGTCCTGCCATATCTTGCTCATGGAGGGGACATAAGATGGGTGGAACAATCACTCCAGAACTGGCTGCATTTGGCTCACTGCCTGGATTGAAGTCAAGATCCTCGATTTCCTGTATTATTATTTTTAAAAAAAAGGTGATTAAAAACAAGATGGAACCAGAAAACAAGGTAAAACTATAAAGGTATCCAAACAGTCCAACTGTCAAAATCACCCTGGACATTGCATTGGTATTAGTTTTGTTATTAACTGGGACAACTCCCTTATTTCTTCTGATTATTATTATATTGTTGCTCGTGTAGGAGGAAACTCATCTGGTTCACCTGGTTTTAGTTGGGGTTAAAAAATTAAAAAGCAAGGTATTACAAAGAGTACATAAATGACTGATAAAATAAACTGAACCAATGAAATATTTAAATTTTAACAAACAACTTGTCTATATATGATTTTATCCAGACGTGTTGGTGTACAGTATGATCTGTGAACAAATATAATGCAAACTCAAACAAGCCCTGGACAGTAAGTGTCTGCACATTACAGAACAAAGGTGGAATACTGACTTAACTTAAGAAACTGACATACAAGGACAAATGGTGTGGCTCTCACCCACTTTGTCACAGTCTGCTTAACTGGACCATACACGTGTATATCATGGATTACAGCTGTTAAATTTGGTACTTTGGTGCTCAGATTTGCCGCACGTTGCATCAGGTCGGTCATTATGTTGTGCTGCCAGCTATTTAAACAATAATGGCTGTAGTTATTTTCAGTGGATAGTAAATCTATACTGCTATACAAGCTGTACACTGACTATAAGTTATATCCAAGTCTCATTTCTATAGTATTTTGATTTGATTAATTTATTCAGCACAAGTTAAAAAACAGTGCAAGGAGAGAACGAAGCCTGCAGGGCTTGTACAGAGTTCCACTCCCATCATCGAAGAATACATGAAACACAAAATAAACGATAAGATGTACAAACATCTTATTGTTTTACCTTGAGAAACTACAGTATAAAGTGGTTCCTGAAATGGGAGGGGTATACTCATGTTTGTGAGAAACTACCATTATGCATATATAGCATTTTAATAGTTTAAAGTATCATCTTCCCATTGTACTTGTCTAAAAACTTTCAAATGAAATGGTGTGAACATTGTTATTTTGGCCAAAACTGTAACAGTCAGTACCTGTTGCTTTAAAAACTTTTTTTTTTTTTTTAAATGGTACCTCTGCCAGGTCTGGAGCATCTACAGGATTCTGGTTCTTAGAGGGTGGTTATCCCAACCCACCCTGAAGACATTGAGATCCCTCTGCAGACGTGGAAGAAACACATGCTGTGCACAGAACATGTGGATGCTGTCAGAGGGATCGAGTAGGCCTTCATCTTCAAGGCTGTGAAGAACCTCGTAGTAGACGTTTGACACTGACATCCAAACGTCTCGCCACAAACGCTCAATTCTGTTAAAAGAAAATACCAAAATACCCACAAGTTTGTACAATACAGTATATTTGAATTTTCACAAAGTATGAGTACAGAAGGCAACATCTGACATGATCAATTCTATTGATTATTTTTTTTAAAATACACCTTTGATTGTGCACACTCTTTCCTGACATGAAACTTCCCCTTCCACATCCTCTAATAGTGAACATGCAACGTGCTATGGCCACATTCTCTACTCCTTGGTCACCTCGCACTCTAAAGAGAACACAAAGAAATATATTTAAGTATTTATTAAAAAATAATAATAATAAAGATACCTAATTGTATTTTTTAATTGTCAAATTATTGTGCTGTAATGTGCAAAACCATTGAAATGATCCAACTGTTCAAACTAAAAAGTAAACTGGAGATGATAGACAGCCTGACATTTGTTTTAAATCGTACATATTACAATCATTACACATCTGTAACTTACAGCTAATGCACAAATCACAGCACTACTGTGAGCCACACCTATTTTTTGGTCTTACCTTAATGGAAAGCCATACTTTTGCACTGCCTCTAAGAAGAAATCAAGTGCAGTGGATGCTTTGTTATTGGTTGCAGCACCCAGGTACATTATCTGGAGGGGGAGATATCATTCAGTGGAAATGAATAACATTTGACATGTAAATTTATGTAAGCTCACACCAGACATTTTAGCTAGGTTATATAGGTTATGATACAAATATAGATAAAATGGACCTGTGCACCCTGCAGCAGATTTAGCAGTTGATCCATACCAGACATTTCCACTTAGTCTATGCAATCACTAATGGCTATGGTGTGAAAAGAAATTACCTTTCGTGAGAATCCATCGATCCCTCCGAAAATAACAAGGCCATATCTTTGAAAATGAAAATCAGTATAAATCAATATCTACATTTATTTACATTTAAAGTGCATTTATTTTAAAAAAAGTTGGAAATGTCACAAGGAATCAGGAAACATATTACTTTTTAAAGCATCTTCCTGCATTAAGTATTGTAGATCTGAATAGCATGTAAACATCAAATGTAAAGCATACCTGACAAGTTTATGATTTGTGTTGACATGAATCAAGTGCAGAGGACCTTGAACAGAATATGTCCTTGCAACACACCCAATCCTTGTCATGCGTGAGAGTACTCCAAAAGGGTCTACACGATGCATGGAGGTAGACACTCTCTTCCACTGGATACGGTGGCCCATGCCCTGCAGGATTCCTTTCGTCATTCTTAGTCCCACGTGTGGTGCCCTGCCTTTCAGTGACCTCACCAAATTGTCCAGTTCATCATCTGTAATGTTACTGTAGAACTGCTTTATGGAAAAGCCATTACCATGCATGCGCCGTGTTACTGTGCTCTCAGATACACCCAGAACTAAAGCAATAGATGACACTGGTAGAGACATTTCTATCAGGCTCTGTAGTTGTTGTGGAGACACGTCATATTTTGGCCGTCCCATTTCTCCTTGGAATAACATAGGCACCTGACTGGGGGTCAGATTTGAATTGTCCTCCATATTGACAAGAGTTGTCAGTTCAGTTAAAGCATCAATCACATCCTGTGGCATCTCAACCTGGCAGGACAGTGACCTTAAAAGGACCATCTCCTGGTTGACGACTAACTTTAGGTACTGCACATCAACTGGCAATCTCTGCATGATCTGGGAAACCTTGGTCAGCAGTCTCTGGAGAAATTCTCTTTTCAGTTGATCCTGGAATAAACAACATAACTTTATATTCTTACACCAGCTTTGTGTGTGTGTGTGTGTGTGTGTGTGTATAGACGTCAATGCTCTGCTTATGTATTACAGGCGAGATAACAGAGGCAGAAAATAAATAATAAACAAAAGAAGAATTAAGCTTGATGCTAACAAACAAGAACCCTAGCAACAGTTGCTATGTTAACGGTAAACGAACACTGGCTACAGAACAAAAACCACAAAACGACCTCTCATTTTGATATTTATCACGATTTCCCAACCTTACTTTTCTCACCTGTGTGCTCGGTCCAGCAGGTGAGCCAGCAGAACCGGACGCCATGGCCAGCGGACACTGCGAGGCATTCACAGTGCTACGTGGAAATCGGACATTTCAGTACTTAAAGTGTGGGTGTCTGTGCACAATCTGGCATGATTTTGTTGCTCCTGTACTACAATTGGTCCTCAGTACTGTCTAAAACAGCTTCCACATCTCACATCTAAACAGCCTTGGAAATTAAAACAGTTTTAGCCGTGCAGGATATTCGTGCATGGTGTGCAAATGGAAGTTTGTCACTGACAGCAGTTTTTTCACTGCCAATCATGTGGCGTAGCCGAATCGTTTTAGATCCTACGTTCCCTGAAGGCAACATGATAGGGGAAGGTCTGTAGCCTTTTGGTTAAGCTGTCTGTCATGCTTCCACACCCCTCTCAGTTGATGCCACGCCCCCCACGCTAGATCAGGGTCAAAAGTCTGAAACTGAAAAAGCAAGATCTGAAACTGAAAAAAAGATTTGAAACTGAAAAAAAGATTTGAATTTGAAAAAAAGATTTGAAACTGTAAAAAAACTAAGATCTGAATCTGAAAAGATAAAACATACAACTGAAAGAAATAGGATCCCAAATATCAAAACATATGAAAGTGAAAAATGAAAATAAATGATTTATTCAAAAGAATTACCAGAGTTGATCATAATTATTTTTAAACTGAAAAAACGTTTTGCACATTTATTTTTATTTTGAATACATTGATGTATTTTTCAAAATTCAAGATCAAAACTTGAAATTTCAGTTTCAAATTTTACTTTTTCAAGTACAAAACATTTGACCCTGATTTAGCTCCATATGCATGTGCATTAAACAAATTGGTTGCAGAGCTTAACATCAGAGTGTGTGAAGCACACAGCTTTCTGCCTCCCTTTAACCATTTACTAACTGTAATTAAAGAGGTTTTTGATATTCATCAACCCTGTCTGGAAAGCAACATCTAACTGGTTTAGTGATAATATATAGGCTAGATATCAGACTATAACATCATCTGACCTAACTCATATTAAGATTTATTTTATTTTCTTCATCTTTATATATTTTTATCTCCCAATCTAAAAAACAAAACTATAGATATAGGCTTCAATTAATATTGCAGCTTTTCAGCTTTGATCCTCCCAGGCATATTTGAAAAGCCTTCTAGTGAATACAATGTGTCCATCTGCAAGAATCAATCCTTATTTATCCAACAAAAAAACAACCAAACAAAATTAAAAACAGTCCTTTTAGCATTAAAGAAATGCAAACGGAATTTGGAGAAGCAGACAAGTTCAGTAACCGCTAAACTGATGTCTGCCAAAAGATTAATATAATTACATGATAAGTTCTGTGATTCGCCGCCAATGAGTTGGTGTGAGCAGGAGGAACGCCAAGTGGACGTAATCCATTGAAAATCATTGAGAGTGCTTCCGCCTGGAGTCAGAAAGACAACCTTCTGTCATCTCTAACTTTATCTGTGATCACCAAATTTTAAATGCCAGCAGTGTTGGGATTATAAAATGATGATAAGCAGCAGCAAAGCAACAAGCTGTAAGTAACTATAGTCTCTACAGTATACTGTAGGAAAGTTTCGGACATGCTTGGTCAATTATGTCCGGGTTTGGCCTTTCCTTATATTGCAGTGAGTGGGAACATTTTACACAAAAAGGGGTTAATTTCCCTGCTGTGTATGATTTGATGGGTTGAGCAGTACTGCCAGTATGTTATCATATTCTGCTCTGAATAAGTTGAAGACAAGAATGGTGGTTATCATAATCATATCAAAACCATTTTCAATAAAAGCTAAACTCCTGAACTGCTCAGTAAGACATCCACCAAATCTCTTCAAAATAGAATAATAAAAGGCAGCTAATGAAACCAGCTGTACTGATGGTTGCAGAAATGTTTCTTTTCTTTCTAATATGGCTAAATGCCTCATGGTGCATCATGATCACACATCAGAGGAAAGCTGAATCTCTGAGCTGTGAAATACAGAGAGAATAAGCTTTCAATAGGAAGTCATTCCTCAAACCATCCACCAGACCTTCCCTAAAGGCAGCTGCTAACATTTCTGAGACAAAAGACAGACTGCAGGTGTGAATGTGTATTGTCTCTGATGGTGCCAATGCACATGAGAGTATGCCCATGAATAAACTATTGAATACAGTCCATATTTAGTAAATTCTGTTTTTGACTGAGCCTTAAACTAAGCAGTCAGTCACAGTCTGGTGCGACCATGTAGGAATCGAATCTGAGAAATGCAACAGCACTTGTCTGTCAGAGTACAGACAGCACAGTGAAATACAGCAACCGGCTCTCAGTAAAATAAACAATCTTTACTTTGGTCTTGTAGCCTGGACAACCTGGCCTTTATTTCCTGGTAAACTGGTGATTTTTTTTTTTTATACCTGGTGTAACCCAGTGAAAAGAAAACAGGTTAAAAGTAATGATATGCTGATCTAGATGTACTATATCTATGCTGAGAAAGCGAGAGATGACGGGCCAGTCAGAACAGAGTTCGTCAAGTTCCGCCTCTGTCTGGGCGTGATTGACAGATCACGATGTACCTGTATGATCGGATGTGTGTGGAAGAAAGGAGACGTACTCATAGCGAACTGAGCATTATAAAGAGAAGAGAAGAGAATTCTCAAGTTAAGTTCATAGTTGCTAAAACTTATGCACGCCAGTGAATCAATATAGAAGATAGGTGAACTATTCGGGGACGGTCTGGAGTGGGAAAGTCCCGTTTTTTCCTCGGTTGATCTCGGTAAGATAGCGGTGTTGTGCTAATGTTGCTAACCATGTATGCTGTGTCAAGTAGCCTGCCTGCCTATTGAGTTGGTCGATGCTAGCGGCCTAGCTGCTAATAGCAAGCAAAATGGTAATGTTAATGCTGCTAATTAGTCAACTAAACAGTGTTATATGAGAAGGGGGTACTGAAATACCATAACATGTTCATTTTATTGTGTTATTCTTTTGAAGATGTGAATGGTTAAACATTTTACTGTGAGGAATGTGAGTTATGTAAATGTATTTGTATTTTCACTTGAGAGTGGGCATTGCAAATGTAAGCAGAGCCATATGTGGCAGGTATACGGCTTATAATCTTTACGGTAGAATACAGTAACGTATGCTGATTGTATAATATTACTGTGCAATGATTCAGATATTGATTGAGATTTAAAGTTATTGAACTGAAGTGTAATGAAAGGCCTTAAAATGTAATAATTAAGTATTATACAGTATGTTATGCTTAGTGTTACATTGTTGTTACACTTTGGAGTGATAGTTGTACAACAAATAGATTAGATAAAATGTTAAATTCCTGTTTGTAAAACAAAACAGGTCAGGTCTTATGGACGGAGTGAGAGCTTCTTCAGGAGATCCATTCCAATTGATGGCGAGCTTCCCAGCGTGATTCTGCTTGAAACTCAGAATCGATTCATCGAATACTCCACCTGGTGGTAGTGCTGTGCGATATGGACAAAATTTTATATCTTGATATAGTTAATTTTATATCCCGATAACGATAGATATCCCGATATAGTATTTTTTCTTAGAATTATATATATATATTCAAATCAATGACATCTCAGTACTATTTTTGCTAACCTTGTTTTTCATGCCGTGTCTTTAAGTGGTAGAAAAGATTAGATGTGTTCGAGTCGCTAGTAACAACTTGTTGGCGGCATGTTTTGCAGATTACCGTTGTCTGGTCAGTGTCTGACTTTTTAAACCCAAACCAAAGCCAAACAATGGAATTCCGGTTCCCCCTTTTCGGCACCAAATCTTCTTGGGGTTCTGCTTCTGTATCTGTGTCTGATGTTACGTTACTAGTAACGTTATTTTCGTCTTCCATTGCGCTCTCCTCCGTCTCCGCCATGCTGCTTTGCCTCTGTTTACTCCCGAGCAACCAGTGCCGTAAACGAGTCCTTGCGGGTGACGTAAAAATGCTACCACAAAGCAGTAGCGTTGCTGCAGTTACATTCGCCTTCATACCGAACTTGTTTTGAACTCAAAATTTGGATATCCAACGGTCATTCCGACGTTGAGTTGTGCTTTACACGGCGTATTAAATCACAACCGTAGTGTACGTTAAGGTTAGTGTAGCAACAGTGCTAAAAAAGTAGCCTACACGTTAAAATTACAATATAAACAACAGAGGGTTATATCCTACGGTAGACATTTTTTATATCGCACTACGATATATATCGTAATATCGCACAGCTCTACCTGGTGGTAGGGTGGTGCCAGCCGCCAGGACTGTCACACATATACATACATTCACTCATAACCCAGGAACATTCATAAGAACACTGAACACTTGAATATTAAGGAATCTTCAGACGGAGGATTTGAAAGACATTTTACTGTGACAGTGATCATAGTACATACAGACTTTATTGGCTTTTTGACAGACCAGATTTATTATTTTAAAAGGGCCCATTTTATTTCATTGTCATTCATCTGTTATTCATGGTGTGTGAATTATTACCTGCAAGTTCACTTTACTAAACATTCAGTTGCAACCTACCTTGTCGTCTGTGTACTTTCCTGTATGGTTATTGCAGTCCTTTCCCTTAGCTCCTTACGAACCTAGATTATCATTGTATTAACCAGGAGTGAATTACACTGTCATCAAACTTTAAAGCATCACTAGGTAGTTTGGACTCATTACTACCCCCAGCTGGTTGAGAAGCGCAATTATCTGTTACCTTTGTCGTAAATACTGTCGCTGTATGAGCATCCCTGGGGAAAATGAATACACGTGAATTTGTTGACGGAGCCGGTGAATTTTAGAAACATGTCCACCGACAAGGTTTTTGATAACTAAAAAAATAAATAAATCAGAGTGTTTGTAGTAACCTGCCGCAATGCAGAACCTACATTGTACAACATGAGGGGAAAACTTCGACTGGTAGTGGGTCACAATCGTCTGAAAAAACCTCAATCGAGTGCCAACAACAAGCTAGATAGCTCAGTACTATAAAGGCATGACTCCAAGATGGCTGCCGCTGTGTTTCTCTGAACTGTGGCTGGTTTTCTATCCAACAGAAATCTGAGGAATCCTGCCTAGAACTTAAACTTTCTGTTGCTGATTGAATTAAGAAGAGTCTAACCAACTCTCTACAGCAAATTTGTGGACATTTTTAGCATTTTGTGGAGGTTTCTGGCTCTATCCTGCTCAACTTTGGGCCTAGCAGGCCTTGATGACCAAACCATGCCACCCAAAGCTTCTAACCACACCGCTGAGGAACATGTCACCATGGCTCAAGTGCGTGAATTGTTGGACCAACAAAAAACTTTTACAGGACTTTGCTTGAACAACAGGAAAAAAGCTTCAAAACTTGTGTTCAGATCATAATTGACTCTTCAAACAGGAGGACTGATGATCTGTCAAAGCAAGTCTATGATCTCAAGGTGAGTCTGGAAATGACTCAAAAGGAATTTGATGATATTAAAATCTCATGTAAACCTTGGTCCAAGAACTGTAGGGAAACCAGGACAGACTTGGACACAATTTGCAAAAGCATGAGTTCAATCTCAGACAAGACAGAATATCTGGAGGGCCAGTCAAGATGCCAAAATATTGTTGTAAATGGCATTAAAGAATCTGGGAACGAAAAGGTGTCTGAATCTGAAGAAAAAGTGAGAAAACTATTCAGTGAAAAACTACAACTGGATCATTTGAAAATAGAGCTGGATTGGGCTCATAGAACTGGGAAGCCAATGGCATCATCAGAAAAGCCACGACCCATTGTGGTCAGATTTCTGCGGCTGAAGGACAAACTTGCTGTTCTGGATAAAGCTAAAAACTTGAAGGGCTCAGGCATCTTCATTAATGAGGACTTCCCTGAAGCCGTCTGGCAAAGAAGGAAAGAACTACTCCCAGCAATGAAGGCAGCTCGAGAGAGAGGTGACATTGCATATTTGAGATATGACAAACTTATTGTCCATCTACCCACCCAAAACCCACCACAACAAAGGAAAGCCAATGCTCAGAGTTTGGCTCATTAGTCTCCACCATTAGACATTTTTTTCAGTATTTTGATTTTTTAACTATATACCTACAGCACATTATTCCTTACACACACTATGGACTACAACAAACCTGATTTTTAAGGCCAGATTTATAAGCCCTTTGATCCCTCTACTATTGACTCTTACAATTTTGATGTTGACCCAGACCTACATTTTTTTTTCATCATTTGATGCCTCTAACATTTGTAGTTTTTATAGTGACACTCAGTTTAATGACTTGTGTGTTTCTATGCCTCCTAATATATTCTCTACTTTTCATCTGAATATAAGAAGTCTTTCCAGCAACTATGACAAATTCATTCATTATCTATCTTCACTTAAACATGATTTTTCTGTTATTGCTTTATCAGAAACATGGCTTACAGAGGACTCTAGAGACATTTTTAAATTACCTAAATATAATTCGGTTCACTACGTAAGAGAGAATAGATCTGGAGGCGGAGTATCTCTGTTTATCAATGGTGACTATGAATTTAAAACTATGGATGATCTCTCTCTAAAGTGCGATGGGGCTGAGGTGGAATCTGTTTTTGTAGAGCTCTCTGGTGTCTCTGGTGGAAAGAATGTTGTTGTTGGTGTTATTTATCGCCCACCTGACTCTATCATCAAAGATTTTAATGAAAGTTTGTCAAATTCTCTTGATCTGATAAACAATGAGGATAAACTCTGTTACATTTTAGGAGGTTTCAATATAAATCTCTTTAAATATAAATCAGATACCCTTACTGGGGATTTTCTCAATATTCTTTATTCTAGTTACTTTTTCCCTCTTATTTATAAATCTACACGAGTTAAAGAGAATTCAGTAACTTTGACTGATAACATCTTAACTAACTCTTTGAGTGAAGGAATGAAATCTGGGGTCTTGTATTTAGACTTGTCAGACCATTTTCCCATATTCCAGTACTCTCCAATCAAGGTTAATAGAGCTAAACATACCAAGAAAACAATGCACAGAAGAATTATGAGCAAGTCAAATATTTCAAAATTTAAAGACAAGCTTGCCAGTATTTCTTGGGATGACCTATATGAGGAAAATAATGCTGAGTTTGCATATCAACATTTTATGAAAGTTATTAGCTTTAATTTTAATGAATGTTTTCCAATTGGAAGTTCTACCAGGAAATACAGTCAAGACTTAAATAAGCCTTGGTTTACAGTAGATTTGTTGAAGCTGTTGAGGAAAAAGAATAAATTGTATGTCTCAAATCGTACTCCTCTTATCCATGGTATTTATAAATCCTATAGAAATAAATATATTCATTCCATTAGATCTGCAAAAAAGAAATATTTCAGTGAAAAATTTAAGAGGTGTTCAAAGGATATTAAAACCACGTAGAAAGTAATAAATCAGTTGTTGCAAAGAGAAAAAACTGTCCCAGAGCTACCTTCAGTCTTTTTGGATGGTGAAAATTCTCTGAAAAATCCATTTGATATAGCTAAAAAATTTAATGATTTTTTTGTTAATATTGGTTATGAATTAGCTAACAAAATATCTGCACGTCATGGTAATCCACTGGATTTTATTTCCGAGACATTTTCCTATTATTTCTTGTTTTAAGTCCCCTGATATCCAAGAAATAAGTGACATAATTGATGAACTAAAAACATCTTCAGCTGGTCATGACAATATTACTGCATTCCTTGTCAAACAGGTAAAACAGTCAATACTGCAGCCACTTGCTCACATATTTTCTCTGTCCTTGAAAACAGGCATTGTACCAGAGGATTTAAAAGTTGCCAAAGTTATCCCTCTGTTTTTTTTAATTACTATAGACCCATATCTATTTTGCCATGTTTTTTAAAAATATTAGAAAAAATTATATACAAAACGTTCTCATTTAGATTCTAATTCAATTCTTTACAAACACCAGTGTGGTTTCCGGAAAAAACACTCCACTTATATGGCTCTGCTTCACCTGATTGCCAAAGTTACTTCTGCACTTGAAAATAATGAATTTACCTGTAGTATTTTCATAGACTTTTCAAAAGCTTTTGATACAGTAAATCATCATATTTTACTGGAAAAGATGTATAAATACGGTTTTCATGACACTACGTACAAATGGTTAAAAAATTATGTTTCCAACAGAAGACAGTTTGTTTGTGTTAAGGGTTGCTATTCCAACAAAGCCAGACTTCTCTGTGGGGTTCCGCAGGGATCCATTCTGGGACCATTATTATTCCTTATATATATTAATGATTTGTCTAATGTCTCCAATATCCTTTCTTCAATAATGTTTGCAGATGATACAACTCTAGTTCTCTCTCATTCAAATTTCAGTTCACTGATTAAGGATGCTAATGTTGGTTTAACTGCCTACGCTACATGGTTCAGATTAAATAAATGATCTTTGAATATAAAAAAATCTAACTTTATCATTTTCAGTGGCAAAAAATCATATTCTAAGGATTTATCTAAAATTACAATTGAGTCTGTTAAGATGCCTCAAGTGTCATCTACAAGATTCCTGGGAATTATTGTTGATGAAGATTTGAGTTGGAGAGAACAAACTGACTGGGTTAGCAGAAAAATAAATAAATCTATTGGTATAATAAGGAGGGTCAGTCATCTTGTCACCACAAACTGTCTCCTTACTCTTTATTACAGTTTAATTTATCCCTATTTTTCATATTGTAATATAGTTTGGGAGAGTACTTTTCCTACTACTCTACAAAATCTTGGTCCTCCAGAAACGTTTTGTTAGAATTGCAACTTGATCAGAGTCACACATCTCATCTGCTCCTCTATTTCAAAAACTGCAAATTCTTACTATTTACGATATCAGTATTTCTCAAATATGTGTTTTTATTTATAAGATACATTCAAGTGAAGGGAATATTCCTGAGCATTTCAAGACTTACTTTAAAGCAAATTCACAGGTCCATTCCTATTCAACTCGTCAATCTTCAGATCTTCATCCTCCTAAATTTCTTACTTTCAGAGGTCAATTTTCAATAAGATTTAGGGGTACCAAATTATGGAATGGCTTTTCCCATCTGGCAAAAAACTGTTCCTCTATAAAATGCTCCAAAAGAAACTTAAAAGATCATTTAACTGTTGTTTTGTAATTGCTTTTTTTTTTTCCGTGTATTGTTGTCCATGTCTCCATGTTTTACTTTGATTCACACATGTTCTAGGAATTAATAAATTAGGTGTATAAACCAATATTCCCTTCACGGACACACACACACTCATACATTTACACACTCACATTCTCTGCTTTTACATTGATGCTATTATTATGTTGTTATTATATATTATATTATTATTAGCCTGTTATCACTTTTATGTAGTCATGATTTTTTGTATGTTAATTTTGTGTTTCCTTATAACATTGTGAAATTTTAACATTATTTAGGTGGAGGCTTCAAATAAGCCCACTGGGTTTTCTGCCTCTCCCTGCACTGTATGTTATTTGTATTCTTTGTCATTCTTTGTGTATTTTTCTGTTTTTTTTAAATTGTGCAAAATAAATAAAACTAAAACTAAGATTCAGAGATAGGAGTTGGTAGTTTGTAAGCATATAGGCTGCACAGCACATTAGCATGCTAGAATTATTCTCATACCAAATTGGTTATAGTGATTGCACCGACTAAGTTACTTCCAAAACACATCGCTTGGGAGTGAATGTGTTTAGTAACGATGTTTTCAGGAGTTACTAAATACAATCGCAAGTTGACGTTGTGTTTGGTGTAATAACTACAACCAACTCGGTACGACAACAATAAGTAGCATGTAACGTTACCAATAACAACAATAGTCTAACGTTAGCTCCCGACCACACAATTACGTTGATTATCTGCATGAACTAAGGAATCTGCAACTTTTCAAGACAAGACGTTCATAGTGTTTTAGTAAGTTAGTCATCGTTTACAGTAACTACATGAAAACATGCAAGCAAAATGGACAGCATTAGATTATCTCCCGGCTTTACTACGGTTATTAACTGTGGACAAATAGTGCCCCAATGAACACCACATAACAACAAATCAACTCAAAGTAAAAGTCGGTGTTATGGTTTGTATGGAATCTGGACCCAAATGCGCGACTCAAACAACAGGTTTCAGCAGAGAATAACAAGTCTTTAATGTTCAACTGTGCAACACAAGTGCAATGGGGAGGGGTGGTGCGTAGTCCCAGGATCCAACTGTGGCTCCTGAAGTCTCCAGTGAGGGTGAGAGTGAGTGTCTAGATGTAGCGTCTGCCACGGGGTAAAGGCGGCGCCGCAGCACGGCGCAGTGAGGTCCGTCTCTCGAGCGTACTCACACTGAGGGGAAACACAGGAGAGCAGGCAGCAGGCAGGCAGGTCTGCAGGCAGGCAGAAACAAACGGGTGAACACGAGGCGAGCCCAGCAGTCTAAGGCGGGGTGGGAAAAAACACAGCAGTGTTAGCCACACAAGCTAACAACAGGACACAAAAGCAGAAACACGGAGGAGCCAGGAAGCAAACAACCACGTGTACTGATGAAACGATCTGGCGACGAGCAGGAGGGAATCCAGAGTCTTTATAGAAGGTTGATTACTGGAGTGGATACACCTGGCGCTGCCTGTGGAGGGAGACCACGCCCACATGCACACACACAGAACAGACAGGGGGAGAGACAGGAGGAATAACACAGACAGGGAATGACAACACACACAAAAAGGGAGAAGGGGGGGCTGCCATGATGGGGATCATGACAGTCGGTAAGATAATAAATATGTATATATGTAATATATGACTTACAAATCCAGTAGCATCAAGACAAGGTCGCCATCAGTTCTTTCAGCCCGCGCCACCGAGTGTAAGCTGGTCCAATATTTAGCCTTGTCCGGGCTCTGTTCTATCACTTTCTCTTTTTCTTTTCTTCGCCTCCTCAGACAATACCTTCTTGGCTTTTTTAGCTGGCTCAGCCATGGCGTTGGTTTACGAAAAATCCAAGTAGCTGCTGGCTAAATCCACCGACGAATATAACGTGTGACGTATGCCGTAAAGCAGGTCGCACTAGACGCCTTTACGTCAGATAGGTTCCGACCCACTCTGGGAAGTTACACAGTGCTGTTTCTGCTGGTGCGACCCCCCTCAGGCTGCAGAGACGTCACCATTCATCCTATTAACCGTTTTTCTACCACTTAACTGAGTTTAGAAACATTTTGAGGTCGAAAAACTACCTAATGTTGCTTTAATACTTCATCCAAATGTCCAGACTTCACCGCACTTGCAGACTCGCAGACTTTGCAGCCTCGTTAAAGCTGGAGTGTGTAAGTTATTTTAGGCGTCATTTGGTCAAAAATCAATAATAACCTTTCAGCATATTGTAATTCATAGTGTTATCACAGAACACTGGACTTCTGTGTCTCCTCTTGGCTCTGTATTCAGGCTTTAAAAAATCAATGCTGTGACGGCAGTGTTCAGCCAATCACAGTTCATTTTACAGAGCAAGCTGTTTTGGGCGTTCCTATTGGTTGCTCGACCAAAGTCGATGCGCGTTCACCTTCCATTGGTGGTGAAGGTGCAACGGCGGACGTCCCAGCAGGAAAAGCCGCTATCCCGGCATTACCAACAAAAGTGTACACGGCTAAGCAAGCCAAAAAAAGGAAGACTGATGTAGAGAAACGAGAGTCTAAGAGGGAGAGTGACAATAGATGGAATAAATCACGTGTAAACATTGGACAAGCATATCCGAGGTGGAGAGAGCTTAGCGATAGCATCAGGCTGAAGCTGGATACTGAGCTTGCTGTTGTTCTCCTGGACAGGTGAGCCTCCAATGTAAGTTTTACGTAGCTGATAATCTAAAGGTGTGGCAGTAATTGGCTGTGTAGTTGAAATGACTGTGAATCTAATAAAGCAGGCGGTTTGTGGTCACAATTGACGAGTATTGTTGTGAGTTGATTAGCTTTATGCTAACCATAGCCAAAGGCTCATGACAGCTACAAGCAAGCCAACATCAAATGTATTGTCAATACCGTTATATATACTCGACATACAGAGGACGTGTGCCGTGTAGATATGGATGTGACAGTTATTTATTTTCAGGTTACGGTGAAAAGAAAGAAGTGTCTGAATAAAGTGATTGTCTCCGATAGTCCGTGCATGTGGGGGTAATTGTTTACTGTAGCGTTATATGTTGTTTTATTATTCTTAGCATTCACACCTCTTTCCCGTGATATATAAGTGTTGCTGTTGTCATTAGATTATGCTGTATAAGTATCACGTCAGTATGACAAATATCGTGGCCTTATTAGTGCCAGACATATAGGCTATGTTATGCTGAGACGTTAGCAAGAAATAATTGTTGTCAGTCTCTATCATGAGAGAAAGGTAAAGTACTTTCTTACCTGTAATTCGGCCATGGCAAGTGCATGACAGAAAAGTTCCAACGTGAATATTTCAAGCGCCACAGTCGCACGTGTCCACGAGAATTCAGGCAAAAGACTTGGTGGAGCTACGGAGTCGAAACAGGGAGGGGAGGGGGGAGCGCAGTTGTTTCCATCCCAGTCTCATGTGTTTTTCACATATTCTACAAACTCCAGCTTTAATATTTAACCACATCATGATACAGAAATATGTAGAAGTAAAGATTATGGTATATTATATTTGTTGTTATATTTGTCGTATTATATTTGTCGTCTTTAGGCCTGTCTATTAGCGGCTTACATTTACCATGCAGTCCCACACACTTGCACATGACATGACAGTGAACACCTCACCTCACTTGCGCCTTAAAAGGTCCCATATTATGAAAAACTCACTTTTTCTGGGATTTGGGGTGTTATTTTGGGTCTATGTTGCTGCCACACGCATACACATTTTGAAAAAAGACCATCCGTGCTTTTTTGAGTGAGATACAGATTGCCTGCAGTTTCCAGATGAGCGAGTCAAATTCGGCTTCGGTCACCGACGTCATTGACTGATCATTTGAATATTCCCACCCACAGTGTCTCCACCCACCAGGTACAGCATTACCGTCTCGGAGATCCGCCATTACACTATCGAAAGCACCATGTCAAATTGAACGAGAAGTGTTCTGTTGTTGGTTGTAAAAATCAACAGAAGTGCCTATATTCTGTCCCAGCTACAGAAGAACAGAAGAGACAGTGGTTGCGTTTCATTTTTAACGGCAAAGTGCCGGCTACGGTTCCTGTAAGTCTGTTTGTGTGTGCTAACCACTTCACGCTTTGCCTCGACACTGACCCTCGTAAAAGGATCAGTCCCAACCATACGGGACCCAGCAACTGCACCCGAGCCACAGGTAAGTGTCGCCACGTTCTGATAGTATTTACAGTTGCCTACGAGTATGGTGAAGTCAGCTTGAAAGTGGCCAACTAGTTAGCTCCGCTTCGGTCCGCTATGCAATGGCGTTTGAAGCGAGTTTAATGTTAATAAAATTACAAGGGAGCTTGGTTGTCACAGTAAAAAGTCTGGAAACGTGCAGACTGGAGACAGAGACTATGCGAACAGTGTCCAAGAGTTTGGAGACTGTTACCTGTTGCAGGTCAGTGGGGGATGGGAGCCGGGTGGTTGTGTTGGGGAGTCCTGCTGCAGCCGCAGAGTCTGTATTTTTCTGAGCCTCTCCTTCTGGGTCCGATTCTGTGTCAAACTGGTGTGGTTGAACGACAGTATCTCGGCGAGCCATAGTGATACATCCACAGTAAACATTAGCACATGCTACCGCTAGCGTCAGCAGCATCCTCTCCCTGAGAGGGGCGTGTAGCAGGACGGAGCTCATTAGCATTAAAGGTGCAGGCACAGAAACAGCCTGCTCTCAGTAGAGCTCACTTGAGGACTTTCAGACAGCTGAAGTTCAGGACCACGGATGGGTTTGGGGCAATACATTTCAAATACAGTGTTGTTGGACCTCTGACAGCTGTGTGAAATTGATGAAAAACAGTATAATACGGGACCTTTAAGTCTGTGAGGGGTGTGTCTGCAAGTCCGGAGGGTGGCCATTTCGATGCAGCCTAAGACAAGAGGTGGACATGTTTTGGCATGTCCTCTCTCTCCTATTGCATGCAATTTTTTCAATGTGAAACAACACAAACATATTTTTTTTATCTAGGATGTGACCAAACCCAACCTAAACATGGACATCTTTTTAAAATGTTTGACTGTACCCAGCCCAGTCCCTGGGCGCCTCATGAGTCCCCATGGGTGTAGGTCGGGTCTCCATGCTCTGGAAGAGATTTAATATGTGATAAAGATCCACAGCTGGAGTCGAGAAATTGTAATTACATGGGTTGTGTCCAGATGCTTTTTGTACTATACTAGTGTATTATTAGAAAAGTTCTATTGTAGTCATCTCAGTTCTAACATCTGATCCAAGATTATTTGGGGTAAAGCCCATTCCAGAGTTCCTTCTTCCTCAATCAAGTAAAGTTGCCATCATTTTATAAACTCAATAAAAATATGCAGTGTGCAGGAAGATAACAACATATACTGTGAATGTGAAGTGAAAGTCACTTTGTTCAGGAGTACCCCTTCAAAATGAGTCCAGCCCTCCAAAGGCAAAATGCTCCCCCTGCCCCGGTAGCACTCAGGTAAGTATTGAATGATTCTTGCTTTGGTGTCAGCCTGTAAGTGGATAGTACCCTTCATTTACCAGTCCAGCATGGGAAGGGCCCGAATGCCAAGAAGAAAAAAATCTATAGCCTTACTCTCAATTTCCCCTGTTAGCTGAAATAGGATGTAATATGCATTAGGTAAATCCCTCATTTGTGCACAAGCATATGTCGGAGAGAAGAGCGAAGAGAAGGAGAGGAAGGTGAGGGGGAGTGGGGAAGACAAAAGAAGAGTGTTATTGCATGTGAGATAGGGAAAGAGAGAAAGGGGGAACAGAAAGGAAAGAAAAGTGGAGAAGCAAAAATAAAAGGGAAGCACAGGGATCATCAAAAGCATGTGAATAAACTAAAGAGATGGGAACAGGTTGAGAGAGAAATGTGGAGAGAGGAGTTGGTGCAGGCTTGTGTTGTTGTGGTACATTTGCTCTGTGTGTGCTCCCTGATTGTTTGCAACTAATGTTCCAAAAAGCAGAGATGTAAAGAATATTTTGTAACTGATTTCAAAAACTAACTTCTGTCTTTCACGTCATCGTGTTGTATGCTCGATGATGTCATTACACAATGTTACATGCAGTGCAAATTGCAATAAGCAAAAATACTAAAACAGGCACCAAGGAAACTGCAGATGAAACTATCAAAATGCCTGTGCGCTCTGATAGTAATTGAGCGTATGTAATTTATTTCATAATTCAAATTTGTTTTGGACCAGTATGTTTTGCATGTTTATTTGGCAAAATGGGATGAACAAAAAAGTCAAAATTTTGTACTCTTTAATTATGATGCAATTTAATTATTTTATTACAGAGGAGCAGTGTCAGTGCCATGTGATGGCATTGTTGGCACACAAACAGAATCTGGGGCTGTGCATTAACATGTACTGCTCAAAAAAATTAAGGGAACACTTTAAATCACACATCAGATTCAAATGAGAATCAAATTTAAAAAATTTAAATTACAGGCTGATCCAACCTCCAAGGCCTGAATCAGGGCATTGGTGAGCTCCTGGACAGTCTGTGGCGGTGCTTGGGGGCATCAGATGCACCGATATACTGTATAACGTCCCATTGGTGCTCGATTGGATTTAGGTCATAGGAATGAGAGGGCCAGTCAATGGCATGTGCGACCCTCCAAAGATATGCCTCACCAGGCCATCACTGACTCACCGCCATTCCAGTCATGCTGGATGATGTTACAGGCAGCATAACATTCACCATGACATCTTCAGACTCTTGCACGCCTGTCACATGTGCTCAGTGTGAACCTGCTCTCATCTAGGCACTAATGTTGGACATGCCAATTCTGGTGTTCTCTCGCGAATGCAGATCGAGCTGCACGGTGCTGGCTCTGAGCACAGGTCCCACTAGAGGACATTGGGCCCTCATGCCACCCTCATGGAGTCTGTTTCTGACAGTTTGGTCAGAAACAGGCACACCAGTGGTCTGCTGGAGGTCATTCTGTAGGGCTCTGGCAGTGCTCCTCCTCGCACAAAGGAGAAGATACCAGTCGTGCTGCTAGGTTGATGCCCTTCTATGGCCCTGTCCAGCTCTCCTCGTGTAACGGCCGGTCTCCTGGTATCTTCTCCATGCTCTTAAGACTGTGCTGGGAGACACAGCAAACCTCCTTGCAACCGAATGTATGCATATACCATCCTGGAGGACGACCTGTGCAACCTGATTGGGCTGCAGGTACCGCGTCATGCTACCAGTAGTAACAAGGACACTAGCAGAACACAAAACTAAAGAAGAATCAGTCAGGAAGGATAAGGAGAGAGCAACTGTCTGTGGCCACCACATGCAAAACCATTCCCTTTTTGGGGGTCATCTTGCTTTTGCCTCTCCATTCCATCCGTTGTCACTTTCATTTGCACCGACACAGGTGAAATTGATTAACAATCACTTGTGCTCCCTAAATGGACAGATTGATATCCCTGAAGTTTAACTGACTTGGTGTTATACTGTGATTAAGTGTTCCCTTAATTTTTTTGAGCAGTGTAGAAAAGTGCAGACTGCGGCCCACCCAATTTCTTGGCATGTGGCTGGATGCCAGGGCTGGAATCGTAATGCTGACACAGCAGAGGCAGAAATCCCTCATAAACTGCCTCTTTCATTCTCATTTTTGCAGGGAATCAGGTGGTCATCGCACATGCATGTCCAATGGGATGGAGCGCAATCCACGATGGCAGGGGCACCAGCGAGGGTTGGAGTACTACTTGATGGCCCAGCATATCAGCATCCTGGAACTGAGGTCATCCACTTAGCATTTTGGCACTTCATGCTGGGTCAGCAGAGCCGTCCCATGCTGGTGAGGACAGACAGCACAGCCGCTGCTGCATACACAGGCAACAGGGCTTGGGCTCCCTATGGCTTTGCAGGATGGCCTAAAGGCTATGGACATGGACAGACACACAATTTCTGTCACTCCGGGCCATGCATGTGCAGATGAAACAGAGGGCAGACGTGCTCTCCAGTGGAAGCCCAAGCCCAGGGGAAAGGAGACTGCAAACTGAAGTGGTTCAGAAAATCTTGTGTCGCTTCAGCATGGCAGTGACCAACCTTTTTGCATCCAGAGACAACGCACACGGTCCACTGTACCATAAGAGTGTAAGAGTTTAGAGCGCTCTGTTGGTAGGGACGTCTCATTCAAATACCAGGGTCAGGGATCTTGGGGAGAATCCAGGGAGCGGCATCTGCTCTGGTGTCTGCTCAAGTCTGCACATGGGCCAAATAGTGGTGTATCCATGCGAACCCAAGTGGGTCAGTCCATGTACAACTGGAATATGTAACTGTGTGGAGAGCCACTCTATTTACTCAGTGAACCAAGGTTACAATGCTTCCCAGGTAGATTTTTCATGGAGACCTCTGATTTCACTGCCATGTTAACTTGTAACCCAGTTTCTAGTAGGTCTCTTGCGTGCTGAACACATTCTGGATAAGCACGGTGTGTGCATGGCGGAATATTCTTGCTTTTCATTTCAGCAACTATGTAAACAGGTTTGAGCGGCCACACAGATGGCATGAGCAGTGGTGTGACACACATCCCTCTTTGCAACAAATGACCTGTAATGATCAGTGGCCAGTCATATCTACATCATGTTAGTGTTTCACTACAGTTTTAATGTCTGTATCTGTAGAAAATGTCACAGAGATGAAGAAAATATGCACAATAGGTGAAGAGCTGCATTCTTCCGCATTCCTTTTTTTTTTTTTTTAATCAGCCAGCTTTGTAAAGCCTCACAACCTAGTTAACCTAAAAACCTGCTCATGCTGTTGGGTCTTTTATCTGCACATAAACTCACAAATTTACACCCATTTTCATTATTAACTAGAAAAATACAACCATGCAAATTAATTTAAAAGGTTTTCAAACTTGTTTATGCACATGTGTGTCTCTGTTTTCCAGTAGAATTTGGAGATGTTTGAGATTTGAACCAGTGAAGATCGGTTGAGTCTAAATCATTAAAAAAAAGACTATTTGTTTAAGTAAAGAATTGAGTACAAGAATTGTTGCCCCCAATTGTTCTCCTTTTTATAAAATCTAAGTGTTTTGTTGAATGATGTGTTTTCAGTTTTGTTGTGTTTAGTGAACTGTTTTGTTTTCAGTTTTGGTGTTGTAGTTTCTGAATTGGCGTGTTTTCTGTTATGTTGCATTTTCTAAATTGTGTTTTGGGAAGCGCATTTTGTGTTGGTTCTCAGAAATATTGTTATCCTTTAGATTATGTCATTCTATTTTGTCCAGTGTTATTATGTTTTGCATCTCTAGTACACCATAAAAAGTCCTGACAGTCTTGTTTGGTTCTTCCTAAATAGAGTGATGAGTTATGGTACTTGCTCTCATTTATTAAGCAGTAAATTGAAAACACTGAAAGGGATGATGAAAAGTGCTAATGGAAATTTCCAGTCAATCAGGGGAGATGACAGAGCTAGCATTGTTATGTAATTTCTAGTAAATATGAAAGTACTCAAAAGGTGTTATAGGTACATCATGATGTACATGCACAGCCACCACAACAGAAGCTGCAACTCACTTTTGAATAAATGGATTTTTCTCTCAGAGCTCTGCTGAATACTATATTACATTACAACCTTATCTCCCCTGGAAGGCCCTTTGACAGAGGATGATTTAATGCAGGGCACACAAAGCTACCACCCAGAAATTAAACACAATCAAACACAGAAGGCACAAGACTGCTGATAGGGCATCCTCATTACAGCGTCAGGCATTGTGGGGTAATGAATGGTAGTGGAGATTAAACTGTGAAGGTGATGAGTTTAAAAACAAACAGCAACTTTTCTACCTTAGTACATAATTCTTCATTGCTCAACATTTATTGATTAAACTGTAAAATTCAACACAAACTACAAAAACTCTACTTTCTTATATCACATCCCATCACTTAGCTTTTTTTTGTACTTTGGGTTTATGTGGAGCTGATGACACAAATTCTTCTTGAAAGTTACCTGTCAGTCCGAGGGCAACTATGCTCACAACTTTATGTCCAATTGTAGTAAAAGAAACAGACTACAATTGCAGCACTGTTTCATTTTCTGTATTGGTCTAGACCATGGAAGAAAGTCATGGTATAATAAATGCGAAAATGGGGAGAGAACCTGGTCTTCCTGATTACTGGTTTAATGAATGTCTGGTTGGGCTGAAACATTTGGACTATACGACCATGTGTTTGATAAAGTGGTGAACATCGACCCATCCTTACTTGTGAACAACAGTGTCTTGCGAGGATGCTCCTTTCATACCCAATCTGCTACAATTAGTAGGTGTAGTAGGACCCAGAAGCGGACAACAAGGAAGGGAGTAGTGTAGCAAGGCAATTTTTTGAGGCTTCACAGGGAATATGCAGGTATGAATAGTCACAGGCTCTGGCTGGAGAAATCCGCCAGAGAGGAAGAGGAGGTGAGGTAGCTCACGGTGGCGCTGGTGGATAGCATGGAGCGTGGAGCTCAGGGGAACTCAGGGCAAGGCTCTTGGCCGCAGAGGTGCTGAAGGCTGGGTAACTGGAAGTGGAGCCGCTGGTAGATGGTCGAGGTCAAAAACACTGGAGGCAAAAGAGCAAAAAAACTATGTTAGATCTTTTAGTAAGAATCAACAGGGAAACACGAGAAAACTCTGAAGAGATTTTCACTAGCAGGGGCCATGCACTGTTAATTTATTATAATTTATAAGCCCTTGTCCCACTGAAATAGCCACTGAAAGTGTCAAAGCATACAACTCACAATTGATTCTGTGTGCACAAGTTTGGACATGTCATGTTTTGAGGGCATATGCTAGGTTCATACTGTAGTTTCTGAGCCCAGTTCCTGTGGTGTAACTCATAGTAACTTGTTTTGAGTGTGTAGGTCAGGTGGAATACAGTCTATGGAAGGCCAGTGCATGGGACTATGTTAACTGGTGACCCTCAGCCGAATGAGTCTGTGGTTGCCATAGCTACAGATGTTGAAAACAGGAAGAGAAGACGTAGCTGTCCTCAGATATGCCTCTTTGTTCAAGGTTTTTCTCTGTGCAAAACATACCTGATTCGTGGTTGGGCTCCTGTTTGAGGAAACGTGTCTTCACTTTCTCTCTCTACTGGGACACGATCTGTTCAGTCTTCCCTGACCGCAGGGCCAAGCTGGACGACTACCTCTCCACCATCAGCTACATTGAATTAAACAGTCATGTGTGATATATCTCCTTTACTCAGTTTCTTTTTTAAACCAAAGGTTATGAGCTACATTCATTTGAACATTATGTTGGCTTCAGGTCGCTCAGTGTCCAGACTGCCAGGCAAAG
Organism: Pagrus major; assembly: GCF_040436345.1. NCBI lineage: Eukaryota > Metazoa > Chordata > Actinopteri > Spariformes > Sparidae > Pagrus > Pagrus major. The sequence continues at coordinate 14,004,167 of NC_133232.1, read as the reverse complement.
CTGGGCAGCCTGAAGGAAAAGATTCAGTACAACCTTCAGTATAGAAGTGAGGTTACTTGCGCAACTGACTTTCATATTCAGCCAAATGTGCTTACCTACCAACTAGTTCTTGTACAGATGTCTAATTATCCTATGGCATTTTCAGGTATCAGAGCCATTTGAACTTGTTGGGATGGACCTGATGAAGTTAACTATAACAGAGGATGGTAATCAATACATTTTGGTCATGGTTGATTATTTCACAAAGTGGACAGAGGCCTACCCTCTGAAGAGTAAGTCTGCAGTGGAGGTGACCAAGTGTATTCTTGATTTTGTATACAAAAATTGGTGCACCTCAAAGACTCCTTACAGACCAGGGCACAGAGTTCAAAAACCAGGTAAAAATATCATGAGAAACATTTATATCTTATTCAGGTATACAGCAAATGCTAAATTATTTTCAAAATTTAATTTAAGGTGAACCTCAGACTCTGTGAATCCCTGGGTATTCAGTGGAGCTTCTGTGCACCCTATCACCCTCAGCCAATGGCTTGGTGGAGAAGCTTAATGGCACCATTCAGAGGTAAGATGCATATAGTTATATTGGCAGGTAATCATACACCTATGACATGAATGGTATAGACTGAATTGGTGACATAAAACTGCTGCTGTTTTGTTGACTAATATGCACAATTGTCAGGTCTCTCAACAAGCTGGCCCATAAGCATCCAAAAACATGGGACCGATACCTGCAGGCCACAGTGTTTGGTCAGGTGCTTCTTTGAGCACAGGTCACAGTACAGCCCGTACTTTGTAGAAGTAACTGGAAAACTGGAAGACCAAAGAGCTGGTGGTGGATTTCCGCAGGCACAGACAACCCTGCACACAGGTGAACATCCTGGGAATGGACATTGAGATGGCGACGTCTTACAAGTACCTGGGAGTTCACCTGAACAATAAACTGGACTGGACTGATCACACTGCAGCAACATACAAGAAAGGTCAGAGCAGACTACATCTGCTGAGGAAGCTCAGGTCCTTTGGGGTGCAGGGGTAACTACTGACAACTTTCTATGACTCTGTGGTGGCATCAGCCATTTTCTATGGAGTAGTCTGCTGGAGCAGCAGCAACTCGGCAGCAGGCAGGAGGAGACTTGAAAAACTTATCAAGAAGGCCAGCTCCATCCTGGGATGCCCTCTTGACCCAGTGCAGGTGGTGGGAGAGAGCAGGATGATGGACAAGCTGTCATCGCTGCTGGTGAAGGAGTCCCACCCCCTGCAGGTCACTATCACCGCACTGGGCAGCTCCTTCAGCGACAGACTGATACACCCCAAGTGTTTGAAGGAGAGGTATCGCAGGTCCAAGTGTGTGAAGAAGAGGTATCACAGGTCCAAGTGTGTGAAGGATAGGTATCGCAGGTCCAAGTGTGTGAAGGAGAGGTATCGCAGGTCCAAGTGTGTGAAGAAGAGGTATCACAGGTCCAAGTGTGTGAAGGAGAGGTATCGCAGGTCCAAGTGTTTGAAGGAGAGGTATTGCAGGTCCTTCCTTCCTGCTGCTGTCAGACTGTACAATCAGCACTGCTCCCAGTAGACCTCACTCTGCACCGTGCAATACGACTATTCTATCTGGTCAATTTTCTTAATACCCATATTTATTATTTGTATTGTAAATAAAAATTCACTGCTCTTAATTTTGTACAATATCATGTTAATATGTATATACAAGTCTATTCTATTTCTTACCTTTTTAATTATATTGTTAATTTTTGGCTATTGTTATTGTTTTTTTGTAATATTCTGTCCTTTGGCTGCTGTGGCAAACAAATTTCCCCATTGTGGGACAGTAAAGGAATACTTACTGATAATGTTTGGCAGGGAGGCTAGATATCCATCAGAGGTACCACAGGAGTATAAAGTAAGTGTGTATTAGTTTTTTTTTGTTTTTTTTATTTATGTCAGGGGGTCAAGTCAAGGGGTTGTGGTAATAATAACTTGGATAAATGGCTTTGAATGTAATACCTCGTGGCATTTTTATACTTTAGGTGACAACAAGAGCCTGGTGATGTGGGACGAAGTGTTTAAGGGACTCGAAAATCAACCACAGACATACAAACTCATGAAGACAAGCATCACAAAAACTCAAGAGAAGATCTACATACAAAAGGATATGATGACCATTTTCAAGTAGGAGATATTGTGTCATGATCCTGGGTTTTATTGTTCTTCCTGTTTTATTTTGAAATCATGCCCTCATGTGTCTTGTCTTGCTTTTCAGTTCCTCTTGTGTGTTCTTCCCTCCTTCCAGTGATTTTCCGTTCCTTCCCTCACCTGTCCTTTTCCCGCCTCAGTCCACCTGTTCCTCATCCTCTCGTTAGTGTGTCTGTGTATATAGTCTTTGTTCTCCCTCATGTCCTTGTCAGTTTGCGCCGTCTTGTTCCGTGTACTCTGTATTCGTCCGTGTCCGCCTGCGTCGCTACTTTGTGTTCCTCAGTGTTCTTTCATGGTCACCTGTGTCGCTGCCCCATCTTCAGCCGTGTCTCCTCCAGTGTCTCCTCATGTCTCACCCTGGTATGTTTCTGGTTTTTGTTCCTCTTGTTTTTCATTGATTTGTACTTTGCCTTTGTTGCACTTTGTTTGAAGCTTTTCATTGCTACTCTCTCTGTTGTCCTTTGTGACTTGTTTTTGGTTTCCCTTGGTCTTTTGTTTTTTTGTATTTCAGCTTTATTTAATAAATATTTAATAGCTCACCTTTTGTTCCCCTATTTCTGCCTCCCGTGTGTGTCTGCATTTGGGTCCTCACCTTTTGTTTAACCAAGTAGTATAACATGTCCTCAAACAGAACATCTGTGAGCAACAGTGTAAAGGAGGAAAAATGGCATCAGATATGCTGAGACCCTTCACAATTGTTGCAATGAAGGGCAAAAGTGTTAGTCTGGCCAACCACAACACCAAAATCATGGGAAACATAGACCAGCTAACACACTACACAGGGCCAGAGGAGAGAATACCAGCTAAGCTCCTCAAAGGTAGCAGCTCTCCTCTGGCTTACCCCCCAACACAACCATCATCCAGCCCCACCATTCAACATCTTCAAACTGACCACCTTCCTCCTCCCATCAAAAACTCCTGTGACCCTCAGCAGCCAGTTTACTGGAGCGTCAACCCATCCACAATGGTACATCCTGTTCAGTAATGTGACATGGTATAATAACGCTATATATGCTTTAAAATTACTACAATGTTTTAAATTTCCAGCACTCTAGCGTATATGGAGGAGCAGAGGGGAGATCCTGTGGGCTAAAGTGGGGCCTTTACAGCCTTTTTACTGCTGATCTCCAGAACCTGGCAACTGGGAGGGAATTGGTGAGCGAGGTGAGTTGTTTCAGATTTTTCTTCCTTGATATGCACGTTAATAATTTAAATGTTATTTGTGCAGATTTTGAATGGATACTTTCAACTGGTGTCCAGCAAAGGTCAGAGTCATTGACTCTTATGAAATGACATCAATTTGGAATCAAGGGGGATGAGAATGGTAAGAATAATGGTTGTTTTTCAAAAGGTGTTCACTACAATTACACCTTAAATTCTCACTTGCAGCTTGACGTATTGGAGTGGGACATTCTCATTGGGGCTGTCTGCAAGGAACAACTTTGGACTGGCATTTTAAATGTGCAAACTGAGTTGCACTGACAGGAACCTGTGTTTTAAAATTGCAGAGCTACTGGAGAGCTAAAACCAGGGGATTGATTTTTCCAGTAGATAAGGTAGGAATCAACCACATTCGTAAAGAATTGGCCCTGACACTAATGGATCAATCTGGTAAGCTTCAATGTATTTATCAACCTAACTGAAAAATCTGCAAACACTTGAACCAGTGTGAAATTTAAATATCTGTTAATAGACAACATGGCAGATTTGTGCCGCTTCTGTGGGAGAAGGGACACGGGAGACAGGGACCCTTCAGAAACACCTGTGGATAACTGGGTAGGAAGACTTAATGTCTTTACATAAAGTGTGGATGTCCTTTTTTTCCAAAAATCTCATTTACATATATAATCTTTCAGATGGAATGCACAGCATGTCTCTCATGGTTCCACTGGGTGTGTGTGGGGAAACCCAGCTTGGAGCATCAGTTTGTGTGTCCTGCCTGCACATGACACCATGTCTGACTGCTGCCTCAAGTGACATACCCTCATGAGCTTGCTGCCACTGCGACCCGACCCCAGAAAAGCTGAAAACAATGGATGGATTGTCATACCCTTGGGCCCCCATGGATCATTGCCCTCTTGTTTTCCTCTCTCCATATATCTGTACTTTTGTTTCTCACAATCTTTGTATATTCTAATAAATTTAGCTAATCTTTTATTCAATATATTTGATTTTGGCCTGTGCTGAATAAAAACTTAACAGTTTGACGCCTATGTGTTCTTGCCAGGGTTGTCAGTGGACCTTAGTTTTTGGTCCTATTATTTTGGGGCCAATGGGGGTTCTTTCATCTTTACCATTTCCAGATGATTGCATCAAGAATTTGACAACACATGTTTTGAAATAATTGTTTTCAACCGGCTGCTTAATTGTGTTAGAAACCATCACAGTACCAAAATGGTGCATAGACACTGGTCACAAGTTTATCTGGCCACAGGTATGTTTTGCACAGAGAAAACCTGAACAAAAGGGCATATCTGAGGACATCTACGTCTTCTCTTCCTGTTTTCAACATCTGTTGTAGCTACAGCAATTGGACGCATTCGGCTGAAGGTCGCCAATCTCAGAAGATTTGTAACAATACCATGTTGTTAAGCCCAGCCATTTGTGTTGTGAAGTGCAAACTATAGTCAAACATAGTATTTACTGACCTTGTAAGTGTTGTGTGTATGTAAGTTACAGCCCCATCATCCACAGAGTGCATAGACTGACAGACTGTACTGTATGTCTACAAGTTGTTACATGTCACAATACAACAAGATGCACACATGAAGCTGCTCAGCTATGGTGGCACCAACCTTTGTTAAAAACAAATTACAGCTAAGTATTTCAGTAGTTTGTCACTTTAATATTTAAAGAAAAAACAATATTTACAAGTAGAAATGACCTTGGTGTCCTCAATGGTAGCTATGGTCCTGTTAGAATGTCTCTCTTTTAGAGACAAATTCGTGTTTTAGCTGTAAATGTGTCAGTTTACTAGAGGGTGGGAACCACTAAAAAGCCCTTTCTCATTTCGTTGTTACTTTAGATTCCTCCCCTTTCCTAGGTTGAGGTAAGAAGACATCTATCAGGACTGGTCTTTCCTCTGTGTTTGACTGGAGGAAGAAAGAGGAGGTGGAGGTGTGTGGGGGGATATCCTGTCAGTCTCTGCCAGCCTCTCTCCTCTGCAGTCCAAAAGCTTATCTGCATTAAAGAAGCTATCAGTGACACCCTGACACCAGGCAGCACAACTGTTACAGCTCCCTCAGCTCTGCACCAGATAGCCTCAGACTTGGCAGAGAAATGAGAAGAAGTAGAAACCCAGGCTTATCACCAGCTCCACAGGTTAATCCATTACTGGTAGAATGATGTCGCCAGTTCAACAATATGTCTTGGGAATCCAGGCACACAAATCCTATAGTCTGCACACATACTGTACAGTATATGGATACATGTAAACGTGTGATTGTTTTGGATGGGGTGACATGGATATTTTTGTTGCAGTTTGCTGATACACTGGACCAGTAGTATCTCTGTTATAAAGGTTAATATGACAGATCTAGTTTATATTTTGTACAACTCCTTTCAAAAGCTCTACTCCACTCAGCTCATACCTCAGCCAAGGCCCAACAGTTGCCTTTAATTCAATCACGCCTCATCCAATCCAACTGGATAACCCTGCATCACAATTAATTTTAAACCATAATTGAAGCCCTCCAGATCTAGGATCAGGCAGTTCAACAATGAATGGACAGAGAAATATGCGTTTATTGCTGTTTATTGCCATTTATTACTGCGAATCCTGTGTGCTTAATCTGCAACGAGTACCTCGCCGTGTGCAAAGAGTATAATTTGAGAAGGCATTTCAAGACAACGCATGCTAACTTTGACGCTACTTTCCCACCGGGCTCTGCTGCTCGGAGGCAGAAGATAACAGGGCTTACATTTTGTTGTGAGCAAAGACGTCGCATTTTGTTTCGGGCCTGTACGGATCAAGAGAGAGCAACTGCGGCATTGTTACGAGTGGCATGGATATTGGACAAAAAGAAAAAGCCATTTACAGACTCAGAGACAGTCAAGGAGTGTATGCTGGCATCCATTGAGGAGGTGGTAACAGTTGAGAAAACCTGAAAAAGCATTATCGATTCGATCAAGCAAATTCCAATTTCTGACACGTCAAATATGAGGAGAGTCGAGTCCCTTGCATCGGACGTTTTCGAGACGCTTTTGGACAAGCTGAAGAAGGCCGAGGTGATGTCTTTGGCCGTGGATGAGTCGACTGATAACAGTGATGTTGCACAGCTGTGCCTCTATGTGCGATTTTTTGATGGGGAATGTTTTCGTGAGGATCTGCTTGGGCTAATTCCCATGGAGGGGCACACTACCTGTGAGATTCTCTTCACCAAAATTGCTTCATTCTTTGAGGAGAACAACTTGGATTTGGCACGCGTCAACATGTTGGTGATGGATGGTGCTTCCTCGATGGCGGGCAGGGATCAGGGGCTTGCCGGGAGGATGGCAGCCGCGGCTCCGCAGGTGAGATCTCTGCATTGCCTCATCCACCAAAGCCTCCTGTGTGCCAAGCTCAGTGGTGAGTTAAAAGAGACCATGGAATCTGCCATGGCAATTATAAACGTCATCCGTTGTACCTCCAGTTTACAGCACCGCCTTTTCCGCAAGCTGTTGACTGACATGTCTGGTGAATATAAAGATTTGCTCATTCACAATGACAGATGGCTTAGCAAAGGAAATGCTTTGAAACGTTTTTGTGAACTAAGAGAGGAGATTCTGGTGTTTTTTTGAAAAAAGCTGGCAAGTTTCTGTCTCTGATGGAAAATGATGAGTTTGCTTTTTGCTTTTTGAGCGATGTTTTCCATCATTTGAACCAACTCAACATGGAGTTGCAGGGCAGAGATAAAACAGTTGCAGAGCTTGTGGAGAAACTTAATGCTTTTCAAAGAAAGCTCTCACTCTTCTCTGCTGATCTTTGTCCTGGCAAGATGCTCCACTTCCCCACATTGAGGAAATCCGGCCTGCAAATTACCGAGGTGATGTCAGGCTTTATTGACTCATTGAAAAATAACTTTGCCACTAGGTTTGAGGATTTGAGCATCTCCAGTGAAGTGATGAGATTTGTGAAGGACCCTTTCTGTGTGAATGTTGAGGCAGACTTTGCATTGAAAAGAAAGGAGCTGGTATCATCATTGGATGAGGGGTCTTTACAAATGGAACTTATTGACATTCAGTTGTCAGATGACCTGCGACAGTCATTGCAGCAGGCAGGTTTTGAAAAATTCTGGACCCATGAAGTCAGCCGAGAGAAATTTCCACATTCAAGGGGTCTTGCACTTTTTCTTCTGACAAAGTTTGGCTTAACATACACTTGTGAGTCGTCATTCTCACACATGAATGCCATTAAAACTCACAATTGCATATCCCTCACTGACCAGCATCTGCAACACTGCTTGTGCATCGCCCTGACAACATATACACCTGACTTCACTGCTCTTGCCAAGTCAAAAAAATGCCATTTCTCTCATTAGATGGCAAATGTTGGCAAACTACATGCAAGGTAACAGGCATGTTAGTCAAGCAAGAAATGAGGATTGATGTTTGAACAGTATGATGCAATTAACATGTTATTCACCTCATATTATACACTTAATATTTTTCTTGATGTGGTATTATTGTTGAATGCAGTTTGAAATGTTTTGCCTTGATAAAGTGCCATGCACTGTTATGTTGTTATAATTCTATTCAGAGGCATACTATGCAGTTTTGTTTTGTATTTGTTGGTGCACTTGGAATTGAAGTTGTTTGTTAGTTATATGAATGAAATTCTAAACAACTGATATGGCTCACCTAAACTGAGTGATGCAATTTGAAATACATTGCCTTGATAAAATACCATGCACTGTTATGTTGTTTTAATTCTATTCTGTACCATACTATGCACTTTGGTTTTATTTTTGTTGGTGGAGATACATTTGATGTTGCCTGTCACTCAAATGAGTGCAATCTTAAATATCTGTGATATGGCTGGCCTAGACTGATTGTTACGGTGTCTGATTTATGTTCAAAATGGACAAAAGTGAGTACAGTAGTAGTCCATGTGTGGATTTATGGGGCAGTCTATTTTATTTTTTTAGAAGGAAAAAAAGTGTGAGTTGTATTCAGTTACCAATTAGCTGCATTTCTGTTTTTAGCCAGTGGAGAAGGGGGACAGTTTGATGTTTCTGAGAATTATTTCCCTCTTTACTTGTAAAACTGAAATTTATCTCCTCATTGTCAATTGAGGATAACGAGCTGTAAAGTTGTGTTGGTACAGTTATGTGCAATTAACTGGATGTTTTCTGTTAGTTAATTGCATTTCTCTAATTGTCTGTGTCTCTGATTTTTCAACATTGTATTGCCATTTGAATATAACAATGCCTTGGGCCTATGTCGACCCCAAACGTCCCAAACAATTCCCAAAATACATCACCTTGGAGAACAAGCTCCTGGCTTAAGGCACCCTGACAAAGCCATAAACCCATGTCAGTTTTTATTTTCATTTGTTTATTTTTATTTTATTTAGAGGAGGGTGAAAATGGACTAATGGACACATGGATCTAACTGTCTCCCCAATCCTACATGTGTCAGTTGCCCATACGGTGATAATAATGGAGACCACATAAAAAGACATACATTGCGCATTACTGCCATTTCTGAGACAGCACCAGGCAGCAATAGAAACTAACCATAGCAGGGTTATGTAACAATTGAAAATGTTTGAATATTTTTTCAACTTAAAGCAACACTAGGTAGTTTGGACTCATTACTACCCCCAGCTGGTTGAGAAGCGCAATTATCTGTTACCAGTGTCGTAAATACTGTCGCTGTATGAGCATCCCTGGGGAAAATGAATACACGTGAATTTGTTGACGGAGTCGGCGAATCACGAAATCTTCTGAAAAAACCTCAATCGAGTGCCAACAACAAGCTAGATTCAGGGATAGCAGTTGGTAGTTTGTTAGCATATAGGCTGCACAGAATTATTGCTAGAATTATTCTCATACCGAGTTGGTTATAGTGATTGCACCGACTAAGTTACTTACAAAACACGACGCTTGGGCGTGAATGTGTTTAGTAACGTCTGAAAATGTAACTATGTTTTCGGGAGTTACTAAATACAATCGCAAGTTGACGTTGTGTTTGGTGTAATAACTACAACCAACTCGGTACGACAACAGTAAGTAGCATGCTAACGTTACCGATAATAACAATAGCCTAACGTTACCTCCCGACCACAGTTCAACAATTACGTTGATTATCTGCATGAACTAAGGAATCTGCAACTTTTCAAGACAAGACGTTCATAGTGTTTTAGTAAGTTAGTCATCGTTTACAGTCACTACATGAAAACGTGCAAGCTATTGAAACGGCCAGCATTAGATTATCTCCCGGCTTTATTATGGTTATAAACTGTGGACAAATAGTGCCCCAATGAACACCACATAACAACAAACCAACTCAAAGTAAAAGTCGGTAAGATAATAAATATGTATATATGTAATATATGACGTACAAATCCAGGAGCATCAAGGCTAGGTCGCCATCAGTTCTTTCAGCTCGCACCACCGAGTGTAAGCTGGTCCAATATTTATCCTTGTCCGGGCTCTGTTCTATCACTTTCTCTTTTTCTTTTCTTCGCCTCCTCAGACAATACCTTCTTGGCTTTTTTAGCTGGCTCGGCCATGGCGTTGGTTTACGAAAAATCCAAGTAGCTGCTGGCTAAATCCACCGACGAATATACGTGTGACGTATGCTGTAAAGCAGGTCGCACTAGATGCCTTTACGTCAGATAGGTTCCGACCCGCTCTGGGAAGTTACACAGTGCGGTTTCTGCTGGCGCGACACCCCTCAGGCTGCAAAGACGTCACCATTCATCCTATTAACCGTTTTTCTACCACTTAACTGAGTTTAGAAACATTATTTTAAGGTCGAAAAACTACCTAGTGTTGCTTTAACAGAGAGGGTGTATCCCAGTTCACAGTGGTCCACTGCCAAGAAAACAATATAAACCAGAGTAATTTCATGGGTAGTGATGAGGGTCCTGACTTCAGCTTTTATTTGGTATTTTCCATTTAATGCTTTACAAATTTTAAAACACAGTGTTTAAGTTTATCATTGGGAGGCTTCAATGTGACTACTTTAAGCATGTTCAGTTAAAGTTTCTATAAGTTGTTGAATGTTGGCCATTTGGGAGGTCCTGTCTGATACCTCACTGTTCTTCCAAAGTGTGTATTTTCACATTCCCACTTACAAATTGAAAACCGTTGAACTGGTGTTACAAGTTCGAAATAGGGCCAGGTCTATGTATTGTATATTGAGGTATACTGGTAATTACTAATAATTAGTGCAGGACAATATTTCTGAGGGACACAAAATAGAGGCCTTGCACAGAATGTTTATGTAGTTCTCAGAAATTAGGCATTTTCTTTTGTAAGTGGTTACCAATGGTTACAGGCAGCCAGAATGAAAACTACACAAACATTCGGTGCAAGGCCTCTATTGAGAGCTGTGGTCAATTAAAATAATTGCTAAAGGGGCATGTCTTGCCCATAACATCATACGCCAATTAATGCCATAATTTAGGCAAGTAACACCTATGTTTCCGTTGTATACAACACTTTATGTCATTGTTTTACTTTATGTACTCTATGCTCTTCACATCTTCTTCACATCAGTCTTACACTTATTTTTTTCCTGAAATAAGTCGGATAAGTTGTCATTTTTAGCATTTTGAATAAAGAAGCAACACAGAGGTAGCATACACAAAGCTAAATAATGGTGTACTTTGCCAAAATTTTAAATTATTCCAGATCCTCTCCCAATTCACTAAACCACATCCAGGTGTACTTGCACTCCCCGTCATGCATTGTATAGAATATGGTTACATGTTCTAGAACCGGAGAATGTTTGTAACTTGGGCTGATTATTAGTAATATTGTCTTTTAGCAAATAGTGGGAAACAGAATAAATGTGGAATATTTTAAAAATGAGGTTAGTTTGAATGAATGATGGAATGTTTGTGAGGCATTATGTTGCTGTTTATAAATAAATAAAGTATTTTGTTAAAAAGTATGTTGTATCATGTTTATTCTCAGTACATCACAAAATTAGTTCAAGTTAAAAATAAAATTTAAGTTGATTTAAATAAAAAATAATAATGCAAACTGTTGCCATAATTTTTTTGAGTAAATTGAAAGTGATAGAAAATTGTGTTGCCTTAAATAAAAAAATAATTATAAATGATTAATAGAATTAAGTTGAAGTGAAGCGAAATTGCATTGCATTTGATTAACCCTTACTCAATATAATTAAGTTGAAGTGAAGTGAAATTGGCATTCCATTTAATTAACCCATACTTACATTTTGTGAATACATTCAAATATATAAATTTGAATTAATTTTAATTAAAATAAATAAAAGTTTATTCAAATAAAAAAAAATAATGCAAACTGTTGCCATATTTTTTTAATTAAAAATTTAGTAAAGTAACATTTTTAACAGTGTACCTGATACTTTGATTCTTTGTTGGACATACAGTATCCTGTCAGAAAAGACAGTGTCCTCGGAATGGAAAAATGCGTTTACCCCCTGTAATATTTGGACTAAGATGGCGCAGGAGAGAATGTGCACCCTAACTCTCCGATCGCAGCTAGTTTGTCTTATGTGGTTAAGCAAGTATCTTGCAAGTATCATGGTTATCCAGGTGATGCCCTGAGTAATTATGTGGAAGGCTTCAAATATATTATTGCTCAAGATATTGGTTTCTATTCCTGTCATTAACACACAGCTCCCTTGTGTATATAGTCTGCGTGCTCCCTTTCTTCTGTGCCAGTTTGTCTTTGTCTGCTATAGCAAGTGTTCCAGCATTTCTCCTAGCGATAGCTAGGAGAAGAACAGAAGAAAGAAAGAAGGAAAATGGCGACATCAAGTGGTGTAGATCGTCACTTTCGCGGGCCTGGGCGGCAGAAATCGTGACGTAAGGGTAAGGGGCGGGAACATCTGGTGACGCAACCAGGAAATGCTCCGAAGGCTAGACCGTCCCATTTAACAACGGTGGACGCGACTTAGGAAGGTCTCTCCGAAGGACTCGCCTTCGGAGGCCGCAAAGGCCGCGTCCTTCGAAGGATGCAGCCCCTGAATTGAGACACAGCTTGTATCCACACACACACACACAAACGAGGGGATGAGGTGCAGGTGGAGTGAGGCGGGAAAAGGACAGGTGAGGGAAAGGAACGGAAAGAAAAAAAACACTGGAAGGAGGGAAAATCACACAGAGGGAGGAACTGAAAAGCAACATGCAACACATGAGGGTACAATTTCAAAATAAATAGTATAATTAATTATATATTATATAATTTAATAGTTTTCCCACAGAATTCTCTCTTATCAGACCATTATTTAATAACTTTTGGATTCCTATTACTGGACTACGCGCCACAAGGCAAAGATTTATATTCCACGTCTCTCTGATAGTGCTGCAGCTACGTTTAATGAAATTATTCCATCAGCTTTAGATTCAGCATCATGTCCCAGTATAATAGAAGACTCTTGTGCTAATCCTAGTCCCTCCCAGATTGATCATCTTGTTGATAGTGTTGCAGGCTCTGTGTGAATGACATTTGACTCTATTGTGCCTCTAAAAAAGACGACAATAAAGCAGAGAAGATTACCTCCATGGCACATCCATCAAAGTCACATATTAAAGCAGACATCACAAAAAATTTGGCACTCCACCAAACTGGAAGAATCTCGTTTGGTCTGGCTAGAAAGCTTTAAAACTTGTAAGAAAGTCCTCCATAATGCCTGAGCATCTTATTATTCAACGTTGATAGAGGAAAATAACCCCAGGTTTCTTTTCAGCTTTTCATAGTCATACCTCTATTGATCCTTGTATTCCTATAACACTCAGCAGAAATGACTTTATGAGCTTCTTTAATGTTAAAAATTCTACTTATTAGAGAAAAAATGAATCACCTTCTGACCTCGGATGGTTCCAATTTAGCCTCTAACACAGAAACTTTAGGAACAGCTGTAAAACCAGATATATATCTAGACTGCTTTTCACTGATTGGCCAAGTCCATATAGTAAAGTAAAAAAAAAAAAAATGAATGAGGTAAGCCAACATTCAACAATAAAAACATAATATCAGGATGAAATGTCATTAAAAAATGCTGTTAGAACAGCGCCATAGGAGGCGCCACACAAAGAGTGAAGGGGAGAACATTTGACTGTTTATTTGATCATCTTAATAACTTTATGAATACAAGGGAGGAGTCCTCCCACTGCGGCTTATATATTTTAGCTGATCTGAATCCAGACTCCAGTTTTTCTATAATCTGGCAAATCCTAAACCTGAGGATGCAGCAGGATGCAGTGACTGATGTACTGGTGCCTGAAAGACTGAGACTTTTCTGTGGACTATGGACGAAGGGAATGGATGATTTTCATTTAGGCAGGTAGTTGACCACCACAGGTGGTGTGAACCATTTCTATAATCCTTGACATTATCACCTAAATATCTACTGTATATTACCTATAGATTAACACCTTTCGGGTAATTTAGAGTCACCAGTTATGTGCAGAGAACACACCAGTGTAAAAAGCACCCAAAGTCATACTTAAAATATTATTAATGAATATCAAATATATCTTCAATATTATTGAAATCTTACTTAAAGTAAAAGTCACCCATAGGAATAAAAGTCCTACATGATCTGATAAAAAATTTACTTACAGCAACATTATGTGGAAATTGGCATTTTGCGCAATTTGGCGCCCACAAAGTTTTTGAGTGCAACACTACTGTACATATACAAATACAAATCCCAGGTCTGTAACAGTTTGTCAGATGTAATGTAGGTACAAATTACTAACAGAACTCATTACACCATAACAATGTTATGTGTTATAAACCTGTGTATTGAAGTAAACATGTATGTAACGCTGATCCTACACTCTCACTGAAGTTACATAGTGCAGAAACAAGTGACAGGCACCTGTTACAAGACACTGTACCATCAAAATTAGTAACCAAACTTATTAACTGCTAGTTAGTCAAATAGTGTTGCTTTAAGTCCAGTTAAGGAGAAGTACTTAGTTTTATTCCTTCGCTGCACACCACACATGTAATTTTAGGATTTTTAAAAAAAAAATGATGTAATGAAGCTCAGTATACGTTCAATCAGGAAGACTTTCATTCACCTTTCCCCCTACTCCCTCTATTCACCTGACCATGGGTGTTTTATGTACTCCCTCTCCATTTAACCAACCAGATTCTGCCACGAACACTATCAGCCAATCATGTCTCTGCTGTCAAACTTAAAACCGCTCTCCTCTCCTGTCAGCTGTCATTCCAGGCATTCCTGCAAGCCTCCTGAAGCGCTTCATATCCAGTTCTACTCACCTGAATCAGCTCCCCTGTCGTCAGATCTCCAGGATCTTTCCATCACCACCACAAGTGTCTAGACTCCACCATGGGGTTTCCTATTCTATGCACAGCTTCATCACCTCATCATGTGTTGTTTAAAACTCTATTATATTACAGTGTTTTCAAATATAATCCTGTGTTACACTCTGTGTGAAGAGCAAAACCATGTATCCTGAGTGCAAAGTGCACAGTGTAGAATGCCTCTGTGGAGGGGAGCATAGGCCCATCGGCCATCTTTAGAGTTTTTTTTTTGCCTGCCAACTACAAGGGCTAGAGTTAAATCATATACTAACAAAACCTTTTATACTTTGAAATGATTATATTGGCTAATGTACGTAGCTAATTGAGACAGCCGTTGGTTGATTTAAAACGGTCAACCAATGAAAAGGACCATATACAAATTAGGCGATGTCAACCACCATTAGAATTGGACCTCAGGTGTGGGTGTTTAAGAAATAGGCCCTTCAGCATAAAAGCAGAAGCGCAGACAGAAATTATTCTGATAATTAAAAACAAACAAAAAAAAAAAAAAAAAACCACACACACACATACCAAAACAACTTAATAATACTACAAGGTGAAAAAAGAGAATTTTAAAACCAAATCAATCTATGTACCGCAAAAACTTACATCAGTACACATGTATTAAAGTATGTTTATCATTTATGGTTTCAAAAGTTCAAACAGCTTGGTACGTTATCTTGCCCATGTGTTCTTTAGATCTGAGTATGATTTGCAGACACATTTGCTTCCTTTGGGGTGACCTGTCCCAACCTCATACAGTCACACAAACTCTGGACTGAAGGCCTGCAGGATGAACCTTTAGTCACTAAAATATGGTAACTCAGGCTTATGTTGAGACAATTACAGCTCCTCTTTCTTTACATTGAACTATGAGGAGAATAAAAAGTTGTCGAGATGAGATGAAGCAATGTAAAATAAATTAAAGCTGCCTTTTCCCTCTGAGTTTCCTTCGAATTTTCCTCTAAGGGTAGTGGCCTAAAACTGTCCCGCCTGGCTGTCAGACTAGTTCAGCACACAGCCCAAGTCTACTATGGAAATACACCAGAGGCCATTTTGGGTGTCACTGTGGCCATTTTGTGTGTTTCATTTTGACAGAGCTGTAATATATCACCCTGCTATGTAATCTGTCTCCTCTGTCCACTCTAATTGTGTCTCTGGTGGCTGGAGATCACAGCCCTGCCAGGAACTTAACCTTGGCAGCTGGCTGAAGACAGCGCCCTCACTGGATATGGAGGACCCAGCAGGGCTGATGTCACACCACAGCGGTTTACACTGAGTATGGGATGCGTGAACGATTAATTCAATCAGAGCCACCCGCCAGATTTTCGTTGGATTAAAAATAGAAACATTAATTCCGGGCTCATGCAATGTAAATTCAAATTAATTAAAACTGTATATCATTCAGCAAATAATTGGATCTCAATCATCTGTGTAATAAGAGGCATTTGATTAATCTGCTGAAAAAAATTAAAATAAAAAAAAAAATCAAGAAGTGATCAGACCTGTTTTTTCCTTCTCTCTTTCTGAGTAAATTTTGTGCTCTCAGACTTGAATAAATGCCAGGAAGTGGGAAGGAACCCAAGCACATGTTTTGGATATAGAGATGGGCGAGATATGGCTGTGAAAGGATTTTCATCCCATTCCAGGCTGTGTCAGTAGAGCAAGGGAGCGTGAGCAGAGATAATTTATATCCAGAACTTCAAGGCTTACTGTGCAGTGAAGGAGAAGTGTGTATGACTCAAGGGCCTCTTGGTAGTGGAGGAAAGTGAGCAGGCGGAGGTGCAAGGAGGCAATGCTTGACCTTAGCTGGGGGGACAAGCCCCCAGGGGTCAGCCATTCTTCTGATTTCTTCCATTTGGAGGAACATCGCAGCGAGGAAAGATGATCCTGCTGTGCAGCAGGGACCAAACAAATGCTCACATGTCACTGAGACAAGCAGCTTGCTGTTGCTGTCTTACACAATTTCTTCCTCCTGCCTTGTTTTACTTTGCTCTGGTCTGTACCACTGTCTGATCTCCAAGCTGTCTGGAGGTTTCTGTACTGTATGAAGATGCATTACTGGCCAGGCATCACATATGTCCTCCAATGGCCTGATAGACACACACATTTTTGGTCTAAGACTACTTAAACCTCACTTCCACCCCTTCCATCACCTTGTCAGTGTAAACTTTACTATTCAAGTTCTACCATTAAGCCAAACATTCTTCAAACTCACAGAACTTAATGTAACTTTTCATAAATACCTCATATGCATGTTCTAGAGGAAAGTGAATCAAATGATGCTCAGGACATATAAATAAATATTTCTATTTGATGGATTGGTACTGCCATAAAATCATAGAGTCTCAAGTAAAATACTGTAAGACAGGGTAGAATAAGGGGATTTAAAAAGCCATACAGCTACATAAGGGAATAAAAATGGGAAAACTGTTTTTTTGTTATAGGATTAAGGATAATTACGACAACTTAAAAAAAAGGTAGTGATCTCACAGAGACATGTTACTACAGATGCTGACAAGACAAGACTATACACATGTTCAAAAAAAAAGAGGAACAGAAAAAGTTATCTGTATCTCATGTATTTGTCTTGTTAGATCCTGTGGGACTATTTTATGTTAGCTGCATATTCATCTGTATTTGATAGTTGTTGTTGGCATTCAGGGGCAAGATGATGGGGGCAAATAAGAGTCATATATAATTTGAGCTCCTGAAATGATACTCGAATACTTTCACAGCCTGTAGTATTTCTTTGTTTTTTTTTAAATCACCTTTTGTAAGCTTGTGCAAAAAACAACTATGTGCATCTCTGAACAACCCGATTTCACACCAAACTGTATAATAGAGTGGCTGGTGCACCATGTCATTATCACATTTAGTCTTGCCTACTTGTGAAAATGACATGCTAAAGGTAGCAAGAACAAACATTCATTGTCCGGTTACACTTTCAAAATAAAAAATAAAAAAAAGGGACCAAAACTACTTAGTTAGGTTTAGGAAAACATGGTTTTGCCAAAACTGCTTTCTTAAAACAGTCAACATTAACTATTGGCCTCACATCTGCCATAAGTTTTTGTTTTCTCTCCTTTTAGTTCTGTTTCCTGTTTTATTTGGTTGTCTAACTCTCCTCTCGTTTCAGATTCCCTTCCTGCCCCTGTGTGTGTCCCGCTGCTGTGATTGTCCGCCCCTCCCTAATGTGTTTCACCTGTGTCTAATTATCCTCACCTCCTTGTGTATATAGTCTGCGTGCTCCCTGTCTTCTGTGCTAGTTTGTCTTCGCTCTTTGTTGCAAGCATTCCAGCATTCTCCTAGTGATTGTTCTTTGTAGTGTTTTAACCTTGCTTTTTGGACCTGACTTTGCCTCTGCCTGATCCCTTTTGCACTTCTGCTACACTGACTAATCTTCTGTGTACTGAACTGTTCTTCAGTGAAGACTGCCTTTTCTGAGAAACCTGAAATGTTTCGAGTTGTGCTTTTGGGTCTTCATCTAGTGTGTCAGATTCTTGTCAATAAGATAGTCTGATAGCCTATCACCTCTTCAGGTAAAGTAGTATTACAAGCCAGGAAGGACAGGGGCTAGCCTAAACAGTCACTATGCTATATCTGCCTGGATTTTTCGAGTAAACTCTGGATGTCTCTGGATTCCTGCCGGAGGGTACCCCCGCGCGTCTCCAGCTGCACTTTGAGGAATAAGAAACTACACCGGAGATCTCATCAGCATGTGGGTGAGTCGATAATGACTGAATTTTGTTCTAGAGTGAACTATTCCTTTAGGGAACTTCTCCACAGGGATTCCTCAAGGAACCTTTTTGAACTGAAAAGGTTCCTCCACAGCGGCAATGGTGAGGAACCCCAAAAGGTTCCTTGAGGCTCCTCTACTTCTAAGAGTGCATTAATTATATGTAGAGTGTTATGTTTCCCCAGAAAACAGAACCTGAAGGACAGGGGTCGCAAGTTGGGAAACTGACCCAAAGATTCCACTGGATGCATGTGCGTTGCGGTCCGACTCTGGTACGGTTTTGCTCCGTCATCCGTCGTCCGGCAACCCCCACCGGCTGCATTTTGAGTTTGGCACAGTGCAGACCGAGGCCGAGGAGTTCCCGTGATAATTACATAATCACGCGCAGTTATACATGTGTTATAAAAACATTAACACGAAGTGTTCCCAACCAAAGGATTAGAAGAAATGCTTGTATTTGTCTCTTTTTGTGCTGGCGTCAACACGGAGTGTTTTATTATGAAAATTCACTGGATGTTATGTTGTTGTTTCGGTGTCTGAATTCAGCTGAATTGCTGTGTCGTATTCCGGCATGCAGCAGAAATAGAAGCCCTGCGTATCTGCTCCAGAAGGCTCCGGACTGCCAGAGCTGAGACGGAGCAGATACACAACACAGCGGAGCCAGTGGAAGTTGACACATAGACTAGAGTGAAACCTATCAGCTCCGCTGCCGTGGTGGTGCCGTGACGAAGCGGAGCTGGACTGGACACGTATCTGGTGGAATCTAGGGGTAACAAAGCACTGCACAAATCACAAAAGGGTCAAAGCAAACTGGTCCCTTGGTGTCTAAAAGGTGGCGGTGGGAATAAAGCGCACAGCCACCCACTAATTCTATCAAACAGATAGACAAACAAAAGGATTGTGAAAATCAGTTTTCTTCACAGAAGAAAACTGATTTTCACTCCTTGTTCTAGGTAAGAGTCCCACACAATCCACCAGCACTTTGCCGAATGGCTCATCAAAAGCGGGTATGGGTTGCAGAGGCGCAACTGGCACCACTTGGTTTGGTTTGCCTTTAAACTGGCAACCCTAGCATGTTTTACAAAAATTCTTAACGTCAGTCTTCAAACCTGGCCAAAAGACATTTTGCAAAACACAGTTGTATATCTTGTTGACACCAAGATGGCCAGCCATACTCCCTGCATGTGCCAGCTTAAGTATTTCCGAACTTAGTGGTGTCGAACCACTATTTCAGACACAACTGACCTGGCACCCTCCAACAAGGCACCTGGTTGCCCTTTTCTGATCAAAACACCACCCCTCTTATAGTACCTCACTGGAGCACCGGCACATTCCTCCTCTGAATGTAAGTCAGCATAAAGAGGTGACAAGGAAACATCCTTCTCCTGCTCAGCAATGAGTGGCCTATGTGTCATTTTAATGCCACTTGTAGAGGCTTTGTCTACACTCTCTACATACTCGCTCACCTTTGCAGTGTCCAAAGGGAAGGTCAACTCAGGAGTTTCCACAGAGTCAGTATCACACAAAATTGTCTCAGAGAGACTGACCGTAGTGCAATCCTCGACATCCCCTTCAGCATCAACATGTTTACTCTTACCAACAGGCGGAGTGGTCTCGGAAGACATATCAGAGTCAGTATCACACAAAAATGTCTAAGACAAATCAACCACAGTATGATCCCTGACATCAATGATACAAGTTCCACTGACGTTCTTCTTTGCCATAGCTCGTGTGACTACACAAGATGAAAACACACCAGTGTGCAACTTTGCTAATTCCTCATCTTTCTCAATTCTGGGCACCTTCATAACGATAAAGATCGGGTCGGTTGTGACTTTGTAGCTGGCCAGATCATTACCCAGGAGGAATGTGATCCCTCCCCCATTAGTCCATCCCTCAGGACGACCTCCACGGGGCCAGTAACTATGCCAGATTCCAAAATCACATTGAATGAAAAGGTTCTTTGATCCAATTCATCTCCACTCCCCATATTAGAGTGCTGTTACCACTTTCCATTTCCTCGGTTAAGGGTAACAAACCTCTCAGCCAGATAGACTGGTGCTGTGTTTGCAGTATTGTCACAGGATGCTTGCTAGCATTGTCTCCAGGCAGAGACACAAACCCCTCTGACGAAAAGGACTTAAACTCATCTGGCACTTCCCTCTCTACAGATTCATAGTCTGGGACCAAAGGTTCACCAATTAGGGGACCTCCCAGCAAAGTTACTGCTTTGGGCTTATTGTTTTTCTTCGGTAGGACTGGGCAATCATGAACCATGTGACCTTTGGTGTGGCAGTAGTGACACTCTACTTGGCTTGCACTGGCTGACTTCCAAGTTGGGGCTTGTTTAGAGGCACCTGGGAGTTTTGACGTATTGGGTCTGGTGTTGGTGCTTGGTGAAGACTCATTCTTTTTCAGTCTTCGGAACTTCTGCCTATACGCTTCTGGTACCAACTCATAGGAATGTAGGATAGCCTCTTTCACAGTCTTATAATCGAGCTCTGAGCAACAGACAAATACGCATAAACACTCTGAGCTCTTCCAACCAACACACTTTGGAGTAGCAATGGCCTGAACTCCTCTGGCCATTTCAAAGTGTCAGTAACCTGCTCGAACAGAGTAAAATACTCATCCAACTCCTTTTCATTAAATGGTGGCACAAGCCGACTGTTCCGAGCTAAATCAAAGTCTTTCGACCTAAACTGTTGACTTGATACGGAGTATCAAGTTCCAGCTCTCTCAAACGAATGGCCTGCTCCTTTTCACTTTGCCTTTCTTGGTATGCCAACTGCATCCTCACCTGCTCAGACTTCATATGCTCTAGCTTGAGCGTAAATGTCTAGCTGTTTTAACCCCATTTCAGCAATTGGTTCAGTGACACTCCCTTCATGGTCACCCTCCTCACCCACACTTTCTGATTTGGGTTCAGAGTCATCAGTGAGGATCTGTTTCCCCAACAAACCAGGGACCACTGCCTGTTTTATTGCATCTTTCTAATATCGTGCGGTCACTGCAATGCCAAACTGGCGAGCAATTTGCAGTAGATCTGCCTTTTTACATGAGTTGAGTGCCTCCTAAGTAGGATTCTCAATAAATGAGTCCAATGTGAACTCCATGTTTTGTGCAGTAAACAAACCATTCCACAATGCAAAAGCAACCAACAAAATACCTGCAAAACAGGTTTATTTCCTATCCCAGACAAGCCCCCAGTTGTTACATTTCCCCAAAAAAACAAAACCTGAAGGATAGGGGTCACAGGTTGGGAAACTAACAAAGCACTGCACAAATCATAAAAGGGTCAAAGCAAACTGGTCCCTCTGTGTCTAAAAGGTGGCGGTGGGAATAAAGAACTCCCTGTTCACATCAGGACCTTGGGGAATCTCTGATATCTGTCCACAACAGCGGATCAAGGTAAAGGGACAGATCCAGAAATTTTCTCTCACTTTCTTCAGCATTGTGAGATAGGACATTATTCAACATTTTTGTTAATTTCTCAGGGAATAATGCATAGATCTTGATAAAAAAAAATCTTATTTAGGTGGCTGGTATTGAGTGAGTACAAAAGGGGACTGTTTTGCCTTGGCTGTGGTATGTGCACAACTGAGTACCATTCTATTTTTTACATCAGCTTCATCGGTTGATGGAGGGGGTGCTGTTTTCCTTCCCATCTCAAGAACAGACCTGCTTTCCTCACCTCTTCTTTTCAGCACAGGTAGATTGAGGTGGTGGGGGAGGGTTGCTTCTGTTGCCACCGATCCCACCCTCACTAGCCCTGGAAACAAACACCACATCAGTACCAATTGCTGTTACTTTACTGTGGGCCAGATCAGGAGTGATTACTGTGGGTGCCACCTGGATGGGTGAACCTAGCCGGTGGGGCGGCACTGGGCCTCAGCTGCTCCTGTAATTTGCAATGACACCTCATTTTAGGAGCTTTCGCCTCCTAAACCACAGTGGGAGCTGTGAGAAACTTAATCTAATCAGTGAAGGATGGGTAGATATTACCCTCTGTTTGCCTCTGCTATGTGTCTATTCTCTGATGAAAAGAATTGCTCACATGTAGTGTTTTGCTGTGAATGTGCATTTTTTTTTTTTTTCAGATTTATGATGCACATGTGATCTGGCAAAACATTTTAACTGCAGCTGATTTTATTTTCTCTCTCACGTACACAGACAAAATCTAATTATCAGGGTAGAGCAGACAATAAAAGTGTGAGTATGATAACAAGGCAAATAAGAGGCAGAGTTTGAATGTATCTCAGCAGAAGGAAGAGAAAGTTCAATATTTTGTTTGTTAATCAAGAGCTTAGAGGCTTTCCTCTGGTCCCCTAACTTCACAGCAGAGGAACAAGTCCCCAATGCCCTACACAAATCATCAGAAAACACAAGGAAATGAAAAAAAAACAAAACAAATACTGACAAGAGTTGCTCAGGCTATGGAGGTTTAGTGAGCCAGAGAGGACTCCAATTAAGGAATGCAATAAATTCTGATGACCTTGGGCTCTTAAAAGCTGCAGCAGTACAATTTCCTGAGAGGTTGAACTCTTCTCTGTGAATCAAATCAGAGCTACAAAACAGCAAAAACAAACCAAGGACTCTCACTTGACCTTGACACATTGAACAACACCTCCAAAAATACTGCTGTCGCTCGCAGCGTAGCTCTCTTTCTCTGTGTTTCAGCACAGAATCCTGTTTGCAAGGTGATATTTGACAGGCTCTTCTTACAAATAATGAGTCGGAATCATAAACACAGACGTGTGAATGAGGCCTGGCTGCATACAAGCCCTTTCTAAAATTATCCCTCTGCAAGTCAGAGGAGGATTGGCAGGGGAGGACGACAGCAGGTGTTGTTGCTCTATAGTGTATTTACTGAGGAATTAAGCTGTAATGTCAAAGGCTGCTTTGTCAAATGACTCTTTCTTTTGGTGAGGTGGGAGTGGGAGGCAGACAGTGTGTGTTTGCAGAAGACCAAACCATCTGGCTTTCAGCATAAGGAAAAGATGATTGATATTTTTCCCTGTGGTAATATTGGAATCAAATGGAACTCCAATATTATAGTGATGTGGTTATTTTCCTTATAATTGGTAAAGGAGACATTTTCAGTGATGTGCTATTGTTAGCAAGATGTCAGAGGACAAGATTTACTATTATAGCCAAAGTTATAATTTTTTTATTGAATACCAATACTGTTGAACATTTGATATTTGACAGTGGTTTCAATTGACTGATAAAGCTTGCATGTCATATGTATTTTGATATTCCCTACAGTGAAATTGTATTTTGTTATAACCTTCGAACCTTACTCAATTAGCATCCTTGTCTAGTATTTGTGTGAATATAGTGCCATAAAGCATTACACACATCAGTGAGGACTGACAGAGATACCGTTCTCTCTATTACAAGACAATGCACCATCCAAATGATTTTGAAACTGTTATTTTAAAGGAAAAATAGTTACATAATGTGGACCAGTAACAGTTTATATTAAGGTCCTTGTAATACATGTTATTTAAGTAGTAGTTAAAATGCCTATAAATAGAACTGTGTTCGTAATAGCATAATAAACACATCAATTTATAGATAAGAAGACATTCCTAAGCACTTGTAAGATTAAGCCTTTTGAGTTTCCTTATCGCTTTGGATCCATATCTGCAAAAAACAGATACTGTTAATAACAAAGTATGTATTAATCTTAACAAAGCAACAGTCAAGCTTTAACAGTGACATATGGGTAAGTTAATTAAACTCCATAAGTGTGTTTGCAATACTATTACAGACAAATATAAGACATTCATTTGGCCCTTATAAATGTACAAAAGCAGTCTATAAATAATAACAAGTTTCTTATAAGTGCTTATAAATGTCTTATAATTTATCAGATAACATGTTTATGATGCTATTACTAACACTTGTATAGTGTTTAGCATGAATAAGCATATTATCAGGACTTAAGGGCTGTATTACCTATTAATTAACACTAATTACAATGACCCAATTAAAACCAGTGGACCTTTGGTCCCAGACCTGAGTTGAGATTATTCTGTAACACAGCAGGTACAGCAGGTGTGTTGGAGTATAATCACCTGACAGTTTTAGTTTTGTTAACTGCCCCCAGGCCTTGTTCAGTGTCCTCCAGATTCTTGATGTGTTCTGTGACTTTTTCGCTCCCCCTGACCTGCTGGAGCAGCACCTGTGTGTGTCCTGGGACCTTTCTATTTAAAAAATTAAGCATAGCACAAAGGGATAGTTTCAGGTAACTGTTCAATAAAAATGAGCAAGTTTAATGAATGCACTCTTTTAGTATTGCATCGAGCAAATCAGTGAGTGGATGGATTTTCTACAACTAAACACAGATTAAACTAAAATAATTGTTTTTAGAAAGAAAGAAAGATTAAATATCAGAGCTCACCTTGAATCCATTACACTAAAATTCACAAGACAAGCCACAAATCTTTTGTTATGGATGCAGACCTGAGTTTTGACAGCCACATACAATTACCACATCTGTCTACTGCCACTTTCTAAACAAGACACAAAAAAATGTGTTTAAATATTTATTTTCAGCAATCTAGACTACTGTAATGGTGTTATCACAGGTCCAGGGCCGGCTTTTGGCATAGGCCATATAGGCGGTCACCTAGAGCGCCACATGCTGGAGGGGTGCTGCTGATGGCCCACACTCAAAATAATTTTTTTTTTTTTTAAATTATACTAATAATTTACTGTGCCCATTGACACCCTTCCCTCATGTTCTACCTTGAAAATAAGAAATGTAGAAAGAAAGAAAGAAAGAAAGAAAGAAAGAAAGAAAGAGTAATAGACTTTGCACCCCTGTTGTTCCTCATCACTTGACCTAGCCATGACCCTGCCTGCAATTCATTTGTACTAGTTAGCTTAAACTCAAACTAGCTTATAATGCTAGATAATGAAGCTATGTTAGCTGCTAAGGATGTTGATGAATCATCTGAATGTCAAGCATGTTATCTTATTTTGCTAACTGTTGCTGCTGTCGGGTTAACGGCTGCTGCTGTTCAGTGTTCCTCCTCCTACCTACAGTGTCTGACATTCTGCTGAAATTCTCTGACCAATATGGACAAATAATTACCCATATTGTTGGGCATCACAAGTTGTTTGTCCTTCTCTGTCTGCTGCAGCTACATGTTTTTGCTTGTACAGAAATAATCCAGCTAATCTACAGTATAACTGTCCAGATGCACAATTTTTGCAGTGTCTGAATAGTGCTATATAAATAAACTTTGCCTTGCCTTCATGCACAACACTGGCACAGTAATGTGGTCTAGTGTTCATGTAGCAGTTAGTGCAACAAGAAGTATGGTTATGCAAATTACTCAATTACAATATAAGTGAAAATCTTTTGCGTTCTATCACTGCAAGGAGATATATAAATATATATACATTTTACTTGTTTTTTTTTTCAAACTTTCAACGATGACTTCAGATTACCACTCAGATGTCACATGGAGATATTCAGGTTCCAAAGGCTGTGGACTGTAAGTGTGTGTGCGTGGGTGAATTGACCCAGGGTTTAAATCCTGGGAACGGTACCTCTACTTAAATAGTGCGTTCTAACCAAGACAATGGGCTATGTTTGTGGGTGGGAAGCCAGTGAGGGATCATTTCCCTGTAGTGACTTCCTCTGGTGCCTACATGGAACAGAATTAAATGAAAAAGTTGAAGTGGTTGTCGTGTTGTTGTTGGAAACAGTTTTATACAGTTTTCCTCTCTAATAAAAAAAAAAAAAAAAAAAGGATTGGTGCTTTACCATGAATTATTTGGACTCCCTGTACCTAAAATATTTAGGCAATAATGTGAGGAATTTAATGTAGATTGGTTGGATCCTCAATATGGGAATAATATGTACCCACCTGTCAGGGAATTCTTAAGCTGACAATACATTTTCAGTGGCTGTGTTGGTGGACTTTAAAAAAAGAAAAAAAAGCTTTAAATATTGTTGAGCATAATGCATTCACAGAGGTGGAAAGGAGGCTTGGGTTATAATTGAAAATGAGCTGAAACTGGCTGACAAAAGCTCTGCTGAAGTGATTATCTTTTATTCATTAGAATTTCCATCTTCTGAGGCCCCGCCAGGAAGAAAATTGGAATTCACTGTCACTACTGCTCACTTGCTATTGTGATTCAGAAAATGTGTGGTTTGAATGTGCTCTATTCAGCCTGTGCACAATGCAGAGAACATGAAACCTGACCAAAGATGATAGAAATATGAATTCAGATATACAGCACCATGACCAAACCACATGAGAGAGAGCTCAAAACCATGAGGTTCTCCTGTATAAAAGAAGAAGAATAAGGATAATCTTTATTTATGTCAGATATTATACAATGTACAACATGGTGGAACTGGTACTCTGCATTTAACCCATTGTGAGGCCAATGGCGATTCTGAGGGTGGCCCCTGAAAACTCATTGGCCATCCCTGTGGCCACCCCAGATCTGATAGGTAGTTGGTCAAGTTCGTCAACACAAGAAACAAGAGAAATGCTGTCAATCAATGATGACAGCTGATCAGCTGATTTAGGGCCAGTTTTACATTTTTAACTAACAGAGTAATGGTCGTACTGAGGCTGTGAGAGCTGATTTCTGCTCAGCGGACGTTTGGCCATGCAGGTCTGATAGGTGAGCCATGAGAGATGAGCACGGCACCTGCTGCTGCTGCTGGTCCGGTCGGTAATGAAACAGGAGGACGTCACAGTGACAACGTCAACTGCTGGATAAAAACGCTGACATCTGTCGACTGACAGGTATGGTAATTTAATGTTTAGTTGTGTCCTAGTTCCCTCTGAATGTGTAGGAAAACTTTGTCTTTTAGCTGCTAGCTAAAAGACGATCTAGCTGCTAAGCTAGCCTAGCTTAGCAGCCTGCAAACCAAGTTAAGCATTTAATGTTAGCGTTTTTTTTTTTTTTATTGTTATGTGGATACCGCCATGAAATATGAAACGCTGTTTTCTGGACTGAAGACTGAGGGTGTTTTTTGTGTGTTCAATAGAGCTGATGTTATATTTTTGACCGACCAGTGTGTGAAATATAGTGTGACAGTCTAGATTGAAGTAGCTACAACACAAGAACAAGCTGTGATTTATTTATTTGCTATGTAATTTAAGGGCTGTTTAAAGACTTTTTTCTCTTGGAGATAAAGGACTTTTTGTTTGTATCAGTTAGCTCATCTTCACAGTTCACATGTTTTAGACGTTAAATAGGCAGAGACAGAGCAAATTGCATTCAAATGCCACAAATGCTTGAGATGCAATATGTGTTAATTGTGTTATTTTTGACATTTTAATGGCGTCAAAGCTGTTATTTAAGGGCTTCCAGAGCCCCACGGACATCCTGTATTTTGCACATTGATTCTAACCCAATTTGACAATGATTCTGCTTGACGTTTGTTGTTATAGCTATTACTTCAAAGTGAATTGACTGATTAATAGATTGACTGATTGAGTGATTGAGTTACATTTCTTTGCTTTACTAATTTAGGCGCCATCTTGTGGTTAAATAAAAACACACCTGGCAAAGAACAAACCAAAAAAATCAAATTCCAGTATCTCCAACAAATGATATCTAAGCTAAATAATAACATAAACTAAGCATGTAAAGAACAACAGATATTTCTGTTTTTTCCTTACAAGCTTAGTTTATCTTTTGCTTACAGATAAACTTTTTAATAAGGCCTATCTTTAAGTATTAAGCTTTGATTTGAAGTTTTTGGTTTGTTCTGTTGCCTGGATTGCTGTGTTTTTATGTAACCACAAGATGGCGCCTCAATTAGTAACGCAAACACAGGTAACAGTACAGGTGACACAGATGATGAGCTGATGACTGATTCATGTTATTCTTAGAAAATTTGTACCCTATCCTGAACATATTTACTGATTAAAAATAGACATGTTAAAATAACCAGAGACTCCTGAGGACTGTGATAGGTGGAAATGGAATTAAAAAAATGACTTTTTTTAAAAAGTTTTTTTTACCAGCATAGACACCTTTATTTGACAGTTACGAGACAGGAAATCATGGGAGAGAGAGGGGATGTGACACGCAGCAAAGTACGTCCAGCCGGGATTCGAACTGCGGTCGGCTGCGTACGTGGTATTAAACTTCGCTATGCCATGGCCACCCCACACTAGCTTTGTGTCCCATCTTGGCCACCCCAGTAAATTTGTCCTGGATACGCCACTGTGCGAGGCAGCAGTGAGCAGCGTACAGTGCCCCTGGACCAACTCTAAACTCTGATCTGAGCAAGGGCACCGTCTGGACAATCAACCTAATGTGCATGTTTTGATGGTGGAGGAAACCTGGAGTAAACCCACACAAGCGCAGGGAGAACATGCAAACTATACACAGAAAAGCCCTGTCCCAGCGGGATTTGAACCCACTGTGAGGCAACAGTGATACCTACTGTGCCATGGTGCTGCCCCCCAAATCAATAGAAAATCAATAGAAAGCAATACTATACTATAAAGATATACCATATAGTGTTCATTTGAACACCTTTTTAAACGGGTGTAGAAAAATGACATATAGATCACTATCCCCAGGTAACGGTGGAACAACTGGAATAACTGTGGAAACTCTACACTGCAAAAGAAAAAGAACCCCACTGATGGAGGAGGCAAAGAAGGTGAACAGGGAGAGTGATAGAAACTAGGGCTGCACGATTATGGCCAAAATGATAATCACGATTATTTTTATCAATATTGAAATCACGATTATTAATCACGATTATTCATTATGTTAGGTAAAACATATCTTTTTATTGCACTTTCTTTTTAAAACAAACCATATGTGAACAAGGCTTTAAATTGAAACTTAAAATGATAATAAATCATAAATAATAAAATAAAATGTACCCAAGACAAAGGGCAAAAAATAAATATGCCATTGCAGAGTGCAATCATAAAGTGCAAACAAATGAAAAAAATGAAGCCTATGCAGAAAAGGCACATACTACAAGGAACAGGAACATACTACAGGCCTACAGATTTTTGGAGAGAAACACCAGCCTGTCAACATTTTCTGGCTTCAGAGACGACCGAAGGCTCACTATGTTTCCCCCAGTGCTGAAGACCCTCTCCGAAGGGGCACTTGTTGCAGGTATGCTCAAATATTGAGAGGTTTGAGAGGTGGATGGATACGGTGTCGCCCGGTGCAGGGTTGCTGTTATGGTTGTCTGGGTTGGCGCTGGACACGGATGGGGATTTAGTGGACCAGCGTTAGCTTTGGCCTTCATGCATTCATCATATTTGGGTTTGTGGTGTTTTTTCAGGTGGTTGAATAAGTTAGTTGTGTTGCCCTGTGGCGCAGACACAACTCTGTGGCACTCTTTGCATACACCTTCCTTTTGGTCAACATCACTTGCCCTGAATCCAAAAAACCTCCACACAATAGATGTCGATCCCTTACGAGGCACTAGCTCCTCACCTCCAGATGCTGCCGTACTGTCACTGTCTGCTTCCGACATTGCGTCTCACTCTCACTCTCACACTGTTGAATATAATTTGAGGTTGCCGCTGCTACAGGGTGCACTCGCTTGCTATTTAGGCAGCTTAATCAAACCCGAACCTTTTGTTCGCCCCCTGGTGGTTGGCTGACTATTGGGTTGAGAAAGTGCTTGATTTGATATGCAACAGAGCCCGCTTTTTAAATGTTAATATCGCGACGATCATCTTAATTTAATCGTGGCAGCCAAATTTGTGATCGTGATTAAAATTCGATTAATTGTGCAGCCCTAATAGAAACAGAGGTAAAAGAAGAGTGAACGGACGGGTATTCACTCGACAGAGAGCACTCTGGTGTTGTGTTAAGGTCTGTTCCCCTGCTGATATGCATTTCCTCTTATCACCGGGACTTGAGATGGTTAATAAACTTCTTTCTACTGGAGTGAGTAATAAAACCTGCCTCCTTATTAATACAACCAGGGGTTTCATTCAATGTGTATGCACAAAATGGGTCCTGAAAAATGTATATATATATATATATATATATATATATATATATATATATATATATATATATATATATATATATATAAAATTGCTGTAGTAAACATGACTGCGGTCAGGTGCACAGAGCACACTGGAGACAGTGTCCAGTCAGCTCGCCCAGTACATCATCACCACCTCCACATATGGATTGTATAAATTATTGAAGAATACTGAAGTCATGCATACTAAAAGGAGCAGCATAAAACGGAATTAGAAAATATTGTTATAATAAAATATTTAGCAGCACAATGTCCCAGTTAAAGACAGATTATTTATGAAAAAGTCAAAATTATGAGTTAGAAAGTGAAAATTATGAACTTTGTACCTCAATTTCGAGTGAATAATTATGACTTTCATCTCAAGCTAATCTAATTTCAACTTTTTGATCTCATAATTATGACTTTCATATGTCATGATGTTATGATGTCATGATGTCTTCCCCCATAATTTTAACTGTTTTTATATCTCATGACTTTTTATCTCATAATTTCTACCTTTTATCTCATGATTATGGCTGTTTCTCTCATTATGATAACTTATCATGGGAATCTTTATTTATCAAGCTTAGTTTTCATCTTATCCTTCTCTGTAACAGGCTGTAATGGGTAGCACGACTGCAGCAGGTAGGCTGCAACTTTTGTCATAACGATTGTCCCTCTGAATATTTTTGCCACTGAAAATGTCAGAGCATAAACTCCTAATTGACTCTGTGCACAAAACCTGGACATGTCACCTTTTAAATGAATATAAGTTAATAGTTTTGCTCAGGTCTTAAATGTAGTTGCTGGTCCTGTACTCTAGTCCAAAGCTGTTCAGCTTTTGCTAATGAGAAGTAGTTTCAGCAATTTATAACTTTAATATTTTAACATTCAACCGGATCTTGCAAACTGTGAACATTTTATTTCCTCACATGGAGAAAAAAAAGTGGTGGAGCAGTGCTCTGGCAGCACTATACCTATGTACTGTAGCCTACATTACCACCAAGCTCAGGACAAATTTTGTTATCATGCCTTGACAAGTTTCAGAAATGTATTTATCATCTGAATCTGGTCATAAGAGTTTCATATTCTGAAAGCCAAGACTTTAAAATCGATCAAAACCCCCAAATGACCAAAGATCAAGATGTTGACATAAATCCACATTTATCTAGAAATGTGCCGTTACGACGACTGATTTTGATAGAGCATGTCACAAATGTAGGCTACTGTTCTTCTGATATTATTTATCCCAAGGTGCACAGAACCGCTTTGGCACAAATAAATTCAACCAGGATGTAACTAGCTACTACAGCCAGCCCATATTCATGAGTCAGCCTAAAAGAGTTAACAGCATCTGCTTTGTAACCCCCACATCATCCACAAACACCTTCTCTGAGCCAGAAACAGTAATTTTCCTCCACTTCCTCTTGGTTGTGGCCATGATTCACTGTAAAGAACCGTCAATCAGCAGGCTCATTTCTATGCATTAACATTCATAAGACGCTTTGCATTGACCATTTATGGTTGAATGTGGCTGTGGAGAGGGTGGGATATGAGGCACATCCGTGTGCGCACTGTTCTGAATTGATTTAGGATTTATAAAAGGAAACTGCATTGTTGGGCATACGCCAGGTTTTATAAATCTGAGTATTTTATGGCGTACCTTCATTTCCTCATTTATATTTATATAACATTTAGTGTGGACTCCCTGCAGAGGTGTTTTACTCTGGAACGTTGAAAAGTTGTCTTGTGGTTGGTAAATTCCAGGGCAAGGATCGAGTCCTATAATAGCAAATTTTACACCCTGCTGTCCAGTAGGCATTGGTGACTGCCAGTTTCAAATTGAAGATCCGATAAAAATCAAATGCCATTTTCAGCTACTGTATGTCACAAACTTTGCTGACTCAAGCAATAAAAAATTTAAATCAAATAATTAATAGGGCACTTTGTAGCATAACTGAAGATCCAAAGCAGCAGCCATATCCTCTGTTAAGTCTCAGGTCAGGGTATGAGCCCACAGCTCAACAAAAGCAATTATTCCAGTTCAATGGTCCACTGGTCTCAAGAAAACGGGTGGGAGGGGGGTCATCACTTATCTCTGCTCTTCGGTTGTGTTCATCATGATGTGGGTGAGTGAGCAGGTTAACTGTGGCGCTCTGCTTATCAACACTGCACGACTGTCCCTGTCATCAACATATTTCAGACACACAAGCAGCAAAATATAGATTCACAAAATGACAAAATAAGGTGTTCACACATAATAGACACACACACACACACACAAATATGAAAATTCAGTCAGCGCTCACACAATATCCATGGCACAATATAATGGCAAAATAAAAAAAACAATCAACTCCATGGGTAGAATTTACCATCACTAACACTAACTGATGGCAGTCATGACAGACACCCTTTCACAATAAAATTGAGTGAACTATTGACTCTACATTTGGTTATGTTTGTGATTAAGAATTCTAGTTTTTTTTTTAAATAATAATTTTAAATCTTTCACACACAGCAATACACACAATATTCATTCCTAAACTGGAAAAACTAGCAAATTGTAAACACGTTACACTAGACAGACTTCTTGACAGGAAACAGCTCAACAGAAAAAATTGCTGCCTTTAATGACTTTCAAATTGCTTGAAGATTTACCTCTTTAAAGTGTGCTGTAGCTACTCACCCTCTTTCTCTTGCTCTTCCTTTTCTATTTATCTTTCAAACGAAAAATGTTATTTGCATTTCACTTACAATATATCACTCCATGCTCCTTCAGTCTTGTGGGTTTTTTTTTTTTGTCAGGTTAAACATGCAGTCAGTGATGAGACACTTATTCCCAAAGGATTCTCCTTAAACACTGTGGCTATGTTTGAGCCTCAGTATTATGTCACTTTGGACAAAAGCATCAGCCAAGTAAATGAAAGGTAATTGTAAACCTTTTCCTGACTATAGTATAGGGGTGCAACACAAATGTACTATCTATCTGTAACTGTTTATTTGGTATATATATATATATATATATATATATATATATATATATATATATATACACATATGTATATATATGTTCAGATTTACAACATAATTGTGTTTTTGGTTTCTGTTTTTAATGTAATAATAATTTTGTAAAGTTGTAAAGTGTGAGTGAGAGTGAAAAGCGCTATATATAAAAATAAAATGTATTATAATTAATTGGATAGGGCTTACACTGGAAGGTGGACACCGTCCAAACTATTAGTATTGTTATTATTATTATTATTATATTTTTAAGATATCTTGACCAAAAAACATACAGTATGTATTAAAATATATATTAATTTGCTTAAGCTTGATGACCAGATGTCTTCAGGACTGTCCCGCATTACAAGCAATTGTTTCTAATACTGAATCCTGTCCTGTATGTTTGAAAATTAGACTCACGCCAGGTTATGATTGGTCTTCGCCTACAAAAGAGTAACTAATGATTAAGTATTGAGTAAGTTGTTACTGGCTTTGTGCCATTAACTAATTCATATTTAATCAGGAATGACTCACGAGGAAAGTGGTAAGCTTGTTGATTACCAGGTATTTATCATTACCTAATGTGTTATTAATATAGTATCTCACTGTCTTTTCTCTAGTAACTCATCATTACTTAATATAGAATCTTCAATTTTGAGGATTTGAGCAAAAATTATTTGCTATCAATCCAGTAATCATTATCATGCATTAATCATCATAACTACTCATAATTTTTGTACCTTGTTGTTAAGTGTTGCCATAGTCATGCTATTACTGCAAAAAGCAGTAGTTTTTCTTTTGTTTTTTTTTACTTTGGATGTACGGACAATAATCATTGGATTATACTGATACAGAAGAAAGCAGGCTAGGTCTTTATGGATGCTTCTCCTTAGGGGACCGCCTTTGCTTATAATCATCTGGATGCTGTTATAATGTATTGTGATTGAGATCCTGACCCACCATGCATCCTGGAAAGTGACAAAGTTATTATTATATAATATTTAAATAAGTACATTATCACCATCAGTAGATAACGGATGCTGTCTGACTCTCACTCACGAAGAGGGATGCTGTTTTCCGGGTTAGGGTTAGTTGCATTGTAGACAGTAACTACAACAACACAATAGTAGAAGAAGACAAAGACATAGTGAGTGAAAGTTTTTTGCTCTAAATCGCGTCACATAATCACCGCCATTCAACTGCGGAAGCTGCCCGGCTCTGCTGCCGGGGACAGACGCTGTGATGTGATGAAGAGTTGGTGGGACAGGCAGGATGGTGGGACAGGCAGGATGACAGACACTTTTCCACATATGTATGAAGTATTTTTTTCCTCATATAAGTTGCAAATGAAACTAGCAGTTACCACATTACTGTTGTTTGGTCCTGTAACTCTGTGGGTTGAAGTATGGGACATTTCTCTATTATTTGAGTAGAAGATCTGTTTAGTTGTCAGACTGAATGCCATCAGACCGTCACATCCCTGTCCTGCGCTGCCGGCTTTTCCATTCACACAGAGGTTGTCTCGCCTCTGTATCGGCTCTGTTACTTTCACACAGACTGCGAGGCGGAATATCAGTGCAAGATTCCCACCTAGAAAAGGCAGTGTGAATGGGGCTAAAAAGAGAGAAAACATGAAAACATGACTTCTTTATCTATGCAGGATTTCATTGGCCTGACCCACATGACTCCTGCTAATGCAAAACCACTGGCCAAGCTCCATACTAGATTAATGGAGTGCAAAAATAGCTTTGTTGCTGTATATAGAATCAATTTTCAGTCAATTTTAAGTCAAGTATTGAACACTAGTGTATTTGTGCTACAATAATTAGTGCACACAGATGGTGTGTGATTGGTTGTTGATCCCTCATTGGGTGTGTGAGTTTTACTCATCTTGGTATGGAGCATTGAGGGCCTGCAGAAAACAGGCTTGATAAATTGCACTTTCTACAAGGACCCTGTGGGAGGACAAGAGGTCAAACATGGCCATCCGGCTGGGAGAGCAGATTTTCGCAGATCCCTCAGAGAATCACGTATTACATTTGTATGGGCAAGGTCTGAAGCTGCTCCTTTTTCAAGGCTTTTCCACAGCTCTGCCACAAGGGCAGCAGACTCACAAGTAAATAATAATGATCCTATCCATCTTCCCAAATTGTAATGCTGAATTATATTTCCTTTGGCCCGCTAACTTCTCTTTCTTCGACTGAATCAGGGCCAGTGTAACATCTGGGTCACTAAGTTTCTCTCCTTGAGCACACTGAATTGAAAACAACATAACTACAGTGCGGCTGCATATTGGTCAGTACTAGTTTTAAAGGCAGTAAAGCTTTAAAGCTCAGTTTCCACTCACAATCTTACTATAAGTTTTGCACATGGCAGGTTATGCTGTAGCTTACAAGTCACAGTATGACACAGCTTACAAGTCACAGTATGAAAGCCTAATTGATTAAAAATATTCTGATTGCACCAAGAAATGTTAACTGCAAAATGAAAACATGTTGCTCTCCATCAGCACCTTCTGCGGATTCTGGTGATTCCGTTGTGATAATATGATAAAATAAATTTGAACTCAGGGTCATTACATCTGACAGGAGTTGAGTATCAATTTGCAACACACACTTGTTTGAGGGAGAGATGGGTACTTGTTACAGGTTGGTCACGGTCACTAGATGTCACCTTGGAGGCAGAGTAGGTGCAGCTTGGCCCTACTATGGAGCAGGTCCATCGCAGCTGCGGCTCAGCTCAGCTCAGCTCAAATCGGCATTCCATTTGACTTGGCGCGGCCAAAAGTCCTGGTGGAATAACGCCATATAAGTCTAAGACTAAACAACAGCATATAAAGGGAAACTGTTATTGTTCAATAGCCTCAAGATGTGAGCATAAACTGTAAAATCATAATGCACAGGGTGCACCGATAGATAAACTGGTAGAGCATGTGCCCTATGAGTGGAGGCTGAGTCTTGGCAATGGTCCTAGTTCGATTCTAAAATGTGGCCCTTTGCTGCATTGCTGTTTTTCCATAACATGCCTGGCTGTACATGGTTTGAGTCGGCACGGCAAGATTTGCATTTCCACCACAACTGGGCTTCCTGCTTGAGGTGAGTCTTAAAACCAATGACGCGCTTGTCCCGATCCTCGCACTACTATTGAAGAATCACCACTAACAAAGTGGCTCCTCTTATTCGGTTGCAAAACACGTTTCATTTGCTGTAACTTCTTCACAATAAAAGCCCCCCGTTTGTCATTTAAAAGCTTTTATTATGAAGCAGCAATACAGTAAAACACAGCAGATGTTTGAAAGAACAAACAGGACGAGAGAAACTAAAGAGATTCAGTCAGAAGCTACAGACGTGCTGAGAGCTGAACACACTGACTTTTAAAAACATCTTTCTCTCAGGTTTCCTGCACAGACATGAGTTGAGTATCGATTTTAGGGGGAGACAAGTGGTTGTGGTCGTGACATGTCACCATGGCCCACTTGGAGGCAAGGCAGGCGCAGCTTGGCCCTACTCTGGAGCAGGTCCATCGCAAACGCAGTTTGGCTCAGCGCAGTAAAACTGGTGATGGAAAAGCAAATCCAGACCAGCTGTGGCCAAAGTGCTGGCGGAAAAACAGCACGTCTTCCCCTCTCTCCCATTTTACGGTCGACTCTCCAAGCTGTGCCATCGAAACTAAAGGCTAAAAAAGGTCCCTTGATGTTTGCATTTGCTTTTACATTACATAATAAGATGTTTTTTTTCTGTGAATGTCACACAAATGACTCTAACATGGTTTAGTTATTTAAACCTATATGTTTTAAAAATGATCATGAATTTACCTTAACCAGAGAGAGAAATAATTAAAACAAGATAGGCAAAACATTCTTCCTAAAGAGCAACAAATGCTTATTTTAATACTCTTATTGAAACCTGATGATGAGGTGATCACAACTTTACAAAGAAAATAACTGTGTGAATGTTTAAATTATTAAAAGAAGGGAGCATTTGTAATGTGATTTTGGCTGACAGAAAAGCATAGAATGGAGACTCTTCTTTAAATGGTAATAATGTAACTGGCAGTACATATTAATACCTGGACCTCTGTATTTTTTAAACCCTGCGTACTTCCCTAGACTGGCCTACTTAAAAACTTTGACAACACATTGTATTTAAATATGCTCTCTGATCAGGCAGTTTGGTGATCTATTGAGGTAAAACGTAGCCCCAAGTAAAAGTCACAATTTGTGATTCGCAATGCAAGTTAATGTAATAACTTCCAGCGGTGTAAATCCTTCCCTGTTCTCATTCACAGAAGTGCACTAAAATGTTGCATACATGACATGAAAGGATTTATAACTCAGTCACAGTCACAGAAAGAACTTCTTCCACATTTGAACTTGATCACAGCTTGTTATCCTATAATGTAAGCAGGGCTGCAGGGTGTCAGTGGATGCTGCTGTCAGCGCTGTGCATGCTCACACTCTCATCACATTGATTTTCTTTCAGAGGTGCTTCTGAGATCAAGTTGTGGGAAATGAAAGTTTTGCCAAAGGCCGCGTGGCATTGTGTGTTTGCGTGAGTGTGGGCGGGTGTGTGGGAGGATGGGAAAGGGTCAGAAGCATATGTTTATTAGAAAGGCAAAACCAACATAAGCAGTAATGGAATGTGGTCTCTTTTTTCACTAAGCAATTATACCTGAAAACTCCCAGGCTAATGTGTTTGATGAGCCACTGCAGTAAGCGGAAGTTTTCACTTCATGATAGGGCAGCACTGATTGATGCTAATTAATTGTGATGTGGAACTGATGTTGTACAGTGTGCAGTAGTAGACAAGCAAAAATGTGTCATCACGGTACATTCCAAGGGAAATATAATGTTCTTTAGAGAGGCGCATGAACCTATGAATAAAAGTAAGTTAAGTATGAAATTGGATATTAGAAAGCCTGAGCTAGATGAGCTCAGGTGTTTAATTGGATTAGATCAACTTTTTGTAAAGCACTATTATAAACAGAGTTTACAAAGTGCTTTGATAGACAGAGCAATAGCAGGATGCTCAGGAAGACAATATAACACAAAAAGGCCAGGCAAAGGGGAAGTTAAAACATGAAGGCAAAATGCACAAAATTTATATGTGCCGATATTAATAAACACAAATAGAGGACACTGAAAAAAGGACACTGATTAGGGCGAGGTACTAGTCTAACTGATCGTAAACATCGATGGGAAACCTACATTTTCCTTCAACATCAGTTGACAAATGCATATAAATACAACTGCTAAACACACAATTTTGATCCATCAGTTCAACACATTTGAATATTATATACAGTATTCATGTTTTAAAATTAGCAGGACCCGTTGAGCGTTTTTCTTATTTTCCATTTTTCTCTCTTGCAGATTTAATTGTTTGTGCACAAACTGTGTTGTACAATGATAAATAAATTAATCTCTAATGTTCTGTAAATAACACTTTCTGTGCAGGGTGGTCCTGATCACATTTCTTGCTCCTGAATTTGATCTAGGTCATATATCATACTGAGTCTCTACTGATGTCATTTTAGAAAATAGACTTTATTGTTAAACTGTAAAACATACCGCCTCCATTAAATATCTTTGTCATCATAAGTGTTTGATAACCGCATTCAAGGGTATAATCACAAAAAATGTGTGTATATCAGCCATTTTTCCTTTTGCTCAGCTTCGTTATCGGTCTGACTCTAGTTTAGTTCATAAAATGTCACTGAAAAACACACATGATGATCTGTTGCTACATACACGTGAGAGGGCCTTAACATGTTTGCATCCAAGAACCAGTCATTTCAAAATCTATCCCTGTCTGTCATTATTAACAAGTATAATAATCATAAAAATCATAAAAGCAGTGCCCTTTTCAGTAAAGATAAGGAGAGTTGTCTTTTAAGCACACTGAACTCTGGCCTTTAGAGCTGCTGGAAGTTCAGTGTATCACTCAAAGGCACCTACTATTTAGGGAATGGACTTCCTAGAGGCATTCGGCAACTCTGAAGCAGTGACTTTCTCATCACAAAGCTGTTTGTCCACCCTTTAAACTCCTGTTGCCTCCTGTCTGGTTTGCAACAGATGATGTAGAGTGGTGCATAAACAGTGTGAAATGCTGCAGGATAATGGTGGCGTGAGATTCACGGTTGGCCACACTCAATCTGTAAAAAGGCAGTACGAGCCGTGAATCTAAAACAAACGGGACATTACCTAAATGATTGAGTCTGAGGGATTTAATGCATTGCCTCACCTGCTAATGCTCCTTACTCCAGTCAGCACATTTGTCATCTTGCCTCCCTTTCAGCTCAGCAAATAAACATTAAAGCAAATGATGACTTCCTTCACATAAACATATGAGGCTCCTCTCTTGCTTATTCCCAGAGATGAAGAGAGAGAGATAAAGAAATGGCGAGAGGAACAAGGAGAGTGAGTAAAAGCGATTTTCTCAGGTTTTATTCAATGTGAACTGTTATATGTTATAAGTTATATGTTGTCCTCCATAAAGAAGAGACCTTAGTCAATGACTTTTTGCTAATGTAATAAATGTTGCATTCACCGATCCTTGGCATTGTGAAACATGCCCTGGAAGGGCTCACAGGTAGCAGTGAGGGAGGAGGGGTGGTAAGGGAGGGTGTGTTTAAGGAAGCTGGGCAGATGATTAATCATTGGACTGGATCCGTGAGGACAGTAACACTCCTCTGTTGCTCTGTCCGATACCCTCAACATTGCTCTCTGCTAATAAATACACCGAAGCAATCTTGAAGGTGGTATAGCTAGCAAGAACCAAAGGTCTAATTATCGTGGTTACCATGGAGGGAGGGGCCAGTAAGGGCCAATGTCCACATAGCCTTTTTTCAATTGTTCCAAATGAGGAGCGAGCATCTGCAGCAGCAGTGGCCACCCAGAGAAAATGTGCAGCTTTTCAGAAAGGCTACAAAGGGGCAGTGTCCATCATACGACTGCGGCTGTCAACATATTGTTTGCATAGAGACCAGATGCCTGAAAAAACGCTAGGTCCAGGCCCGAAGTGGGGTGGGGGCATGTATTCTTCCCGACCGAGGCAGAGACCAAGTTAGTCTGATGGACGAGCCTGTTCTCACTCCCAGTGCATCAAATACAGCAGCCTGGATTTGTGCTTAAACTTCAGTAAACCGTCACCGTTTCACGTTATTAACAGTCCACATGTCTTAATATGTTGTAATATGTGAAATATTTGTCTGCAAGCGTTATTTTGAAGGAGTAACTAGACGTTGCATATTTCTAACTTGACTGTGGACCCTTCACGTGCAAAACTGATACTACAGCTGTACATAGAGTATCATAGTTTGAAGCCATCGACCAAGCTGCTGTACTTGACGAACTGTATTTGAGAATGTGTTGGCTGTTCAATACTACTATTGAATGGTTTGCTTTTATATATTACATTTTGTACACACATTCATACTTCAGAGGATAACAACTTTGGTGATGCTGTGACTTTTTCTCTAGCACCACCATGAGGTTGACGTTTATGGTTTTTAAGTGAAATGTCTTGGATTCTGGATAGATTGACATGAAATTTGATAGACATTCACATTCTAGTTAAATTATTACACCAAAGTAAGAAGATAACAATGAATACCACTTAAGGTGTAATTATTTATATAGTTGTAAAGTGCAAAACTGAACCACCTGAATCTCTTGCCACTTAATAACTGCCTAAAAGTTCTGTCCCAAAGTACCGGAATCATTCAAATAGGTATGTATGTTTCTAACAGTAGAGTGTGGAAAGCCTTGAGGTAGCTACAATCCCCAACTTTCCAGAGAAAATACATGGACAAGGACATGACCTCTGTTTCCTCATTAGTAGCTATCCTTATCCAGCAGTCAGCGTAAAAATCCTGGTGAAAGTCCTGTTGAGAGGAGTGGAGGATGTGATAGTAGCAGATTAATATCCAGGGTTTTGGAATCACATATTTAACCATCAAGTATGGGTGTAATGTTTGGGTTTCAACACAGTTTGGGGCAATGAACTACCGTCAGCTCTGTGACTTAATAATTGACTGAACTAGGTTATGGGTGCAGTCTCATATTTTATTATTATTACGACTCTCTTCCTCTCTGGGGCGGTCTAAACGGTCAGGTAGGATGGTTGAAAGAAGCCGTGGGCTGTGATGGTCTCAAAGTTCATTGCTCTTAATCTAAAACACCCACTTCTTCTCCAATGATGATGATAGTATATCTGCCATGGGCAATATGTGTTTCAGCAATAAAGCTGAAAAAATGACGGTCAAAAATACTAAAATGTAGCAGAATTTGGAATAGCTATCAGCCACTG
The DNA here is from genome assembly GCF_040436345.1 of Pagrus major. NCBI lineage: Eukaryota > Metazoa > Chordata > Actinopteri > Spariformes > Sparidae > Pagrus > Pagrus major. The sequence goes on along the minus strand of NC_133232.1, from coordinate 13,962,449 downwards.
CATTTTCATGCTCCAAGGACACGCTGCCTGCCTGAACAGTGCATGAGCACCACAGAACCCCTTCCCTAATTTTGGCGCTATTATTATCAGATAAGATAAGGTAAGATAAGGTTCTGGCAGTAGCAGCACCACAGCAACAACACTGTCCTTGGGGACACCACAGGCCTGCAAGCCACAGTAGTTCAGCAAGGTAGACATCACTCACAGGTAGAGGTAGGCAGTGTGTCCCGGGAGTCATTCCAAAACCCAAATAGTCCAAAATAAATATCTGATTGAACAGGAAGCCCATTTGTCCAATAAGGTGTTATTCCTAAAAGACCTAAAATCCAAAAATACACTTTCCCATTGTTTTGCTTGGAAAGTTTTTTGCCCTTAAAGGTACAGTGTTTAATATATGGAGTATTTAGCAGCATCTAGCGGTGAGGTTCTAGATTGCAACACTCCCTTGCTCACCCCTCCCTTTCTGAAGACGCTTGATAAGCTCCAGAAGCTACGGTGGCCCTCACGGACAAGAAAGTCATTTTCTATATATGGACAATATGGAGTATTTCTACTAATTCAAGTGATGAGGTGAGGATGTGTTTAGTTACTTAGTCTATAAAACTATACGTTATAACTCAAAAGGAATAAATCTAAATAAATCTTGCTAATGCTACTTTACCACCAGCTTTCTGAGAGACACAGACTGAGGCTACGGTGTGCTAATATTTAATGTTATACGTGGTGGCATTTCTTTTCAGTGAAACTAACGTACTGCTAATAAACATTGTACATTATCGCAGTTTTGTACCATTAGCAGTGGGGGGAAATATATATTACGGTCGGTTGCGATCTTTAACGTTACTCTTACCTGTCCAGCAGAAAGCAGGACACTTAAGCGTCAGTCTGCAAACATTTCTCTATCATCAGAGATTTCCATCTTGGAAAGGCAACTCCAATGTTTATTCTTGTTATATGTCGTCGTTTGTCCTGATCTCATTTAGCGTCTTGGAGTTTTCGTTTCTTTGACAACGATTCACGCTCCTGTGATTATTCTTGTACAACATAAGTATGATCATCCATCCTCTATCCAGTTGTGGTTTCAAACTTCTTACAATACAGATTGTTTGGCAGGAAACAGCAGCCACTCGCTCTTCTTCTTTGTCTTCCAACAGGTATATTTCCAGCGGATGCCCACTAATTTAAAAAAGCAAAAGGCCCTCACTAGTGCCAGGTTTATCCGTTCTGGGCTACTGTAGAAACATGGCAGTGTAATATGGCGATCTCCATGGATGGGGACCCGCTCCCTCATTCTAAGGTAATGAAAACACAACAACTCTTATTTTTGGGTGATTATACACTAATTTAAACATTCTTGTGAATATTATATTCCATTTCTGCCTAGTCTGTTCTGTTAGATGCCACTACATATTACACACTGTACCTTTAATATCTTAGTGTATTTGAATACTCAGGAAAGGAAAAAGTCATGTGACCTTTGTCAGGTGACCTTCATTCATGGTCAACTCAGTCGCCTCCTCCTGGTAAAGATATGGCCTGCATTGCTGCGCTGATATTATTTTGGATGATTTGGGATTTTTTAAAGTAAAAATAGATATTCTCTTCTCGATTGTTTTGCTGACATCTCTGCCAAATCTCTAGTCAAGTTTAGCTGATCCTGACACCTGTACTTTGACCTGAATGAAAATGCAAAATTCACACTTTTTTTAACCAACTTTATATTTTATTTATTTATTTTACAAAAAAGATACAGAAGATAAAGATAAGATAAAGAAGCAGCATTCAGCCATTCAGCATCACCTCCATCATTTCATCAGCAGCTGCAAGCTGATGAGAGGGGCCTTGCTAAAGCCTGATGGCCTTTAATCTATTGATCAGATGCGATTTGGTGATGGAGAACACTATTGATTTTACTCAGGAGCAGTCACACCTGAACCATAACATACTGCTGCATCTGCCAGTATGAATCACAAGGATGCATGTGTGTCAACATACATGGGTGCGTGCATTTATGCATTAGAGTCAGTAAGAGATATAAAGAGCGAAAATCTGTGTCATGTAAGGCAACTTTGACATTTTGCATTCATGTCCATCTCTCGTCGGGTGAGTGGCTGGACACAATCAGCAGGTGTATGAACATCCATTCCTGCATGTGAAAGTGACAGAAACACAGATAAATCCTAAACTGCATGTTGCTCTACACCAATATTTGTTTATTTATACATAGGGCTCTGTTTGCAGCAGGCATGCATGGCACAGTGTATGAATTTCTGAGTGCACAGGTGCTCTGTGTGTGTGCATGTGTGTGTGTGTGTGGGAGAGAGAGAGAGCATTCGTCCCCAACAGCTGTTTGCATTCCATCTCTACGGTTGTAGTGTTAGCTGGTCCAAACCTAATTAACAGTGTCTGCGGAGGGAGAGGGCTGGTGCTGAGTGCTGGCGGTAATGTGATGTCACAGTGGATTAGGCTGATGGGCCGACTGAGTGGCGTGTGTGTGTGTGTGTGTGTGTGTGATGGTGATGGTGGTGGGGGGGGTGGGGGTGGGGGGTGGGGGGCAGCACAGTCATTTTGTGTTTTTTAACACTATAAAGGCCAGACAGTGTTTGAAGCCCATATCTACTGCCAGGCAAGGACATACTGAAGCTGTTCAGTTACTCAGCTCATTTCTCCATCCTGAGGAAAAATCCAAGAACCTAAAATGTTGAAATGTAAACCTCAAGCAGTAAACACCATCTAGTGAGAGTGTCAACATTTTAAAACATATTTTAAAAAATGTTCAATATTGTTCACTGTTAAAAAAAAAAGCCATTTTATGCTTCTTCCACTCTACAGAAAGTCTTTTATTGGATTCAAATATAAATGTGTGTTATGTTCTATGGGGTACCTTGGCCTTGTAGAAATTCTAAACTCTTGATGTGATTAGCTCCATTCAAGATTTATGATTGATTACATGAATGTAGAACTTGTTTGTAATCTAGTTACAAATGCATATATTATCATACTGAATTCGTCAGATATGATAGCTCATTACAAAACAATAATCCAGCTAATCTGTAAGGCTTTTTGATGCAAACGATATTGAATCTGAGTTTACAACAGCACCATATTTAGTAAAAACTTTTTTCAGCCGATACCATAACTGATAATTACCTGTTTCTCATGACAGACACTGATAAGATAACTGATAATTTTATGTTTTTCTATTTAAAAAAGAAGTTCATAACCTGTAGTTTATGCACACCTGAGGGTAAGAAGGGCTTACATGTAGTGAGCAGAGATGGATGATTTAATATTCTGTATTCTTCTTCTTCTTCTCTGTGCTTTATGGTGGATTGCAATCGAACTTTCAAGGTGCAAACAGCCACCTACTAAATTTAAATTTGTCAATGCTGTTCGTGTTAGGTCAATGAAAGCAAACTGACTGCATATTATTGGCTTTTCATCAGCTTGAATTTCACACTTATAAATAGCTGATAATAAACATTTCCCAATATCAGGCCAATAATTATTGATCTGATATATATTGTGCATCCCCAAAGACTGTACAAAATAATAAACATTCCTTGTTTTTCCTAAATGGAGGGTACTAGTGTTTCCCATTAATTAACTAGACTCTGACGGCCCACCAAAGTCTAATTTGCAGCGCCATTCACATGTATTCACTTTGCATTCAACAACAGCATTCAACAACTAGTCCAACTACCTATATCTATAAGATATGTTAAGGCAGACGTCAGGGTTCTCTCTGTAACATAGTGGCTACCTGTGTTACATGTGCTCATTAACCAAAACAACCAGTTCAACCTTGTATTTCTCACACTGAGAATCCCAAAATATATTTCCTCACTTGCTTGGTGTCAGTGGCCTCACTGTTTGCATTGAGATCCTTTCTGCGTGGCTCATGTGTTTGACCTTTCATATTGTGCTGGTCAGTTATGAACAATTTGTAAAATAAATGCGTGGGGGAAACCGACTGCCCCTGCCAAAATGCTCAAAATCTTGTGTTGAACGGTGGCAGCCCTGGTTTTAATTAAGCAAAGTTCTAGTATGAATAGGATATACTCTTCACCGCAGATATAGCTCAAATGAAAACTTAATTCTCTCCCAGTGAATTTAAAGCAATACCACTTGCATCTGGAGGAAACAGAAAGCTTCAGTACTTTTAAAGCTTTTTTAGTTTAGTATGCATTAACAATGCTGCTGATATTATCTTCACAACTCTAATTAGCCCTTTGCCCGTGGTTGCAGGTGGCCTTGATCACATTGCCAACCAAGACTACTCTCCTGAACATTGTGCTCAGACTGTGACTCTCTTCTTACTGCAAAGATGTTTTGCATAGCTGGAGACTTAAAGCTGGGGTTGTTAATTCGGTTCAGAAGCATTTTTTAGGATATTTGTATTACATCTCTTATCATCCAGACAGCAGTCAAAATATAAAAAGCTTTGGGAGAAAAAGGAAAGAAATCTATGGTCTGTGGCAGCGACAGAGCTGTAATATCTTCATTCAATCAATTTTAGCGGCCCTAAGATATTGTATGGACAGCCTACCTGTCTGTCAATCTGTCCTTACCTGCCCACCCTGCGCTGACTCCGCCCTCACTGTGCTTGACCCGAGTCTATTGAAAACACTGCTGGAGCTATGGCAGAGTGAGCGCATTATTTACGGATGAGAATGGCAGAGAAAGTACAGACACACTTTTCATTAGCAGCTGTACCTACAGCAGCTTGTACTGCCAAACAGAGCAAGAAAAGAAACACCGAACTGGAGAAGGCTACAAACAAAAAGAAGTTGGAGAGCTCAATAGGTGAAACGAGAGTCAACATTGGAGTGGCTGTTCAACGATGAAGACAACTGATGGAGTCGAAGGCCTGAAAATGGACGCCATGGTAGCTGTGTCTCTGTTGGACAGGTAATGAGCTGGTTTGTTTTGGCTGGGGGACATGTATTATTACTCTGTATTATGTAGTCAACGTAGCTAACGTTAGCTTCTTATGCCATTGTCGTATTTATTAGCCCAACGCTAACATCATTAGTATCGTCAGCTTGTAGCTAATGTTAGCAAGCTAGCCATGATAGACTACTGCCGTATGACATGTATTTACATGTAACGTCACCGTTTACATGCAGGCCAGCGTTTATACGTGCTATTTGGACATTAGCCAGACGAGCTGTATGTGAGGGGCGGACTAATTCATGTGTGCTACAAGTGTGAAAGGCAAAGTCCACTGTTCAGAGGTCCTGGGAAGATTGCATATACCTGTGAATATAGTTTGTATTGTAGTTGCAAGCAAATGTCATTACATGGTATTTATGTGACGTCATTTATATGGCCTTTGAACTGGATGTTTTACAAATGTGCTGATGTTGCCTATTTCTGTGTCCTATAGTTATGAGAGGGACGCATCAACTTCCAGCCCTTGAAGCATCAGTTCACAGCAGAGCCATGTCCTGGTGTTTCCACTATCTCTGTAGAGTCTCTGTGACAGGTGAGTGTAACTTGATGCTGATAGCAACATGGATCAGACCACTGTTATTCATGTAATATGTGTTTTTGATGGATACATTTTATATATGCATGTGTAGGACTTTCATATCAAGTTGGTTTGCTCTATGTACATGAATATGCTCCTTAGCAGGGATACAATATAAAAAGGAATGGCATCATTTCATTAGCTGCACCAGGAAAATGCTTCAAGTACTGGTCCTAGCAGTCAGATGTTAGCCTACCGCTTGAGACTATAACATATTAGTAAGACATTTTTTAAGAAAATAGACTTTGCATTTCAATTCATGATCTGACTTTCAGCTAACCACAGTATAATTTTGGGAAACACTGACCATAATTGCGGCACACAATGCACGTACCACTCCCTTCAAATAACCGAAGCAGTAGAGGATTGAGACAGCACCAACATCAGCAGCCTAACCTGTTGGCCAACACTGATCTGTGTTTATAATCAGTCAAGAAACCTCTGGACATCCTTCCTGTATATAGCTGTTTATGCTAATTGTACTGTATATTGTCTAAACGATAAAAGGTATACTATTTTTGTAGTGTTATTTATTTACATGTGTTCCAGAAAATTCAATAAACAAGAGTCTTACCTAATGTAGGTGTTATTAGTGCATCACTTAAAGTGTAAGAACTGTAACGGGTTGGTTGTTTATGCTGGAAGTGTAAAGAAAAGGCATTTATCATTTTCAAGACTTTATTCAAACAATTTAGAGAGAATGCAAAACAAGGAGTAAATACAGAACAACAAATAAATAGGAGTTCCAGCACTTGATGTGATTGCTCCAAACGTAGTCCTTGAATTCTGGCCTATAAAGCAACAGATGAGCAACATGATTAGATATTTTTATGGAACAGAGCTCGACTGTCCTCAGCATACTGTGAACATATACACTTTCAATGGTCAATACTTTAGACATTCCTGGACAAAACTGTACAGATGTCCCAGATTATAGGACATTTTTTTGAAGTACCAGCCCTTTATCTTTCTTTACATTTTTCTACTGACTGTGTTTATTGTTATGCACCAAAACACAAATTCAAATGGTGAAAAACTACTTGGCAACAGATGTGATTCTGATTATTGTGTGTCCAAGTCACATGCCTGGTCAATATACTGTACAAACACAAATAGTTGTAGGTGGTGTTTATCAGAAAAAAGCACCAGTAATGTTCTACTTTAGATACCTGCTCATGTGCAATCCTTTGAGCTTGAAGATCTTATACTTGACATGTGTCATCTTTTCTGAGAACATCTGTTCCTTGATCTCCCACATCCACGGCCTCTGCCTCCACTTCGCCCCAGTGTGTACTCTTCATCAAAGTCAACGATGCTCTCATTGTGGAAGCTCTAACATGCATCATATCATCATGAGTCCAATACAATATTCATGTTTGTCTGTGAATCACTGAGGGTAACAAAAAAACATGTAGCAGGCCCACCACTAATCTTGATGTTTTAGCTTTGCCATATCTAATGTTACCATAGCCAGCTGCTGCTAGCTAACGAACAATAAGTTACAACATCAAGATACACTTTCATAACAATTTCTGAATGCTAACACAACTAGCTTGACAGCTATCACTACTAGCAATGGCTATGGTTGTTGTTTACGTTCAATATGACAATATTAGGTGTTTACTTACAGGTGAATCAGACATGAGACTGATACACTCTTCTTCCCACTGCTTGTGAGGACTCGGACTCCGTCGGCAGTATTCGGCAGTCATCGGACAGTGCTTGTTCATGGTTTGGGGGGAGTGGGTTTGGAGATAGGCCTGAGTGCAGGGGGCGGGGTTTACTGGCTGGATACTTTCAAAATCTAGCCTGGGTTTGATGTTTTTTCCAACTCACCAACCCCAGCTTTAACTAGGCTCTTACACACATAGCTAGCTTGATTCCCCTCTTGGAAGTCATGGCCCTGATGAAGCCTGCACTGTTCTCAGACCATTTCACTGCTGACCTATCTATGGCAAGACAACACAGGGTGTCATTCAAAGTCTCCAGAATAATCCAAGTGTCTGGTTCACTCAAAAGTAGCTCATTGTCTCATAATCAGTCTTATTTACACTACAGTTACTGTTCACATAGTGCTTGGTGCTCAGTGCTACTTTTCTACCATGCAACGAGCAAAGTTGTCCCACTGCCCCCATTTTACTGTCAGGCCTAGTCCAGCATTGTAACAGCCTGATAGGCCACCCTGAATTGGTATCCCTTACATTAGCAAATACTCATTCTCTACTGTGTGAGTTCTATGGAAATTACAGTATTGTTTAATGAACTGTTATGAGTCAAACCAAACCATTAACTTTTTTGTTCTTGTAGGGGTTGAGGAAATATCATTATTTACAGCAGCAAATATTTCAAATAGGGATTCATTTATAACCTTACTCTTTAGAAGAATTGTACTCACCCAAGCTTGATGTGACGTGCACAACTTGGATCACCATAGCAGCATGCAAGGAGGGATTAAGACCAAGCTTTAGCCTCGTTTTGCTCATAAGGAATACACTGATTGACAAGTAGACTGACAAAGATCACCAGCACTCTGGTGGGACATGTAAGATTAAGGTTATTTCATTACAGAGGTTTTATTTTCTGTTTTGCAGTGTTGGAGAGATTTGATTTTAAGGTGCAACACCTCAGGTTTTTATTTGCCAACAGTGTAAAATGAGCAGAGTGTATCTGCAGGACGATCTGTAAAGGTGTTTTTGATCAATACTTGGCTGTGCTGAGATTTTTGTATTTCTAGTCTGACTCTTTAACCCATACTGTTTTGGAATAAAAACTCCAACCTATTGAAGTTTTGAGAAGCTCCCATCTGTCGTTTCAGCTCTGTAGGATCAAAATCTTGAGCCAAAGCCAAAAACTAAAGACAAAGCTGTATGATTACAGGAGTCTTTGGCATGATGACATTTTGCTTCTAAACTGGAGTTTTATGTTGCCTGTCTGCTCTAATTAGCTCACTTCATTGTTTTTGTTGTGAAATGCTGAATGGTTTGGTTTCACTCGATCCCAGTCAGTGGTCCAGAGAGCTGGCCTTAGGTCAGCAACAGAGCTCATGTGAAGTCCCAGCTGTGAAAGCTTTGGTCTCTCGGGTGTTAAATTAGGTCATGGATCAGTGTAACAAGCAATGAGTAGTGTCAAAGACAATAACATGTTCAGCTGCAATGACAACATGTCACTATTGGGAGTACTACTAATAACTGAACTGGAATCTGTCTATAAACTAGAAAAAGTCCTCATCAGCAACTAATGAGAAAGGGAGCCTGCAGTCACTGAACAGATACTCGTAACTCGTAAACTTGCAGTGTATTAGCCTTCAAAAAGCGCTACAGTCCTGTGAGATATGTCCAGCTCCAAAACATATATATATCTAATATGATATGAAGCTGTTTGATTGATTCATATTTACAAGAAACAACTGATTGTATTGAAACATTTAAGAAATGTTAGAGTGTGTGTTTTGTTTGGAGGAAATTCAGTTTGTGAAGTGTTTTACATTAGGTAAATACAAACCACATTTAGAATGATAATAAAAAGAGAAATACAATCAATTAGGATGAATTCAAATGAAAAATAGACTAAAGCTAAAAAATTAGGACTACAGTTTTGTGCATTTACATGCAGTAATGCTTTGTCCCAAATTATATAAGGGAAATAAAAGGCTACTCGTTCAAGGAAGTAGATGTGCAGCAGAGAAATTAATCAATCAAACGCAGAGGAAAATAATAAATGTATAGGCCAGTAAAACATTGCACTATCTAACTACTTTCATTGTAAAAGGAGGAAGGAGACTTTGAACTAATTATTTAACCTAAGCTGGGTTAACTCACATATTTAAGGCAGCAGTTAACTTGACAGCATTTTAAAAGAGCCCTGAAATCACTAATACTTTCCATATGGACTACCTGTTGAAAAAAAGTAAATCCACAATATTGGATGGTATGCAGCATTTTTTCTTTAAAGTGGCCAGCTTTAAAACCATGAAACACTATCATATATCATAGCTATAAACCCACTCAAACTAGTTAAAACCAAGTCTGGAATTTACTGTATGACTTATTCTATACTGTAATAATCTCTGTGTATTTGTTATTAGATGGACAAGACATTACTACATTCTGGTTTTGCTTACAGAATGTGTGAAGGGCCCAACCCCACACAGCAGTTGGAAAGGTAAAACTCCCATTTTTGTTGGCATGAAGAATTCATTTTCTAATAGGTTCCTCGTTGTGTAATATTGATGGATCTGCTGACCCAGTTTGAGAGTTCTCTTTCCCAGTGGCAAACAGCAGGGTTAAGGCAGCATGAATGCCTCGGAGCTAGCCTCAGGCTGGATGAGAGGGGGGCAAGGCCACCTGCCTGTCTGATCCAGGGCCAGGCCTGGATGAGTGACATGGTAAGTACTTGACAAATAGAAAGATAGCAGTTTGTGTACCCACATTATAAAGACAGCTTATGACTAAAAACTCCTCGATCTTGCATCCAGAATTTATAACATGAGACTGTTTGGATTACATTTCTTTCTCAGCTAGCCTCTTCAAGCACATTGGAGCCTCTGTGACCAAAAAACTTTTTAGCCCATCAAAATCACGAGTATCTTATAGCCATTTCTGAACACTTCAGAGTAGAACAAAGGACTGGAGCACACTGTTTGCTTTGCAGCCTTTGACAGACTTATGTTTCAATAAAGTGAAAATGGACAAAGACATGCCAAATAAATTTACAATCAACCAAGAAAGAAATCATTAGGTAACGATAAGTTCATAAAAAGCTGTCAATCAACATTCTGATCAGTTTCTTCATGAGTTGTTCCTGATTAACTATTAACTACCCGCTGATTAGCATTAACTACCGATGACACATTAATTACTTATTAATGAATCATTAGGTACTGTTTTTGTGCACCTTCAAGTATCACATAATAACGAGTAGTTACACAATAGACTCATTAAATGCTAACTACCTAATTGATAGTTACTCTTTTCCAGGACGTTCCTGGAAATTAGTTCAACTAATAACAGACCAGAGACAGCAGAATTCCCGAAAAATATTTTAATCACAACATCACATATGCATTCTCATTCACATCCAAGTCATATTCCATAGCATTAACAATACTGACCCCTAAAAATTAGCGTCCAACAAAAAAACTAAAATCTCTTTTTTTAAATAGCATATTTAATGCCGCAAGTCAAATCAATTTTATTTATACTGCACCAATTCACAACAAAAGTTATCTCGTCACACTTTCCAATTGGAGCAGGTCTAGACCTTACTCTTTAATGCATTTATTCAGACTGATTGTCAGAACGTCAAAAACAGAAAACAGGTAGAAACGCAACAATATATCTGCTAGTTAAACTGTGGCATCAGAATCTCTGGGAATGACTAGGGGTGTTGATTTTAAGGTGACTTCAATTCAAGTTTCAAGTTAAACACCGATGACTATGCCATTGCTAGACTATCGAGTCTTGATTTGTAAAGATCGACAGATCATTGGTTTCACGCAATGACATGTATGACTACTGTCATTTACATTTTCAAATTGTTGTGTAAAAGGATGCGACATGGTATCCATGTGATTAAAAATGGAATGTACCACACTAAGGCAATTTGGTTATATTGCCGATCCTGATTTTGATCCTGGTAGTAGAGGAAACATAAGAAATTTGCAACCTCATGGCAAGCTGTTTTAACATTTACTGTTTTACTTGATAGCTAAAACACATTTCTTGAAATTGATGCTCCATTTCCCAAAACTCTAAACACAAATGCATAACTGCACACTCGTCTTCAATAACTTCAAACTTCCATGTCAAAACTAAACTCTCCACTCAAAACCCTGTAAACTTACATGAACCAAACTTTGCCATCAGACATCACATAAAAAGCCATTAAATACACATACACAACAAAATGGCCATTAAACACTGTTCAGATCAATTCCAAACACTACCATGAAAACCTCTGACTAAAAAAAATAAGGGTATTTGCGGTTTTCCCCCAGAACAACCTCTTTAGGCTACATGATGCTTATATTCCTTATTCTGTTTATACCTTTTTATATTTTATACCTTTTTACATTTTTATATATATATTTTTATTTTTATTTTAACTAGCTGACTGTTCTGTGTTGTGCTGTATATCTGTTAAATGTTGTGTTGTGTACAAATGCTCCACGTGCCTTACCTTGAATTGCCCCCTGGGGACAAATTGAATTGAATTGAATTGAATTGGATGATGAACACAATATGAAGATGCAATATATGTAGACATTTTCAAAATGTTCAATTCTTCAATGCACTGTAGTAAAATAAATGAAATTGAGTAAAAATGTGTAAAAAAAAATCTGCAACTGATAAAGAAGATATAATCTATTTACCAATAAAAACCAATGGAAAAAACAGTTGAAAGAAAAAAGTAAAAGAAAGAAAACATTTATTCTGCCTCAGCGATTCTCATCAACATCACAGCCAATATGAGCTCTAGCCGGGCAGTGGGGATATACCTCTTGAATAAGTTATTGACCCCTGGTAAGCCTCACTCGAAATATCACAACAAGCCCTCTCCATGGCCTGAAGGAGGTGAACACTCATAGACATTCCACTGCCAGGCCAAAAAAACAAACAAAAAAAAACCCCACTCCTCTAAATATGTTGCTAAATCATGGGTTGTTCGTGAACTACCCTTCTCTACCTTCAGGTGTTTTTGGATCCATTCTCCCAGAACATTTGAACTGACCCATGGCCCTTTGACTTATCTATCCTGAGATTCAGACTGGTGTGTGAACAATTTCACTAACCTAAAGGCTTTCAAACCCACATTGGCCAAAGATGTCATTATTGGTGAGATGTTAAAGCACCAAACATACATTTTAAATGACTGGGACATACACTTCAAATAACATTATGGGAAAAAAAATTCACATTTCAGTAGTACAGAATGTTGCTGTTATATACCCCTTCTACTACTTGTTATTACAACTAATAAGGTGGAAACATGACACCGGAAACGGATTTAACATGGGCATGTATTAAGCATCAAACTTTACAATCTGTACAGCTAACAACACCTTTAGACCCCCGATTAAAGTAAGGAAAACCTCAGGAACACCAACACAGGAGGGATTCCTCTTTCAGGATGGACAGACATGCAGTGGAGGTTATGTGCACAGAACAGTCCAACAAAAACACAGCTGACATCTCAGGCTGGCAATACACAACATATCTTTCCCCCTTATGTTGATCCCTTAATAAAAGAAAACATTTTATTGTCTCAGTGTCTTCACTTAAGATCCTTTGCTGGAAATAAACTCTTTTATCATTTTGAATGTCACAGCCATCATTGCCTGGATTTACGCCCTCTATAATTAACTGAATAAAACACATTTATTTTGGCTATGGAACTGTTGCCTCAACTAGGGGAAGAGGGTAGACCATATCAACCTGAACTGAAGTCTGGGGATTATTCTGCCCCATTATCAAAGGTTAGTTTATAGACTACGATAACATTCTGCAAAGAGGTCTTCTCATCTCCTCTCCTCTCCTCCTGCCTCCTCGCACTTATGACAGATAATTGTGACATTTACCTTTGGTATTATGCAACTTGGATAAGTATGCAGAATAGCTAAATTTGGTCATTACTGATCAGCATTTCGACAGGAGTGTGTCCCCACAGGGTGCAGCAGTGCAATGCACCTCAGCTGTTATATACTGTATCTCCCTCTCTGTGGCCCTCTCACTTCCTCTCCATATGTTTTTTTTCCTTTTAGCTCTCTCCAAATGGGTACCACAGCTGCAGAAAAGCAGCTGGGTCCTCACTTGATGCTTGAAAATCGAAACAAGGTCGGAATAGGCTGGCAGTTCAAGGCAGTTTGACTTGTTTAGCCATTTAAGGTGCTTTCAGTGCATTTGGCCCTTAGGTCTCAGTGGTGCAACCAAACAACGACATGACTTTAGTATCAAACAAACTATTTTCAATGAATCCATTAGTGTGTGCACTAAAACTTCAGACAGAACTATACATAATGTTCTGACCTGGGCCACAGGTCTGGAACAAGGCATGTTGTCTGAGGCGAGTCATCAAAGGTCAACAACAGTACAGGATGTTTCTTTTTTCTTTCAGATTTAAAGCCCACCTCCAGTCAGTGTTTCTTCCTGTCTAACAGTCAACACTCTCTCTCAGAGTGAATGCTGTCCTCTGTGCCATCTTGCTACATTGAATTAGCCAGGTACACATGTGCACTGACACAACTGTAGGTTTACCTTCGGCTGGCACACAGCCACTTGCTGAGCAGCAGGAAAGAAACAGAAACAGTGCAAACGCTTCAGGGATTTTCCCCAGTAATGAATTACTTGTATGAAAAACTGAGCAAATAACAGATTACCCGAATTGCAGAACTAACTCATTATGTAACTCTAATGGATTACTTTGTAACAAGTTACCCAAAACACTGGTGGTTAATAGTCATATGTAGTTATTACCATCGCAACCAGACTGCCAGAATGGCAACACAAGCATGGAATAGTGATAGCATTGATATAAGCATGTACCAGCAGCATGAATATTAGCAGGAATAGTGCTAGCTGTCACTCGAACAGAAGGTCTTCTTGTGTATTGAGGAGCTGCAGCATTTCTTCATGGTCAAACTGTAACATGTACTGTACATCTACTGCCACTAGACAACTTCTCTGCTGAACGCTCCCCTCTGCTCCGGTAGCTAACACCTATAGCTAGCTCTCCCTCTCTTGCTCGACCACTCACACACTAAGCACCGCCCTGTTTCTTAAAGGAGCCACGCTGCTTTTATAACCCCTAATGGAGGATGACGTGTGACTTCCAGATTCTAATATAGTCATAGGTCATTATTCCATATTAGCAACAATTTTTGGCTTTGGCTTATTTTTGGCTTCAATTTTGTGACTTTGAGCACAAAGTTAAGTTATTTGGCAAAAAAATATTTGGCAAACAGTGTGGCTCATCAGCATCGCTAGGAAAGGACTCGGAAAATATGAAATATCACAAAAATATCAAAATAAACTGGAGGGGTGCTTTAGAGCCAACAGAATGGAATCAACTGTAATAGAGGATTCCAGAACTCTGCTGCTGTCTGAACACAAGTTCACCTCAGAAAAGAGTAACTCATCTAAACTATATTCAAGCTACCCGCAGGCCCCACTTTGAGCAACCCTGGGTTAGAGGCTTGTCAGTGCCCTTCCCTGCTCCCTCCTACAATCCTCACCCAATCAAAAACAAGCAGGTCTGGCGTCCAGTACTGCTATCAGCCAAAATTCATATCCTGTGGTTGTATGTGTGTTTGTGAATATATATAAGTTTACTATTAATAGTACAGCACTAGTAATACTACAAGTATTTGGCTCCCCCCATTCCTGTGGACTCTCCTCTCTCCACTTTCAGCCAGACTGCCAGCATCCTATTTCTTTGTCAAATGTATTTTAAATAAACCTTAAATGTCTACAAAAACTTGCTGGTGGTGCTTGGGAGCTGGGATGAGGGAGTCTCATTTTCATGTTGCGTCAGGGTTTCCCCTAAGTCAGGGCTAAACACTTGCGTTCAAGCGTTTCAAAAGTACACTGATCCATCTACAGCATTGCAGAGTAAGTATATTTATTTTTAGTACACTGAAGTTGAATTTAATAGCATCTATTTATAAGTACACTCATATTAACTTTCGCATACTTAAATTATATTTCTGATACCATAAAGTATGCTAGTTTTTACCCTGGTGGCATGTTCTATCGCCAAGGAAATAATTATTGTCCACTATCAACTTTTGAACTAAGATGCTCACTGCACACTTTTAAACATACTTTTCTAATTGAAAAATCTGCACTGCACAGATCAAGTATGTTCACCAATTATGTCAGTGCTCATTCAATTACTGACTGATTCCTAAATAAGATAGAGGAGAAGCAGGGTAGATGGGCAGTCAAAGTGGTCAAGGTGAATTGCCCAGACATTTCTTTCTTTTTGTTTACTCAACTTTCTGTGAACTCACAACATTATCTGAGTAAGTTTAGTAAGTAGTGAAGCATGCAGTCATTTAACAATTAACAACAAAACTGACAAAAACAATAAAGTAAATAAGTAAAGCATCGGCTTCTGTTTACCTCTTCCAATTTTTTAACTATGCACTTGCAACACATGACCCAAATGGTTGTAGAGCACTGGCACAGCTGGATAAAATGTAATGTCACCAGAACTCTCTTGGATGACACTAACTCTCAAGTATTGTGCCCTCTGTCAGTAATAGTACGAGTTTAATCATGTATTCATTTGAGAAAAGGAACTCTCCTCTTTCTTCATCTCAGAGGTCACACCCTGGAGCTTGATGGGCTTCAGATTCTTGCTTCAGGAATTGAATGAGGAAGGTGGGAGTTGGGATGGATAATTTGGCAGAATGGTCTGTGGACAGGTAACCCAGAACTATGACGACTTTTTTTTTTAAAGTTATCCCAGTTTTAATAATGATGAGCTACTTTGCTTTACATAGATTTAATGCTGCAATCAAAAGTTTTCATAATAATGTATAATAACTAAAATAAGTCTTTCATCTAATCTGAAACATAAAAACAAAACACCAGCGGTTCAATCATGGAGGGTTGCCTGTCTGTAAATGAGACTTTCTCACCAACACCAGAGAAGTCCTGTTCAGATCTGTTGAGGTGCTGAGTGCCAGAGCTTCTCTTGAACTCAGAGCTGTGTTGCTGGGTGACTTCTCTCCTCTCTCTTTCCTTGTCTCCTCCCTCTCCTTACCTCTGGGTGAGTGAGCAGTTAATTTTCACTCTCATCCTCAGTGTGCCTCCAAAGACTTCCAGTACAGTGAACTGAGCTGCGTAAGCTGCACACCGTAAGTGCTGTTTGGTGTTAATTGTTATGCCAATGGTTGCTCTGCGTGACGCTCGTCTAAATTGCAGAGAAATGCAATTAACATGGAGCAGCGGGACATTAAAAGCCATATTTGTCACTGTCAAGATCTGAGCAGGCGTCTGATTGCACAGCTGATTGGAGAAGATGGCATCCCCCCAACCCTGTCCTCCTCCTCCTCCATCCCTCTGTTCTACCCAGAGAGGAAGAGTGAAGAATGGAGGGAGCATGGTGTGAAATATTTGCGCCATGGTGTCTTAACAGGAAACAGGATATCCTAAGTTTGGAGCTCCAGCTATGAGTACTATGACAGCTTGTCTTTCAGCTACACAGGAGAGAAGTTCTCATATGGAGCGTTAATCACTCTTCACATCCAACTGTTACATCTACACCAGACAAACACTGACGAGTCATATCACCACGACGATGCCTCAAAACATTTCCTTCAATTATTTCCTGTTTTATCTCTGTGTCAGGTACTGCAGGGCTACACTTCATGGAATCACTTGTCAGTCAATCAGTGTGGGCAGTACTGTGATGGCTGTGACATGGCTGCAACTTTATGTTGCTGAACTCAAGTTGGACATTCAAACTTCATGGCTTCATGAAGTGTCCATGTGGTAAAACATATAAAGGTGAGACAACTCATTCCCTTAAAGAGCACATTACTGAAGATAGGAGCTCTATTAAGGGGAATGATGTGACCAGCCCTGTTGCTAGACATTGGGCTCTATCGTACGCCTGATGCAAAACGGCAAATGTCACCTCTTGTTTCAGACTGACACAGTTGTCATTTTCACACCCAGCGCCCACGTTGTGTAAATACCAAATGTACCTGCGCCCACCTGTGAACCCCTGGGCGTGTTGGTCTTAAAGTGAGGTGTGGTCAGATGCACTGATGACGCTCTGCTATCTTGCAGCAGCAGAAAGTGCATAGACGAACAAAAAGTAGTAATGTCACGGTAACTAATACTGTGGCACATTTAATCAGCAAAACTAAAAGTTTATTCTATTTATGAACTCCACAGGAAACAAAATTCAACTGAAATAAATATTTGTAGACAGCTCTGACAGAGCTCCGGATTAATCAGGAGGACAGCTGCTTCACGTAAAATTATTTTACCGTACTATTATCGAACGTCATGTTCTGTGCACGCAGTCATACAACGAATACGCTTGACAAATTTAAGTTTATATCTCGAAATCACATCACCATCAGTCAATAGCAGGCCTTTTCTGGCTCTTGCTACCTGAGAGGGATGTTGTTTTTCGGGGAGAAGTTGACTTTGGCAGTGACTTTTCTCATTAAATTTGAAATTTTTATTTAAAATAAAAAAGTACATTTTTTTTAATCAAGGTCAAGGTCAAGGTCAAATTTATTTATATACCACATTTAAAAACAGCCATGATACTTCAAACAAGCAAGGAATACAAAAAAGAAAAAAAAAACAGTATGTGGAGGCAAGATGTCCATGTCTAACTAAAGTTAAAAGCCAGTGAGAAAAAGTAGGTTTTTAGCAATGTCTTGAATGTTTCGGTGGTCCGAGCAGTTTTAATTTGCAGAGGCAAAGAGTTCCACAGTTTAGGAGCAGCCACTGAAAACGCTCGGTCACCTTTACTCTTCAGTTTGGCTTCTTGGGACGTTGAGAGCCATCAGAGAGGATGACCTCAGAGCCTTACCTGGAGAGTAAATGTTGACAAGTTCATATAGATATGGAGTTGCCAAGCCATTTAAAACCTTAAAAACAATTCAGTCAGGACCACTTTGTCAAAATAATCTTTATTTACTTGCACAAGTTTCATTTGGCGGTATGGTACTGTTCTGGGACCCCCTGCTCTTCCACGCGCTTGCGTGGAAAGCCTGAGGCAGGAAGAGCACACCTTCCTGCCCTTCATGAGCCATCATGAACGGCATAAGCAGGGAGCGCAGCAGCAAAGAAAAACCCAGACAGAGCACTGCAACCAACAAGATACAATGGTAAGGTTCATAACAGATGACGGGAGGAGCTGGGGTGGAGGTGGGTTGCAAAAAAGCCAGCAGAGGAAGCAGCAAGGGAGGTCGGGCTAGAGCAGTTTAAATAGCGCGCTCTGAATGCAATTTCCCAATAGGAGGCGGGCACGGGGAGTCAGCTGAGCCATCAGCTGATCTGCTCGGTGTTGACAGCTACGCTGTTGATGCTGATTTAGAGCTTGACGTCGTGGCCTGCCAGAACTAACGCTACGCTTGATTTCTGAAGCAGACAGGAAGCCAGTGGAGAGAAGCTAAAACTGGAGTGATGTGCTCATGCTTTCTGGTCTGAGTTAAAAGCCTAGCAGCAACATTTTGCACAAGCTGTAGTCTATTGAGACAGGACTGATTCTTCTGAGTTGCAGTAATCAAGTCGAGTCGTTACAAATGCGTGTATGACTGTTTCAAAGTCTTTAAGGGGCAGATACGGAGTTGGAGTTGGAAAAAGCTGTTTTTGACAACAGAACTGATTTGCTTGTCTAGCTTAAAAGCACTGTCAATAATCACACCCAAATTCCTAGTAAATGGCTGAACGTAGGACCAAAGAGGGCCAAAAGTGCCAGCACAGCCCTCCAGCCGATCAGGATGACCAAAGACAACAACTTCTGTTTTGTTTTCATTAAGACAGGGGAAGTTCAGATCCAGCCAGGTTTTTAAATCACTCAAGCAGTTAAGCAAGGGCTGCAGGGAGTCTGAATCATTAGGTTGAAATGGCAAGTAGATTTGTACATCATCCGCAAAACAATGAAAGGAGATGTTGTGTTTATTTAAAGATGGAACCCAAGGGCAGCATATAATGAGAACAGTAGAGGACCCAAAATAGACCCTTGGGGCACCCCGCAGGAGAGAGGGGCCACAGAAGAGGAAAATTCACCAATTTTGACAGAGTAACTCCTTTCTGACAAATATGATCTGAGCCATTCAAGGGCAGTACCCGTAATGCCCACACACTTTTCAAGATGAGATAAAAGAATTGAGTGATTGACAGTGTCAAAGGCAGCAGTCAGATCTAAAAGCACTAAAACAGCCGAGTTTCCTGAGTCAGCAGTTAAAAGAAGATCGTTCTAAGCACTCTTAGAAGGGCAGTTTCAGTACTATGGCGACGCTTAAAGACAGACTGAAACTTTTCATGAATAGTAAAATCATGCAAGAAAGATTGCAATTGATTAAAAACAATTTTCTCCAAGACTTTAGCCAAAAATGGGAGTTTAGAAATCAGCCTAAAATTGGAAAGAACCGAAGGGTCCAGATTATTCTTTTTTAAAAGAGGTTGCACGACTGCATGTTTAAAAGCAGAGGGAACACACCCTGTGCTGAGGGATGAATTTACAAGAGTTAAAATGCTTGACCCAACAGTGTTAAAAACGTCTTTAAATAAACAAACAGGAATACTGTCCAGGGGGCAATTTGCAGAGCGAAGCTGTTTGACTATGTCAGACAGGTAAGGGAAAGAAACCAGCTCAAACTGCTGGAAGACAGCTGGGCACAGAGGAGGGACATAGGGGTCCAACATAGAAGGAATGGAAGGAAGGCTAAGAACAGAGATTTTGTCGGTAAAATACCTCAAGAAATTCTCACACAGAGTAGGTGAAGGCACATGATCTATGTCACGAGGATTAATGAGACAGTTAAAAATGTTAAAAAGAACCTGAGGCCTATGGCTATTGTTAGCAACAAGGTGGGATAAAAACTCAGTTTTTGCAGTTTTTACTGCTTTCTGATAATTAAATAAAGTGTCTCGTAAAATTCCAAAGGAGACTTTGAGTTTGTCCTTTTTCCATTTTCTCTCAGCTTGTCTGCAGGCGCGTCTGAGGGAGCGAGTACAGTCATTCAGCCACGGCTCAGAAAGTGCCTTAGTGTGTTTGGACCTCAGAGGAGCAATAGAATCCAAAATGTCAGTGCAGGTAGAGTTAAAAAGGGTCGTGAGGTTGTCCGCACTGAGATCACCGTCATCCAACGCGTACAGGACAGTGTCTCTAAAAGCAGCAGAAAACTGTGAAGCAGTTAACGGGTTAATTGCCCGCTGAAGGCGCACGGGAGCACTGGTTGACGCATCGGGACTGGAACCAGTCAAAGTAAATAAAACAGGCAGATGGTCCGAGATACATGTGTCACAAATTTCACTGATTTCAACCAACAAACCAAGCGACAACACAAGGTCCAGGGTATGACCTTTTTCATGCGTCGGCCAGCGACAGACTGGGTGAGGTTAAAAGAGTCAATAAGATTCAGAAAATCCCTGACCAGAGGCCTGGACTCACAGCACACATGTATATTAAAATCACCAACAATTAAAAGTCGATCATACTTCAGCACAACCCCTGCCACAAAGTCGGCAAAGTGCTGAATAAAATCCTTATTATATTTTGGAGGACGGTAAACCACCACACACAGCACAGTCATGGGAAAGTTTGCTTCAAAGGGCTGCGGTTCAAAGCTGGAGTAGATTTCAAACTGAATTTGCCAACAGTGAAAAGAGGACTTAAATACAGTTGCTAGTCCCCCACCTTTACCGGTGGTCCGATGGGAGCTGAGAAAGTCACACTGAGGAGGCAGAAGCTCGGAGAATTGTGTGAACTCACCAGCGCGGAGCCAGGTTTCCGTCAGGAACATAAAATCCAACTCACGCAAAGTGAAGAAGTCGATCAACAAAAAGGTCTTGTTTGCTAGCGATCTAGCATTAATCAGAGCCAAGCGAAGAGTGCAAGACTCACTGACCGAAGGCACAACGCGATCCAGTGGGCGAAGGTTTGAAAGAACAACGCCACCTCTGTGGACCCGAAACTGCCCTGGAGGAGACAGTGGAGACATCCATCAAGCCAGGGACAACAGGACGGAGCCATCGGCCTCTTGAGTCCAGCAGTCATCCGGCAGCAGGGATGTAGCATCCATCCACAGGACACGTCACACAGGTGGACACCAGGTAAGCCTTAAGTTTCACCAGCACTCCGCTGTGGTTTCCCGTGTCCTGAAACGTCTCTTGCGCAATATAGCAGCAGGTAAACGGCGCAGGTAGGCCGGTATATTTGACAGGAGGGGAGGAGGTTTTGATGTCCCATCTATCACAACAAACCTTGACAACGTCTGTCCTCGGATTTCAAGAAGTATTTGGCGATCATAGACAAGTAGAGCAGAGACATCTTGCCAACACATAGAGAGGAATAGGGCGAAAGCACATAACAGACTGTGCAGACAAGACAGACAGCCTGCCGTCATTGGCGCCATCTTGAATGTGATGGCTGATCTTTTTGTACAAGATACCAAAGACAATAACTACAACAACACATTCCTGGAAGATGGCAAAGACATTGTAAGGGAAAGTTTTTTACTCAAAACCACATCACATAATCACCATCGGTAAACAGCTGGAGCTGCCTGGCTCTCACTGCTGGGGACAGATGCTGTTTTCTGGGCTAAATTTTGCTGAAGAATCATGCTAATAGCCAAAGACAGTGACTGCTATCATATTACTGTTGTTTGTTCTTTAACGTTGCTTTGTGGGTTGAAGTGTGGCACAACGCCTATTTTGAGCACAGCTGTCCATATCATTATAACTATCACAACATTTTTATCATAGCCATTTACAACAGTTTAGTGCAGTTAGATTATTAGTCTGTTATATTGTTTTATGTGTTGAATAAACTTTGTTTAAAACTCATCTAGCAAACTACCAAACACCCCCCTTTTACAAGTGTTGCTTCCAGCACCACCCAAGGTTCTCCGATACACCCCTATGACAGGCTTAGAATCAATGAGCTTAAAAATAAAATGTTAAACACCACATGACAATTGTAAACAATAAATACAAGATAAAACACAAGATGATATGGTAACACAATATAAAGAAATCAGATAAAGGTATTGTTGAAATGGAATAATTAGTTTGTTCATGTATGTAATGTTCACCCTGCTGGCAAAATATATCCACTGCCATGAACATTGTTGGGTTTTTTAACTTTTGTGATTTAAAAGTTGACAATAAATTTAGAAGAAGAAAAAGACTCTATTTGATCACATATCATACAATGTACAACATAGTGAAGCTGGTACACTGCATTTAACCCATCCCGAGAGATCAGTGGGCACGGGTGAACCTTCGCACCTGAGGACCAACTCTAGATCTTAGCCAGTGCCTTTGGTCAAGGGTACTGACTGGAGAATTAACCTAGCTGTGCATGTATTGATGATGGGGGAAACCGGAAACATGCAAACTCAGCACAGAAAGGCCCTGACCCAGCGGGATCAAATCACCTGGGGACAGGTGATTTCAATTTGGGACGGAAATTGCACCTAGGTGTAATTCACCGTACCATTAGCGTTTTGGTGCACTGTCTTTGTCTTTAGGCTCTGCTGGTTTGAGAGGGCCTTGTAGTTAGGCTTCTGGTTTCCCCTACAGGCCTCTCTATTATTTGCAAAATGCAGATGAAGTCCCAACACTATACTGAGGAATGTCCAGGGGTGCTACCACTTACTCACCTTAGTTCTAACACAGCAAACCTCACGGCAAAAATGTTGCAGTCTTCATCCGTGTTAGGTGGAGGGACCTCACCATGGATGCTTAGCTTCCCAAAATTACGACACTCCGCTTCACTGAAGGAAAGAATCCAACGCAAAAAGAATTACAAGCAATTTAACAACCCCATTGGTTGAAAGGCAAAAAAGTACTCATCATATGGGACAAAATATTTACTCAAATAAATCAAAATAATAAATGTTGACAAATTGCTCAAATAAGCTAAACAGTGGGCAAATGGCAATCATTAATCATAAATGGGGAACAATTATTCAACAGGCAAAACAGCAGCAGTTAAACTGTAGGTTAACCTATAATTTAAAACAAATATTAACAGAGCTCATGATGCTGCAATTTAAATGTGTTCAATACTGGGCCACCCTACTCACCACCTCTGGTATGTGTCATCACAAGGTAAGGCATCAGAACAATGAGGCTAGGGGAACCATAGGCTTTAATACACCAGGGACTGCCAATACACCATGTGTAGCAAAGCTATAACAGAAGGAAGCTAACTACCAAATGCTAAGAGAGGATTAACTATATATGTTAAACAACTGTGCTACATACCTGAAACATCACCACACACTACCAGCAGCAAGAAAAGTCGGGAGCAAAGAGAACTAATCTTCTTAAAAGGGGGCGCTGCTCTGTGGAGAGAGCGACTTCTGACACAGCTTGTGTTTGTGTGGTATCTGGCGTTTTCTTGTTTGTTTTATTTCCTGTATGTTTTATTGCATTGTCTTGTCGGAATGATAACGGCAACAGCGTTATATCTGGTCTGTCTATGGTTTATGTAGGAGATACACTAATAATAAACACTCGTTAATGGGGCACCACCTCCGTTATTTTGTCTATTTGAATAATCCGGAGGTAATTAATCAAATTCGACTGGACAAGTTTAACTTGTATCAATTCTAATCAATTTCAGATCAATTTATTCATCTCATATATGAAGCAGTGAATTCTACACATATCCATCGGTTCTCCACATTAAAAACAAACCTGCACAGACAACGACATACGGTTAAATATGTTTATTGACTAAATAATTCAGGTTAAATAAATGAAATGGCAATTTAAATGAATAACACAGGTAACAGGAAATGTGAAATAACTAAGTAATGGGTTATTAGTGGAATATAGGCTGATGGTGAGATCATGGGTTAGGTTGAAGCATTTAAAGATTACGGGAGTAATTTTTAATACTAACGAGACCCTAACCGAATTTCTCTTAAGCTAAAAGATTAGAACCAGAGCCATAGACCATCTCATGTATCATGTGTGGATCCAGCTGTTGTGAGTGATGGAGAGCCTACTTTCTCAGCCGAGTTGCGGGGCCGCGGCAGCGGATTCCCTCGGGTGATTTGCGACTCTAGCTGGCGGTCCGATGGCCGAGGGACAGCTCGTCCGGTATCAGTCGGTTGGGCACCTCGGTCCTTTGTCTTAGGAAGAGGGCAGCTGGTCCCGTACCGATCCGGTGCAGATCTTGGCTCAATGCCCAGCGGGATGGTACCGCTAGCGAGCGCTGGGGGCTTGTCAAAGAGTCTGTCTTTCGTTGGAAACCGCTTGCACGGTCTCGGACACAGAAAGTTGCTGTGTCGTGATGATGATTGTGATAAAGATGTTCTTCTTCGTTTCTTCGAGTGGTTTTCAGGCTCTGACTTTATAAACTAAATTTAACTTCTTGAATAAAATAACTGAGGATGATACGTTGATCAGGCGGATCTTCCGTTGTTAGTTAATGCAAGGTAATCTAAATTAAGTTTACTTCTTCAAAAGCGGGTTACGATACTTAACGGTATAAAACAAATTAAAACAGAACTTCGTTCTGGTACAAACTTAATAAAAGAAGCTAATCAATACTGCGAAAAATATAAAATGAGAAAAATCAACGCGTGAGCACTTCTGATGAGATCGCTGTCTTAGAGCGTGTTTCAAAGTAAAGTAAAGAGCTTCAAAATAAGTTACAAAAGAAAAACTTAAACAAAAATTAAAACTGAACTAAAAACTAAAAACTGAACAAAAACAAAACTTTTAAAACAAAACCAAAAACTAAACTGAACCGAGAGACGTGATCTCTCCGTTTTATTACTTGCAAATCGAGGCGTGTCTAGGCGGGGCTTACCGGCTTTTGTCTCCAAGATTTAAACGTTACAAAACAGTGCTTCACCTTCTCACAGATTCTCACCATGGCTTAATAGATATACGTTGTCTATCATGAAAATGATTATGACGTGATTAAACATTAATTATACATATTCAGCTTAATACTTGTTAAAACAAAGACATATCAGAGTCATTTACTGGTTATAACCATGACCATATTAAACAGAATATTTCTCGTCCAACTGCATCAGGACTCACCACTGGAGGGCACTGTGGTTCCACCAAACACAAGACACATTTAAACATTAAACTTGATTTCAGTCAATCTTAATCGTAGAGAAACGGGGAAAAGATCAGTTTTATGAGCTTCTCTTACTGTTTCTTAATGTGTTAGAATTAAGATTGTGAGATACTGACTTAATGGTTAATTAGAAATGGTCTGAAATCTGGAAGAATACAGAGACCATTTGGTTTGGAATGCGACCACAGATAAGAATACCAGGCATAGGTCGTAAATTACAGACGGGAGTATCACATAGAACAACTCAGCAGAAGGTGTCTGGTGTCCACTCTGTGAATGTTTGTGGATCAGAAGTCATAGAGACAGAGAGAGAAATAGGTAGAAAGTGATCAGGCGTGTTACTTAATCTGCAAATGTAAAGACATTGTATTAACACATTCTGATTACATTCGTTCGTTCCGGTCCCTCCTGATGTGGAGAGAGTAGGTAACTTCATGCTCACTCAGACTGACCTGTGAGGGAAGGATTTATCTGTTTTCAGGGGAAAGAGAGTTCAGAAATGGGAGTTTAGTTGTAAATTAATTAAAACTGTCCTCATTTGAAGTCTTTATGGTCCAGAGAGGCACTGTCCTCTCTGCCAGGAGATAAGATGTGCCTGAAATGCGCCTCCTTCATGTAAATCTTCTTCATCCAGATGAAAAGGGTTAACAAGAAACAACAGGGCCCCAATTTAATGCAGAGGCGATGGCACACAGGTTCCTACATTTATGTTCACCAGTTTATGGCACGTAAACGGACTCTGCTCACTACTGGCGCAGCTACCATCAACCCAGGTAGGCTGAGTCACTTTCAGCTGGAGACAGTGCAGGTATCCCTCCCAGCAAACGACATACCTCTGGAGTTACTCCGAGGACAAAGCGAAAGTGAATGGGAAGGAAAAGAGGGCCTAGAGGAGGGACACAGAACAGACTGAGGAAGAGAGGCAGCCGGCTACCTTTACCTGCCATAACCCTGCCAAACGTGCGATTGCTACAGAATAAGACTATGGAACATTCCACACTCATCAAGTCCGATCTAGATTATCTGAAAACCAGTCTTCTCTGTTTCATGGAGAAAAGGCTTTCTGAGGATGCAGACTTTCATCTGGATGGTTTTAACATCATTCGCTTTGACAGAGATGCAGCAAGATTGCAGAAGTCAATACGGGGCGGGCAGTGCCTGGCTGTCAACAGTAAGTGCACAACAAATGTCACAGTGAGGGAGACTGTGAGTGCTGTAAGCACCATGAACTAATGGCCGTGTCTTTCAGACCACACTACTTGCCCCGAGAGTTCTCCCAGATCACTGTCATTTTAGTGTATGTACCAGGGCCTGACTTCAATCTAGCTGTTGAGCACATAGCAGTTATAATAGAACTGTCAATCAGACTGGAGAGCAGCCAGTGTTTCGACTGGGGGATTTTACACACACATCTGTCCAATCTAGAGCAATATGTCACAACTCCCACCACAATGCAGAACATACTGGACTTGTGCTATGGCAACATCCCCAATACAAACACGTGTCCAGAAGGAAGGCCAAGCTGGCTAAGATCAACTACAAGAACAAGGCTGAGCAAAAATTAACCTCTGGAAATGGAAGGGAGGCATGGCAGGGTTAAAATATCATGATGGGCAGAGCCTCAAAACCCTCAGTGGTTGATTGCCCGGACCCCACCTCCTTCGCAGAGTAGTTAAACAGTTTCTTTGCCAGTTTCAACAGCTGCAGCACACTAACCGCTTGGACCTGCCTAACCCCCAGCTTCCCTCACAGAGCCCTCGCTATTGATGAGCAGCTGGTGACCTCCATCCTGCACAGAGTCAACCCACACAAGGCCTCTGGCCCCAACAGGCTCAGAGGCAGGGTGCTCAAAGACTGCTCCACTCAGGTAAGTGGGGTTCTGACCAGACTGTTCCAGCACCTTCTGGATTCTGGCTGTCCCCAACCAGTGGATGGAATCGACCATAATCCCAACCCCCAAAAAGACACATGTTAAGGACCTGAAGGACTACAGACCAGTGGCCTTGACATCTGTGTAATGTAAATGTATGGAGAGAATAGTGTGTGACTACCTCTCAAACATGCTGTCAGACAAACTGGAACCACTCCAGTTTGCCTATAAGGCAAAACGCATTGTAGAGGATCCAAGTCTTACACTTTTAGACACCAAACATCTGGACTCTGCACAACCCCACACTAGGATTTTATTCATGGACTTCTCTTCTGCGTTTAATACTGTACCCACAAACACCCTGCTGCATCACCTCTCTGACCACCAGGTCCTGCTGACACTGGGTTTATGGATAAAGAATTTTTACAGAACAGACCTCAACAGGTGTTTTTAAATCCAGTAAGTTGGTTTTAAACACAGGCCTCCCCCAAGGCTGTGTTTTATCTCCCATTCTCTTTTCTATTTACACAAACAGCATCTCCTTCAGCAGTGAAGGAATTACACTTTTTAAGTACGTGGGTGACATGGCCTGGTGGTCCATCTTACTGGCACCAATGCTCTGTCCCAATACCAGCAGGCAGTCAACAGTCAAAACATTTGGTGAAAGTCACTTGAGCTCAACATCACAAAGAACAAGGAGCTGTGCTTTGGGGGCAGAGACAAAACATCATCACCTCTCTTCCAACAGCTCAGTATCCGGGGTCAGTTGATATGCCACTTACCATCCCCTTCTTCTTAACTACAGGTCCAAGAGGAAAGCAAGTCACACATTAATTCTCTCCAAAGACACTGATCTTTAGATCTTTGTCTCTCTGTGCTGTGATGCACAATCAATTATCACCATCCCGCCGAATCAATCCCACAGAGCAAATCTCTCCAAGTTTTCCTGAAACAAACTTTCCTTCCATGTGTGGATCCCGTCTGTCTGCATAACTGTGTCCATGCCCACAAGATCTCACCTCTTTCCTATTTTTTGTCTTGAGTCACTTGAGACACCACTCCATTTCCTTTTATTTTCCTATTTGCTTTCAAGCCCTCTCGTATTCTCACTTCCAATTTCGCTCTCCGATTCCATCTCCGAAGCCATTTCTGCCTCCTGCTATCCACCAACAGAGCTTATCAAAGG
This sequence comes from Pagrus major, assembly GCF_040436345.1. Lineage (NCBI taxonomy): Eukaryota > Metazoa > Chordata > Actinopteri > Spariformes > Sparidae > Pagrus > Pagrus major. Next base: position 13,934,054 of record NC_133232.1, on the reverse strand, counting down.
CCACAGGTACCTTAAATAATCTGGCCTTGATTATAGGGTTGGTAAGGGAGGAATCAGGCCTGGGGCTGCATTCACAAACCCTACACAACACTATTCACTGACATTAGGGAAACCAAACCCACAATAATGCACTCACCTTCATTAAAGGCGCATTTCCCACCACACATATGTAATTTCCAGAACTTTCCCCAGGAATAAAAGGTTTGAGATTGGTCTGTTGTCTCTAAAACAAATGGATCAAGATTAATCTTTTCAACAATGGTCTTATAATAGCTTGTTTGAGAAGATTCCAGAATGTAGGGATGTAATTACAGTCTCAAATACAGTTGTGGTCAAAAGTTTTCATACACTTGTAAAGAAAATGTGTATCATGGCAGTTTTCAGTTCAAATGATTTCTACATATCTCATTTTGCTGTGATGGAATGAATGGAACACATGCTACTTTGTCACAAAAACATTCATGAAGTTTGTTTCAGTAATGAATTTATTATAGGTCTTCGGAAAATATGGCCAAATCTACTGGTTCAAAAATATACATACAACATATTGAATGACCAACTTTGGTGATGTAGTGGAGTTTTGTCAATTAAATTTGCTTTGTAGCCCGGCGGGCCTCCCGCCAATGACATTCTCACCTCAAGATGCCCAGCCTTCCACATCAGCCCTCTCTTGGGCCAGGTCATATAGAACCCTGCACCAACTTTTCCACTTTTACAAATATCTCATTCTTCCACTATTTTCCCTCAGTCACAAAACAACCCAAGCACATGCATCCCACCATCCTTTCCTCTTCTCTTGCTTCAACCTTTCATATTCCATCTTCTTCTGCCACATCTGCTCATCCCATGACCACACAGGCTGCTCCCTCAACCCATGGTGGTTTCATCAGCCAAAATCCTCCATTTCCTACCGTTTCTTTTCCCCCCCGCTTCCGTTCCAGCACTTTTCCCACTTATCTTCCCCCATGTAACAGCTCCACTTTAGCCACAGAATTATCTCCAGATTGCATCCACGAGATCTCCTGTGTCACCCTTAATCAGGCAACAAATTCCCACAGGTAACTACATTGACCTCGCCCAATTAAGTCATCCATCCTCAAGCAATCCTCATATCCCCAGGAAGTGCAAACTGCTCTAGGCCCTAAATTTGATGAATGATTTATTTTTTCTCCCTGTAGAGAGACATTTGTTCTGCCTTCCCTGACCGCAGGCCAGAGCTGGATGAGTACCTGTCACTGATCCTCGACCTGGCCTTGCAGTTTGGGGACAAAGGATTTTCTCAGACTAACGCCTGCAGCAGTTCAACCAGAGAATATACTGGGGAGCACTTGACCCCAAGCTTTATTGCCATGTCTTTGCAGCCCAAGCCTCCATGAACTGCGACTTGTGCGGCGTACCATCCAATCCGGCCTCAGCATGCATCCTCACCACTTCTCTGCCTTGCACCTCAGCCCCAAACAAAGGAGCCCCTGCCATGTTCTGCAGCCTGCCCCTGGCAGCACCGCAACTGTCCATGACCTCCAAACATGCCAATATACAGCCAACCCCTCTCGGCCTTCCTAGAGGAGCATTAGACACTGCCTTGTAAAAACACCCAGACTGCCAGTTTATTAACTTCCACATTCAAGGTTTTACACTTGGCTTCCACCCAGGTTTGCAAGTTATGCCAAATATCTCCGATACATGCCATAATTTGCAGTCTGCCACATCCAACCCCAAAACAGTTGATAAGCTACTGGATAAATAGGTTAGAGATGCATTCATGATTGGTCCATTCACCAATCCACCTTTACCCACAGTCAGGTCAGCCTCATTGGTGTAGCAACCAGGAAATATTCAGGAAAAAGAGACACATTATAGACCTCTCATCCTACCATAGTTCCACTGTCCCAAGCATCAATAGCCTCATTTCTGGCCCAGATTTCTCCATGCAAAATACAACAATTGACCACACCGCCACCCTCACTTGTCTTGCAGGCAGAGGAGCTTGGTTGTCCAAGGCAACATCAACAGCCCCTTAAAAGTCCCCCCCATTCTCCTGACTTCTGGCATCTTTTTGGCACCCTCTCGTCTCAGAAAGAACAGAAGGTCCCAGCACATCCCTAGAGTCATCCTCTACTCCGTTTCACTCCAAGCACCCCTGCCTACAGAAGGCCACTGGATTTTCCTTTTCATTTCAAACTTCCTTCTGGCCAACAGATGCACAAAGTGGCAAATTCTTTTGATGCTAGGTCACCTTAATTATGCCGTCTGTATCATCCCTCAAGGTCGATTGTTCTTGTTCCACCTGCTTTCCATCGTTGCCTCCATCCCATCTCTCTCCGACCATGTCACGCTTGACAAAGCATGCAAGATGGAACTTAAACTGTGGCATCAGTTCTTCTCCTCCAATTGCATCTCTTTCTTTCAGGACAATCACGTCACCAAGCCAGAGGACATCCAGCGGTTCTCAGACGCAGCCCCATCATATCTGACTAGATGGAATTGCTTCAAAGCTTTCCATGCCTCTCTCAGTCATCCATATATCTCACTCGATGTCCTGTCCTGTCTGCTCAGAGTTACAACTACTACCCTGGATTTCCATCCATCTCATCCTTCAACATTCTCCAACATTTCCATTGTCTCTTCTGATACTCTCATCTTCCACCTCAAACGCAGCAAGACCAACCAGTTTGGTCTACCTCAACCGATCTACTGTAACTCTTTCGACTAGACTCATACATAAGTCCATACTGTCGTATATTCTGTGGCGATGCTGATGAAGATGTTTGAAGAAAAGCTCCGCCGACACTGTCTTAGTTGTATAACAAATTTATTACAATAAGTTCAGTATCGTAAACAAGTAACACGTTACTTGGAGAGTCTCCAGCCGAATAATGAAACTCTCCCGAAGACATGCAGACAGCTCCTTATATACCGAGCTTGTTTTGGTCAAAAACTAAATTACCACACATAATCCACATTAAAGAGGGACAGATAAGAAGAGAGGCCTCTTCACCTCTGACCCAGGACCTCCATGACTCTGCTAAACTTTAACATTTTATACCTGTTACCTTGACCACATATTGTTCAAAACAAAAGGAAGGGACTGATAAGAAGAGAGGCAAGAAGAGAGGCGCCCATTTACCTCTGTCCCATCCCGTGACAGCAAACAAGTTGAGCAAGCCATCAACAGGTCCAACCTGTTTACAATGTCATCAACCCGGTAACCCTGACCAAATCATCTCCAGGTCAGGAAGGCCCCAACAGCAACTAACATTCCAATATGTTTTCCAAATACTCATATTAATATGCTGCATCTAACAGCAGACACCTCAATACAAACCTAACTTTAACTTTAGACTAGCTAATCAAGCCTCCCCAAGACCCTCTGTTAATCTGTGAGACAGGCAAAGTGGTTGCGTTTCTGGTTTCTTCACCACTTTAGCCAAATCTTACACAGATCCAGAATTGCCTCTGAGTTATATTTAGGACATTCATTTCACATCGGCGCCGTTGCTTCCATCTCAAAGCGGGGTATCTGCAAAAACATCATTAAATCAGGGTTTCTGCAGGTTTGAACAAGTCAAATTTAAGACTTTTTAAGACCATTTTGAACTAAATTTAAGACCTACACAAAGTACTACGAAAAAGTTAGGAAAAATGCAGTCCGAGATTTACTTTAAAAAATAACCACATTTATTGCCATTAACAGAGCAACTCAAACAATTGTTGCTTTGGTAGGATTGATGTTTGGCAATGGTGTTTAAAATCCAAAGCACCTCCGCTTTCAATGTTGGAGTTGAGCCGAAGATAGTTTGAATGTCGCCTGACTCTGAGGCGGCAGAGGCGGTGCAGAGTTAGGGTCGAACAGAACCGGATGAACTCGGGCCGGGAAGTGATGACAAAGGCGTACAAAAGTAAGAGATAGCGTGACTTCGCTGAAGACTTTTAGACGCTAACTTGTGTTTTTCTGATTTTGAGTGCGACTCCAGCGCTTTCACATCAAGTGTGCCCAGTTTGAGTTTTCTCTTACAGAGCGTACACTGCTTCAAAATATATGATCAGGTACGGCTTTCAGCCAACTGAATTCTGGTCGTAAGAGCCAACACTTATTAAATTTACATTTTCCCATGGTTGTAGCATGTGCCGAAGTCGAAGTCTTTCCGGAACTGGCGAAGTGTGCGGCGATAAATTCTGACCGGGCTGTTGGCAAAATGCCACTTACGTTCCTGGATACTTAAGAAAGAAGTACAACACACGGAACTAACTGTGAATCCCACCAAGAAAAAAGGCGAAGATGGAAGCAGTAAATGAACGCACCTGACTAAATGTAATTTAAGACCTATATGCAAAATATGGATGTATTTAAGACTCTTTAAGGCCTAAAATTGAGATTGTCAAATTTTAGACTTTTTAAGACTTTTTAAGACCCCGCGGAAACCCTGTTAAATGTCTCGGACATTGGTCCTCTCCAGCTTACCTTACATCCATAACAATCTGAACGATCAGTAACACCCAAACACATCTCTCCACCTAAAGTATTCTTCGGGGGCACATCCAGACGTATGAAGTTTCAACTCCTCCAGTTTGCTTCCATCCTCCCACTTCCAACCAACACTAGTCCGACATCCATCCTGCATGACCCCTAATCCCACAATCCTCATCCCTTCATCCCTCTACCCTGCTCCCTTATCCTCAATCCATCCCACTTACATAATCTCAAATATCTATAGTGTGCAATTCAGTTCAAAATTCATAACCTTGTTGGTGTGGTCTTTGTTAGTGAAGCATTTTTTATAGCCTTGGTGGGCAGTCAACAGATAGGGGTATGCAGATCTGATTACTAGAGCTAAATACTTGAAGGTAGCATAAGAACCCAATGAAATGCTTTTACAAAATAAAATATCTGAATAGACTGCAGCAACACCACCACCCCTCCTGGTACATTGTGAAAAGAAAACATTTGATTGTGATGCTTCAATCAGTTCCTTGATTACAGTTGCATCAAGCCAAGTTTCAGTCAGGAGAATACAATCAAGCCTATGAGATCTTATGAAGTCATCATCAAGGACACCTGGGGATATTTCCATCTAGTTCTAGTCTAGACATTTCCAGTGGTTTTTGTGCCGACCGGCTATTTTTCATGGGATGTCAGACCATCTTTATCTGTGATCATTGCGACCAAAACAGGTATTTAAAGCCAAACCATGATGTTTTTCTAACAAAGTGGTTTTGTGCCTAAACCTAAGCAGGGCATAAGCACAGCGTTGTGAGAAGATAGAAATAGAAACCTAAAAAGCAAAGTTGCAACATGAAGAAATGTTGAGTTTTGATTCTTCTGTGGTTTCGTACTTAGCTAACATTTATTCTGGCATTTCGGCTGGGAGGCGAGTCCTGGCAAATGACTAAATCCTCACAAAAGAAAAGGTAACAGCTGTTAGCTTGTTTAGGTTTGTACTGTTAGCAACCAGGTCAGTGTTAGAGTAACTTGCCAATATCAGTGTGTAGCATGCTAGCATGGAGGTTGTTGTTTAATGTACTGGAGGAGGTTTTGAAAACAGTAACATGCAGATTGCAGAAGGAAGAGGGGAATGCAGCCTGAAATAGATGCCCAATGACAGGTTTTATACCAAGCGTGAGCCAGACTACAGTGGAGGGGCCACTACTGGCCCAAGGGTGGGGTGGGGCGTCAGTTGTAGTAAATCATAATGTATACCTGCGTTAACAGTAGGATGACAGATTTTTTATGAAATAAATCAAAATCAGTTGTATTTATATTGCCCCAAATCACAATCACATTGCCTCAGTGGACTTTACAATCTGTACAATGAATGACACTGTCTGTCCTTAGACAGACTCACTCAATTCGAGTGAGGAAAACTTGCCATATTACGATAAACAGTATGAATTTTATAGTATTTTTAAATGTATTCTTTCCTTCTTTGTCTTTGTTGTTTTTTGATGAAATCATGAATTATACTATCAATATTATATTGAACTATTTTCTGATTGTATTAATGTCTATTGACAATATACTGTATATTGATGTTGTATTGATGTTATATTGCCCAGGCCATAGGATGAGCAGAGATTTGCCTAAAATAATTGTCATCTGCCTGTCTGTCTGAAAAGTAGTCACACAATCCAAACAGTGAAACCACACAGAAATAGCTCATCTACATACATCTGAGAAAAATATATTAAGTAAAACACTGTTTTATTTTTAACATTTTATACTGTTAATTCATTAGTACTGAATGATGCAATTTACAGATTGATAAAGCATTAGTTATTAACATAATGATTGTTTCTTCAAGGGCGATACATTTATATTGATTCATATTTAAATCAATCAGATTTAGAAGAAGAACTGTGAGACTGCTGTTTGGTTTTTGTCTGTCCTGACACTGCGGGAAGCCAAGCATTTGAATCTACCCACACACGTCTGTATTTCTACATCCGTTTTCGTTTGAGTGGTGCACAGGGTGGAGTATCGGGGGCAGCCCAATGTAATATAATGTCCTTGGGGCAGCCACATACATGTCCACACTGGCTTCCTGTGAGAAGACCCGCTGCCGAGACTCTCTCACCCTATCACTGACGATCTCTCATTCCTCATGCCTAAAACCAGCCAACGACTGCTCTGAGTAGGCTGTACGAGCCGTAAGAGTGGGATGAATGCGGATGGGATGATACTGCATTCAAGGCAAGTTGGAAATATCGGACAAACTGCATCCCATATTGACTCAAAAGGGGACGCAATGTTTAAGTCTAAAATATGGGACAATTCCGTATTTTATGGGACAGGTGGCAACCCTAGGTGTATCGGGTCCAGGAACAGCAGCTGGACATCTTTAAACACCTAAGTAACACTTTTTATCTTGTCATACAGCTAACACCTCTGGCAGGTGGGAATGGGAAATGAGAATCCTTTGACTCTATGCCTGAAATAACATCACAATAGAGTATAAGAATATCAGTTGGGTAAATATTAAGTGCACAGAATGAGAGTTAAATAATTTCATCTTTTTTCACAATGATGTATTTAGCAGACAATTTTATCTTATAGCATCTATTATCAAACATGCACAAAACAACCTTTTTCAGGTGAGAAGGAAGAAGATATACACCTTGAATACCTCCACTGTGAGTCTTAAGTATCATAATCTGAACTGTCTAAACAATCCACAGGTTGATGACTGGGTGCCCTTTGTCTTCGCCCGTGTCCCTGTCTACCTCTAGCACATCCGCAATATGGATGAGAAATTTCAGAGTAAACATCGCTGTCTCCCTCACCTCTGTGATTATTCTGTCCCATTGTGTCACTATCACCAGCATAGCTATTTTGACCTGTTTGCTACTTCATCCAGTTAAGAGTCTGAATGGTGATCAAAACATGTATTGAGTCCATCAACAACGACCAGGCTTGTGCAGTCATAAACCGTTTTGTGGGTGTTGGCATATTTCTTGGTAATGTTAACTCTACTAGGATTTCTTCAGCTAAACAGAATATGTTACTGCATTCACAGCAGCTCTGAGGCCACCTTAACAACTTTGAGGAAGGACGATCAACATCACAGAGAGCCTCTTCTTCACACATCCCCACCCTGGTAAAAAACAAACACTGAAACAACTCTGCTTCTGAAGGAAATTTAATGAGGTTAAATTGTCGCCAACAATATGTTCTCGTCAACTTTTACAGAAAGGCAGTTCAAGGCGGGTCGGGTGGGCAGGAGACATCGCCGTAGACCCCTGGCCCTTTTACGTGGGGTGGTCCTCGCCCTGGCAACGTGGTCAGGGCAAACTGAGGACAGTCTGCCCCGGTCGACATTTGCACTGGGAGCGAGGGAGACACTCAGTCCATGGCCCCGGGAAGCGGTGAGGTGGGGGGGTCACACCCACAACGAGTGGCTGTCCCTTACGTCAAACAAAGGAGTCAAGCCAAAAAACCCTGGTTTTCCTGTCCACACATAAACACTGAATCTTCACCCTGGCAGGAGTTTTCCAAAAGCTCTGTTTTCAGTGACCTGAAACGCCGTTTACATATGTACGAGAGGCCAAAATGCATAGAAAAAGCTTTGTTTTAAGAAATACCCGTTTATGTGTGTACAGGGCCTGAAAGAAAACACCCATCCCAGCCGCAGTATGTTCACCCTGCTGCCATCTGGAAAAAGATACAGAAGTGACATACCACCAGACTATAGAGCAACTTCTTTCCTCAGGTGGATCACCACTTGTTTCGTTGATAGGAGAGAACAAAGAACAAAAGTGGTGCTCTCACCATGTGCTCACTGATATCACATGTGGGTATGATATGCTCCACGCTGAAGGAGTATGTGTGTGTGTGAAATGTGGTACCAGGTTAAAGGAACTCGGGGCAGGATCAAGAAATAAGACTCAATAGTGACACGATGGCCGTTGCGGCCGTTAGGGTAACTGCAGCCATCAGCCAAGCCGGCGCGGGAGTGCGCATGAACTCTTCACAGCAGTGCAGCTGATGCCTTATCCCCTACACACATGAAGCAGCCGGGAAGCCGGCTTGCTGTGTGAAGCAACACACAAGTGTGGCGATTTACCGTTACGGTTGATGCAGTCTGAAAGGCACAGGCGAAAGCAAAGACGGCATATTGGGGGACAAAAATATCGTCTCTGATACGGGATTGCTGTGTGTAAGCGGCTAATGTTACTACACAGACACAAACAAACCGTTAGCCTGTGGCTACAGCCAGCTGCTAACGTCACCTCCCGGATAATAGGTTGGGCTCTCGGTCCCATATATAAAGGGACATATTTCTAACTATTCGGTTTCAGACTAAAGGACCGTGGAAAATGCGCAGTCTGTAACTATTCAGTGCTACACAGCGGTGGACTAATTTACATGTTTGCAGCTAACGCTACTTTGCAAGTTAGGTCACTGCGAGTCCTCCGTGATCTCATATGATTTTCAAAACAAGCTCTAAACATGACCTGTAATGTTTTCTTACCTGGTTACTAGGAAATGAGCCATGTCAGCACCTGTTTTCAGTCCCAATTCAAGTTGAAGCTGCCTCCATGAGTCGAACGCGTATCCGATGTGTATTCAGGTGCCAGCCCGGCTTTGGTCGTAATTTCGTTTCGACTCACGACATGCCGCTGATAAAACCTTCGTTTTCTTCTTAGTATGACTTTTTAGTGGACTTTGTGGTGGTGGGTCGTTTGCTGGCCGTAGCAGAATCCATTACTGCCGCGCTTGTCTTCTTCCCGTATCCAAGGACGTGCATTCAGCGTCATCATACGTCACGTCCGCAAGACCACGCGGGAAATTTGGGCCTGAATTGCAGTACATTATGCAGCACACAGCCTGTTCAAGGCAATGGAGAGATACGTGGGTGGGCGCTTCATCACCCATTAGCATTAAAAAACTTAAAATGCATGTTTATTTTTTCACAAATCCTGCCCCAAGTTCCTTTAAAGAAGATGGATAGTTGCACGCAAAGACCCTGAGTCTGTGTGAAGCATAATTCAACTACCATCAAATTAGCCGTGTAGCAAAGCAAACTACCAATAACCTGACCTGAGATCATAATAACACCCAAACAGTAAACAAACACATAGATTGAACACATGTGCATCACATCAACCAGAGTTAAAGTCCTGTGCTTAGCCATACTATGCTATGCTGTGTGTTATCTAGGCCCAGTTCAACATTACCAGTCTTTGAAGAAAAGATGCTGGTGATTCCTTGGCTGAGGAGCCAAGCAGGAGAAAGTTGTAATTCCAATGTTGAACAATGTTGTTCTTGCTGTGCAGGGTCTGATAAAAGACAGCAGGTGGAGGAAACTGGTGGCTCCTTTCCTTTAGAGGGATAGCAGCTTGGTGCTAACTTGCTTCGTGTTCCTTGGATTGTGAAAACTGGGGAATTCTGGGAAACTGAGTTCAGTTCAGAGTCCATTTTGAAATCCAAAATGACCTACTTCATCTGTCGGTCCCAACAGCACCCTCAACACTCCGCCATAGAGATATTGTTTCTTGTGTAGCATCGAGGGACTGCAACTTTCATTTCAATGTACAAAGCCGTATTGTAGAATAACAATGAAATGAAGCTTGACCCTTGAAAGGCCTAACACACCTAACTGAAGGTAGGAATTCATAAACAACATACAAATGTTAAAACACTGTTAGAGGATCCACCATGAGCATTCTATCATTAGGCAAACACAATGCACCTTTTTGTCATGCATCTTACAACATCTTAGCAGTGTTTTATTTTTTATGTCACTTTTGCATGCTCGGTGGGTGGTGCATTAAATAGAGGATGTATATGCAATCATGAAGTCTACTGAAAGCTAAGATTTAAGTGTTGTCTATCAAAAAGTAATGCAAGTATTTATAAGTTATGTTGATCCGGTCCAGTATATGGTGCTGTAAAGCAAATGGTTTAATGCAAGAAATTACTAAAATTACATTTTCATAATGTATGTTCATGTTTGCTTATTGAATTTCTTCTGGTATTGTTGATTTTCTCATTTCTTTTCTCAGAACTCATGAATGAAATGCAACTGACTCCCATGTCTTTATGAAAAAAAAGACAGAATCCTGATTGCTGCTGTACCAGCAGCTATGATAATGTATCCACAGAAACATAAAAGCTGTGAGTTTTTCACTGTGATGGATCACCTGTCTCAAGTAAGTTCTGAGTCAAATCTAATGACAAAACTTTAGACAACAACAGTCTGTTCTTAGAAATTGAGAAATTATGTCTGTGTGGCAACATTTGAGGATGTATATGAAGAGTGCACCCACAGCTGTGAGTGAGCGTGTATGGCTGAATAACTCGACCATATGCTCCTATACAAACAAAATACATCTTGACTGCTGGCAAATGCGGCGGAGATGTTGTATTACTGTACGTCAGCAATTTGATACATCCACAATCACACAGTTTAAGAACAAAAATGTGACACCTGGCTCTGCTGCTGCACACATAACAATCACAATACATTCAGAAATCTGATTTTATGAATTCTCTGAAGGACTCTTTTAAGTGTGTTCCGACAAATATGTGTGTTTCTCATTCCCTGAGCCTTTTGTGAAGCATGTCATTGTTTCTAGGACTCCCGCCTTCCCAGTCTCACAGCCCAGCTCTGTTTCACCTATGCAAAGTGACAGAACATTAAACTCTGACGGGCTGCACTGTATTCACTCCTCAGCTTCTTCTTTCTCTCTCTCTCTCTCTCTCTCTCTCTCTCTCTCTCTCTCTCACATACACACAGTCACACAGTCTTTGTTGCGTGTCTGTGCGCACACCGAGGCACTCCAGTGCACATTCTGAACACTAGGGGGCAACATAATTCTGTTTATATCCCCTTCAAGTCACCAGAAACTGAGAGCCAGGGCTTTGAGAACTAATTAATTGAGTTAAGTCAGAGACTTCTTCTGACTCATTTGTAGGTATTTACAGTTTTTAAAATGTCACATCTTTAGATATAATTTTTGGTGCATTGCTGTGAGCTGCCCCTGTGAGACACATACACACTATAGTCAATAGCATATAGACACATGCTGTTATGTATTTGTGGTTTGGGGCTGTTTTTCATGTCTTAATGAAGAGATGAAATCTTTTCAATAATGGAAGCTTAATGTTACAGTCTGCCACTGGGAGGTAATGCAGGGGGTCTGTTTGTGGATTCATATAATAATAGCTTATAGAGTTCTATAATTATTACTCAGCGTCTTTAGCTAGTTTATTTAGCTTCATTGTAGCCTGGTATTAAGCGTTCCATGGCCCAGTACCTGTCTAGGTCTCCAAAGTTGGAAACAGTTTTTGTTTGTCCCTTGCTATTTCATCATTTCCCCCATGCACAAAGCCAGCTCCAAAATAATTGCTTTTACAAGTTGGGTGTGGAATAGCTGGTTTGCACAGAGCCTTGATCTTAACCCCGATAACGCCTTTGGGATGAACTGGAACAAGGAGTGGAATGATGATGACCTTTTCACCCAACATCAGTGACCCGGCCTCACCAGTTCTCTAATGGCTGAAGCAAGGCTGGATTACCAACCGACTGAAGAGGACAACTGCTCCAGTGCTCCAATCCTCTGGGGGCACATAATGGGTTTCCTTGATTTTTGGTAACCGATAATACATTTGTCAGGGAATTGGTACCACTAAAATACAATATGAACTGTGTCCTGCATTATTACATAAGCTTGCAGCCCTGTGTCGTAGAGGAAACCTGTGTCAAAATCTAGTTTTAGTTTATATTTTCTTCACATTTTAATAAATAAAATAAAGTTCAGTCAGCCATATCAAAAGGACTACATGCAACCTGGTTTCATGGCAAACCGTGTAATACTGTTGCATTTTTGCGTCACCTACCCATGAAAACATCACAGTCTCGTTCCGAGGTCAAGTTAGCTATTACAAACATGCAACATCAGCTTCGTTTCAAAGTAAATAAATGTTTAGGAAAAGATCATGGTTTCATTAAAATCTTAAATGGACTTGCATTTTTATAGCACTTTTCCAGTTTACTGACCGCTCAAAGCCCTTTACAGCACACATTCACCCATTCACACACACATTCATACACTGATGGCAGAGGCTGCTATGCAAGGTGCCGACCTGCTCATCAGTAGCAATCTGGGGTTCAGTATCTTGCTCAAGAATACCTTGACATCAGAAATCAGAAATTCCTATATTAGTCCCACAAACGAGGAGATTTGTGCATCACAGCAGCCAAAGGACATGCAGCTGGGGAAGCCAGGGAATTAAACCATCGACCTTCCGATTACTGGACCTCCTAAGCTACAACAAAATGATTACATACTGAAAACTGTCATAATAGAGTTCTGAGATGACGTATTTTGTAAGATAACCTGGATGTTAGCAATGCCCTTGTTCCCTTGACAAAAGCTTATTGGGATTTTTCAATTAAGCTTGTGATAACCACAGACCTAATTTCAGGCATTTAACCAAAAACCTATTTGAAACCCACTGATTTCAAGATGAGGGAACCAGAAGTGCAAAAATGCTAACTTAGTTAAAGGTTTTAGGACTCATTCCTGTAGCAACCATGGCAGCAGCGTACAGGTATATGGGGGGTGAGTGGGTCAACAGGGGAGGAAAACAAAAAAAAATGTTTTAACCCTGACCCTAAACAGGTCCTTGCAGCCAGGTTCCAATCTGGTAGAACATCCTCACAGAAGATTAGATGCTGTAATAGCAGCAGATTAGTGACCAGGGTTTTGAAAACACATGTGGGTGTATTGTCCACATACTTTTGGCCACTTTGTCGATCTCTGCCTTGAAGCTTATGCATAATAACAACGCTGTACCTGGAGACAAGGAAAGTGAGACAGCAAACCAGGTGTGAAAGCGAATAGCAAATCAGAGTCATTTGTAACTTTTGCTTCCATTATTTTCTCAGAGAGGCTGAAGACAGAGGCAGATAACCTGTTTGATATTCGAAACCACATCTAGTCTGAGCCAGAGCATGAGTGGAAGCACAGGAGGGGGAAGCCAAAGCAGAGGGGGAGAGAGGAAAAATACATGAGAGTAAGAAGGAAAAAAAAGCAAAGCAAAGGGGGGAATAAGAGAACAAAGGAGGCGAAAAGAAGAATGGCCGCTGTGAGGTGGATTCATGGAGTCAATACAGTCAGTTTGTCTCAGGTAGTAAGAACACCTATATATCTAGAGGGAGAAGGAGAGAAAAGGAGGTAAAAGACAAAGACGGCAAAGACGAGCCAAGAAAAAAAAAGAGGGGAGGGTAAAAAAAAGGTGTGGAAAGAGATACAGAGAAAAATAGACATAAAAGAAAAATAGACTGATAAACCAACGAAGAAATCAACACACAGTCCTACACGTGCTGCAGAAAAAGGATGGTACATGGGCAGACTGTAAAAATGGTAGGAGAATAAAAACGCCAGCAGTCGCGGAGGAGAGGGGAAGAAGAGAAGAAAGAGGCGATGGAGAGAGTAGATTACTCTGCTCTCTCCTGCACTATTCTTCATTTTAAGCAGCTTGTTGACCTTTCCAGTCAAGCCTGTAGGTGTAGTTCAGATTCTGCAGCAGTGCCTGCAGTAATTTAGGTGAGAACTCATGCAGCGGGGAAGTGAGACAGAGCGGAAGGAAGAGAGAAAACAAAGAAGTAGGGATGAAGAGGGAGACAGACAGGAACACAGAGATAGAAAAAAAAGAAGTAGGGGATGTTGAGGCCACGAGGCAGTAAGAGCTTCCAAATGATTGCCTCTCATAAGGTTGTGTTTTATACTGCCTCAGATTTACTGTCCATTTATGGTAGCGGTTATTAGAGTGTCCCAGCTTGGAGCACTCGGGCTTTGGGGTGATACCTCAGCTTAAAGCAGCGAGTTGAACCAGGAATGGAAGAGTGGAGGTACATAATTCACACTCTAGTACCACCTGGGAAAGACAGAGGCAGGCAATCACACAGTGGGCAATGACAAAATGGTCGAGAAACGCTTCATCAAACGGTAAAACTAGCTGTCAGGCAAACCTCTAAAAGCTTTGACTGCCATACGGCCCGAGGTTATCACACACCTGGGGTTGTGCACCATTAACACTTAGTGTGTGTTTTTGATACTGTGTGTTGCATATATACAGTGAACAGTCAGTAGTGTTGTTCTGACCTATCTTGGATCTGTGTGCAGTGAGTCTGTAGATTTGTCAAAGGAGAGAGAGAGGCAACAGAGAAAGGCAGGTGTGTGTGTCCTTGTAAGTAATGTATTTTCACAGCCAATAGTTCCAGTTTGTTCCTGCCCCACAAAAAAACAAACCCCCCCAAAATATACACTGCTCAAAAAAATGTAAGATGTCATACTATGCTAATTTTCAGGTTCATACTTTTATCTGGTAGAATACTTTAAATACATTCATTTTCAAAAAACACATTATTTTTACATTGCTGCAGCATCCCTTTTCACACTGTGTCTTGAACACTCTGTTTTAGCTACGAAGTGAGACATCCTGCCTCTGTTCGGTCTTTGGTGAGAGCTGCACATGCGCATTACTTAACGGGCAGGATATTAGCCAATCTGATACCAAAACACAGGCAGAACAAACCACACCACCTTCGCAACCAAGACTCGAGCAGGACATTTCAGAGTGGTTATTATTAGCCCCTTTTAGTTAGAAAATGCACACACACACCACACACAGCCAGGTAAAGGCTGCAATCTGCCGCCTTGTCTATGTGAAACGGAGGTGTAATATTCCTCCTTTGCAAAAAAGCCGCCACTGGGGTAGGCGTAAACATGTGACGTGACGTGAAGCACGAAGTTGGGCGTGAACAGTGACGAGTGATCTGGTTATTGATCATTCTCTCGGCTGTGATGGTTAGCATCTCCTGGATCTCAGCGGCTTTCCAGTTGCTCATCTTGACGTCCGCGGATGAAGTGATGAACTGACTGCTGTGATCTGCTTTTAAAACTCCCGGCTGTGGGTCGCACAACAGTGCACGTCATCAACACCCCCGCCCATGTCACGCAATTGCCGGCACATCGATGCCTTGGATTTACATAGCAATGGAGGCGGCAAAAAGTGTACCCTCTGAGGCGTCATATTTGCGGACCAAAACGGACCCCCAATATGCCGCGGTCTGTCTAAATTCCAGACCTAGTCGCAAAAAGGACAGCCAAATTGGCGGGTTGACCAAACTGACTCCATGAGGGTGGCATGAGGGCCCATGTCCTCTAGTGGGACCTGTGCTCACAGCCCAGCACTGTGCAGCTCGATTGGCATTCTCGAGAGAACACCAGAATTTGCAGGTCCATCATTGGTGTCCCGTTCTCTTCACAGGTGTTTCACACTGAGCACATGTGACATGCGTGAAAGAATCTGGAGACACCTCGGTGAAAGTTATGCTGCCTGTAACATCATCCAGCATGACCGGTTTGGCGGTGGGTCAGTGATGGTCTGGGGAGGCATATCCTTGGAGGGTTGCACAGACCCCCATGTCATAGCCAACGGTACCTTAACTGTTGTTAGTTACCGGGATGAAATCCTCAGAGTGATTGTTAAACCTTACGCTGGTGCAGTGGGCCCTGGGTTCTTGGTGCAGGACAATGCCCGGTCTCATGTGACTAGAGTGTGTAGTTCCTGGATGATGAAGGCATTGATGCCATTGACTGGCTCTCTCAATCCCCTGACCTAAATCCAATTGAGCACCTATGGGACGTATTGGTGCATCCGACGCCGCCAAGTACCACCACAGACTGTCCAGGAGCTCACTGATGCCCTGATCCAGGTCTTACTCACTCAGTAGTGAACATTTTAAGTTTTTACTTCGGTGTGATAATAATTTGTTCATCAAGATCTGATGTGTGATTAAAGTGTTGCCTTAATTTTTTAGAGCAATGTATCATATCCCAGGATTTGCCTAAACTGCTGCTGTAGTTACATCAATTGATGCTTCAGCTCAGTTTTAGGGGGTTTAAACTGAATTATAATGATTTAAGTTATGTTAAAGTACACCAATCAGCCACAACATTAGAAAGACAGGTAAGTAAATTACAGTGATCATCACAATGCAATGCTCTGCTGGGAGCCACCATTGATCAAACTTGGCCCTGACCCATCGTGGCATAAACACAGGTTCTTTGGGGTGCCCTGAGGTGGCTGGCATTAGGGCGTTGGCAGCAGATCCTTTTAGGGGTGGGTTGCTGAGTGCAGACTCCATGGATCGTACTTGTTCCAGTATGTCCCACAGACGCTCGATGGTATTGGGATTTGGGTAATTTGGAGGCCAAGTTGACACCGTGAGCTCTTTATTACGTTTCTCCAGCCCAGTCTCAAGGCAAACAGTGTAATAGACCCACGATCCACTACAGGGCAGTATGCCAGTGTTATTGTTCGCTAAGGCATGAAAATGACATGCGTATATGCAAGTGCAGTACCAGTAGGGTGTACTTGGTCTGCAACATTTTTCTGGTGAGTTGGGTTTCAGGTGGACAAGAATGACAGGACCCAATGTTTCCCAGCCAAACATTGCATTGTAACAACATAATCAACGTTATTCACTTAACCTGTCAGTGGTTTAAATGTTGTGGCTGATCAGTGTATACAAAGCTGCCCTGGTTGACAATATAATGAACATAATAACAATAAACAATATGAAATATAATTTCTCATACATTTAATCATGAAACAACCATATCACCAGACAACAACATCAGCACTGGACAATTCTGCAAAAGCCCAGATTAGGTTCAGTGAGACTTTTCTTTTTTTCTTTTTTAACCTCCAGTTGCAGTTTCCCAAACCTTCCCCCTGACACAAAATGGGTTTCCTTGGACATCAAACCTGCCTGTGTATGTGTGTGTGTGTGTGTGTGTGTGTGTGTGTATCATCTGTGTCAGTATGTCCTCTATATGCACATAATCATCTCTTAGCATGATTGTTATTGCCACACAGATAATTGAAGCAATTTATATAAAACGGTTTGACACATTTGGTCCAGAATGATGACTCAGATGAGGCTGAAAAGCACAGTAGTTGAGGGAAGGATCGTTCTACTGAACGCATGCAAAGCCCTTACTTCCTCTTCTCTTTACATGTCTGAAGCATCATTATCCAGTTCCTCTACACTGCGGACCCGATTTCAACCTTTTCTATCCTGGATTATCATGTGAAAAGCTGCTATTTCTCATCAGGCAGGCTCTTCAATTGGGAACAGATGTTTTCCCCTCCCTGGGAAATGATTCGCTCCTTAGTGACAGAGGGTGGCGGCCCCTGCTTTATTACTCACATAAAAAGCCTCTTAAACGACAGCATTCAGAGGAAATATAGGCCTATATTCATTCTTTAAATTTGGGGCCAAGTGGTATAGAAATAATTACACAGAGTGAGTGAGTCTCTGGTGGCACTGTGAAAGTGTCCTTAGCAAATCGCCAGCAGAGCTGAAAATCTATTCAAGGAACAATGTCAAAGCCACATGGCCCCAGGTATAATGACTATTCAACACCAATATCTGAGGAGTGAATTCTGTCACATTAATAGCTCAGAACTTGAACCCACTACTGCTTATGTGTGAGTCTTCATACAGATCATACCCATTCTAAAGTTCTACAACATTATTAGGATGAGGCCTACATGACTATTTAGGCTCTGGTGTCACTTACAAATTGGTTTTATTAGGGTTGATTAATGGTTGCATATAGGCTCTAGGCAGAGCCTGTAACCTACGCCCTAGTGAGCATTTATACATATGCGCTGGTGTGCACTGCTGGCAGTGGTGAGTGGATTGCCAGCTGTACTTTCCCCTTTAAACTGACCAACCCCTTTGGCTCACAGCTGTGTCTCTGGGCTAGGAAGAGTCAGAGTGACTGCCAGGAGGGTTGCCCTATCCATACACAGCCAGGTTGTACGACTTGCACTGGGCTGCTTGTGAAGGGGCAGTCCGCCCGCAGACTTAGCAGGGCATTCCAGATGTCCCTCTCCCCAGCAATATTTTGCAGTACCTCCAGGGTGATCCCAAAGAGCTTCCAGGCCAGTTGGATATATAATCCCTCCAGTGAGTTCTGGGTCTACCCTGGGGTCGCTTCCCAGTTTGACGTGCCTGGAAATTCTTTAAAGGAAGGTACACAGGAGGTATCCCAATCTAATTGCCAAACCACCTCAGCTGGCTCTTGTCAAGCCATAGGAGCAGTGGCTCTTACACTAGCTCTGAACTGCTGACATTGCATCAATCCAAATGTCCATTTTATGCTCAATTTTACTGTCACTCATGAACAACACCCCAAGATACTTAAACTCCTTAATAGAATAGAATAGAATAGATATGCTTTATTGATCCCAAGCTGGGAAATTAACTTGAGGCAGCATCTCACACATACCCAGGCAATCCAAAATTTATCAATGGAGAATTTGTGTTTTGGTGGGTTTGTTCCTTTTGACGTATGTCAGGTTGAGTAGCAGAGTGACTTTACTTCCCCTATGAAAAAAACACACCAAGTATATTAAATCTTAGCATATTTACGTGTACTTGTAGACAGACTAATCAATGGCACACTTCAAATATGTAAATGATTAGTTAACTTAAAGCTATGGTCTACTATCTGAGAAAGATTTGAAAAAAGCATCCCCCCCACACACACCCCCCCCTCCCCTCTGTGCTCCTTAATCCCTCCCCTCCGAGCTTGTGTCACTCTCCCCTCTAACGTCAGCTTTCACAGTCATAAGCCAGCATCGGCATGAAAGTTATGTGTCACAACATCCACAATAAAGACGAAAGATTACCTGCTCGACAGAAACTCCGCTGTATCAGCATCACTTTTCAGGTCCATATCATCACGGAGCTTTCGCCACCGTTCAAATGATGACCCAATGTTTACTCTGGTTTGAGCCCTCTTTATTTCACATCTCCGCTTTGTCCCTGCCTTTTCAGTGACAGACTTGCGCTTTCTTTCAGCCTTTGCCGGTGGGGCAAGCAGAGGCCGATTGCTACTGTCACTCGGCTTTCCCTTGTAGTTTCAAA
This sequence comes from Pagrus major, assembly GCF_040436345.1. Taxonomy (NCBI): domain Eukaryota; kingdom Metazoa; phylum Chordata; class Actinopteri; order Spariformes; family Sparidae; genus Pagrus; species Pagrus major. Next base: position 13,914,603 of record NC_133232.1, on the reverse strand, counting down.
TACGGAAGTGGGTTGGGACAAGACGTGACTAGGGGCAGGAGAGTGAGCGAGGAGATTGGATGGGAAAATTGACCAATAGGAGCCATGCGGGCCGCATGGCTCCTATTGGTCAATTTCTTTGCAGTCTTGCAGGCGCTAGAGAATGGATTTATTTGGTTCCTTTTGCTCTTCACATTGTGTAGGTCGTACTATTGGGCCATAACCACCATCTAAATAATGTTAATAATAATGATCAATCTTTCAAATCAAAGACCATAGCTTTAACGTTGCTGCTATTTTGAAACAGCTGCTATTTTGAAACAACTCATTTTGTACTAAGTATATTTTAGTTGTAATTAATGTAGAATGGCACAATTTGAAGTGTATCGAGTGTACTTTATGTGCTAAACACTTCAACAACTTCAAGTGTACTTTGTACACCTTAAGTATATTGCTGTGTATGTACTAATATACATGCTTGATTAGTTTATTTAAAGTCTACCTTATTCATTAAAATTGTATTGTGAGTATCCTGCAAATATGCAAGCAATATACCATTAATATGTTCTTATTGTAATAATAGTATGCTTAGTTATACTTCTGGTTTATTTCAATAACTAAAAAAGGATACTTTGAAGTTAATTAAAAGCAAAATAAAAGCATGATTTGTTCTGTAGTTTAAGATACATTTGTTTGTTTATTACTAGATATTTAATATAATCAAAGAATTTCCCACAACAAAACCATTTAATACATCATGTGTTTGCAAATTTGTCTATTAGCATTGATTAACTGTCAAAATACAGTTTTAAACCATTAAAAACATGTATAAATGACTGTAATTTTACAGTTTAATACTTAATCATATTTTGAAAATTAGATCAAATTAGTGAAAATTTTAGGTAAAAGCAGTATTTCTTCTATAGTTTTATGTAATGTGTTTGTTATTTTACATTTATCCTGTATACTTACAGTTTTCCCCACCACAAAAACATTTAATACATGTGTTTTTATCACTTTAAAAATGTCTATTAGCATTAATTAACTGTCAGAATACAGTTTTTTACCATTAAAACCAACTCTAACTGACTGTAATTTTACAAGCACATTTGTTAAAACTGTCAAAAAAATAATAATAATAGTAAGTGTATTTATATAGCACCTTTCAAGAGCAGAACGTCACAAGTGTTTTACAACAAAACTACAGAAAAACAAAAACACAAAGAAACAGAGCAAAAAACGTAAACAGCCAGCCAGCCAGTGAGCTAGGGGTGAAACATAGAATATAAAATAGCAGACGCATTAATCAAAAGAAAGTTTAAATAAATTAGTCTTCAGTTGCTTTTAAAATGTGTCAACTGTGTCCACATTACGTAAGTTCAATGGAAGAGAGTTCCAGAGTGTAGTGTCTCCTTTTGTCTTTAGCCTGGTGCAAGGAACAGTTAACAAACCCTGGTCAGTCAAGTCAGAGTCCTACTTGTGATATATGGCATCAGGAGCTCTTAAATGTAGGCAGGTGCCTCACCATGCAGGGCTCTGAATGTGATTACCAGGATCTTTAAATTAATTCTGAATTGTATGGGCAACCAGTGTAAAGACATAAAGATTGGTGTTACATGAGATCTTTTAGTGGACTTGGTCAAAAGTTTGGCAGCAGCATTTTGTACAACTTGTAAACGGTTTATGGAAGTTTTGCTTAGACAGGTAAAAAGTGAGTTGCAGTAATCAAGTCGCGAAGAAATAAATGCATGAATGATCATTTCCAACTGAGGTCTTGGGACAATGGGTCTGAGTTTGGCAATGATTCTCAGCTGATAAAAACAAGAACGACCAAACTGTTAACCTGTTGGTCTAGAGTCATAATCTGACCCATAAAAACACCCAAATTGGAGAGAGCAGGTTTAACTGAGGAGGATAAAGGGCCAAGGAGGAGTTTAGCTAGAACATCAAAGTACCTCATGTGTGTATACTAAATACTAAACTACATTTAATTAAAGCTGATTGGCTGCTGGCTTTAGTTTCATATTTAGCATCCACATGAGAGGGGTTTGATATCTCATTTATCTCCAAGCAAGAAAGTAGACATTTCTCAAATTTTGGAACTGTTCAGAAACAATATCACACAAGGGTGTGATGTCTTCATCCTTTCTACCTTATTTTATGTTGTTGCTTCTATCTTGTTTTTTAAGACAATATTAATCTTAAATACTTTTATTTGTTTTATTTATCATTGGTATTATTTTATTTATTATCTTACGTATTTTTATCCTTTTAACTGTTCACTCCATTTACTTATCTTTTGTCAGGGTTTTGATCCTATCTTATGTTTTTAGTTTTTAGGTTTAACTCCAGTGTTTCGTCAGGGGAGTCCTCCACACTGGGAACTGTGTCTGGGCTGCTGCTGGGGGTGCTGTCCTTGGGTCCCTTCGGCCGGCCGGCTGTTGTCTGTCGGGGTCGGGGGGCCTGAGCACTGGTGCCCCCTGTGGCACAGCCTGTGACTCCTCCTAGTGTGGACGGCCCCAAAGGGTGGCGCTTCTTCAATCCTCAGTGCCATGCCATGTCTCCCTATTGTCAGTAGTGAGAGTGTGCAGGTGTGTGTGTGTGTGTTTGTGTTTGTGTGTGTGTGTGTGTGTGTGTGTGTGTTTGCGTGTGCGTGTGTTTAGTATGGAGGGTGGGAGGGAGGGGCTTTCTTTGTAATTGTTTTCTCTTTCGTGCACTTTGTGTTGCATGTCCATGCATGAAAAGTGCTCTATAAATAAAGTTTTGATAAAGTTTTGATTTAAGACTGAATCACAGCCGTGACGGTATTACAGAACATCAGGAGCTCAAGTGTGATATTGCTTTAATACCACAGTTCACTAACAGTTCAATAACCAAAGCTTGTTAAGAAAAAGTTGAAAAAAAGCTGACAAAATAGATTATTTGTGAATTTTATTTGTCTCCGCCAACAAAAATAGTTTCCTCAGAATTGATCCTTTGCTAAGCCACGCCCCCCTTAGTTACTGTTGCTACGTCCATCAAGCTTTCGGAGCAAGCATGGAGTACACACTGTCCCACTTCACTCCCTGGAGAAATATTGTCAAATTTTTGGAAAAACGAAAAAGCAATTTCAGACAGAACAAGACAAAAGGCTCTGCAAAAATGCCTTTGAATGATATATGCAGGATGTCAAACTGACAAAAACAGGTCACAGTTATGAATATAAAGATACACGCTAAAGCCTACAGATCACAGTGTAGCAGCTTCAACTTCTGTTTCACTTCATTCATAAAACAAGCAAGGACTCTCATGACCATTTTGGATGTGTTTAAGACAAAAGAAGGACATGTCCCTTCGTATATTAAAGCTAATGGCTGTTTTGTCAGGTTCGAGTTCAGGTTACCACTGTTTCTAACTTTTGAGAGTTGCTATTATCAGACTCCAACCATAGACTATAGCTTAGATAGCTAGGCATGCTCGTGCTCTTAATAGCTATAAGTAACTCAAAAAACTAAACTAGACGAAACTGTGCTTGTTAAACTGTGAGGGGTTTAACGGAAATGGTAAAAGGTAAAGAACCTGTATCTCCTTCAAACCTTGCCGAACAACGAGTATCACCTTTAAAAGTGCCCCAAGCACAACAACACAACCATGGCTAGCTCAAAATCCATGGAACCAGCCTGAAAACAAAGAAAATTAGAAAAGACTATGAGTGACTGTATTAGTTTCTATGGAGCACAGCTGTACAGTTGTCAGACCCTGGTCAGAGCGGGCAGATGCTACGCTATGATTGGCCTGTTTGTGTTTGATGGCGGAGCTTAGTGAAGGGTCAATTCTACTCCCACAGTCTGAATTACAACTGCGTCCAACTATTTCAGTGATGAAATAAGTCCATGTAAATACAGTTTATAGATGTGTAAATGTGTGTAAAGGTACATACCTGTGCTGGCCTCTTAGCCGTGGCCTCCTGCAGCAAATGCCAGAGAGAAAATGGAAAATTAATTCATGTTATCTTCTTAGTTTCAACAAAGCTACTCTACTCACATGACACAAGTCGTAGTAAGTTATACAGTATAATTCTTACTGTAATGTTTGTAGTGGATTATAGTATATTTAAGGGTTGTTTTTGTACTCACTGTTTACATACACAAGGGTATTGAACATTAGAAACATCTGAATATAATGTAGTGCAATTTAGGAATAAAAATGTTAAAAAAATGATCACTAATCAAACATTTCTGAGAAGCTGATTGGCAACACAAAAGCACTCTTTCACTACAGTCAAAGTTCCCTCACTTGATATGAAGTTTACAGTCGGGTTTCTGTTTACATACAGTTTTTTTTACAATTTCACCATTTCTACTTAAAACTTATTATAACGTGACAATTCTATTGTGCAATTGAAAAATAGTTGAAATGCATCATGTTTCTTTTGAACTAATATACAATAAGCATTAACGTGAAAACAAAATAGAAAAAAAAATGTAAGTCTTACCTGCACTTAATCTCTTTCAGAATTGCGCCATTCACACTAAAGTATTCTGTGAAATTGCATAAGGTTCTCCATCTTTTCATCTCTCCTGTCTGCAAGACGTGTAGGTAGCTTATCTGGCAGGTGGAGGAAGGGCGAGCTAACCTGCTCTGAGTGTGCAGGGGGGAGCAGCCCCTCCCCCTGATGGGCCATTAATTAAGGCTGAGCTGCAGCCAGCAGCAGGACACCACAATAGTCTGCACTTGTCAACTCTGACTTTTAGGCCTGTTTTACAGGCCAGAAGGTTGAAAACAAAGCAAGAATCACATTTATCTGTACAAGCAGTGACACTATGAGGTTTAAACACTTTGATAGAAGTTAAAATTTGTACTTAGAATAAGTATTTAAGTATCAGAAGTAAGTAAGTAAGTAATAATGTGTTCATGTGTTCTGTAGTGTTGAAGATGGTGAAACTGGGGCTAATTTCAATTATATACTCTCGAGCAGTTGAATTTCCTGCCAGTATTATTTAAGTCTTATCTAAACCTACAGAAATACTTCCTAATTTATTTGTTGATTAAATTTGTATTATTAATTGGGATTTCTAGATCAACTAACTAGTATCTAAAGCAGTCAGAATATTACTAGAGTTAAGGTACTTAGTTCCATTGTCAATTTGATGTTATTACTGAGTAAAACAAATTCTAACAATCTAAACCTAAACCTAAAAAACCTAAAATCGAACTTGTTTAATATCTTACATTTATTTTATTTTTATGTCTATCTGCTATTTACACACAGACATTTAGAAAAGAGAGAAACTAGAGAGATCCAGTTAGAAGCTACAAAAGTACTGAGAGCTGAACACACTGACTTTTAGAAACTTTTCTCTCAGGTTTCCTGCACCGACATGAGATGAGTATTGATTTTAGGGAGGGATGGGTGTTTGTTACGGGTTGGCTGCAGTCCCAAGACATCACCACGGCCCGCTTGGAGGCGGGTTGGGCCCGCCTTGACCCTACTCTAGAGCAGGTACATCGGTGGCGTGGATCTTCACAAGGCTGCCGGTGGAGGAGCCGTCGGAGTGATACGAGACAGCAGAGAGAGTCATGGAAGGTTACACTTAAGCTACCTACCACAGCTTTAATGTTAAACAGTATTTAAGTATTCTAGCAATTACTGCTATTATGTGATTACTTGGGAAAGAGTACATTTTAATCAAAGCAAGAGTAAAAAGGAGTGAATTGAACTTGGCTAGGTCTCCTTAAATGAACAAGTCCTCTTTAACTTTAACTAAAAAAATGTAATGGTATGTTTATTGATTTTTTTTTAATATGCAGGTAGCTGTCGTGCATATGCCTGCAATGTTGTCTTATAATTGCCAGGCCTTGCTGCCGCTAGGTCAATCTCTTTCCGCGCATGCTTTCTGCTCATCTCTCATATATGCCTTCGTTAGTGATGCAAATGTGACCAATAATGCATATTAAATACAACTGCTACAAGATCCATGCAGCACAGTTACTGTCTTCTGTCTGTATTCCATTATGTTAAACTGTCCAGGCAATGTTAAATATTATAGTTTTGCCGCTGTAACATTGGTCAAGACTTGTATAACTGCCTGGATGGAAATTGGTGTTAAACTAACTGGCATGCCCTGGATTACGTTACAGATATACAGAGTGAATCAGAGTGAAGTCAAGAGTGTTTGTTGACAGCAACTTTTTAAGTTACGGCCAAGCTTAGCTGTGCTAATCTGACGCTCTACCTGCTCCACTACAATGACAGCTCGGCCCACAGATAGACCTGGTCACAGCGAAAGCCATCCTCGGCCTGTCCAGGTGCTCCTACCCGCCTCCCCGCTGCAAATGAGCTGATTCTTGTGTTTGCGTTTGATACGTGCGCTGTCTGCCTTGAGGCTGATCTTAGGGTGGTAAGAGCTGATGAAATGAGTTGAGAAGGGAAAAGTAGAAACAGGCGATACAGAAACAAGGTCTTAAACTTGCATCTCTGGCAGTCTCCAGTTGACACTCACCCACCTACACCAATATCAACTTTTTTCTGTTTTTGAACAAACTCTGGGCAAAGAAAGATCATTGCTATGAGGTGTGAGTCATAGAATCACAGCATCAAAAATTACATCCCTTCAGCTTTTGAACTTTGACGCAGCTGCCGCACATAACGCAAACAAAACTCGGCCAGTCAAGCAACTTCACTGCTTTTAAAGTGAGCAATCCTTGGACAGCTGATGCCTGATGGCAACGCCTTATGCCGGCACAGGCAGTGGAGCCTGACTCTCACTGTCTGAGCAATAAAATCTTAGTAACAAGAGTAAATTCTAAAACAGAAAGCCGTTGCTCTGTCTGTGTCATGGGTTTATAAAAAGCTGCAGGCCTGTATGTATTTGATGTGCACTTTGTCTGAATTTACCCAAAATCAGAGTAATGTCGTGGCACTTCCTGCAGTTTGTATGGAAGAGTGGGTGTGTTTATTTGTGCTTTACCATGACTGTGAATGAATCAAAAATAACGTTTTCTTTCTCTGATTTACCTGTTTGTTTGCAGAAGTTAAAAATATATATGTGTATCTTCCCTGTGGTTTGGATGCACTTCAAAGTTTTATGGGTTCTGCCTCGGCCCATGCTACACCCTGACACCAAATTTCATGAAAATTGTGCCTGTTCTACCCTGCTGAATGACAGACAAACAAACCAATAAACCAGACCAAAAACAAGACCTCCCCCACTCAGATAAGTCATTATAAAAGGCGTGGGGGTGAGCATGGGGAAACACTGCATAAAGGGCATTCTGGCACAGGGAAAACTTGCAGAAAGTAGCTGGCGGTCAGTCCAAAGGTTCTTTCCCTGATAAAAAAAAATTGCAGACTATGAATGGAGGGAGTAAAGAAGAAACATTCTTCAGAAGAGAAAAGATGGGTTAACCTCCCTCCTTCTTTCACCTGCAGCAAATCAAGTCAGTCTCACACTGACTTTTCTAACACATACTCTTGCACACTGTATACTTGAGTTTGAGTGTGTATTGAGTGCTGTCAAATAGAACCACTGTAACCCAGAGTTATACTTATATATATATATATATATATCATTCTTATATATATGTGTGTTTCAATCCATTTCTCATTGTTCTAGCTAGATAAGCAAGAACAGCTAACTCTAGTAGATTACTTCAAAAAGTGTTTCGTTTACCACTTCTATATGCAGTGAAACAATGATGCTGCTGAAACAAAAACCAGAAAGACTGACTGATATGTGATGTGCATTGATATTGGAAATAGGGCCCTCTATATATTGTCTCTAGAAATGTGCCATTCAACGTTTTCTCATGGTCTAATGTTAAAAAAGCAAACAAAAATTGCAATAATTTGTAATGCTGAATCTTGAATCGCAATACATATCCAATCAGCACCCAAGTATAGTCGTCCGGTTTTGTACAAATTCAAGCGCTTTTAAGCACTAAACCAACCACACCAGTTACAATTAAGCATTTTTCCAAACTTTCAAAAAACACCTGTCTGTATAATCCAAATAAACTATAATTACGTTGTCATATCGATCAAATTTTTATGTTGAAGATTAGACACACCTGTACCTCCTGGCCCACCTTCATTTAAGCCGGCTGCAGACTATGCTCTGGCTCTCTCTCCTCCACCATGCCAGACCCCATGGACATCTAAGCTCTCAACATGTGCATTATTTGGTGATTCTTACTTTTACACATGGCTCATGACACACTCTGTCACACAATTCTGACACTTCTTATTTTAGTGATTTCCACATTTATGTTAACTTATAATTTAACCAAATACAAATTGTTCAAATTTATGTTTGTGTGAGCTCCTCTTTTGTCACAAGGCAGAGCCAACTTTTAAAAGAAAAATGGCCTCAGACTTGGAGGTGCTGAGTCTCATTCTGGCTGCTTCACACTTGCCTGCAAATAGTTGCAGTGCATGCGGAATGTCATGGCCTGATGGAGCAAACAGAACCACGTCATCTGCAAAAAGCAGACACAATTATGAAGTTCTCAAAACAGACACTCTTCTCACCACAGCAACCAGGATTAGAGACAAGGGGTAACCTTGGAGTCCTATACCCACTAAGAATGTGTTTGATTCTGTGCCAAGAATACAGACCTAGCTCTCACAAGTTCAACTCAGGCAGCAGCAGAGGAGCAGAAACTATTATTAGACCTACCTGACTAATATTTGGCCATGATTTTCAATCTCTGTCAAATGGGTCAAGTTTCCATACAATTTTACACTCAACTCTGCACTTTCTTGGGTCCACAGCAACACAACACAAATGTGAAGTCACATAGATGAATGCTTGTCGAGAAAATGCAACACCCTATTGGCTGCAGTATTTTGCAGTTATGTGTTCTTGTGACCAAGATCCTCATACATTGTCCCAAGCAATACACTGGGCAAATTTGGAGTCTATCTGATGAACAGTTCTCCAGATATGGGAAGGACACACAGACAACCAGAGGTTCCTTGCTTTGTAGTTAGCTTAAATAGCAGCAGCAGTTTTATAAGTAGAATTACGACGTACATAGTCACACTCCACGGTTACTAAACTTACATGTATTTACAGTATTTGCAAAACAGGATGTATTCTATTTGTGTGACTGTTTGAAATGTCTTTTGATACATGCAAGCTAAAACATATTCTGTTTTTTTTCTTTAAGCTTATTATAATTATGATTTTTTTTTAAATAATTTGTGTATCAGTGTGCTGCATCTTACTCACTGGATCATTTCCTTGGTTGATTGACCTCGGCTCTTGGGGTCCCAGATTAGCAAGATCCCACCAAACTTGTTTTCCCAATATGGTAATTTCTGCTCGTGTTACTGCTGTCAAAATTCAAATCAGTCCACCATGAACAAAACATGTTGCTGTGAGTGATTCCTCTCAGCACACTTTTACACACATGGACTGGGGGGTATTGGGGTGGCTGACTGAGTCTTTTCCCTCCCCAGCTGGCTCATCATTCATTTTCAGAATTTTTCAAAAAAAGAAACAACATTTTTAGAATGATATTGCTTTTGCTGTCCCCATCAATCAATGGTTATCAAACCAGCGTTTTCTCCCCCTCTCGGCTCAAATATTGTTTAATCAATGTAACGTCACAGGGCTGAGAGGCTCGGGCTGCACTGGGAACTACAGATGAAACAGGTTAGTATTTGCATTGTACTGCTTGGGGTGCGATATGATTTATGGAATATAGCCTGCGCACGGCACAGTGTTGGAAATGTCTTCTCTCATTTAAAGGCAAACCTCGAAAACAAACAATACGTGATTGCCACTTACTTCTATTTGAGGGACTGAAAACAGATTTTCATCGGGAACGGGTTTCTCATTAGCATAGAAATGAATATGATGACAGATAATGAATATATGCCTCTTGATGCTTCACAGCCATCCCAGAATGATCAAGAGGAGAAGCAGGGGGGAAAAAAAGATTTGCAATTTTTTTTTTTTAAACCAAAGTGGATGCGTGAATATTAGCATACTGTGAAAGAGAGAGAGGGGTGGTTCTTTTGAAAGCAGGCAGAGTGGTGGAGAGTAGAGGACAAAGTCAAGGTCAGCTTTAGATAGAGAACAGCCTCCTCTCCAACCAATCCCTCTCCCAATCTCTCTCTCCTTCTCTCTCTCTCTCTTACACACACACACGCACGCACACACACTCCCTGTCACGCCTGCCCAGCTCTTTGGCCGTGGAATGAGGTGTCACATTTGGTTGCCTGGGGTTAGATAAGCTCATTATTAGTTTCTAGCCTGCAGATAAACTGACAGAAACAGATTCCTGAATATGCAGTTCATTCTGTTCAATCAGCAGGCTACATGTGTTGTTAGTGTTTGATTCAGTGGGAGTGAAAATCGCTCTAACTTTCCTTTTTTCAATCAGACATTAATGTTGCCTCAAAGGAGATATCAAGTTAAATAATAAATACACCTGGCTGTAAAATTGAGCTGCATTAGCAGAGCTCAATGACACACACACACACACACACACACGCACACACACACACACACACACACACTCTCTCTCTCTCTCTCTCTCTCTCTCTCTCTCTCTCTCTCTCATACACACACACACTGTACACAACTCAGGACTGAGTAGATGGTTGTCTTTTGTATGAAGGATGTTAATGGATGTTAATGTTGATGAAATATTCAGCAAGGCCTTCATACGGCTGTCCTCTGACTCTAAACATGAGCTGGTTTTAAACATTTCAAAACAGCCAAAGAGTCAACAAGTCAGTTCAAATCACTGTGTAAATGCTGCAAAACATTAACATACCAGACTTTTATCTACTGTCTGTGGTTGTGTTATTACCAGTATACCCTCCACAACCTAATGTTTAATTAAAATATCAAGTTGTGTTTTTATTGTGACATCCAGGGTTTCAAATGAAAAGAACAAATTGGCAGATATAGAAAAAAAAAAATCACCAAATAAATTAGTTTAAAAAGCAGCACATTATCTATAAAATTGAAATTGTACACGTATGATAACATTAAAACACACAAGAAGGAAAACATGAATATAAGAATTTCAAACAAATATGTGGAAGCAGTTTGACACCACTGTTGTAACTACAGATCCCAGGTCTGTAACAATTTGTCAGACATAATGTAGGTGCTAACTACAAACACAACCCATTACTTTATAACAATGTTATGTGTTGAAAACTTGTATGTTGAAGTTAACATGTATGTAATGCTGTGATCCTCCCTCTCACTGAAGTTACATAGAGCAGAGACAAGTGACAGAGACACCGTTCACTCTGTTACATGACACTGTACCATTAAAATAATTTTAACGCTGATATTTTTAGGTGAAAAAGTTACATAATGTTGCTTTTATTTGTCACCTTCAATCATACAGTACATATTTCCATGTTTGTTTTTTTTAAAGTTAAATGAATTCATTGAAATGTTTTCTATATTTTATATGTCTCAGTTTTTCACTCTCATGGATTTGTTTAATTGAATTCAAGCAAAAATTAAATACACCGGCTTTTCTATGGATCAGGGAGAATGCAAACATGTTTTGATGTAATGCAAAAGTATTGTAGGGTAATGCAAAACTGAAAAAAAAACTGTTCAGAAAGAAATCAGCCTTGAAGTGCAAAATACAAATATAAACAACATATCTGCAATAAACATGTTCGCAAATGAAATGGCATGCTTAGTAGTATATTGCAAAGATAAGAGCATGACATTTTTGTTTCAATTAAACAAGAAAAAAGTAACATATTTCACAAATCTAATTAAAATCAAAAACTTGTAATTCAGAGGAATATAATAGAGATGAACCTTGAACCTTCAAAAATGTGATTTATTATATTTGAGCATCTTAAATATAGTCTTCTGAAAAATGGAATGTATGAATTCTAAAAACAAAACAGAACAAATAAAAACAGAAAAATACTTAGAATCAAGTTTTTCATATTGCACCACTTGAAATAACCATGAAGGCCTCCCTGTAAACTGTGACTCTTCTGACTCTGGATGGTATTTCATCAGTATCAAAGCTAAATAAAATGGAAACTGCTCGAAAATAATCTTGGAGGCAGGTGAACAAGTTGCTGAACAGGGTTGTGGAAGCACTCAAGACTCTCAGCAGACAGAGCAAAAATAGGACATCCCCATTTTGTATCTATTTGCATACAGATGATACCTACATGTGTCACAACAAGGAACACTCTGCTTAATTATACCAGGTCTGTTTACACTGCTTTAAAGGGTCAGTGACTAACAAGCCCAACTGAAGACTCTCATGGTATAATACCTGCCTAGACACACTGTGGGAACATTTCTATGCTTAAGGATTATTAAACAGTGGAACTGGTTCCAACATGGGATCCATCACACTGACTGTAGCTGTGTTGGCACTGCAGCACGATGAAGCAGATCCCAGTAAAGATTACATATGGATGTGTTGGCCCCATCTCCCACTGTGACAGCTTCAGCTCTCTCATAAGCTCTGTAGGAGAAGCACAGTGCCGCCTCGCATCTCCCCTCCACTACCCGCAGAGACTCCCTCACAAACAACATCAAACACACAGCTACGTCTGCCTGTACCTATCACGTATGCCTCCTTCATGTCAAGGATAGTGAGACAGGTGGGTATGGGTGGGGTGATTCTTATTGGGTCTCTATGAATTACCTAATTAATGTAGTCACCTGCTGACATAGGGAAAAACAGGAAGGAAAGAATTTTAAGTCTGATTTGGTTAGTCATACTAGTCATACACTACATACTAGTGACTAATTTACGCCTGAGCATTTTAAAGTATCTGTATATAGGCAGCAGCCCTCTCCCTCACCTGATAAATAATTCTGAATGTGGAATAATCAGACACAGAGTGGATGAGTGTACAACCCACTGATTGTATAAAAAAGTGGACAGAGCCACCGTGACGTCACTCATAGGTTTCTGATAAACCAAAATGAAGCTGTTGCCATCTTGGTGGCACCTGACTCTGCCTGACTCCTTGCTAAACAAAAATGGGGCCGAGGTGGGCCTAGTAAGTTAAACAAGCTGCTCTAACTGGAGGCTACCAAGCTAGCTAACACTAACAAGCTATCACACAGAGATAAGCAAATTTCACCTCACGTCACTCAGGTGAGTTTGATCGCCAGTTTATTTACCCTAAACAGACACAATACTTAACTGTACTTTAACCTCAGGATAGCGAGCAACAACCGAACCGGGTGTTTGTGCTCAGTCAGCAGCAATCAGCAAAGTTAGCACTCACCGGACACTACGTTACTTTTTGCTTTCTTGCAGTGTGTTTTCTTTTACCCATTTCTTTTCTCTGTACATTCCTTAAGTAAAGTACATTTCCCCTCCATTCAGCAGTCAAATTAGAGAGTTACAGTACATTACAGTTGATTTCGGCACCTCCTCGGTTTGTGAGAGTGAAGATAAATCTGCTTTTTAATCCCAAAAGTTTAAAAAACAAACTGTTTGATCTTCTCAACTCCCAGTTTTTTCCTCCAGAGCTCGCTGGCTCCAGCAGCTGTCTGTCAGTTAATGCTCATTAACAAAGTTGCTTGTTAAAACACCAGCCTTCTGTCTCTCAGGTCTGGTGTGTTAATTCATTGTGCAGACAGACATATTATCTGTCCGATATCTGCATTAAAAACTCTCCTAAAGGCACCAACACCACAAATACGGCTGAGAAATCAAGTTTAGTGACATGGATTGGCTGAGGTGAAGCTGAGCAGACAACTAGCTGTCACTCAAATCGACCACGCTCATAATTATGTATAGCTTCCAGCCTTAATTTAATTGATATAAAAACTCACCCCCGTACAGTTGTCATGAAGGGATACATTAGGTAAAGAGACCAAAGCTGTTTTTGTACCAGGCTGTAAACATGTTTATGTCTGCAGTAAAGTTGGACATTTTAACATGGACTCTTTTGGGGATTGATTCACTTTTGGAGCCAGTTTCAAGCGACCATTCGAGGAACTTCAGTTTTTGGTACTAGCGCATTGACATCATTTCTCAGCCCTAGAGGTTGCTGCTTGGTACAAACCTTGTACAATATACAAACAATATACCTAAAACAACTTTTACTCACACTTAAACTGTGCATTCTCAAAAGACTTTAGTGGCCTGGCTTAACTGTCAGCAACAAAAAGGTCTTACAAACAATTTATTAATTAAATAAAAGTATTGCTGCTTGAAGCTCTCTAAAGAATCAAAGATACTTCAGACTCGACACTGACTGCATAGGGTTATCACATCTCTACCTGGCGCTGAGTATAACAAGGTTGAGGGCTGCACCTTTTATTATTTTGTTTCCATCAATTAATCTCACAATTCTTTTTTCTGATTAGTTGATTAATAGAATGACTCATTTATTAATTAATATCTCCATCAAGGATGTTCTGTTTTCACCCATGTGTTTGTTTGTTTGTTGGTCGGTTTGTCAGCAGGATTACAGAAAAACTGCAGAACGGATTTCCACCAGACTTGATGGATGAGTAGTCTTTTCTAGGTTTTTTAAGGAAAAAACATAAAGGTAAATTTCTTGTCATTTTTAAAACGGTAAAATGTTTGAGTCCTTTGTGCTACATCTATTTTGGAAAATGGAGTGTTCATGATGAGTTCAGGAGTCTCACAATCTGAGGAAAGAAGCTGCTCTGTAGTCTGGTGGTACAGCAGCAGATACTTCTGTATCTTTTGTCAGATGGCAGCAGGGTGAACAGACCTGGGCTGTGGTGAGCCATGCCAGTTTGTGATGTTTCCAGTCAGGATGCTTTCTATTGCTCCTCTGTAAAAGTTGACCAGAATCTGGCTCCAGAACTTAGCCCTCCTAAGTCTCTGCAGGAAGTAGAGCCTTTTCTGATCTTTTTTAACCAGCATGGTGATGTGTGATGACCAAGATAGGTTCTCAGTGATGGTAATTCAAAGGAACCTGTAACTGTTGACCTGCTCCACCTCAGCTCCACTGATGTAGACAGAGGTGTGTGTCTTTGCCTCCTTCTTTCTAAAATAAACAATCAGCTCCTTGGTTTTGCTGATGTTGAGCAGGAGATTGTTCACTGTGCACCATAGATTTTTGTAAATATCTGCTTATTCTGAACTTGCTGGCAGCAACATGTTTCAGACAAGTTGGGACAGAGGCAAATAAAGACTGGGAAAGTTGCTCCAAAAACACCTGTGTGGAACATTCCACAGGTAAACAGCTTCATTGGTAACAGGTGACAGTATCATGATTGGGTATGAAAGGGGCAGTTTTTTACACAATGTCCCAATTTTTTGGAATTGCGGTTATCTGTAAATATGTGTGTGTGTGTGTGTGTGTGTGTGTGTGTGTGTGTGTTTAAATGTTTCCTTTGGAGTTTTAAACCTTGTAACGCATGGAGCTGTTTTTCAGTGTCTGGGTTCTTACAGCAGAAAAGGAGCAACTGACGAGAAGTAATAATAAGAGCAAAAAGTGTTTATAGGGAGAATGATGGGGCGGATGGTTGGGTAAAACAAACATAGGATTTTCACCCAGTAGACTGCTGTTTGTGTCCAGTGTGAAACCAAAAGTCAACACTGAGTTATTGTAACTAAGTCACATATGTCATATAAGTTAATTATGTGACATTGATACATTTGCAAATGTAACAGAAGTAACATATTTTTTTAACCCAAGCCATGATGTTCTTCGAAAACCTAACACAGTACTTGTCTTGCTAAAACCTAACCAACCTGTGACTGTACGATGAAGGTCACATTGTTTTGGGAATGGTGATGTGTGTTGTTTTGGAGTTGTGAGTCCTTGGCAATCGACCTATTAT
This sequence comes from Pagrus major, assembly GCF_040436345.1. NCBI lineage: Eukaryota > Metazoa > Chordata > Actinopteri > Spariformes > Sparidae > Pagrus > Pagrus major. Next base: position 13,898,851 of record NC_133232.1, on the reverse strand, counting down.
GATATGAGGATGCGTTGACTTAATTCGTCATCTTTGATTTTCTTCATTTACCAACAGCAGAATGTTCTCTCTACTATTATTTTATGAATGTTATTTCTATATTATTTATACAGAATAAATATGTGTATTTGTTGTTAATTTTCTATTTAACTGCTCCCTAGGATATTTTACAAAAGAAAAACAAGAAAGAAAAACTTATTTTATTATTATTTATTTAATTATGTTTTTCACAGAACATCCAAAGTATGTGACATAAAACCCAGCCTAAACTCTTCAATCTAGCCTGATCATTTATTCATAGGGTGGTTTATTATTCTGATAAGAATGTCTTTCTTATGATTTAGAAAAAAGTATTTCACTTTGTCTCTAACTCCCAAAGCCAGCCAAAATGAAAGCTAACAGGAGGCTGAGGTGTATTGATCAAACCCCCCTTTAGGGGAGGAAAAGAGAAACTTTTTGACATGATCCACAAAGAGGTTCAGTGGGTAGACCATAAAACAGCCTTCTTAAATCCATGGCCTTGGACCTTTAACTTTCATGACTGTGGGATTTATACCCTTTTCTTCATCATTTCTCATCAGTCTGTGGTGTTTTCTTTACTCTCCTCGGTGCTGTTTGCTTTACTGCAGCTGGTATTGTGATGACCTCTGACCTCTTGACGGCACCCGACTGTGATGCTGATGTCAAAATAGGGCATCTCCCTGCAAGCGCTCCGGCCAACAAAGACAAAAGCTCTCCTATTGGTGCAGGAATCATTAATGTTTCAGAATAGTGTTTTTGTTCATATAATAGACTGCTCTCAGTGCTGCTTCCTGCCTGCACGGCTGCACCTGATGAGCTACTGCAGAGTTTTTTATTGCAGCTCATCTGAACTTTGTAGTGGAATGGAGCCTGCTGGAGGTGCTGAAATCATCTCATGCTGCGTAGACATTTTCACCTTGAATGCCTGCTATCTTTTCCCCTCTCAAACACAAATAGCCACACAGACATACATATAAAGGCAACAACATAGCACGCTTTCGTTCAAAAGAGGACAGGAGATGGACATTGGAAATATAATAAATGTAAAAAAAAAAAAATCAAAAAGTTAAATGTTATCAACATTATGTTTATTTTTTAACTTAAAATAACAGCTTAAAAATCACAATGGCTAATGTTACAGACCTGGGATTTTTATGTATGACGGTTGTGTTGCACTCAGAAACAGTGGGGGGCACCAAATGCCAATTTCTAGATAATGTTGCTGTATTTGAGCTATCCAGGCATCAGTAGCCTCATTTTTAAACCTAGTGTACACACAAAAAAAGAGTTTGAAACGTGCGTACACCACCTTCTAAGCATAAATTGGGATGTATAATAAAAATATGTGCAAAAAAAAAAAAAAATGAATTGATTATAGGTCTTCTGAAAATGTGACCAAATCTGCTGGATCAAAAATATACATACAGTATCTTTAACAATCAATTTAGGTGATTATAGAAAGTTGTATGAATCAAATGTACTGTGTAGCATCTTAACTTCTTCTGATTCTGATTGATGACAGCTGGTGACTTTTCTGGACCCATTTTAATAGGGCTTGTCTGATACAGCCATTAGACTCAGCCACAAACACTACAATGGGAAAGTCTAACGAGCTCAGCGTTGATCTGAAAGAGCACATTATTGATTTGAACAAGTCAGGAAAGTCACTTGGAGCCATTTCAAAGCAGTTACAGGTCCCAAGATCAACTGTACAAACAGCTGTTTGTAAGTATAAAGTGCATGGCACAGTTGTGTCACTGCCACCATCAGAAAACACAAACTATCACCTGCTGCTGAGAGAAAACTGGTCAGGATGGTCAAGAGTCAACCAAAAACCACCAAAAAAGCAAGTCTGCAATGAATTAGAAGCTGCTGGAAGACAGGTGTCAGTGTCCACAGTCAGGTGTGTTTTACATCAACATGAGCTGAGAGGCTGCCGTGTTAGAAAGAAGCCCTTGATCCAGACGCAGAACCTTAAAGCTGGACTGAAGTTTGCTGCTGATCACATGGACAAAGAAAAAACCTTCTGGAGGAAAACTCTGTGGTCACATGAAACTAAAACTGAGTTGTTTGACCACAATGAGCAGCAATATGTCTGGAGGAGACAAGGTGAGGCCTTTAACCCCAAGAACACCAAACCTACTGTCCAGCATGGTGCTGGTAGTATTATGCTGTGGGGCTGATTTGCTGCCAGTGGATCTGTTGCTGTAAAGAAAGTAAATGGAATAATGAAGAAGGAGGATTATCTCCAAATTCTTCAGGAAAACCTAAAATCATCAGCAGAAGATTGGCTCTTGGGTGCAGTTGGGTGTTCCAACAGGACTATGATCCAAACACACATTAGAAGTGGTAAAGAAACAGATCAATCAGGCTAGAATGGAGGTTTTGGAATGGACTTCCCAAAGACCTTAGTTGAACCCCATCAAGAACAAGTGGACTGTGCTGGAGAAACAAGTCTGTGCCAGGAAGCCAACAAGTTTAGTAGAACTTAACTGATTCTGTCAAGAGGAGTGGTTAAAGATCCAGCCAGAGGATGACCAGAAGCTTGTGGGTGGCTATCAGAAGCACCTAATTGAGGTGAAAATGGCAGAGATATAACCAAATATTAGAATTACTGTATGTACAGTTTGTGACATTTAACAGGGGTGCTTGTTTATGTATTTATTAGACTAAAAGCAAACTAGATGCTAACACACCTCCAAGATTGCCAGTATGAGCTGTGGGGCAGTCAATGAAGTCATTGTTGATGTGTTTTGGAAGAGTGGCTTTGATGGCAGGCCTTGAAGGGAGGAGGTGGGATTTTTTTCTGTTGAATTGTAATAGTAATATAGCTTGCACTTCTCTGCAATTGTACCAACCCTAGCTTTCTGTTTTCTTTTGGGATGGAAATTGTATCTTCTCCTCCCTTCTTCCTGTGGTCCAAAATCATGCAGAATAAGTGACCTGGAATCTGCAGGTGTGAGTGCAAAAGTGGTTGCCTATCCTTAGTGTCAACCTTGTGATAGACTAGTGTCCTGTCCAGGGTGTATCCTGCCGAATACCCAATGCATGCTAAGAGGCATCTGCCTTCCAGCCCTCAACATCATGGGCAGTTTAAGACAATGATAACGATAGTTATCCAGTTGTGTTTTAACATCTTACCTGTTCAGTTGAGCTCTGTTGCATTGCCTGTTTGGTTCAGTTCATTTTGGCTGCTGTTAAAGCTCTCAAACAAACTCTGGTGTGAACTCAACAATTGGCGTGAAACAGAGTGAAAGGAGGATCTCAGTGTTCTTTCAAGTGACATCTGATGTGGTTAGTTTGTGATGCAAACACAAACCAGACCAATCACTGGACTGTGAAAATCCAGCCAAGTCTCACACAAGGGAGTAATAGACCTGCCAGTTCTATAGAGGTCAGCATGAGTGTGATCGTTTGCCTTGCCTAGGCACAACAAAGAGGAGCGAGGACGAATGTAGTATAAAAAGCAAGAAAGTCCATGTCAGGATGAGGTCAGCAAAGTGCTACATGACTTGTTGTCAGTCACTGTATTTCCCCCATTGGTCTGTGCAGCATTGAAGATGCAGGTTGACATCACCAAAACTGTGCCATGGTTTCACGTTTGCAGCTCTTGGTTGGTGTCCACAGAACTAAAATACAAATGTAAGCAATCAGGTCTAAAAGAGGGAACATGCGTGATTGAAAACTGTAACAACAAAAAGAAACTGGAGGGATATCACAGATATAAAGACAACCAAAAAAATCCTTTGAGTCCAATTTTCTTTAGACTTTTCATTTTTAACTAATTGGCTTTTCTGAAAAGGTTGTTACATTTAAAGGTCCCATATTATACTGTTTTTCATCAATTTCACACAACTGTCAGAGGTCCAACAACACTGTATTCGAAATGTATTGCCCCAAACCCATCCGTGGTCCTGAATTTCAGCTGTCTAAAGTTGCTCAAGTGAGCTCTACTGAGAGCAGGCTGTTTCTGTGCCTGCACCTTTAATGCTAATGAGCTCCGTCCTGCTACACGCCCCTCTCAGGGAGAGGATGCCGCTTACGCTAGCGGTAGCATGTGCTAATGTTTACGTGGATGTATCACTGTGTCTTGCCGAGATGCAACAGGTAACATCTAAAAACAGCGAGCGAAAGCTGTGTTTGTCTCCAACACAGTCTCCAAACTCTTGGACACTGTTCGCATAGTCTCTGTCTCCAGTCTGCACATGTTTCCAGACTTTTTACTGTGACAGCCAAGCTCCCTCGTAATATTAGTAACATTAAACTCGCTTCAAACGCCGTTGCATAGCGGACCGAAGCGGAGCTAACTAGATAGCCAATTTCAAGCTGATGTCACCATACTCGTAGGCAACTGTAAATACTATCAAAACGTGGCGACACTTACCTGTGGCTCGGGTGCAGTTGCTGGGTCCCGTATGGTTGGGACTGATCCTTTTACGAGGGTCAGTGTCGAGGCAAAGCCAGCTTTGTACTGACCCTCGTTACTGAAGCAGTCCGATGTGAAGTGGTTAGCACACACAAAGAAACTTACACGAACCGTAGCTGGCACGTTAAAAATGAAACGCAACCACTGTCTCTTCTGTTCTTCTGTAGCTGGGACAGAATATAGGCACTTATGTTGATTTTTACAACCAACAACAGAACACTTCTCATTGTGCTTCGACAGGGTGCTTTCGATAGTGTAATGGTGGATCTCCGAGACGGTAATGCTGTACCTGGTGGGTGGACACTGTGGGTGGGAATATTCAAATGATCGGTCAATGACGTTGGTGACCGAAGCCGAATTTGACTCGCTCATCTGGAAACTGCAGGCAAGACACCATCAGAAATCTGTATCTCACTCAAAAAAAGCACGGATGGTCTTTTTTCAAAGTTTTTATGCGTGTGGCAGCAACATAGACCCAAAATAACACCCCAAATCCCAGAAAAAGTGAGTTTTTCATAATATGGGACCTTAAAGCCTTTCCCAAACAAGTTGACACTGTGATAATTAAGCCTATCATCACCAGGTATCTCCGTATGTCGCAGTATCCAAGAAAAGTTTCTGATCTTTTAGATAACAAAGAAAGTCAGCGTTCAGGGGATGATTTGAAGAGAGCACTCTTGGGGGAGGGGGAGATGGGTGTTTAGGCATACATCATAAGCATGTGTCAATAGTGTTTGTGTAATAAGTCTCACTGCCAGATGAGGGTGACAAAAGTTTCTGAAATGAATGGCAAATTTAATGTTAGTACTATGTTTGTAATGATTGGTGAGACTGCTTCCCTCACTGAAAAAGTAAATCACGAATGAGTCATACTCTTATACTTGTATCTATTGGCATGTCCGTTTATTATTGTAAAGTTCTCTGAACGTGAGATTGGTGTTGGTGTTGGTATAGGTAGGTGTTATCTTCAGCACTGTCCACAAAGCAAACATGATGGCTGACGCTGAGGTGAGGAAAAGAACATAGTGTGCTTAATCTGGATTACTTTTTCAGCTTCAGACTGAATTAAAGCATAGTTCTTCCTCTTGTGACAGACCCTCACCTGTCTGCTTTTAATAGTTAAAATCCACAATAAGTAGTCTACACCGCAACCTCATCATCATCATTGCATGTGCTGCCTACTGCTTTTTGAGTCTCCCTTTGGACCATTCCAAAGGACCAATTCCTCTTCCAGTCATCTCTCTCTACTGCCTCTCTGTCATTACGCTAAGTGGTATTCACCATGTAATAGGTGCCATGGCAGAAAGCTCATCTCACAAGGAATGAAGACAGCCTCATCAGGTTTACTATCTGATTCTCTCAGAGGCAACTCGGGCTCACATAATGGCTGTCCTCACTGATAAACTCATCAGACCTATCCACTGAAAATGACACTAGGTGACCACTTGGTGATGTAATGTATTCAATTACAAAAACTACATGTAATATAAATGTTTTGCAGGTTCCAAAGGAGGAAAAGATTTTTTTGTGACTGTAAGTTCAGATTTTGGTCCTGGTTGTTCTTATGTTAAATTTTAATAATACAGGTCCAGTGATTCCATATACTGGCCTTTGTCTTATACACCTTGTCAAGTAAGTGCATGTAGTGTTATCTGTGAATCCATTATGTCTAGGTACGAAATCTGAGTCTCACTTAGGAAAAGCAAACCTTGTATGAAAACTAACGATATTAACACATCATCCATTTTCCTCTGTCATAATGTTCAGGATGGGAGACTAAAATGCCGGGAGAATGTTATGCGTCTGTGTTCCAGGTTGCAAGTTATATAAACGTAGAGAATCTACTGTCCTTTCACCACTGCTTGATTGATCAGCAACTAACAACGTGATGGATAGTGAAAGTATGGAGGGACATCAATATTTCAAGCTCAAACAACATACTTGATAACATGTTAGCTGATATTAACATTCAACATATTCCTTGCTGACTTTACAGTGTGATTACAACCAGTGGGTTTCACTTCCAGTCTAAAAATAAATGTGCTAGGAAGTGGTTTAACATTAACTGCTGTCGTATTGAAGGGTTATTAAATATGTTGTTACCTTGAAATACATCAGATGTCTCTCCAGATTTTCACGATTCATTGTCTTTGAGTACAAAGAGTACAACATCTGAGCTTCCCTCCCCTTCAGAGGAAAATGGCTGCTGTGTGAATTATAACTATTACACATCATCAAATCAAAATGGAAATAACAATTCCACACAATAAATTCCACACAATAAATAGAAGGTATGCTTTGACATCACTTTTCGTATTGAATTAAGGGGATTAAAGCACTTAATATGTTCACTGTTAACTTACAATTCTAGTTTACACTAGGGTACATTATTAACTACTGACGTTCTAATCAATGAAATACAAACTTTCTGTTTTTGTTATACTGTGTTATTATGGGGTGGTTTAGGTAAGGTAATGGAACACACCCAGACATTCAGCAGGCTGCATTAAATAATTCTATTGGAAAAAAACACAAGGTGGGAGGTAGTGAAAGGTAGGAGACAGAAAGCAGGAGAGAGAACAAGGATATTCAAAATCTACATTAAACACATACTCTCCATGCAAATGAAAATATTTCAGAATTCACATTTGTTAAATTGAGGTGGTGCTGAGGCGAGTGAAATTAGTGCGGCTTCAATCTTGTGTGTCGTTTAGACTTTCGCCCATCATTGTCAAGGGCAGGTGTACAATTGACTTTGTTATTCATGTGTATGTGGCTTTCTTCTTTCAGCTCTAAATCACTGCTTTCATGGCTCTGCTCAGCTACTTATGAGGCAGTCCATTTGTGGGAAACAAGTACTTCTAGCACTCTCCTCTGGCTCTGATTTGAGCGAATAAATTCACACAACACAGCTATCGGTTGAATAACAATTGGCAAACAACTGTGCTGGCTTGTTATTGTGTTTGTGTGCAAGTGTGTGTCTGTAGTGATGGGAGACGCAGGTAGAGTCAGAGACAGGTATGATAAGTGATGGATGTTAACAATGATGCATTTCCTTAGTGCTATTATCCTGCTGCTGTTTGTTTTTGCATATTTCCATCAAGGTATCCTCTCTGACCTCAGCCGTGGGTGTTTACGTAGAATAACTTTAGGTTAATTAACCCATGAGTGCCTTCCCGCATGTGTGTATATGTGTGAATGCGTGCAATGACTGCAGATCTGCACATATTACGTCCATGTACACATGCAGCAGGTCCACTGATTATTTTTCCACTGCTGTAAATATCTGCTAATTAAGACTGATGAATTAATTGGCACTCTTGTAAACAATTGGTTTGTTTGAGCAACGGTTGTACAGAATTTAAAGACCTTCTGTCAACCTCATTTAAGAAGTAACTGGCTGATCTGTGGTCTACCTGGAATGTTAATGATCCCTCAGAGATTCCCTCTGTTGGCACACAGCCTTTCTGCTGTAATGCACGGATCATAAACCAGACAGTTATTCAGAGAAAACGCCATCCATCATTGCAGTCACAACAGCTGTGGCTCAGGAGGAAGAGTAGGTCATCCACCAATCGGAAGGTCAGTGGTTCGATTCCCAGATCCTTTGGTCTGAAGGATCCTCTGGCAAGATACTGAACCCCAAATTGCTCCTGATGACTGTGCCATCAGTCTGTGTTTATAGGTTAGCAGAGAAATATCATAGAGCACTTTTACAGGAAGTGCTGTATCACTCATGATGAGCAGATCTGCACCTTATATGATATTATTATTATACTCTGGAATTTGTATGTATGAAGATAATGTATATGTGAATGGGTGAAAAGTGCTATAAAGCGCTTTAAGTCTTTTGTAGACTAGAAAAGTGAACAGTCAATTTATCATAACCAAAAGTATGTGACAACACATACTTTTTATTATAGGGTTGTTTTTCCTGATTTGGGTGGGGCCCCTTAGTTCCAATTCTGCATTAAAATGTTTAAAAATGGCTAAACCTTTGTTATGTTAAGTTGTGTACTTCCATTATCCCAAATGTTTCGATCAATGTTCAAACCCAGAGAAAGTTTGTTTTGTTCAAGGTAACGATGCGTTTCATTTGGCAGCCTGTCTCTGCAACTTCCAGGAGAGAGTCAGAGAGTGAGGAAGGAAGTCACACTAAATATAACAAGAATAAAACTAAAACATTACATGAACATTTGTGCCTGAGTCATGTCAGATGGGTTTTCATCAGCAAAGGTGACTGTTCAACGGTGTGTTTACTGTGGGATTATTTATGTTTATTTGCATTACCCCTGCAAGCAATTATTCACCCCAAACAGCCAAATGACTTTACTGTGCATTAGCCGTAAGCTAGTCAGCAACTTCATGCACTGAGGGTGTGTGTGTTTGATTTCACGTGAACCTCTGACTAAGCTCAGCACTCACCAGGAACTCTAGTTCTCGCTCTTCTTTTCCCCCTCTTCTCTCTGTAATGTCTTCATAAAGTAAAGAGCATTACCCCTCCAGCTCCAACATAACAGAACACCACACAGTGGAAGTCACCTCAGTGGATCGCTGCTGCAGTCAGCTTTTTTATCTCCAAGGTTTAAAAGTAATCTCTGAGCTCTCCTCTCGATGGTAAATAGTTCTGGATCAGAGTAGATTCCGATTCGACTGCGGGTGTTTATTACTCCACAAGGTTTGGCTCTGCACCTGACTTGAATCTCTTCTCAAGAGCTGGAACCTAATGCAGCAGCATACAGTGATATTTTAGACCAACAGTTTTTGGCTTGCACTGTGATGATAAAAAACCTAGACCTGTGTAGTGCAATCTCAATGTTTTTTGCACTCTTTTTAGGGGCACCACCTCCGAAGAGGAAAAATCAAATCAAATCGATAATTTCTGATGTTACCAATCAAGCAATCTTTATTTGTATAGCGCCAATTCACAAAAAAAGTCATCCCAGTCATCAGAGAAGGAAAGGGAGTGAAAAGGAGAAAGAAAGGAGAGAGAGGGAGAGAGAGGGGGAGGGGGGTGATGGAGGGAGGGCGAGAGGGGGGAGAACCCTTTAAAAAGAAAAAGTTTTAAGTCTAAGGGTTTTGTATGTGAGGAGGAGGATTTTAAATTCAATTCTAGATTTTACAGGAAGCCAGAGCAGCGAGGCTAATATGGGAGAAATGTGTTCTCTAATATGTTGATGAAGGTTCTCAGTAATCCAGGTCATTGTAATTCTAAGTTCTGTATCGTAGTCAACTGGACGTGTTTCAGTTTCTTGTAGATGTTTCACCTCTCATCCAAGAGGCCTCTTCAGTTCTAACTAACTGGAGGGGAGTTGCAGGCTTTTAAACTCTGTGTGGGAGTGTCCTTACAGAGTCGTTAAGGACAGGTGTGACTCTGCAGAGTCTTGACCTGAGGAGTTGGCCCTCCTGTGTTGTGCCATTCATTTAGGGAGAGGTTGTTTTGTCTCCCCAGTGTATAAATCTGTGCAGTCCTGGCTGCATTGAACAGCATGAACTACAGTACTCTGTTACTGCCTGGGTGTTTTGTCCTTAGGATGGACAAGTTTCTGCCTCTGCGTGTTTGTATGTTTGAAGTTAACCAGTATATGATGTTTATTAAAGATCCTCCTGAGTTTCTCAGATGTTCCCGCAACATAAGGAATGAAGACGTTGTTACGTTTTCTCATCTCCTCCTCTCTGTCTGCTCTGGATCTTTTAGAGGTTTTGATAAAGGTCCAGTTTGGATAGTCTCAGGTTTTAAGTGCTCCTCTGATGTGCTTCTGTTCCTTCTCCTTCCCCTCTTTCTTTGTGGGCACGGTCTCAGCCCGATGGTTTAGGGTTCTGATGATCCCACGCTTGAGCTCCAGTGGGTGATGAGAGTTGAACAGCAAGTATCGATCTGTGTGTGTAGGTTTTCTGTACACCTCAGTGTTGAGTCTTCTGTCCTGTTCAGTGTGTACTGCACAGTCCAAGAAGGGCAGACTGTCTCCTCTGACATCTTCCCATGTGAACTTCAGTTTTGTATGAGTTTAGAAGCAGAAAATTGCAGGTCATCAAGGTTTTTATGTCCTTAATACATGCCTGAAGTTTAGATAACTGATTAGTGTCATCTGGCTTAATGGATAAATATAATTGTGTATCATCTGCATAACAATTAAAATTAATGGAGTGTTTTCTAATGATATTCCCTAAAGGGAGCATATATAAAGTGAATAGTATTGGTCCAAGCACAGAACCTTGTGGAACCCCGTGACTAACTTTGGTATGCACTGAGGATTCATTGTTAACTAGTACAAACTGAGATAGGTCTGACAAATAGGACTTGAACCAGCTCAATGCAGTTCCTTTAATACCAATTAAATGTTCTAGTCTTTGTAGTAGGATGTGATGGTCAATAGTGTCAAAAGTGTCATGATTTGGACTTGCTGTGGGGGGTATTTTCCATGCTTGGTGTTTTGTTTTCCTGTGTGTGTGTTTCAGAGGTTTGTTTGAGTGCACCCAAGATGACCTTCCTGTGAGATGCAACAGTGCTGAGGCGGGTCCACTACACCGGTCTCAAGGCTCAACAAAAAAGTCATTTGTTTTCCTTTATTTTAATTTTAGAATCCTTAGAGGATTAAATCAACAATCCAGTAAAAAGAAAAGAATTTAAAAAGCAAGTGTCTGACGAAAGCCAGCAAAATAATCACAATTTGATTTATAAAAGATTATCATTCACTCAGATTAATTATTCTACACATTCAAGATAGTTTCCTAACAGAAAAAGCTAGCTAAGTGTCAGCTAGCTATGGATAGTTAGCTTAGGCACCAAAGCTGGTTTTGTTTTTCGGACTTCACTTCTGCACCTGCAACAACAACCTTGGTCATGTTCAGCGGTCAACTTAACTTAACAACTGTCACTGTTGTTTGTGATATTATGGAATTAAGGACTGGATAATGAAGCCCTGACTGGGTGAGACCTGTTATTGCAGGGTTGCCAACTGTGTTAGCATTTTGCACATCCACTTCCCTCGTCTCAAAGTCTGAGTTTTTTTAATGGGTTTTCAGTTAAATGTCTGAAATAAGGTGTGTGGCTATCACAGGCTGAAGATATTTCCGCGTTTTGTTCTATGACATAAAATACATCATTAAATGTCCCACAATATAATTACAAGCATTTATGTGTGTTCAAAATGGTTGGCGGTTACTAATAAGTGTCTAAATGAGACTACAGAAGTTGTCGGGGACATTAAATCTCACTAGTCCGTCTTTACAGGCCCACTTTAGTTACAAACTATTCTAACTCTAACTTTACAACTGGTACATTGATCAGTTTATAGAAAACCTGTATAGTAAGAAGCTTCATGGTGGTGGTTTAAGTCATACTTAAGTCACACTTACTCTCACACTTTGCCTCTACTCTCCAACGTCCGCTCCCTCGACAACAAGCTGGATGAGCTACATCTGTTGAGAGAAACCCACAGAGAGTGTAAAGACTGCTGTGCATTTGCTTTCATGGAAACATGGCTCCAGGACAATATCCCAGACGCGACCATACAGCTGGAGGGGATGACGGCTTTCCGAGCGGACAGAGATGCAGCTACCTCCGGTAAAAGTCGAGGAGGGGGTCTGTGCATCTATATCAACAAAGACTAGTGTGTAAACGCCACGTTAGCCTCTAAATACTTCTCTCAGCTGGTGGAGTTCCTCATCATGAAATGCCGGCCATTCTATCTGCCGAGGGATTTCACCATAGTGATTGTAGCTGTTGTTTACATAGCTCCTAGGGCAAATGCTAAAGCTAATGCTATCGAGGCACTTGGAGGGCTACATGATGCCATCAGTGAGCTCCTGACTAAACACCCGGACAGCTTTGTAGTGGTGGCAGGGGATTTTAACCACACCAGTTTAAAGGTTGTTTTCAGGCAAGTTGTGGACTTTAATAACCAGAGGAGAGAACATGCTGGACCTGGTGTATACAAACTCCCCAGGGGAGCATACAAGGCAACGCCCTGCCCCCACCTCAGCCGTTCTGATCATCTATCTGTTATGCTGGTGTCTGCTTACAAACAACTACTGAAGCGCAGCAGGCCAGCGAAAAAACAAATCAGGACCTGGCCTGAGGGGGCAGACTCAGCACTTCAGGACTGTTTCATGCACACCGACTGTGATGTTTTTAAGACAGCAGCCTCCCAGGAAGATCAGATAGACATTGAAGAGTATGCTGAGGCGGTAACCAGTTACATTGCAAAGTGCACAGAGGATGTCACTGTAATTAAGACCTTCACTGCACGTGGCAACCGAAAACCCTGGATGACTACAGAGGTGCGCTCGCTGCTGACAGCCCGAGATGCAGCCTTCAGGGCGGGGGATATGATTGCTCTTCGCTCAGCCAGTCTGCGCTCTCAAAGGGAATCAAGGCTGCGAGAGGCACCTATGCAGAGAAAATCCAGGGACACCTCTGCGACACGCGAGAAACACCAGGCGGATGTGGCAGGGAGTCCATGCGCTGACGGATTACAAGTCCAGGCAGGGGGTCAACGATGATGATGCTTCTCTTCCAGACAGGCTCAACAACCTCTTTGCATGCTTTGAAGCACCAAACCCGACAACCAGAGGGAGGATCCTTCTCTACCATCTATCGGGCCAGCCCTCACCATCAACGCTGCAGACACACGCAGGGCCCTAACCAGGGTCAACCCATGGAAAGCAAGAGGCCCGGATAACATCCCGGGATGTGTGCTCAGAACCTGCACTGGTGAGCTAGCAGATGTCCTGACTGACATCTTAAACATCTCCCTCAGTCAGGCCATCGTCCCCAGATGCTTCAAAACATCCACTATAATACCAGTAGCAAAGAAATCAGTTGTATCCTGTCTGAACGACTACCGCCCCGTCGCACTGACACCAGTTAGCTTGTCGAAGGATATAGCAAACGATAAGCAATTAGATTGCTGAACTGCTGATCTGGAGCATGCGCACTACTGCACTTCATGAGCCTTAGTCATAGTTTTAGTTTTAAATTATTATAGTAATATATTGTGTGTATTTATTGTGTTCGTGTTATGGGATCCCAGAGAAACACAATCTCATTTTTGCTGCACTACTTTTGCAGGTACAGCTAAATGACAATAAAGCTTTGATTGATTGATTGATTGATTGATTGACACTTCAAAAATCATCATCAAAAGTGGTGTTCATCTTTGAAGATTATCTTGATGAACTACACGTGTAAATATCATAAACTTGTGAGATTATCTTTTGGTGATATTCCAAAATCCAATTCAAAAATCCCATAAGCTTTTAGTAGAAGGAACCAGGGCGATGCTAATTTCCAGGTTAGCACATAAAACTATGTCATCGCTACACCACTCTATTACTTTGCTCCTCAAGGCGTTTATTCTATTTGGAGACAATCGGACAGTAGTTAATATAAGGACACTCCCACACAATAGTTAATGTTCTAGGTAAGTATCAACTCTTCTGCTACAGCACTACTTGACTAGTTTTCTTATAACCTGAAATGTGATACCAAACTTTACAAGTGATGTGAACAGCGTTAGCCAGTGGTAGCAAACAATCGTAGTAAACTCAGATGCCAAAATTCTTTCACAAAAGGGACTCCAGAAGTCACTGTAGGGTGTATATATGTATATATGCACATTGCTGTCATCCCCAACCATACCAGGCAACCTCATGTCTCACTCACCTGTAAGGAAACACAGCTATTGTTAGTACTCAACGCTATCAAGCTAGTACTGTATGTAAGTATTGGGAAATGGCTGCACTGCACTTTGAATGTAAAATAAACAAAGAAGCTCACCTTTGAATCACCACTTTCAGTTGCTGCCCTCAGGGCAAAGGTACAGAGTACCTCGTTCAAAAAAAACCCCATCAGCAGGACAGACACTTTTTGAAGAGAGCCTGTTAACTTAGCACACAGTACATTCAGCCCTGAACACTGAGTAACTGCTGCTCTTTTTAATGCAGCTTCCATTGTACTTATGTTAATGTATTTAGATGTGTCCTGTTTTGGATGTGATATGTTGTGTTTTCAGTCAGGGGGATAACGATCCATTGATCCAGATTGATTTATCGATTAAATGCTGCTGTAAGTGTTGTTGCCTTTTTTGCAGTTAGCAATGCCCTCCCTCCTCTCTACATCACCACATGAACGTGCAGCAGAAATCTCCAGACATAGCAGCAAACAGGATGATTGGGTTAAATGGTACAATATCGTCTTATTGCAGGTCATTGAATGGAATCAAAATCATATCATGGCAGACTTGTGATTGACTTTGTGATGAAACTGGTGATTTACACTCCTAGTTTTATGTTTTGAAAGGATATGTTCAACTATAACAGATGGATGCAGTGTTCATGTGTCCACATACCTTTTGCCATGTAGCATATCTTGTTTGTTTGCTAGAACATGGTGTAGGTGTGTTCAAGGTGGTGTGTGTGTGTGTGTTTGTGTGTGTGTGTGTGTGTGTGTGTGTTAATATGAGTGCATGTGTGTCTGGCAGCTCCTCAGCGTTGCATACCTACAGGGAGGGATAAAAACTGGAGGACTCTTCACTCTTGGGAGCTCATTTAGAGCAAAGCAGCCCTGCCTCTCTGTCATCCAAATTGGAGGATTTACCACACACACACACACACACACACTCAAATGCATACACACTCAGATATACAGGCACAGCACTGCAAGCCCATACACACCCTTCCCACTTCTCCCACTTATTAGCTCGCATTTGAGTTTGTTGTTACGTTAGACTACGCAGTGAAAGCAAGTCAATCAGAAACGTCCCATTATCTATTCATCCTCAGGCATGCCCACAGCAAATCAAATTGCTGGAGAGCCAGAAAGGCTTCGGGGACACACGTCAGCATCTCAACACAAGTCCAAGGGTGTTGAGCAGAGAGAAGCAATCTCGAGGTCTGGCGAGGGAACGTGACAGTAATCAATAACTCTGTGTGAAAGTGAAGTGATAGAAATCAGAGTCCAGAGCCTTTCATAAAAGTAAAGAGGCTGGTGGAGAGCATTCCTAAAATGCTGGCTCTAAACAGGTATTGATCACTCAGAATGGTCAGCGGCTTCAGAGGAGGGGCGGAGGTGGTCGGGGGGCTGTGGGTTTCTTTAGAGCACCGCTGAAGCAAAGCACAGGATCACACCTGAGATCGATCTGCACAGCGACGCAGCATCTGCTCAGCAATGCTGGGTTTCCATGTCTCAAAGGACCTCATCTCACCACACACTTATCCAACTGCCCACCACATCAGGCTCATTAAAACTGTCAGGCAAACATAGAGCAGCTGCACCCTCAGTGTTGGGAGCCGGACTAGAGCTGAGCCTTAAAATTACACTGTCAAAAGATGGCTGGAAAGCTCAAGATTGTGTTTTCAACAGCAAGAAAGGACAAGTTGAGAAGTGGTGTTGCAGCACGAGGTGAAGGTCAACCTAATTACAGGTCCAGCAGTACCAAAAATAGAACTTCAAATGGCTCTGAAGCTCCCTCCTACCTCCAGCAGGTTTATACGTCTAAATGCTGCTGTTCGCAGCTGAGTAGTCAGGGGAACCATTTGCACTTACGTGGAACAATAGAAATGATAAACACTAACTACAAAGCAAGATTTTATGTTCCGGCTTGCTGATCGATATTAACTCCTAAAATAAAATCAATAGATTTGTAGATCAAACAAATCCAACGTTTTTCTGTGGAAAATGGAACAACTACAAGAAACAGCAGGCCAAGAAACCAAACTAAGGGACATGTTCTGTCTGTCCATTTAATCGATCGGCTTTGATCCATTTCAGTACTATGGACAGTGTCGCAGATTCACAGCTATGCACACACATCTGAAATCAACCGTTGACCTACTCATTTCATCATATTACAGCACAAACACTTGCTTACTTGAGGGGTTTACAGTGATCATATGCCAACATATTTAGAAAAAGCTATTTATATTCTAAAAAGCATAAATCACATGCCAGTTCAGCTCACATTTGGTGCACAAAACTCACAACTTTGATTATGCTTTTGGCTTCACTGTGTGACATGACCGCTCCCTCTACCTCTTTTTAAAATCAGATTCAAAATGCCTGCAAATAGACACATAAGTGATTTTTCAGAAACGTTAGTGGGAATTAGAAGAAGGACCAGATAGATAACATTATATACTATACATTTATATGACAGTGACCAAGGAGGTGCAGGATCCTATCAAATAGGTTACCTTCCCAATCTGGGAGGTCCGGCACAAATTAGGCCCTGCTTACCATCCTCATTTATATTGTAGACTACTATTCTTAGATCAAGGCAACAAAACAAGAAGAGACCAAGCCTTTGGAGTCAGAGCCCCCTGTTTTTTTCTATTCAATCTCTTTTATAGATAAAACGTGAGAATTCTGCATTAAAATGCCTAAATACTACTAGACCTTTGTTATATATTTTGCTGTTGTGTACCTCCCAAATGTGTCCAACAATGTTCAAACCAAAGAAATCAACAAGTTTAATCAAAGAAGCTGAGCATTTAATTTGGTCGCGTATCATTATACCTTCCAGGAGAGAGTCAGTTTTAACAGGAATTAAACTTTAAAATATTACCTCGTCTGTAAACATTTGTGCCTGAGTCATGTCAGATAGATTTTTAGAAGCAATGGTGGTTGTTTAATGGTGTATTAACTACCAACAAAGCAAATTTTCGCCTTGTGTAACTGTTTATTTGCTCCAAAATCAATCAATTAAAAACAGAAATAGATTTCATTCATTTCATTCAGAAATAATTGTATTTTTACATGTATTCCTGCAATCATTTATACATTTATTTATTTATTTATTTATTTTTACATTCCCACATTAAATTATGCATGTATTTCTGTGTCAATATGATAATTGAGTGGGTGGTCGTAACATCAGTGTGAGGCAGGAATGGTCAACTGGGCGAACCAGACAGAAGCAACTGATTCCTGTGTGATGAATGTGTGATGCTTTTATCGCGGCCATCTTGAAATAAAAATTGTCTTGGCTGGGTGACCTGTGAACCTGCATTATTTACAGCTAATGATGGCAGCTGCCATTGAAGATTGGACAGAATAACCTCTAGTAGCCACAGTTCAATCCAGATGAAAAGCACCACATCCCCAAAAATGTCCAAACTAAACGCTACAGCAACTGGATCGAGGGATACATCCATGATGGACGGATGCAGTAACAAGCATCAGGCTAAAAATTGTCATGTTAGCAGAACATGATTTGTCATTTATTAACAAATGACTTGCAAACAAGCCATGGCCTTATGAAAATTGTATTTTGATGACAGCCATTGTTATTTTGGCTGTTTATCTGTGATAAACTAAAATATTACATACTAAACACAACAGTTATCAGCTGGACATCAGCTTAGCTAACCAGTGCAATGCGATTTACATCACATTAATGAGCACAGCAGTGTCAGGTGTCTACTGGCGACTAAGACAGTAGAGAAAAATATACAAGGACAGGTAATCCATACTATTTCTATGAGCTTGTTTTTATCAATTCAATTTCTTTCAAGTGAGTAGGAGAAAAGACAGCTGTACAGTGAAAGCTAGGGCATTTCCGTCCATGCGTAAGAGCCAACCACCCAACACAGTTCTGGTAGCCAGGCTGTTCAGAGCTTGTTCATTTTAGGGCTAGAGCAACAGCTTTCAACCCAGTCCTACATTCACACTCTTAATATTTTCCATTACTGTGCTGTAGCACTCCTGACGCAACACATGCCAAGCTTGATGTGTAACTTAATCTGAAATAAAGTGAACTTAAGCTGTATCATCATTTGGGAATGTAAGCAAGTGACCCAAACATCCTTTTAAAATGGACTGGACTTTAGAACTTCTGAGTACACATACAGTATACACCATGATCTCTGTGTTGCATTTCTATCTGCTTTCCATCACAATACGTGTTTTCCATATAGAACTGAAAATATTGAGGAGAGTAACTAACATTATTTTTTATCCCTGTACTTTAAACTGGAAGTCCTTTGATAGGCAAAGTAATGTGCACCTGCAAAGCTCACCTAGGATGCTGTGCACATTTAATTTGATTACTATACACATTAGCACATTATCAAAAGTTAGGACTGAAGTATGTCCCCCCAGTGCAGAGCAAGACCTCATTACCACAAACTTGGCACACCCCTTAACACTCAATGGGGTTAACCCCCAAACCCATACATTCAGTTGAAATCAATAAAATAAAGCCACCTCAAAATGAGCTGACCCTTGTTACAAAGGTACAAAGTGAAGGATAGTCAGCAATCTTCAGGAGAACTCTATTGTGAAGTATGTGGATGACACCACCATCATCGGCTGTATTATAAACAACGATGAGAGTTCATATCAGGAGGAAATCAACAATCTTGCAGCGTGGCGCATGGAGAACAAAACTAAGGAGCTGATTATTGATTTTAGAAAGACACACACCCCTGTCTACATCAGTGGAGCTGAGGTGGAGCAGGTGAACAGTTTTAGGTTCCTTGGAATTACGATTACTGAAAACCTATCTTGATCATCACACATCTCCACCCTGATTAAATAGCACAGAAAAGGCACTACTTTCTACAAAAACTTGATTCCGGAGCCAGATTCTGGTCAACTTTTACAGAGGAGCAATAGAAAGCATCCTGACTAGAAACATCACAAACTGGCACGATTCATCACGACCCAGGACAGGAAGGCTCTGCAGCGGGTGATTAATACCACCAGAACATCACTGGTACCATCTACAGAGCATCAGTGAAATCAGTGAAGTGAGACATCTGGACAGAGCCCAAAGATACTAAAAGACAACACCCACCCAGCCACAGTCTGTTCACCCTGCTGCCATCTGACAACAGATACAGAAGTACCTGCTGCTGTACCACCAGACTACAGAGCAGCTTCATTCCTAGAGGCAGTCCTAGAAAGTCTGATTAGGTACTGTATTACAGCGTGGTTTGGTAATCTCTCTGTACATCTAAAAAACAAACTGTCTCGGTTAATTCATGCTGCTGGAAAAATTATTGGTGTCAAAGAGCACTTCTCCAGTCAGAGTATTTATGAACAGGCCACTTTGCAACAAGCAAATAAGATTGTCTGCGACCCATCACACATCCTGCATGGCGAGTATGAGCTGCTACCGTCTGGTAGAAGGTTTAGAGTTCCTCACTGCAGACTGAACAGATTCAAAAACTTGTTTGTTCCCGTGTCAATCAAGCTGTTAAATAAGGTCAGATAAGTTCAGGTGACTTGCGTTTGCTTGTTTTATATAGGTTAGTAATTTTCCTACTACAATTTTAGCACTTTTTTGCACTCCGGCACTTTGTATGATATAGATGTGCATATCTATTGTATGTGATTGTGTGTATTTGTATATTCTGTGTTACTCTGGCTGCAGCTTGGGCGAATGGCCCAGAACAAATTTCCGACATTGTGGGACAATAAAGTTAATCTTGAACACTCCGTTTATAAAATAGTAGCAGGACTCAAAGGACTCAAACATACTTTCGTTTTTTTTTAAATCCTTAATTGTCTTTAAATGTACCTTGTATTTAATTTGGAAATTGAATTTGATAGTATAATTTTGACTTTTGTTGGCTAAGAATTCATGTCACCTGAAACCATGACAATTTTTACTGACAATTATTAAAAACTAATAGCCAAACATTTTTCACTGTTGAGTTGACAATCCATCTCACTGGAATACCCCTGAGACCTAAACCTGTCCTAAATGAAACAATCCCATCTGGGCTATTCACAAGGAACGTTCTTTTTTGTTATGTCACAATTATCCTGGCCAAAATAATTTTGATCTACAATATTATGATAATCATTAAAATGTGCCTCAAGTCTGACTGGTTATTGGTTAAGTTATTCATGATTACGCTGATAATTGAAATTCATCACTATCAACTTATCCCAGTGTGTGATAAAATCTTCCTATCCCTAGGTTGTAGTTTCAGTAGTTAATTGTAAAAAAATAGAAAAAATTGTGTAATTGAGTATAATTACACATAAATCAGTTCTCCAACACTGATAAACATGGCCATTATTATTGTATTTCTGACAGGTATCAGTGACTCAGTGTTTGTAATGTTAAGGCTGTCTAGAAAGATGAGGGACCAAAAAAAGGGGAAAAAAAGAAAACGAAAAAAATCAGTGACTGGTAGAAATGTCCAGTGGTAGGTTAGGAAGACGTTCTAACAAGCATGTAGTGGCGGAACATAAACAAAAAAACAGCTTTGTGACGAGGCATTTTACAGGTAATTATTAATTCTAATTCTTCTTAGCTAAAGGCAAATGTTCTAAATAAACATAAAGGAACACTTCATCCTTCAGTTTATCAAAAAAGAAAGAAAAATAAATCACATTAAATATCCCTAAATATCACTTTGGAGTAGCATTTAAAGTTAAAAGTAGTGGAGTGTAAGTATAAAATATGGATGGAAATACTGACAATGCGAAATATGAGATAGAGAGGGAGAAGCCTTGGAGGTGATAGGATGGCAATTTTTGCCTTTTTAAAAAAACGCAGGGTTGGTGGACAGTGTATAATAAGTTGAGTGAAAGTGAAGGTGTGTAGCTTGTTCTTATCAGTTCTCTCTGGCCAGGCCTGGCAGTGGACCATGTAAATAAGGTTGGGATATTTCCTTCCGTCAGCTTCTTGATCCCTGTTGAGGGACCCAGCTAACTTATGGGTCACAGAGGTGACTTGCTTCACAATTTCCTACAACAATGGTAACTTATAACATATAACTGTCAATTATGTCATCACCACATCTAGCTGATTTCCATCCATTGTGTACCAAAAATTCCTCAAGTACATTTATAAATAATGCAAATAATAAAGGGGAGAGGTTATTCCTCTGTCTGACCCTAGTCAAGCTACAAAAAACTCAGATTGGGCACCATCAAAAATGACACAGACATTTTCTGGGGACCATGAGCATCTGTACCAAATCTCATCCATCCAGGAGTTGTTGAGGTATTTCAGTCTTGGATAAAGTGATTGACTAACCGAGGTGGAAATTGCCAACTGTACAGATTTAATGTGCAGATTAAAGACTTGTAATCTCAGCAAAGCTATGGCATTGTTGTTCAAATGCACCTCAGTACACACATGAGTAAGTGAACGCATCACTGTTCACACACCTGCAAAATTCGGCACTGTTTCTACCTGGCCTTTACAGTGTGTCAATAAGATTTTAACAAGGAAGTGACATACTGTGTATCACAGCTGCACTGATAACAGTGCTGTCAGCCACCGGCAACACAAGCTCCATTATGCCAATCTGAGGTGGCTCAGGAGCATGTTCAGCCAAAGGCTCATCCAGCCATGTGTGTTCAGAGTGCTCTGGAGGCTCTTTCATACCATCAGCCATCAGACTGAACAACACCTCAGCACCCTGTACCTCCTAATCCGCTAAGACTCATATGCTACACCACTGATAGTTAATGAATATAGTGCACATGCACAATATATACAAACAGCCTGTATACACTGTATGTATTTTTTTACGCATATTTCTCTTCTATTCTACTTAATCTATTTATTTGGGTATATTTTTATTTAATTCTATTTTATTTTCTCTTTGTCAGTGCCTTGCACTGCTACTTTTTGTATTGTCTGCGCACTGTTTGTTCCCTTTTGCTGCTGTGCCTAATGGAAGTTCTCCTACTGGGGATTAAAGGTAAACCTTAACTTATTTTATCTTATTCCAAGCCCCCTCCATGTAATTCTCTTTCACTTTTGAGACTTAAGCTTTGATGAAGATATTGCTGTCGTGGTTCAGTGTCTGTTTGTTTCTGTGTTTCCTGTTTTATTTTGAAGTTTTACCCTCGTGTGTCGCATCGTGCTTTCCTCCTGTGTGTTTTTCTGTTAATTCCCTCACCTGTCCGTGTCCCTCCTCACTCCACCTGTTCCTCGTGCCGTCATTAGTGTGTCTGTATATAGCCTTTGTTCTCCCTCATGTCTTTGGCTGTGTCTCAATTCAGGGTCTGCATCCTTCGAAGGATGCGGCCTTTGCGGCCTCCAAAGGCGAGTCCTTCGGAGGTACCTTCGAAAGCCGCGTCCACCGTTGTTAAATGGGACGGTCTAGCCTTCGGAGCATTTCCTGGTTGCGTCACCAGATGTTCCCGACCCTTACCCTTACGTCACAATTTCTGCCGCCCAGGCCCGCGAAAGTGACGATCTACACCACTTGATGTCGCCATTTTCCTTCTTTCTTTCTTCTTTAACGGGCGCGCAAAGGCTCTTGGGATATGGGAGGCCGCAAAGGATAGTAGCGGTGTGTCCTCCAAAATGAGGGAAAAGAAGGCTGCATTTGTGGGGTGCATTTGAAGGAGCCTTCGAATTGGGACAGCCTTCGCGCGGCGTTGTGGTGTAATTGGCCTTCAAATGCGCCCTTCAAAGGATGCAGCCCCTGAATTGAGACACAGCCTGTGTCGGATCGTTTTTGTTTTCCCTCCGTCTTGGTCCGTGTTATTCCGTGCTACTTTGTTTCCTGTCCTTTGATGTTCCGTTCCTGGTTCCGTGCCCTCCCTACTTCGCCCGACCTAGCCTGTGTTAGCCTGCTGCTGTCTTTGTCCGTTATCCTCCATCTTGGTCTGTCTTTCCCCGCGTTTCCTCCAGTGTTTCCTCATGTCTCCAGTTTGGTATGTTTCTAGTTTTGGTTTCTGGTTTCTCTTTTGATTTGTACTTTGCTTTTGTTTGCACTTTGTTTTAGCCTTTAGTTGTTACTTTGTTTTTTGTCTACGTGACTCATTTTAGTTTTTCTGTATTTCCTCATTTTTGTGTAATTCAGCTTGATTTATTAAAAGCTTGCCTTTTGTTTCCCCCCAATCCTGCCTCCTGTGTGTGTCTGCACTTGGGTCCTCATTTAATATAACCTTAAAACATAACAATTGCAGTAATAAAGCACCCAATATTTTAGAATTTTAATTCTCTGAACAAAGTGTTTCTTCATTCTTGACCCACACAGAGATGGCTACCAGAAATTAGAGCTGCTTACTCATTCTTTTGACATCTTTGAATCAAGGAGTAGTATAAATAATGAAATTCAAATGCTTTTGAAGTGGTTACATTAGATCAAATGTAATTTTACCCCTCTACTTTTCTTTTGTAACTGTTTGCTTATTGCAGCTGACTTTAATGTAAAAAGTATAGGTAAAGATTTCTCATAACCAGCTGTTTCTTTTTTAAAAAGTATGTTGCAGCATGCTCCATTCAATCATAAGGCAGTGTTCATCTGGGCTTACACACTTACACAATTACAATGTCATGCCATTACATTGTTTTAAGCTTGGCATTACCATGTTGCACAATATTTTTTACTGCTTGCTTTTGACATGGAGATAACCTTGTGATTGTCCCTTTAAAAACCTAATCATCATTGAGGGCCAAGCCATGTCGGCATCCCATAAGTCACACGTATCTTCACACCATAATTCACTAGTTTCCATGCCGCTGTAGCCTTGAACGCAGACGACCCACATCGCCAGGGTCTCAGACAGCACATTGCACACATAACTCTTCATATATGTAATACCACACATTATCACATATTAAAACCACCAATGGCTGTCTATGAATAATCCTCTGACTCTGACAGATTAAAGCAGAGTGCACATTTAAAGCTTTAGTTTAAATAGGTCTTGTTGTCATCAACATATCGAGAGCTGTCATTTTGCCTAATTACCAATGTGCATATCACTAAAGAACAATGCCTTAATCAAATTACCACAAGATAAATAAAAGATGGCAAACCTGGGGCCAGGTAGTACTGGTGGGTCTTTGGGACTTCAGGAAAAGTATAATTAAGATGGCTTGTGCATTCAACTACAGTATTTGCACTGGACTTACTTGATATTTGTGTGCACTAACCCACAGAGTAAAAGAACAGGAGGTCAGCAGATGCCATGAGCCCCCTGACGCTTATCCATCCATGCAAAAAGACAAATTTTGTAATCTACCACCTTTGTCTAAATTCAGCCTGCTGTTTTTTCATAAAGGCTTCAGGTGACTTCCACAAAGCATTTTATACAGAATGCAGACTGTGGATTTCATCCCCCATATCATACAATGTATTCATTCTATAATGGGATAGGATAAATTCAAGTCAGTATAGAGGGGAGAAAATGTTACAGTTATCAAACACAATTTTAAAAATACATATTAGAATTACATTGTATTAAGGTATACTAAAAAAAAAAAAGAAATTTATTTTTGCTGGAAAGGTAAATATCACATTGACAAAGTGAGAACCAACTCTTATAATCTAAGTAAATATGTACATCTATGCTTCAAGTAGCTTTGTTTGTTTGGATGAAACATGCCAACCAGTGATCGATTACTGATGGCTTTTTCAATTTGTGGCTAAAATCCTCAAGGCCCTACAGCCTCACAGAGACTATTCCCAAACATTTGGTCTGCTCCCTCAAACATATTAATCCCACAATGAAACACAAACCACTAACTCCTGATTTCACTGATCCATGTTATTAGTTTCCACTTGTACTGACAGGCTATTAATCTCAAATGTTTCTTCCCTTTTTCGTTGTGTTTTTTCTCCTTTGGCCAAACTGCACTGCTCTATCAGCAGTCTGGGCAGCTTTGTGTCCGCACTTTAGTATGAAATTGGGCGTCACTGTTAGATTTGTCATGTTTAAATTTATCTGCAGCTCAGGACATGTCATTTAGGAACAAATTCTGTCTGCCACAAAGGTAACAAAACTAAAATCAAAGGTCTATAGGTTATTTTTTTCAACCCCTTCTGATTTGACATGCTGTAGCTTCAGTTCTGTCACACATTGGTCTCACCTGTCCTGAGGACCTTCTTCATTTCATCTGACTTCACAGCTTTAACTGAAAATGCTTATCTATGTATATATTTTCTTATGCCTTTCTATTAGTTTATCCCATGGAAACTGACTGCACATATTATTTTCAGTGTAGTAAATGGCTTCATATGAAACAATGAGAGAAGGAATAGCTCAGATTTAGTATACATTCGGGATGCACTGATCTATCTGCGTGACATTGGCATCGGGCTAATGCTAATGCTCACCTAGATGAGTGCCTATCATCAAATAAGATGGCATTCACTGATGTCAGTGGCCTATGCTTATCTGTTGTGTCCCATTTATTTTGCACTGGGTACACATGCTGTCAAACCCTGCCTTCCAGGCTGACTGCAGCCATTTCTTTCTCCATGACTCTGGCAACGTGCTATGTGCACGTGTGGTTTGTTTTCAAACGAAAGTAAAAGAAAAAATTACCTGTGTGGGAATATTACACTGTTTCTGTGAAAGATCGGTAACTTCTGGTGCGCAAGATATTCCAGTGACTTTTGCTGATCTCTTCTGTGAGAGCCCTTAGGTGTCTTTTTAGTGGAGGCTAACAGTCCATGGTGTTAAAACAATGTGGATGTGGATGCACCAGCAGCACTTTATGCGCAACTGATGGATAGGCCGAGGTGAGACACGTTAGAGAGGGCATGAAGGGACAGGGCACAGTCCACTCTGCATGAAGAGATTCTGGATGAAAACAGGCGAGAAGAAGGGCATCCCAGCAGCTAAATGGTTTCTTATGTATTTCATTGCTTCTCTAATCGCTTTTAGATTTACATTTAATTAATGTTTTACAAATGAAAACTCTCCTCACTGAGTTGATTGTTGACAGCTTAAAAATGAGTGCACAGCAAGTCAGCAACAATATGAAATGTGTCATTCTATGCAGTAATAATTTCAGCTTAGTGTCCCTCATCATGGGACTTCATTGTTACGTTCAATTTCAATGCAGTTTGTGGATGTCTGTGTAATGCTACCGACTTTCATGAGTAGACCCAGACTTATATTGGGCAAGTCTAATATAAAAATATGCTTTATTTTGAAGGCTGACAATGTGTTGGTGTGTTTCTCCAAACTTTCTGTATTACCCTACCCTGTCTGTGGCTGTCAGTCCTAAATAACTACCCAAACACAGTTGTACAGACTGGACTAGTAATACTAATTTAAAGCCACTGAAGTTTTAAGCCATTGTATTTATATATCATTGTTGGTTTGGGTCTGAACATGGGATTTGCTGACTGGAAGAGAAATATTGAACATAACCAGAGTAACCTTTTAACTGCCTTAACCAAAGTTTATATGCCATGACAATCTGTCCCCAGGCCACTCTCCAGGATAAAATGATATCAGTTGATATCACAGATATGTTCAAATTTGTGCATGTTTGTCTTTGTCATATTACATTCACATTACATGTTCATTACCTGACTTGGGTCGTATCTGCGTTTCAACATTTCTAGGTGTGACACCACTGGGTATTTTTAAGGTGACGTGTTTGTGTCCACAAAACCCTGAATTTTAATGAGACCTTGGGACATCTCTAGCTATGTTTATGTCGACGAAAACATGATGTTTTCCTAATCCTAACCAAGTGGTTTTTGTGTGTCAACCTAAGCAGACCATAAGCACAACATTGTGACAGGAGAGAAATAGCAAATTGAACCTAAACAAATGTAAAGTAGCAACATAAAGAAATGTAAAGTTATAACTTATCTGTGGTTTTGCAGAGATGTACTTTACCAATATGTGTTCTGGTGATTGGATTGCTTTCCTAGTTGAGATCATAATTAAAAGAAACCAATTTTGACTGTTGGTAAGAATCAGGAAAAGAACTGCAGTCTGCAATGTTGAAGTCCAATGTTTTGATGACCCATCTATTCACCCTGGCCTCCTCTCTCTCTGACAGATAAGATTCATCACTGTATCCATTTTGATAAATAAAGTGGTATCTATCATTCTACTGGTTATATTGCAGTTCTCGTGAAATGTTACAAATTAATGACTGTCACCATGAATCGTAAAATCCTGTCTATTACAAACCTGTATGCAGTGTTTTGGCATATAATGAGCCTTCCAACTTATTATTACTCATTACTCAAACTGGATGTCCTGCATTGTAATTCATACAACACACAAATGAAGCCACCTGGTTGGTTTCTTTAACGTGGGTTACCTCCACGATCAACAACACAAATCAGGGCTGCACATGGCGGTGGAGGTTAGCAGGAGGATTTGTGCATGGGCAAAACAGCCATAAATCTAAGCATGGGTGAAAGCAGTTAAACATGAATAAAGTCCCAGCTGATGACAGATAAGGCGTCTCCAGACTATGACAGATTGGCTCCTGGAGAATCACCTTTATATCCAGCACTGAAATTCCATTTCATCACTCCGATAAGAGACAAGTGATAGTAGATAGCGATCTGTGTCAACACAAACTAAATTAAAAATGTAGAGACTTAAGAGTTGATAGTATCTCAAAACATAATGCAATTTATTCTGCTAACATTACAAGTTTAACTTCAGAGGCAACGTGCAGGAGGAAAAATAATGCCCGTTGATTGATTGCCATTGGTAAGAAACTGCATTTTTAAGGACAATGGCCTCTGTTAGCTGATGTAACAGAAATTTTATTGGGTTTACTGGTTATCCAAAATCTTTCATTTTCTCGAATGAACATTCCCTTCACAGGTGATTAAGTGCCAGAGAAATGCAGTGTACATAACTGTTAATAATACAGATCATGATGACAAATGTTTAATGGTGATAATTGAATACAGAAAGAATTATTTTCAGCATCTGCTGCTGATGAAACAGACACTGATGAGATAGATTCAAGGCCATTTTTGTGAAACTGTTGCATAACACAGTTGCAATCTGAAATGTGTCAAACCAAAGCATTTCAACAGTGTAGAAACTGCTGTGCAAGTGACACTAAATGCCAGAGATGCTGCTCAAAGTCTCTCTCTCAGCCTGTATGGAAACAGAACAAATCCTAATGGTTTTGCTTAAATAAGCAGACGTGTTCAGTAAATTATGTGGATAGTATTGTACCATTACTGTTTAAAGAGGGTTTTACAATTTTATTTCTGGACTCATGGTTTTGAATGAAGTCAGGAATATTGACTCTGAAATATAGACCTCTGACTTGCAGCATGCTGATGACCAGAATTAAGATTTGTTTCTACTGTGTTGTTTTATTTGTTGACATAATCCTTTAAAACACCTTCAAACTTTGCAGTCTGAGCCATGTGAAGTTACATGTGTCCTCTTAATTTTTTTTTGTTATTTATTTTGTTAGAAAAATGACTTAAAGGTTATATGTTGATGTTGAGTAAAGATTATATCATTATTATTGTTTTGAATGGTCTCCCTGAGATTTGTGAAATGTTCTGCTGTTCAGTCAATGTTTCTTATGTTCTGAAAATATATATTCACTTAGAACCACAATTAACTTTCTGGTTTCTTCAACCTTCAATCAGGAGCAACACTCTACCTTTATCTACCTAATCTTTATGTAATTAAGTGTTTTTATTTTAAAGGCATTGTAACTGCAATAGTACAAATTAAAACAGAATCCCCCTACCCCCACCCCCACACATAGGATGCATGAAAAGAGAGTACCATGAAATACTGCAGTATATATATCATTGGAAAAAATGGGTAATAAGTAAAGTAGAATATATAGGTAAGCAGGTGGTAACAAAAAGTATTTACACCATTTGCACTATGTAAGCAGTAGTTCTTTCACAGTGGTAATTCCATTTTTCCACATTTGTATAGTACTGGGTTTGGCTCCATTAATCCTTGCAGATGCAAGTTCAAGAAATAGAATTTCAAGATAGCAGTTTCACCTAGTGTTTCAATGAGAGAGTGTCAGGTGGTATCCAGCATTGGACAATTATCTTTTTTGGCTTCAGTTGTACCAGCTAGCCAGAGTTTGTGTGCCCCCCATTCAGGAGGTGGAGAGCAGGTTTAATATGGAAATGCACGCTAGTTAGTGAAGCAATAATGATGACTGCTATTGTCCAAAAAGTGTACACTTCAGGGTAATCCCACAGAGTGTGTTCCTCGCCATATTGGGAGGAAGTCGAGCTGGTTGGTCAGGTTAAACAAGCACAGGACTTTCATTCAGGAGACCGCTGTTCATGTCAGGTGTGAAACCAGAAGTCAGTGTTGAGCTCTTTTAACATTATAATGTAGTTAGGTGACGTCACATATATAACGTAATTAAAGTTACATTTTAACATAGATACATTTTGTAACTGAAGTTACATAAGTAATGTAGTGATTTTAACCCAAACCACAATGTTTTTCTTAACCTAACCAAGTAGTTTTCTTGCCTAAACCTAACCAAACTGTGACTGTACAA
This sequence comes from Pagrus major, assembly GCF_040436345.1. Classification (NCBI taxonomy): domain Eukaryota; kingdom Metazoa; phylum Chordata; class Actinopteri; order Spariformes; family Sparidae; genus Pagrus; species Pagrus major. Next base: position 13,869,205 of record NC_133232.1, on the reverse strand, counting down.
TGAAGGTCTGGTGTGCTCGTTGTTGAGACTTCAACAGTCAAGTTGTTTTGGCAACGGTGATATATGTTGTTTTTCAGGAGTCGCTGGCAATGAACCTATTCAGTTCTTTGGGTATGAGGATGTGTTGTTTTAAACAATATTTTTTTTTGGGATTTGCTGGCAGTAAGAACATTTTAAATAACTGATCCTCTTAGCAGGTAACTCTTCATTCCATTTTTATAAACTGATGTCCAACTGAGTTAACTGCTTGTCACGGAAGCATAAAAATACACAGAAGTTTTGTTCAATATGAATTTGTTCATTGTAGTCCAGTCCAAACCTGCACATCCTTCACTGCTCACTCATCATCTGATGCTGTCTCTCATATGTATGCGCAAAGCAAGGCTCCAATATGCCATACCCAAGATTAATTCTCCTTCACTCCCTTAATTCAAACAGCACTCAAGTAGAAATGACAAGTTGTGCTGACAGCGACACAGGCTCGATACATTTTAATTGCAGAATCTTTTGCAGAGTGATGCCAGCTCCACAAATGAAATGGGAAGATGTATTGGTGTGGATGGGAGAAGGCAGAAAAAGACAGAGGCACTTTATCGGCATGCCAATAATAAGTCTCTTCCTTGGCTTTGAGGAGCACTCAGTCAATACGCTGGATGAGATCAAACCCATCAGTACTCAGAATTAACACTTAGCTTTCCATACAGACATATGCTGTATTCAACGTATCACAGTATGCAGAGGCCATACAATATGAAGACAACTGAGGATGAAGTTTTTCTGAGAATCTAAGGGGAATTAAATATATGTGGTAGTTAATGAGTGAAGTAAAGCAGTGATCCAATGTGCAATTTATGTTCAAGTTTTCCATGTTCATCTGGGCTTCACCCACATACATACACAGTATTTGTTAAAGCAAGTTTTTTTTATTGTGTTTTGGCATGTCTTAACTACATAAACAACATTTTAGGTCCCTGAAAACAGGCCTTTTGGAAAACTCCTTCTAAGATGAAGATATTCAGAAACTTTGCAATGTTTGTCTGGGCGGGCAGAAACAGAGTATTCTGAAAACAATGATGCAGATACCAACGTTTGCTCCCTATTTCAAAGAGTTTGTAGCATAATTGGAAAATGTGAATTGAGAGTATGTGTTATACTATTGGAGCATTTGAGTACATTGATGAAATGGATTTTATGTTGTCTTTATTTAAAAAAACACAAAGGGACATTGATAATACATTAATGGAAAAGAAACAAAAATAGCATTATCCAGGAAGAGCCTGTGGAGAGCAGAAGTGTTTCCCCGCCTCATTCATAGTATTTTCTGTCTCAAGTATCATCAGTGTAAGCAACTGACCAGAAAATACAAGCTGTTTCCTTTTTACTATGGCGTATGCATGCCATGTGTACCTGGATAACCATTATTACCATAAGTACCATAATCACAGATTATTTTTGATTTAAGTCAGACGGGGTCTAAAGACTGAGTTGTCCATAACTTCATTCATTTTAGGAATCCTGAGGGAGGTTTTCTGTAGAGGACCTTTATTATTTTGTAGAGTTACAAGTATGAGTACAGAAGCTGATTTCTTTTGTGGATTTGCCCTAGATCCAGCAGTTGTCATATTTTCTGTGCATAATGATGTGCGTTTTTGTTGTGCATCATAAGACAGACAGAGGACACAGATTCATTGAGCTCACTGAGCTGTTGACCTGCCCCAAGCCAACAGGCAGTGGACTGGTGGAAAGAAATAAACATATCCAACATTTGGAACTATAACCTGTAACAGAGGTAAAGTTATGTGAAACATGTAAAAATGCAAGAGGAGTATATGAAGGTCACTTTGCAACAAACACAGAAACCTTGACCTGCTACTGGTAGATAACATAAAAAACAAACATACACACAATAAACACAACCTTTTTAATTTTCTCGTGACTCCTGCAGAGGTGATTGTCTTTAGGAAGCCATCTACTGATTCAGGGCCTTTCTCTTATTCTGTTATTTTGTTCTTGTGTCCTTGTGAAACGTCATCTTTTGTGGTCCAAGTACTGTCCCAATACACAAGTTTGCATCTTGCCAAGAACAGTTAAAATTCCCATAAGTGTTTCTGACACGCCCATTTTATAGAGGAGACATCGGTTGGTAACTTGGCAGTGCAAATATCCCAGGATTCATTTCAGCATTCAAGCAAGACTGAAAGCTGCCGAACAAGAGGCCAACAACAATGAGTTTTTAACAGTATGTTATTATCACGAAATTCATTTCTGCAATTTTTTATGCGAGAAATCAATTGTGTAGATGACGAATACAGACAGTTTTAAAAAAATAATGGTGAATTGTTTCGAAGTTGAGAAGCTCCACAGTGCCGGTGTTGGTCGTCAGCAAGCCGGCCGACCAGGAACGCTCACTGACCTGTCTAGCCCTACAGTGTCAGGCAGCATTTTATTTTGGTGGATGAATGGGAAGCTCACCACTGCATTTTCAGTTTAAATCAATTCAAGGTGAATTAAAATCATTCACAAACTGTTGCTGGCATCGAGTGAATACAAGGGGACGATTTTCGCATGATATAAACAAAGGTAAAGACATAGTGCAGCCCTCTGATGAAACAATGCTGCTGTGCACAGTCACACAGTCCACTGCAGCCAACACAGCAGATGACTTCAGCAACAACAGCAAAGGAAAGCCAGCCACATCTGTTATTCTGTCATTAAATATATATAATATTTACAAGTATTGTGACCCTTTACCTCAGTAAAAGTACTAAAACTGCACTTTGAAAATACTCCACAACAAGAAAAACAGCTGCATTCAAAACCTTTTATCAACACAATTCATTTAAAGCACTTAAAGTAAAAGTACTCATGTTGCAGTAAAATGGTTCCTGTCAGTGTTTTAATATTATAAGGTAATGTACAGAGTAAACAACAAGCAGAATGAAAAGAGACTGCTGTTTTATTATTGTTTTTTATTATTTTATTATTAATAGACATTCATTCCAGAGGACAGAGGATGTTGTTCACTGTACAGATTGTAAAGCCCTTTGAGGCAATGTGATTTCGGGCTGTATAAATAAAATTGATTTAATTTGAATTGATTTGATTACATTGTTAGTGCACATGTGTTACAACATTAACTGATTTTACCTTATATGATTGCATGTGATAAATTAACTTGATTAATTGATTTTGAGCATGGCCTTGGCGTCGGCCTCTGGTGAGCATATTACTTAATTCGAGCAAGAATGTAATGTCTCAAACTCAACAATGTTCTGTGTGCTCGTGATCTTGCAAGATCATTCTTCCAAGAATGGCTAGCAAGAACATTCTCCCCAAGGACACATGTGCCGTCCCCTGCCTTCTTGGGTTTGAAAAAGGCCTCAAGTCTTTGTAGTTTCAATGAAAAAAAAAAGAAAAAAAAAAGAAAAGGTTGTAATTAAAGCACAAATATGGCCTAATATTGACAAATCTTTCTGGTACTATCAGTTAATTAAATTCTTTGTTGAACAGGCTAGGATAAGCTTGGGTCCATAAATATCTAGATGCAACCAAATCAACAGAATAACATGTAAAGATGACATGTAAAAATCTGTCTTGCCTAAAAATATAACCACTTCATCATTGCTGAGGTAAGATGGGTCAGCTCATTTTCCAAAAGCCACCACAACCCTCTCTATAACTTTTGGAACCTTAATATATAGATGGAGTACAAAGATAAAGGAACCAGAATCTAATGGCAATGCGGGGATAGCCAGTCAGTGCGAAACAATGCATTCTACCTTCTGGGAAAAAGCCCCGAAAAACCTGACCTGCTGAGCCCACCACTGTAAGGAATAACAAGGAAACGTGAGACACGAACAGTTAAAGCAAACAAAGGTTAAGGCAGGAGACTGTCATAAAGTGAGTTTATACAAGCTGTTTGGTGGACCTAATGATGAGGGATGCACTGGGAGAATACAGACTGAGGCTGATTGTTTGGCTACAAAAGAGCCTGTTAACAATGAGCTGGGGAACACTAGAGAAACGGGCTCCAAGGACCCTCTAAAACACTGCGTCTGAAAAGACTTATTTGAGTGGGATTATAATAAATGACCTACAGGGATGACCACATTAATTCTCCTGATTGAAGGCACAAGTGTGCACCGTAATGTGGCCCAGCTGGCAGTTCAACAAAAGCAGTTGATTACAATTTGGCTCCATTTATTAGTGATGTAGAACATAAAATAAAGCCGGAGACTGACGATGAACCCTCTGTGCAGGTGCTGATAGGTAACAACATCCAATAATATACAAACTAATCTGAGCCTTCATCCACTTCCACACTCCAATGAACTGATTACAAGGTTACAAGGTAAATTAGTTGTAATTGTTTCAATCACAAGGGTTTAAAATAACTAAACTATGTCCCAGTCCCTTGTGCTTCATCTTTTTTAGAAAATGGAGTGTTGATAAATTGAGGAGTCTCACAGCCTGAGGAATGAAGCTGCTCTGTAGTCTGGTGCAGAGCCGGCCCTTGGCATAGGCTGTATAGGCAAATGCTAAGGGCACCGTCATCCACCGTCAAGCCGCAAACTGGGGGAGAAAAAAAACAAAAATTACAATTTTTCACCAGTGCTATCACTACTATTATTTCGAAATATTATATAAGCCCACAGCAACATAACTCCATAGCAAAGCCTATTAAATAATGGAGAGGCCTTTTTTCTGGGTTCCTGGCTGGCTCTTTGCACTGTACCTGCCCTCTGTGAGGGTGGGGGGTGGGGTCGAGAGGCGAGTGACCAGACCGTGACCCAAAGACCAAGAGAGACATTTATTGATACTGTAGCGGAACCACAATGTCCAAAAGACTGAAACCATCCGGCACCCAGGGAAGGAGAAGAAGGAAAGAAGAGGAAGAAACACATGAAAAAGAAAGAGGTACAGCAACGTCAATGTGATGAAGTGAATGAAATGAATAGTTTAATGCTCGTAGTTACCGTTGTTGGAGCAGAGTGTTAACTTGCTAGTTTACTTCGGACGATAGTAGCATTGTTTAATAATCAGTAAATAGCTGAGTCGACGTAAGTTAATGTTACTCCGTCTTAAACTCATCAGGGACATTTGGAAAGTTAACGTCAGGCCTGTTCAGGTGTTATTTTAACCTGTTGGCTGTGTTTTCCTGCTTGTATGTCAGTTAAAATGCTATTAGTTTTCCATCCCCTTTATAAGTAACAGGGCAGTTGTAAGACTTTGGTTTATTGTGTCACAGTTTATGTTTGTAAAAGTTTACATCAGTGTTAAAGAGCAGAGCAGTTAAAGTGTATTACTGTTAATACACCATACCTTAGCTTTCCCATATCATTCAAAGTCTATATATATATATATATATATATGTATACATATATATATATATATATATATATATATATATGTATACATATATATATATTTCACTGCACTTTACCGCTTTTTGCACTCTGGTTAGACTGAATTGCATTGCAGTGACGATAAAGTTGAATGAATCTCATCGTATTTTCATTATTAGTCTATATTAGTCTTATGTATAGCACACACCAAGCATCTGTTTTTTATTAAAATGTAACATCCAGTGGTCACATGTACTTCTCTTCTCTCTTCAGATGCACTTTTAAAATATTGAATACATACATGTAGTTTCTGTGTGAGTGTATGAAAATTGATTATGAAATTGACTGCGATGCAAGGGGGCGCCAGCTAAAATCTTGCCTAGGGCACCAAATTGGTCAGGGCCGGCACTGGTCTGGTGGTACAGCAGCAGGTACTTCTGTATCTGTTATCAGATGGCAGCAGGGTTAACAGACTGTGGCTGGGTGGGTGTTGTCTTTTAGTATCTTTGGGCTCTGAGCAGACATCTCACTTCAACGATGTCAATGATGCTCTGTAGATGGTACCAGTGATGTTCTGGTGGTTTTACCCACTGTAGAGCCTTCCTGTCCTGGGCCGTGGTGAGCCATGCCAGTTTGTGATGTTTCCAGTCAGGATGATTTCTATTGCTCCTCTGTAAAAGTTGACCAGAATCTGGCTCCAGAATTTAGCCTCCCTAAGTCTCTGTAGGAAGTAGAGCCTTTTCTGTGCTTTTTTAACTAGCATGGTGATTTGCAATGATCAAGACAGGTTCTCAGTGATGGTAACCTAAAACTGTTCACCTTCTCCACCTCAGCACCACTGATGTAGACAGGGGTGTGTGTCTTTCTAAAATCAATAATTAGCTCCTTGGTTTTGTTCTCCTTTGTTAATTGGGAACTATTCAAGTAATCATTAAAGTTATTTTGAAGCAAAAAACATGCTCTTGTTCAAGTTTCCACTGAGGAATTGCTGTATGTTTTGTCCTCCATGAATGTTAACTGACAAAACAAGACATTTCAAGATCTCACTCTGGATACAAATAACTGTCCCAGTGACATTTTATGTATTTATTTTAGACCAAGTGAGTTATTGCTTTATTAAAGTTCCCATGAAATGGCTCTTTGACTGCCATTTTCTTCAGCACAGTTACGTGTTTACTGTGAGAACAGGCAGCTAAGAGGGACATGGGTATTGATTTGCGTTAACAGTAGGTACTGAATGAGTGTTCACTCCCTGCCTTTTAGCTAGCAACCCGTCGACTGTGCCCAGACTGGCAACAACACTGCCTTCAACAAGACTCCAATTTGATGACAAGGAATACAGTACTGAGGTGGTTTTCTTGCAGGGTTTGGCTCCTGGCACTCTGGGGCAAATAGGACAAGTTATAGTCGAGTTAACTAAACTACATTTAGCAGTAGTTTGCAGTTTAACAACCAAGCTACTGGTATCAGTCCATCAGGAAATTCCATAAATCACCGCAGTACTGCTACTGGCCTTCATCATTCTCAGAGGCTGCGTATGGCCCCGGTCCAATTGTCTTCTCTGGGAGGCTGCTGGTTAGCAGTTATTTTAGCAACAAGTTAAGCTATCTGTCCAGAGTTAAGGCAGAGCAGAGGGAAAGCAGAAAATACTTTCTGCATAAAATACAATCCAGTTTCACCCAAATCAGTGAATAAAGTTATAAAGTTGTGAGAGAAATTAAAAAAATGTATTTTTGAGAAAAAAATGAAGAGGCTAGATCGTAAGTGTTATGAGCATAAATAAGAAATTATAGAAAATATAGAAAATAATAAGGGCTGTCAATCGATTTAAAAAATATTTAATGGTGATTAATCACAAATTAATCGCACATATTTTATCTCTAAATGTACCTTAAAGGGATATTTCTCTCTGCATCAGCTGTGTGCTTAGCCAGCAAGTGGTATTTGAGACTGGACGTACTCCGGTGGTAACTCAGTTCACATCGACAGTAAATGCAAATAACTTTGTTCTTGTGGAGAGAACCATCTGGCAGGGCTTTGAAGCTGAACCTGCCATTCAAAAGAGCCTTTACTGTATCCTTTCCTGCTCCAGGAGGTTTGTTTCTGCTGCATCGCTTCCTGTTTTAGCAAACTACGGCACAGGCAAAGAGTCAAGTCCCTCAGAACAGAGTTTACAAGGGGTAGTGATTAAAATCTCCCCCTATGAAATGGGACTGCCCTTGAAGACCGACATACATCATCAGTAGTTGTCTATGGTGTTTATTTAAACAGAAGTGACCGGACATTTTCAATATGCTGTCTTCAGCTGTGGTGAGTGAATGGCATTGTTAAAATACCAGGGTTGCCACAGTAAGGATTACTGTGGCAACCCTGGTATTTTAACAATGACGTGTCATTTCAGTAATGGAGATAGCAACCTGTGCTCCTCCCCTGTCAGCCAAGGGCAGGAACTTCACTGCTGACCTTCAGCTAAATCTCTGGTGTCATTTGACATCAAAGGTGGGAAATGCAACACTTAAATACGTCAAAATGCTGGACTGTCACACACAAATCAGCAATAACAACATAACTTAGTTAGCTAGCGAGTTAGTTAGTTGTAGCTATTCTTACCTTTAGCCCACCCCAACATTAGCCTGCAAACACTACTGGACATACAACCAATTTTCTCACCATGTCTTCGTCACCTTCTACTATTGTGTTGTTGTATTTACTGTCTCTGGCAACTTATATTGAAAAAAATCACAGCGATGGTCAGCCCTCTCAAACGGGACTTCAGTAAACTTTCCCCCTGAAAACAGCATCCCTCCCCGCAAGTGAGAGCCAGTCAGGGTCCTCTATTTAATGAAGGTGATTATGTAATTATGTAATTTAGAGCGAAAAACGTAACTTTGTTACTTTCCAGAGTGCATGGTGGGTCAGGATCTCAGTCACAACACATTATAACAGCATCCATATGATTATTAACAATCATGGATACATGTTTAGATTAACAGGTGGAAACTTGGGGAAACGCGTTAAAAACACACACACAGATCTCAACGTTATCTCTTTAGTTCTGCAACATTGGCAACATGCTGTATGAAATGACACACTGGAGTGGCTTTATGCCAGGGCTGCTTGGTTCAGAGTGATCAAACAAAGGTGGCGTGTTGCGGCGGGGCGAACTCCTAATTTGAGGTTGGTCCCACCCAGGTATAGTGGGTTGTGATTATTTGCCACCAGCAGATGCTCCTTGTTCATGCTACTATCTTACCACTGGCTAGCATTAAGCTAAATATCTGCATCAGGGGAATTCAGCCTGTGTCAGCATGTAGCCTTTGTCACATTTTATACACTGCTGTGTGTGTGCGTGCATGCACGCGCATGTGTGTGTGTGTGTGTGTGTGTGTGTGTGTGTGTTTTTGTGGACTCTCAGGAGGGAGCAGGCAGATCCTCGCTTGAATAAACGCTCCTGTCTCCACTCATTATGTCTGCACTGTAAACACAATAAAACAGAAGATCAGGACCAGTGGAGCAGTGAGGAGCTCAACACATACAGTGTGTGTGTCTGTGTGATGGTGTGTTTAAAAGCTTGACAGGACACACAGCAGCAGCACAATATGGCCTCCACCACATAAAGCTACATCCATCTTTCAGTGATATTATTTGTAAGGACCTGTGATCTTAATCCTGAACTTAAAACCCTTAACTTAACCCCAATCACGTTTCTATGAGGATTTAAAAGTCATAGTAATTAAGAGAAACCTCCTCATCTGTGATCAGTAATCAATGTTCATCATGTGTGTCCTGATCAACTCAGAATTGTCTGATATCTACTTGGACAATAGACAGCCCTGTAGCTGGTGATTTTCAACAAAATCGTGACTTAGTGGAAAATTACTATGTATTCACTTGCCAAGTTTGGGCAGTCAGCAGTTATTTAGTTGGATGAATTCCTAAATATAAAGTCACAAGATGCTGTGCAGTGCATTGGGTCATAGGTTCATCAGTCAAATGCTTGGACACAAAATTGGCACAGTCAGGGAGACATAGACATTTTGTGATGAAGTATATGTAAAAAGAAACTGGAACCAGAGGCCTGTACTACAAACAACTTCAACATACCCAGGTTATGTTTCTGTTATCCAGCTTCACTAACCCTAATAATCACGCTAAGTGGTCACACAAAGGTGGATGTCAAGCCACGGCCGCCCTGCCTACAAGCGGGCTGTGGTGATGTCTCCCGGCTGCAGCCAACCCATAACAAGCACCTGTCTCCCCCTTAAACAGATACTCAACTCATGTGGAAACCTGAGAGAAAGACATTTTTAAAGCGTTTTTTTTTTTTAAGCTACTTTTGTAGCTTCTGACTGAATCTCTTTAGTTTCTCTCGTCCTGTTTGTTCTTTCAAACATCTGCTGTGTTATACTGTTTCATCGTGTTCACTTTCAGCTGTTTCAGGAGTCATGTTTAGTTACTGATGGTGAAAACACAACATTTCCTGTAATGCTGCTTCATACTAAAAGCTTTTAAATGACTAAATAACGGGGGGCTTTTATTGTGTAGAATTTATAGTAAATGAAATGTGTTTGTAACGGAATTAGAGGAGCCACTTTGTTGGCAGTGATTCTTCGATAGTAGTATGCATTTCACTGTTAATGAAGCTAGCTAGAAAAGTTATAACCCCACCCCCACCACCAGAATCTACACCAGGATATATTGCTTTGAACCACCACCAGTTTCCAAATCCCAGGAGAATCCTCTAAGAGCAACTCAGTTGGAGCCAGGACCTCCTTTCGTGTCCAAATCTGTATATACAATTTGTGTAATATTTAATGTTATCTAACATGTATTTATTTTGTTTCCCACTGATCTTAAAATGATAATTTGTCTATAGAATTTTATATCTGATCTTAAAAGACTGCTCGGGTCACACAGTGACCAGTGACGCCTGAAGCCTAATTTAAAGCTGTGAGTTTGATGCATCACGCAAGCTATTCTGTTATGTGGTTTAATTCTTTTTGGTGTCTAAAGTCCCACTAGCATGTGGGCGTGTGCACTGTCAAGTGATGAAAGAGTCACCTACGGTTATTTAGGATGTGTATATGTAGGTGCAATGCTGTCCAGAGTGCCTTTTACTTTTAAATATATTTTTACATGTAAATGGCTACGTAATAAATTAGTCCCTCTCACTCTCTTGCCATGCAACAGGCAGCATAAACATGGCGCTCGATGGTATGTTAAATGTGGTTAAGGCAACTTAAAATGACTTAAAATACTTCCTAGATGTTTTATGGCTGATATAAGCACTCAGAGACCATGTTGGAATATTGGTGTAAAGTGTGGTTTTTTTTAAGCTAGCTCCTATTTGTTGATGATCTCAGTCATCCAGGTCACGTTAATTCTAAGTGCTGTATCATAGGTGTTACGACCAGGGCCTAGGGGAAACCCTGGCGCAACATGAAAATGAGACTCCCCTCTTCCCATCCCCACACACACACACACACACACACACACACACACACACACACACAAAACAGCAACAGGTGACCAACACAACAGTGGAGTGCAACAGCCACAAAATGAAAGGGTCACCGTGCAGTCACCACTACACACAAATGTCGCCAGCCTACACCTAAACTGCAACCCCAAGTGACCCAACAAAAGCAAACTGCCACTACCACGACACAAAATGGACACCCCGTGGTCTCCAACCACACGTTACTGTAATGGAGATTGTAACAAAACAAACAAAGTGAAGATCCACTGATCTGTGGAGTGCCTCCATCCCAAACACACTAACTGTAATTAAATAAACTAAAGCAGTAACACCTACATGACACATGAAGGAAAACAAACTGCAGAGACACCCAAACTTTACCTGCCTACCAAGATGGCTAACTCACCTAGCTAGTCTTCAGTGGCTTGCCGAGCTCGAGGCGTCTTTAAACGCTGAACTCAGTACATCACCGAAGACCAGGAATCTAGTCAACTGTAACACACTGAAGCGTGCCCCCACTCAGGATTACCACCAAAAATAAGAAAGGCAAAATAATAAAGTGGCAAATCCTTGAACTTGCCCGGCAGCTATCTAGTCAGGGTGCTCAGTCAAAAACACATATAAAAATATTTAACAAACGAGATGACCACTACACTTAACTAAAGGCCACTAATCCAAAAAAAAAAATGAAACACATCAACCTCACCTCATGGGCATTCAAATCCCGGACGAGCCCCCAATTGTTACGATCGGGGCCTAGGGGAAACCCTGTCGCAACATGAAAATGAGACTCCCCTTTTCCCATCCCCCAATATTCAGTTGTACTGTGTAGGAGATACACTAATAATAAACACTCGTTAATGGGGCACCACCTCCGTTATTTTGTCTATTTGAATAATCCGGAGGTAATTAATCAAATTCGACTAAACAAGGTTAACTTGTATCAATTCTAATCAATTTCAGAACAATTTAATTCAATCTCACACATGAAGTAGTAAATTCTACACATATCCATCGGTTCTCCACATTAAAACAAACCTGCACAGACAACGACGTACGGTTAAATATGTTTATTTACTAAATAAATCAAGGTGAATAAATGAAAGGATGATTCAAACAAACAATATTGATAACATAAAATGTAGAGACTAAATGATCATGGTAATGAATGGATGGAGATGAGCGGATGGTAAAGTCGCGAGTCTGGGAAGCATTCAAAGATTACTATAGTAATTTTGACACTAACGAGACCCTAACCGGATTTCTTATTAATTAAGGATTACTATGAATCAAAAGAAAAGAGACATCACCAACTCAAGAACATGCGTGTGACTCCAGCAGTGTGCGTGGGTGTTTAGCCTACTTTGCCTGAAGACTGGGAGATGTTCACCACTTTGGACCTCTCCGGAGCTGATAGCTTGACCTCGGCTTGAGGTGCCGGTCCGCTGGCCGGAGGGATGTCGCAGAGCGTCTGCGGCTTGGAGTGGGTTTCTCTCGTCCCGGTGTCGGAGGGAGAGCGCCGTCTGTCCAGTACTCGGCAGGAAGTCCCGGTCCGCTGCCCAGCGGGATGGCACCGCTCGTGAGCGTTGAAGGCAGGCCGGTAGGCTTGGCAAAATGTCTGTTCGTTGCAAACCGTTCACACGGTTTGTTGATGCAGGCAATTACTGCACAATGTTATTAACGCTGGTGGTCGGATTAAAGGTCTTCTTCTTGCATGGAGTGATGGCTCTGAACTTTTGATTGAACTAATTCAACTTTCTTGACGAAAATAACTAGAGAATAACGCTGGCCGGGCGAGTCCTCAGTTATTACTCAAAACAAGACGAATTAAGTCAAATTAACTTCTACTGAGTAAAATAATGATACTTAACAAAACGAAACGAAAGCACTTAGAGTCAGTGCGTCCTCAAATTAGGGTATTGAGGTAAAAATCGCACGTGGTCAATTGTGCGGAGATTTCTGCCTAAGAGCGTGTCGCAAAAATACAAAAAGTAAAGGTTTTAAAAGTGAAGTGAAGAAAAATTTAGAGAAGAGAGAGACAGAATGGCTGTCCCTTGGTTTTTGTAGTCCATACCAGAAGGCGGTTCCTAAGGGCGGGCTGACGGTTATTACTGTGTATCATATCAATCGTCTACACGTCTACACGAATTAAATTAAACCGATTTAATGTTTCGCGATCGTGCTTCACCTTTCTCAGGACCTTACCATGGCAAAATAAATGGACTTAATGAAATAATATGACCTGATTAAATTCGCTGAACGAATAAAAGAAATTAACACTGGATCAAACATGAAAACACTTAAAGGTACAGTAGAACTGATAGAATCTGACCACATATATAAGCATTTCTTATAGTTCTAATACCTGTAAATGAAGAAACATATTACAGACTTTTAATCAGGAAAACATATTAAAACATAGATATCTTGAAAGTTTAATTTCTTTGTACCCGGACTCACCACTGGAGGGCACTGTGGTTCCACCAAACACATGACACAATTAAACATTAAATTTGATTTTAGCCAAATTTCATCACAGAGAAACGGGAGAAAGATCAGTTTTATGAGCTTCTCTTACTGACCCTTAATCTGTTGGAATTAAGAGAATGAGATCCTGACTTAATGGTTAATTAGAAATGGTCTGAAATCTGGAGGAACACAGAGACCATTTGGTGTGGAATGTGATCCAGATTGCATCCAGACGGGTAATAAATTCAGACCTGAAGTGTTTGCATAGAACAAGTCAGAAGGTTTCCAGTGTTCTCTTAAAAGCTAATGTGTGCTTTAGAAGTTAGAGGTGAGGAGAGAGACACAGGTAAAGAGAGAGATACTCTAAAACAAAGAAAGAAAAAACATTTGATGTGAGTTAATTTACATATATAAAGACTCTGTATTGACACCTTCCGATGGCCAGTTGTTCGTCCCTCCTGGTACACTTCACAGAGGCCTCCCCATGACCTGTGAAAGAGGATATGTGTGCTTGCAAGGGAGAGGAGGTTCATCCAAAGGCTTTGGGTTGTAAATTAATTAAAAGTGTCTTCATACGAAGTATTTACAACCAAGAAAAACACTGTCCTCTCTGCCAGGCGATAAGATGGCGCCCCTCTTCCTGTAGAATTGCTTCATCCAGAAAAACAGAGGTGATAACAAAACAGGGCCTCAACATCAAAGGGGAAGGAACACAGGCCCGAGTTCCTACAACTGTATAACTTACTAATTCTTGTATTCTGTGAGTGGAATTATTTTGTTGAAACAATTTCAGAAGATAACAGTAAATCATAGTCAATCATGTCTTCGTTGTTAGGCCCAGCAAGCAACAGCTCTGAGGACAACAGAGATGGACTACATATACAGTACATACAGTATATACCTCAGAGTCTGAAGTGTCCAGCCTTAAAGGATTACACCCAGAGTTCAATGTAATTCAGATAGCATCATCGTCCAGTGATGAAAATGCTTTGAAATGCCCAAACAAAGCTGCATCATGTGAGAAATTGTCCAGTGAGGATGATCTCAAAAGGTCCAGATGCAAATTCAGGAGATGCAGATCAGCAAAGAGATGGATGTTCTGACCTGAGACCTGAGAGACCTGACCCTCGCAGTGAGGATGGAAGTTCATATATAGATGTTGAAAGTCTCACATCGACCCCTGACACTGTCCCACAGAAAGGATGGAAACAAGGCAGAGAGGTGGATGATGATGGGTGTTCTGATCTGTTCTGCCCCAAGAGGAGAGCCTACAGGAACTGGAGAGGAGCCGGCCCTTAAACCCTTGGCTTCCAGGCAGGAACCAATCAGCTCACCGGGGCAATCTACAATCACTCAGACACACCTGCAACCAATCACACACACACACACACACACACACACACACACACATACACACACACACACACACTCATACTCTCACTCAGGTAAAAGAGGGTGATTGAAACAGACAAAAGGAAACATTTATGACCTCTAGGGTCGTAACATAGGCAACTGGACATGTTTCAGTTCCTTGAAGATGTTTCACCTCTCATCCAAGAAGCTTCTTCAGTTCTAACTAACTGGAGGGGAGTTGCAGGCTTTTAAACTCTATGTGGGAGTGTCCTTACACGGTGTGGGAGTGTCCTTGCAGAGTCGTTAAGGACACTTGAGAGCTCTGAGTTTCAGAGTGGTTAGGGCCACTTGTGGGTTGTTGACCCAACCGGCCTTCATGTAGGTTGCTAGGGCTAGGTGAGCCCAGGTGTGAATGGTTGTTGAGCTGTCTGGGGAGAGAACTCAGTACTGCATTGTAGGTGGGTGATAAGTAATGTCTTAGGCCACGTCCTCTGTTCAAAGACGGTCGTTCCAGTTTGACATTGATGGATTCTTTTACTCCTCTTTCAAACCATCTGTCTTCTCTGGCCAACATGTTTACACTGTTGTCCTGAAAGGAATGATTTTTCTCCTTCAGATGTAAGTGGACAGCAGAGTCTGGACCGGAGGAGTTGGTCCTCCTGTGTTGTGCCATTCATTTATGGAGAGGTTGTTTTGTCTCCCCAATGAACAGATCTTAGGACATTGACGTTGGCAATATTTTTCCCAAAAGCTCTGACTGTATTGAACTCAGAGATCTCTTCAGCTTTGCAGCCCTTACTGGCCATTTAAGCCTGGGCTCAGACTACAGGAATTTAGAATCCGAACTGATTTTGAAATTGGGTACCTAAGAAGAATCTTCACAGATGTTCTTCTCTCTTCTCTCAAATATAGTGGCTGATAAGGGGAAACACACTGCAGTTTAAGAAAACAGTTAGTGAAAAGCTAATGTAGATACTGTAGCTTATAGCTGAGCTAAATAAACTGCAAGACTGAGAGTTTCTGTTCAGAGGTACATGAAGCATTAAACAGTGAACTGCAGTGTACTGTATACTATAAATGTACTCAAGTACATTTACTAAATGTCACCATCAGCCACACAACATGTATTCTGTTAACAGAATAAAGCCCTGGTGCAGTTGGTTAACATTAATACATTACATTACATTACACATTAATACTTTGCAGTGAGAAAAAACTAAAGCATAAGAAACCAGTTTGGATGAGAAAAAAGTGAGGAGACAGTCTATTCTGCAGCAAAACTAGAGGTGAGATTTTAACTGTCAGTTGTAATATGTCAACAGTAGTATGCCAGCTAACGTTAGCCTCGGGTGTTGCAATGTTTACCTTTCCTTGGCAGCACTGCCAGCTGATCCGGGATGCCTCTCTTGTTGGCTATTGTGGTCTAGCTTGGAAAGTACTGATGTATTCATCCACATTTAAAATACTAGACAACACGTTTGATATCTTTGGACTCTCATGAGCTCATGTCCGGTGGAGATAATCATACACAAATGGGGCCAGAGTTTTAAGCCTTACACAAAACAGCCTGAACCCTAACACTTACTCAATACTTTGTCTGAACCTGTTTGCTTCAGTGTTGGGTCAGGTAGCTGAACCCTACTTGTGACAAAAAACATCAACAATACATAGTTTATGAGAATATATATGTTAGAACCAAACAAAAAAGCCAAGTGTAACTGTAATACAACTTGTTGGCCCATTCTCAGGGTCCAAATGATTTTCGCAGAAGGGCATGCAAGAAGGAAGGAAGGAAGTGACAGCATGACCATAAAGAAACATTTTGGTGTCTTAAAGCTGACGTTGGTAAGATAATAGAAACCAGCAAAAGCAAGCAAAATGTTTTATGTATAAAACATAAAAAATAACACCTTGTCCCATCAGGCCTCCCTCCAGAGCCACTACTCCAAAACACATGAATGCACACTGCCTGACTACACTGACTGCCCCTTAGCTCTCGTTGACCAGCTGGGTGATGTGTGTTAGCAGCTAATTTACTACATTCAACAAACTTGCTTAGCTTTTTAGTCTTATACATAGAAAAACAATGCTGTTAAATGCCATAACACCACAATCATGTAAATACAAGCAAAATAGCCATCATGAACACACCGCAGTCCAGAACGGCTACCTTGGAGCATTTGATTTATTAGTTGATGTAGCAAAAATAAGTTATAAGTTACCAACCCAAAGTTAACAATTCAATTATTTGGTGAACGCAAAATACCTGCCTAAAAATATTGGCAAATGACAACTCAAGTTTCGAAGTAGGAGAAGTAGGACAAGAACACCAGAACATACAGATACCCTGTCATGCCGGTGCTCATATCCATCTGCAAGGCACACACAGGCCTAATCTATAGCTCCATGACACAGGAGACAATACTCCCTTACTATAAAGTACAGCCTCATTGCACAAACTCAACTTTGACTTTGATCTGAGCTGTGAATTCATATTCCTGCGGTTTGAGAATGGGGTATTTTAGGAGCCACATGCTGAAAGCTAGCAGTCTGCTTCCTGCTTCTGAAGTTGATGACTTAATGGGATATTATGGCAGCTGTATATTAGTGCAGGGGTGGGATGGAGTCTTGTAGACTTTGACGAGCGTACCACCCTGATCCCAGTAATTACAGTCTGCATGCCGTGCGCTGATTACAGATCTATGTTGAGAAATGTACCAGGCCACCTGACAAGAGCCCTCTTACATAACTTATTCAATCCTCCGTGAATTAATTATTCTTTTGTGGCCCTCACAAGTAACTTTCCTTCAGGGCATCATGTGGGCTTAATCTGAATGCCCGGCCTGAGTCCATATACTCTCCTGAGGCCTGATGACGATGAGGCTCAGAGGATTAATATTGGTAATCACACTGTTATGGTTGTCAATGAGATAAGTAGGTGGCTGGGATGTCAAATCCTTTATTTTCTAATCTTGACCATTACCATCACATAATGATATTACAGTGCAAACACGCCCATAAAGTCCTACAGCTGAGTGCAATTGTCACACTCAGGAATTACAGAATTGGACCCAAATGCAGACAGAGGTGGGCAGTAGGATGACTTTAGTGTTTTATTCATGCAAAAACAGATACAGGCCAAGATAGACATACAGATACAGTGTTTCCTCTGGGTTTGAATTGTAGCAGCAGAGGTGTCACAGGCACAAAAAGTAACGTTCATATTAGGTGTGATGGGCCAATCTTTTTAAATCAACTGAAAATTCAAATCTACATGAATTCTGAGTCCTGAGTTGGACACCAACAGTAGTGCTGTAACTCTGCAAACGAACACTCCATCATCCTGCCCACTGAGGAAAACTATGTTGCAAGGGTGGGTGGTCATGCCCCTCCGGGATTTACACCTATGTGATTTGACAATTAAGCTATTACAGTATTTAATATGTGACCCCTATCACCCAGTGGGTGACCGTTTACATCCACAGGGTGTGGCTCGAGGCTAGCTAGCTGTCAATTATTCTCAAATTATTCATTCTTAACGCCCCTTTTTTCTAGATTTGACTTGCATCATCGCAGAGCTGTATTATCGAACAGTGTTAATTTACCTGAATTTAATGACATTTGCAATAATAAAATAACTTCTCTTCTTTATCAATTATCGTGCATATCTTGGTGGGATTCTGTCCATTGTCTTTGACAGCTGTTGCGCAACACAGTGCCCCTCACAGTAACCCCTCGATTCCACCAGATACGTGTCCGCTGCGTCATGGCTCCGCCACGGCAGCATATAGGTTTCACTCTAGTCTGTGTTAACTTCCACCAGGTCCGCTGCGTTGCGTTTCTGCTCCATCCCAGCTCCGGCAGTCCGGAGCCCTCCAGAGCAGATATGCAGAACTTTTATTTCTGGCGGATGCCGGAGCGTGACGCAGCAATTCAGCCAAATTCAGCACAGAGCAGACAGGAAGTCAGACACAAAACAACAACATGACCTCCGGTTAATTTTCAAAAAAAACCACCCCGTGTTGATGCCAGCACAAAAACCTCAAAAAAGAGACAAATACAAGCTCTTCTTCCTCCTTTGGTCTGGAACACTTCATGTTGTTGTGTCTTTATAACACATACCTATAACTGTGGTCGTGCGTGATTATGTAATTATCGCGGGAATTCCTCAGTTTCGTAACTCCAGCTGTCCGGCAGTGCTGCGCCGTGCCGGACTCAAAATGCAGCTGGTGGGTGCTGCCGGGCGACGGAGCAAAACCGTACTGGAGCTGGAAAGCAGCGGACATGCATCCAGTTGAATCTTTGGGTAAGGCCTCCGGGATGAAGAAAACAGTTGGTGCATGTGGAATACTCACTATGTTTATATCAACATGGATCTTCCAAATGTTGTTTATTTCACAGATCTGAGTTTCCTCGTGTATTATTATCAAATAACTGCGTTTGCTGTTATGTTACTGTGAAACACTCGCATGAAGTCGAAGGACAGTTTTTTCTCCCTCTGTGAGAGTGATAATCATGAATCTGTCTTCAGCATTGCTTGCTTCAGTGTTGACGTCTACCTGATACTTGTTTTAATTGTTGAGCTGACATATTCAGGTAAGCACAAAGTTCCTTGTTTATATGCTTAAGGTTTACATGTGTGTGAACTAATCTGAATCTGAAAGGGTCAATAGCTAGAAAATAATACAATTTAGTTTCTAAAACTATAATACGGTGAAGCAAACAAGTCTGGAGACTCTACCATGAACATCTGTACCTTTATCGTGTCAGATATATTTTCATTAGCAATGTTGGTTATTAAATGGTGTGTTCACCACCAGCCAGGCTGGACACTGGGATCATTTGTGTTTATTTGTGTTACTTACTTAGTTTTAGTCATTTTTATCCTTCATATTTTTAGTCTTATTTTAGTCAATGAATAGTCAAACTTTTAAGGCAACTTTTGGTCAAAATATTCATCTTTCAATTAGGCTAAAAATCCTCTGCATCATCAGCAGCTTCATGTATGTAGGTTTATCTTTCAAGCATGCCAGACAGTTTGATTAAGCTGTTTTGTAGTTGTAGACCTACTTACAAATACTACCATTAAATTCACACTAGTGCTGAAATAATTTGTATATTACTATGCCTACCTGGCCTGAGAGCTCAGAAATCATACACAAAAAACTAAAAAGTAAATTGCTGTGAAAATCAGAAACAACGGTTTGACTGGATAGTAATTGCAATGCCATGTTCAAAGCTGCCATTACATTTTACTGGTGAGGACAAATAAGTGAAAATGACCTGATCAAGCATAATAATTACAAGCTGCTTGTCCAGAGATATAAATAAAAAACTCAGGCAACATCTCAGCAGCAATTATTTTGCATTTAGACTCACACTTCCCCATATGTTACACTACAACAGAACAGACACATGTAACTTATCCCTGACAGGTTATATCATTAATGACAAAGCTGCATCTTTCACTCACAAGCTGATCTGACGTTAGCACATTAAGCCAGCCAACAATAGCCTGGAAAGCAGGCTCATTCATTCAATATTTTATAAGCAAACTGAAAAAGTTAATGAGGAAAACTGGCTTCCAGCCAGGCTGAGCCAGCATTGTTTGCTAGCAAATTTGACAAAATTGACATAGCCAACTGCAAAGTAAAACTGACTTAATGTTAGCAAATATGTGCTAAGCTAACATTCAGACTTACAGTTAAGTTAGCTAACTCACCATGGCATTAATGGTTTGTACAACTTCAACTGTCCCTTCACGTTATTAATATTCTTTGCACTTAACATGTAGTCACAGGTCGTCTCTCAGTCTCCCTTTACTGCATTGCATTTTCCTTTCTGCCCTCAAATTCTCTTGCAAAAAAAAAGTAAATAAATGACAACTGACTAACCCAAACTCCTATCCAATAAACAAGAGTAAAAGAAACCCACTGAGCAAGCAACGTCTGTGGACGTACAAAACAGGTTGAAATCATGTCCATTGGGCCAGGACGTAATCTAGACATCTATGGACAACAAGAATTATTTGACAATAGACGTTTTAACAGGCAACAATATGGACGTCCACTTACATCCAGAATTAGTTGATGAATGACTTTCAGAAAAGATGTCCAGCCAGTCCTAATTCTGGACGTCTATGGACAAACTGAAGTAGTTGAAAATAGATGTCCTAACAGGCCACAATATGGATGTCCAGTGACCTCCAGTATTAGTTGAGAAATGACTCTGATAAAAGACGTTTAGCCAGATCAAATTCTAGACGTCTGTGGACAAACAGAATTTGTTGAAAATAGACGTTCCAGCAGGCCACAATATGGACATCCAGGGACAGTCAGAAATACTTGATAAATGTAATTCTGAAAAGACATTCTGAACGTCTAACGACAGGCAGAGCTTGTTGAAAGTAGACATTCCTATAAGCCACAATCTTGACATTCAGTGACAGCCAGAATCAGTTGGTAAGAATGAATGTAAGACATTCAGCCAGGCCATTATGTGACCACCGTAAGTACACTAGTTGATAAATGACATTGAGAACACGGCCAACTTCGCGTCCACTGTCGACCACAATTAGTTAATAAATTACATTGAATAAAGACCAAATAATAGATGCCAGGTGGGACATATGCCCTACCAGAGGTAGAGAGAGGCTGACTGGTCAAACTGGCCTTTCAGCCAGTCACTCTGTCTCAGACTAGCATTTGATGTTCAGGGAAGTGTATAGTTTAAACCCTTTATCCAGGTTGTAGGAGTTGAAGGTCACATGATGAACATTGGAAATGCTATTCTGTGGAAGCTCAAAGACACAGTGAAAATAATGCTCAGGTATTACCCCTATAACCCCTTAAACAAAAAGTGAGATAACCATTGACTTGTCTGTCTGTCTCTATAGTCCAAATCAAGTATCGGTCTATGTCATGATGTCAAGTCACCAAATCAATAAAAAGCATCCTGACTGGAAACATCACAAATGGTCATGGTTGGTGCATGGCCCAGGACAGTAAGGCTTTGCAGAAGGTAATTAAACTGCCCAGATCATTGGTACCCATTTATAGAGCATCAGTGATATCGTAAAGTGAGATGTCTGCACAGAGCCTAGAGGATACTAAAACTACCACCCCAGCCACAGTCTGTTCCTGCTGCTGCCATCTGGAAAAAGATATAGAAGTATCCACTGCCATACCACCAGTCTAGGGAACAGCTTCATTCCTCAGGCTATGAGACTTCTCAATTCATTGTTCACACTCCACTAGATTCAATATTTTGTATTGTTTTTCTTTTTCCTGTGATGCAGCACAAAAAGGACTCAAACTCGGTTTGGTTTTGCAACCCCGGTGTTTAAAATAATAATTAATTGAACCTTGCACCAATTGTCAAGTAACAACTACTCAAGAATCTAGTATAATATCTCAAAGAAAACTCAAATCTATTTTTAACCAATGTTGTTTTCATAGGATAACAACGGGTAAGAGCATTATGACTTAGGATAAGACAATGCCCACGCCATCTAGCAAAGCAGAAGTATCTGTTGCCATACCATCAGACAACATATCAGCTTCTTTTCTCAGGCTGAGACTCTAAATTGTCTCTCTTGTGTAGCATAAAGGGACTTAAACTCTTAACCTCACTTTTTTTGTTATCTGGTTTTGTATAATGACAAAATGAATCTTTAACCTTTTAATGAATTTAATCATGCAAATTCAGAAAACCTTTTTAAAAGTGTAAATAGAATTTAAAATCAGTTGTCTGTTGGCAAATTTGATACATTCAATCCAAGTCAAACACAGGATAGTCAAGGCTTTATTTTATTTTATTTTATTTTATTCATTATTTTTGTTCCTGGTGTTCATTTGACTTCACTTTATCTATTGACATTCATTAATTGATTTTTAATATTTTAATTGTTGTAATGTTTTGTCTGTGTTGTTTTAAGTTTGCTATGTAAAGCAATTGGGATGCATGTTTGTATGAAAAGTGCAGTATAAATAAAGTTGAGTTGAATGAACCAATCATGTTCTTGTTACCAGGTACCCATCCGCCGTGAAAAAAAGTTCTACTTTTATGATAATTGTAATAAAACATTAGGGACTAGTAGTAAGTAAACATTGCTTTTAACAACATACGACAAACCTTTATGACATGATACTGAGCTTTTTGTCAATGCAACATGCCAGGTATGTAAAGTTTTTCTCCGGGTGTTTGACGGATGGATATGTAGTCTGCATTAGTCTTGCATGCGGTGAAGGTCGTACTCATGTTCCTGGACATTGAACCACTTAGACTTTCTCAGGTAAGAAATTAATTACGGCAATAAGCAATTCCCTGAAACTTCATTATTTGTTAGTCTTTGTAAAACACCTGTGATGTATCTAAACAATTAATCAAATCATGTTTACTCCAAACCGGAGTCATTTGTTTTTGGCGCCAGGCAGCCTCAAACCGGACCTCAACCAGTGACAGGCAATGCAATGCCAAATTTGTTTTCACCTGAAGTTCGCTAAGATTGAACTACATGCCTAGTTTTTATATTTGGTTGGCTGTTGGTGAGTGAAAATTAAGCTAACCTTAGCTATCTGTTTTGTCGGTAGCCTAGCATGACTGTACGTTGTGCTGTGACAAATTGCCTCAGCAATGTATGAGATGGGTAGTAAATTAACACAGTTAACATAATATGCACTCAGGTAGTTTTTTGAGTCAAGTTAATGCAACAAATATCACTCTCTACTCTTACTTACGGAAAAATAACTATTTTTTCTGCATTGCATTAGGATACGTGCTACATTTATTATTCTATACATTCATGCACATTACTTTAAGATACAGGGGGTCAGCTGGTCCTGGGTCTGCTGGTGTTCTTTTATCCTACCACAGCCATGCCTTCACATGACTTGAAGCAGCATAATGGCCTAAGCTACAGCATGTATGGCTTTCAAACAGTGCTATAGCAGCTAGTATTTACAGATGAATTAACAGTGCACAGTGCAATGAGCACCGGTTGTGAATGCTGGTCTTAAGTCAGAATAGCACACACTGAGCTGGCACATAGCAGTAAGCAGTTAGTGTGTCTATTAGTGCTAATAAGTACAATAATATTTGCACAGTACGTCATGCTTTAACTACTAATAATACTCCTGCTTTTCGCCGTAATATAGATCGTTAAGCTTATAAACGGTGTGCATTAACTAGTCATGGTTTAGCCTGATGAAGAGAGACACAAAAGTAGAGACCAAATTCTGCACATACACACAAAAACAAATTACTTTTATTTCATGTTGCCATCACTAATACGTTTCAACCACAGATGATCTTCTTCACGTCAGACTGAACCAGTGAACACACCTGTATTTAATAGGCAAGTAATGATGAAACATCACAGCAATCTCCTTATTAGCCTAAATGAGTAATCTAATGTGAGACATTTTCATCTTTCATTTTCATCATCTAATCAGGAGATGATGATTTGTCTTTTCATCACAAATGAGTACAGGTCGTCACTTCTTTACCCGAGGTGGACCATCTGTGGTTGACATAATTGCAGTTATATTTATATCAAATAAAAGACTTCAGGTTTTCATTATCCCAAGCTCATTTGACCATACAATATAAATCATGTTATGTAAGATTTAAAGTCTGATCATTGGTTAAATACACATTTGATAAACTAAAAAGCCTTGTTACATTCAATGTGTGAAATTACTGTTCTGGTTTGTTTTTTTAATGTGTTTAATGACTATTGTTGTTGCCTACAGAGGTAAAGCACATTTGACAGAAAGGTCGTCAACCTCCTGTTGTTATTCTGTACTGAGAGCATATTTAGGAAAATGTAATATTTTCAGTAACCTTGTGCTTTGTTACACTTTTTGTATGTGATCAATCTGCAATTTCATTCAATTTACATACATCATTATGTAGCTATTGTGCCTTTTTTTGCTTTCATGTGGTGTTGTTATGGAGGTGGCAAAGCTGCCAACTGACTGACATCACACAGGCGACACAAGATCTCAGGGTGGCAGTGAGGTCCAAAAATACACCTGCAATTGCCGCTTACGGAAATCTTCGAGATTGCCACTTGTGAATGCTGGTCTTAAGTCAGAATAGCCACTAAACCTATTTCTTTCAATACACGTAAAATGAATGTAAGTATTTCCTCAACATTGTAATGATGATTTTACTATGCCACTAACAACTATAAATGGCAATAAAGTAAAGAAAATTCCTTTTGATCGGTATCAGCTGATACAGCTTCCAGCAATCAGTAATTGGCCCCAAAAAGCCTGATTGGAGCATCCTTAATAACAGATTAACTGCTTACTGCTGTGTGCCAGCTCAGTGTCAGCACAGTTCTCTGCTATTCTGCATTCACAACCAGTGCCCGTTGCACTGTGCACTGTTAATTCATCTGTAAATACTAGCTGCTATAGCACTGTTTAAAAGCCATACATGCTGTAGCTTAGGCCATTATGCTTCTATGAACAGTCCCATGAAGGCATGGCTGTGGTAGGATAATAGAACGCCAGCAGACCCAGGACCAGCTGACCACCTGTCTCTTAAAGTAATGTGCATGAATGCATAGAATAATAAATGTTATAACTATTTTTCTATTAAAAGCTACTTAAGAGTAAACAGTACTGTATGCTGTATTAAAAACTACTCCAACCATTTTTTCTTTTCTTTTGGATTGTGCTCCTCACCAACCAGGTCATGAAGCTATTTAACATGAAGGGAAAAGGAAAGAAGGAAAAGATGCGCTTTGAAAAAACAAAAGTGTTTTCAGCAATAAAAGGTAAACTTAAAGCTTCTTTTTTAAAATCACTGTCATGAATGAGACAGAATCTTGGTCAATGTTAGACCTTGATGTAATGTTACTTAATTTACATCTTTAACATTTGTACATGTCTCCTGCAAGCTAAGGGCCCAACGCACTGTAAGCGATATAATTGTTAATATAATGTGCTCATTTGATGCTCCTATGGACCACAGCAGGCATCCGATTTGAAATGCCAACACCAAAGAATTAGCAGTATTTTAGAATATTTTAGGATGCTATTTACCCCAGTCATTTTTTATAAATTTCTCTAGTAATCTCAGTAATGTTATACAGTATGGACACCAGGGAAGAACCTGTATTTTTGGGAGATTTTGCAGTTTGTATATGTACTTATATTCTAAACAGCTGGGGTTAAAGAAAGCTGTGGTCATCCCACTGGTCCAATCCAGAGCGAGCAATCACTTTGAGTTGACCAATCAGGAGGCCCAACCTGTTTCCACTTCAGTTCAAAAACACACCAATAGTACACACACATCACTCACTTAGGTGAGGAGAGAGAGATTAACAACACATGTGAGCAGGATTATAAACAAGCGCATATGACCAGGGTCATAACACTGTTATGTTGTCACTGTCTTGCTGTCTGTTAGGGATAGCATCATGCCAGAGTGCAGTTTGTCATAGTTTTTGTTAGGAAAGCATATTTAAACTCATCATCGTCTCGTCTTCGTCATGAAGAAAAAGGTTGTTGAACAATTTTTGCTATAATTTTCAAGCTCAGTAAGTGTCTTTTGTTTTGTTCAATTTGTTCAAATTGCGAGACCCCTAGTGGCAGAAATGACATATTGTTCATTTAATATCTGAACTGTGAGATACCCACATAACTACTGATATGGTTAAAGACATTTTTGAGATTACTTTACTAAAGGATGGTTATTTCTTAGCTTCTTCAAAAATGCAAAAAATACATTTGGAATCTACTATGGGAACCCTGAGGGGAGCTAAGTTCTAATTTGGTGTGCATAATATTGTCATAGTTTCAGGCCATGGACAGATCCTCATTTGAGTGGTTTTGGGAAGCATTCGTTTGTATGCTGCATTTAAAATGTTTGCTTCTGGATGTTGTCCTTTCTTAAATCACAGGAGAGAGAGATGGCTGTAAAACAAATCTAACCAGGTCCCAATTTATATAAAGCCAGGGCAGCAATATCCTGCTTGATCCTCTTGTTTTCCCTCTTTCTAGCAAGGGTATTCAGTGTTGGCTTCTTGCATGAAATGTATCCCACAATTCAAATGTGAGGTTGCGCAGATCAGAACCTGTAGATCCACCCTGCCAACAAATGTACAACCTGTAAATCTCCTGCATGTGTTACCTGTTCACTGCTTGCATGAAAACAACAGAAAGCCAAACACATCTGTTATTTTATAAGAACTAATTATCATAGAGAACATGAGATGCACTTCTCAAGGAAAACAAAACAGCTCTCAGAGTAGCTGGACACAATTTCATTTCAAATGTTTTACTGACACTGGTGACTTTTCTCTTTTCAACTATTTCTTTTAAACTACGTACTTCATTTGCGTTCACTATTTCAGGAGTCCAGGCTTTCATCTGCTCAGACTGAGGAAAGTTTGTTATGGCAACATTCTTCTTCACTGGTAGTGAGCACTGTTTGATATTAGCTACATTGATCCCTGCCCTTGTTTCTTTGCTAAGGACCACAAGAGCTCATTTGTTTTACATTGCATATTTCTTCAGTAGGAGGCTCACTGAAGGAAGATACCAAGGAAAGTCAGTGTGCTAACATTGCTAATGTGTGTCCTCCTCAAGCTTATTATCATCATGCAGAAACATAAGTGTGACCCACTTACTGACTGCCTGCTACAGTTACTTAATCCTAACCTGCAGAAGTGGGGAGTGACTAGATTTCTTCATTTAAAATGTCTTAAGCAGAAAATATATATACACACACATACACATACACAGGCAGAAACACATCCTCCCATAGAACCAATTAAATCACCTGGAGGACCGTGCAGCAGCAGCAGGTGCTGCAGTCACTGGGAGCAGTCAGCCGTCACCTGTGGCAGTAAGGTGATGCTGTTATGTGACGCTGTGCAGCTCCAGCATGTTGTTTGGGCATAAGGGGGTTCAGCCTCTGTCTATAGAGATGTGAGAGACATTATTGATTTGTCATTTGTTTCACCAGCATGCCGATTTTTAAACGAGGGAGAACAACTCCCTTGGGAAGCCACTTCTCTTAAGCTCATCTGCAGAGGGTGAGATGGAACACTTAGACCAGCATGTGTGTGATTATATACAGATATACAGTGCATTATCGGGAACTACTTTTTTGTAATTATGTTATTTGCCTGATTGTATTCTAAATCTTTTGCACTTCCCACATAGGGTTTCCATAGTAGATTCCAAATGTAATTTTCCCACACACTTAATGACATTAGATTGAACCAAGATAGCGGTGCGCACGGATCGCAAAGCCCTGTGTCTCTCCAGATTTTGCGAATTAGTGGTTATCTGCTTGTTTAGAATAGAATAGAATAGAATATACTTTATTGTCCCCTAGGGGAAATTTGTCATGGACTCAAGACTTCAGGTCTTTTCGCTAAACACAGTTTAGCGTACATATCATACAACCGAGAGGAACGGTTCCTACAATTCTGACAACTTTATCGGCGAAATCCCAGAGATTGCCAAAACAGCAGGACCAGCTAGCTCGGCTCTACCGACCGGAAATAACCACAGACGCCGTCGACATTGTAAACAAAGACGGGGAAGCGAGGAGGGCTAAAGTAACTCCTCATCGGCTCTCTCTACCACGCCTTTTCCTTGCCAATGTTCGGTCTCTGGCGAACAAAATGGATAATCTGCGGCTGCGGATCACCACCCACAAATGGACTATGGACTGCAACATCATGATTTTCACTGAAACCTGGCTCAACAGCGACGTACCCAACAGCGCTATCAAGCTAACGGGGCGCTACATCCTCCGAGCAGACAGAACAGCTGTTGACTCCGGTAAGACCAGAGGTGGAGGTCTGTGCATTTATGTTAACAAAACTTGATGCACGGACATTACCATCATTGGGAGTCACTGCTCAGCTAACCTAGAGTATCTCATGGTTAAGTGTAGACCTTTCCATTTGCCCAGATAGTTTACATCTACTGTTGTGACTGCAGCTTATATACCACTGGTGCTAATGCTAAGATTGCAATGGAAGAACTGCATACTGCTATTAGCAAACAACAGAGTCTCCATCCCGAGGCTGCCTTTATTGTTGCGCTTGACTTCAATCACTTCAACTTGAAGACTGTACTACCCAAATTTCATCAACATGTCTCCTGCCCCACCAGATGAGACAAGACATTGGACCATGTCTACACAAACATGGCTGATGCCTACAAAGCTGTCCCCCTCCCTCACCTAGGGCAATCTGACCACCTCTCACTGTTCCTACTGCCTAAATACTCACCACTCATCAGACGTGTTAAACCCACAGTGAGGACAGTCAAAGTTTGGCCAGAGGGAGCAGACTCTGCACTTCAGCAGTGTTTTGAAATCACTGACTGGAATATGTTTTCCACTCAGGCCACCCTTGACTCCCACACGGACATTGACCTATATGCCTCCTCCGTTCGACTCCTGCTGAAAGCACGTGACACCGCGTTCAGATCAGGTGATGCTCGGGCCTATAGCTCATCCAGGGCTAACCTGAAGAAGGGCATCAAAAAGGCCAAGCACAGCCACAAGTTAAGGATCGAGGAGCACTTCAAGTACAACTCTGACCCCCGACGCATATGGCAAGGCATCCAGGCCATCACAGGCTACAAACCCACCAACACCTCCACTCCATCCAGCAACGCCTCCTTACCAGATGAGCTCAACCACTTCTATGGCCGCTTTGACAGGGATAACAAGGAGGTGGCCATCAAGGCTGTGCTCCCTCTCTCCCACAGGCGTGCGTGCGGCACTGAGCAGGGTTAACGCACGGAAGGCTGCTGGTCCTGATGGTGTCCCTGTACGCGTACTGTACGCGACTGAGGTCTGGACTGACATATTCAATCTGTCACTAGCCCAAGCAGCTGTCCCCACGTGCTTCAAAACCACCTCCATCGTGCCGGTGCCAAAATTCCACTGCAGTGAGCCTTATTGACTTCCACTCAGTTGCACTCACCCCCATCATCACAAAGTGCTTCGAGAGGCTGGTCCTAGCTCACCTCAAAACCAGTTTACCACGAACACTGGACGATGAGTCGGCCTACAGGGAGGAGGTCCAGCACCTAACAGCGTGGTGCGTCAACAACAACTTGGCTCTCAACACCAAGAAGACTAAAGAGCTCATTGTGGACTACAGAAAGTCAAATGATGGCACACACACACCCATCCGTATCAACGGGACGGAGGTTGAGTGTGTCACCAGCTTCAAGTTTCTGGGTGTCCACATCTCCAAGGACCTCTCTTGGACCCTCAACACCTCCATCCTGATCAAGAAGGCTCACCAGCGTCTCTTCTTCCCGAGTAGACTAAAGAAGGTCCATCTGTCTCCTCCGACCAACTGTGTCACAGTATGGTATGGCAACTGCTCTGTCTCTGACCAGAAAGCACTGCAGAGGGTGGTGAAAACTGCCCAACGCATCACCGGTTCCTCACTCCCCTCCATCGAGGCTCTCCAGAGCAAACGATGTCTGCAAAAGGCGTGCAGCATCGTCAAGGACTGTTCTCACCCCAACCACAGACTGTTCACCCTCCTCCCCAAGACAAGTAGGTTAAGGGGAAGCTTTTTCCCTGCATCTGTCACCCTACTGAACTCCACACCTCGTTGACGACCAACTGCACCCCGCCCCCGTCACTCCTTCCCCCAGTGACTGATCCCCCCCACCCCACACGGACACTGCACTACCCTTGACTATTTTATACTTCATCTAAACCCCACCTTTAGTACTGCTATAACACTTATATACCCCATACCCTCATTTTGTCCAGTGCAACTTTGAAAACATTCATATGAAAAAGGACATTGCGATTTATAATATCAAATCACATGAAAAACTGCTAGATCAAAAGTATATAGTAAGAGAATATAGAGAATGGCTAATTGTGGTGGCAAAATACTGTACTCAATGAGATAGGGGTAGCATGGTAATGGAGGAACATGTCACCCAACAGCCCATAGAAGTCAGGCTGCTGTATTTGAGGGGTTGGGAGTGACTAAGTTTGACACTGTAGTTGCCCCTCTAGCATCACATCTTGAAGCGCCCCTCTACTGCAGTAGTATAAAGAGTGAGAAAAGTCAAAGTTGGCGAGTGGTCAGGGTGGTTGGATGGGTCATACACAGGACTGTCACTCCAGAGACTGGGGTTTGCATCCCGAGAGTTTTGTTTTTAAGGTATATTACATAAATAAGTGAATGTACATAACTTATTTTAACCCAAAGCAAGATCTTTTCCAAAACCTAATCAAGCAGTTTTGTGCCTAAACCTTACCAAACAGTCCAAAAGTCATAATATGTTAACTGCCATCTTGCAGATTAAATATCATTGCTAACCTGAACGCGGAGCCCTTCAAATGCAATACTGATGCTAGAGGGATAGGTGGAGCATGATGGTTTGAAGGCCACGGATCAAACTACTGTACCTGATGAGTTGGGAGTGAGAATGTGTTGCATCCACTACAATAGTGTGGCTCATATTGTTTTATAACAATAGTGTTGATGCAGCCCGGTATCACGTCAGACTTTGTAATAGATCTGCCAGTCAGCTGTGTCCCTAGCCATTTTTCCATAAAATGTCAAGCAATTTTTAAGTGAACTTTTGAAAGTTTGCAAAAAATCAAAAAATCAAAATGTGAATCTGGTGCGTTTCCATTAACTGTTTTGAGGGAATGAGCTAGGCTACGTAAAGCATTATTTCGGATTATTTCGGATGATGCGGTCTAGGTTACGTGGCTACGTCGTGTGGATGTGGAAGTAAAGAGAAGCTAGAGGTAAACAAACCAGGAGACAAACTGGAGAGAGGTCTTCAGGAATTACTTTTGATAGGCCAAGTGCTAATTGTTCTTGCTGTCAGAGAGCAGCAGCCATGTTGCGTGCTGTCCGAAGACGACGAAGAAATGCAATGATTATGATGCGGACAGCGGAAACAGCTGATCAGTTGTCGTATCTTCTGTGGCGATGCAGTTGATGATGTTTGAAGAGAAACTCCGCCGACACTGTCTTAGTTGTATAACAAATTTATTACAATAAGTTCAGTGTCGTAAACAACACGTTACTTGAAGAGCCTCCGGCTGAATAATGAGAAAACTCTCTCGAACGTATACAGACAGCTCCTTATATACCGAGCTTGTTCTGGTCAAACACTTAGTTACCACATATGGTTTACATTAGGAGAGGGACAGATAAGAATAGAAACACCTCTTTTACGAAGCCACCATATGTCTCTCCACCTCTGACCCAGGACTTCCAGGACCCTGCTGACCTACCATTTGGTATATGTTTACCTTGACCAGCTCTAAGTCAGGAAGGCCCAAACAACAACTAACATTCCAATATACTCTCCTAATACAAACCATCTATATAAATATGCTGCATCTAACAGCAGACACCTCACAGTCATGTGAGTTGAATGTTCGCTACGTCAGAGTTCATTCTGTTCAATTTGTTTCTATCAAACATTTTGCACATTGACTCACAAAAGACAAAAGACAAGAAAACTCCTCAAGCTGTAGTAGCAAAATGTATCATTTGCATTTAACCACACATATTGTCGTTACCTTGCATTACCTTGCACTGTTTTATTACATGTATTTAGCTATAACCTTACAGTTTATTACACCTTTTAGCACTGTGAATTATGACCTGGCCTAAGTGTGAACTGTTTGACTTACTTTTGCACAGTGACCCGCTGATTTATGGGAAAGTGCTCCCTGGACGCATGTCGGGTGTCGTGGGTACATCCAAGGCCGTCTGGCCATCTGGATATTGTTTTGTGAAATCTCCCTTTCTCTAGGTATCTCTGAGTGTGCTATAAACTAACTTCGAATTGCGAATTAGAGGACGTTTTTTTCAATTTTGCTGTCTCCATAAAATTTCTGATGCAATATTCTTCAAATGTGCATAAAAATGCTTTATGAAACCATGGCCACTATAAAGACAGTCCTCAAACACACCACCACTTTTTCATAAGCCATCGCTGATTGTTGGCTTCACACAGGACTTAAACCCTGATCATCTGGGTGAAAGTCCTGTGAATGAACTTCCAACCATCCCAACCTTCTCCCAATGTGGACTCCATGGCTAGTTATACTATGTTTGTTCTTTACTCACATCATTATCGTCCCCTAATGGTACTGCAGCTTCATAAACCTACTTTTCGTGCCTAGGCAAGTCAAAACATTTCACCAACATGCTGTCCTCTAGTGGATTGGTGGGTCTATTTCAGACTTTGGTTGTGAGACTGGGCTGACAAACCCAGTGTGTAGTATATAACTTTCTCTCCCACTATCCAATTCTTTTTTCAACTACATCCTTTGATACCATGTGTGGCCCACATGTGAGGAAAAATGTGTATTTCTGTAGTGTCAACCAGTCTTAAATAACAATGTAAACTGCTACTTTACATCTCAAATACCATACCCCCTGCAAGTATTCATAAAAAAGAAAGAGGAGAAAGAGAATATATTAGATTTTTACCTATAGAGATATCCTTCATTATGCAGGTGGCATCCAGATCGTGTTCCAATACTCTCACTGAGGACCCTTGTTGTGGACATTATGAGCACAATTAAAGTGGTCACAGCGTGTGGGTTCACACAGAATCATCAGCTGTGTTGTTCCTGTTAGTGTTATATGATAGTTTCTGCAGGGATAGCCTGTGTTCTCATCTGCTTATCAGCCAAGGTCAGCATATATTGTTTGGTTTTGTGAAAATTACCTTTTAATAAGACTGAGGAAATATATTACTGACAATATGTGTGCTTACTCTATTTCAAGATAAAGAGATATATTGAGAAAATATGACAATAAAGAAACATGCTACAGAAGTTGTAGAGAAAAACCATAATGTACCGGCACAAAAAAACAGCTTTAAATTAGAAGTTTCAGTGTGCAGACATTTACAATACAAACCTGACATGGATGATATTTTTTAACATTCATTATCATCTGAGTTTATAAAAAGTTGTGTATTGATGGATGAAGTACAAAATAAGCTAATGGAACCATTAACTGCAGTGAATCCCATCAGGAATAACAAAATTCAGTGCTATCCATTAGTGTAACCTCACCATGGTGACCTATTAACATGGTAACTTTAGTTAAAATGTCAATATTTAAATACCATTATTTCACAGGAGTGATATATATAATATGGCAATATTCTGGATCATCATTTAATACATATTTCCACAAATTTCAATCTGCCATGTTATTTTTGGAAACATGAGAATTTACATCGATCTTTGTGAGTTTGTATCAATGGACCTACCACAGGTAAGTTGAAAAAGTTAAAGAAGACCCCATGTTTTTTCTTCTTCTTTTTTCATTTACACTGTAAATTAACAGTAAAGAACTGTCAGCAGGGTTGTCGTTATTTTTACAGTTCTCCTACTGTTATCTACTTTTATGGTAGGTTACTGTTACACTGAATTCCAGCACACTGATGTATTTTCTTGATTTTTTTTTGTAATTCTAATTTACAGCTTTTTGCTGGTTAAACACAACATATAAATACTGTAAAGTTAGTTAAAGGGTCACTATGGAGTTGTGGATAATTTTAATATTTACAATATTAATGAGGTAATAAAACAAGCTCAGAAATATGTATTTTTTCCATAAGTGAATAAACAAGCTGTTCTCAGAGGAAAATGCGGTCCCAGAACACTGTTTGAGCTAGAAAGGTGGCAGGGTCCGCCACATATAAACATAGTAAAACAGTATAAACTGTGTTGTCCTTTAAGGTCACTTTGTTTATTCAGTTTATTCAGTCATGAAAACAAAGAGAGTTTGATTATTTAGTTTGTTTAGGCAGAAAAATATCAGCCAATGAACATCTTTCTCTGCTCATTAACATTTCTTCACCTAAAGTACGGAGTGCTCCTTTAACTAAATTGCAGCAATAAAAACATTCATTGAAAAAAAGTAAGAAAAGAAATATTACTTACATAATACATTTGTTGATACAAACAAATATTTTTTTTCTATTACAGTTGGAAATCTCATGTATGACAAACATAAAACATGGCAGTTATCAATTCGACTAATGTGTTAAAACAAAATAAACCTTTTGATAAACTTTGCTGCAAAATTTGTCAGTGGGATCAAAAAAGATCATCAATCCACCCCAGACATCTAAAAGATGAAAAAATCAAGCCAGTCAGACATAAGTGGTCCTTCAGGCAAGACATGTAGGCATCTGCAAGATGCATCATCCCTTAAAATAACTAACGGTAACAAACAGTGATGTCTGAGATATTACATGTGAGGGACAGACAGTAGCAGCCCTGCGATTTAATTGCACAGGGAATCCAAGAAGTGACTTATATGATGTAAACAAGGACAAGTTACATGTTCCCTTCCTGTTTACATAAATAGTAGTTTTTCTGCAGGGCTCTGCAGAAAGACTACTCAGATTTTTGAAGTGGAACATAGCATCTATAGCATCCATTGAACAGGACACCAAGAATATGATTACAATTACATGATTTAAAACAAAAATGCCTGCGGAATTCCACTCAAAGTCCATGAAGTTTGTCAAAGAAGTCATGTCATGGGCTGACTGTGACAGACGTCTGCTGAACGACGCTGCATGTCCTCTTGCCCTGGATGACCTTTGTATGTTTTCTGGGTTGATTCCAATGAGGTGCCTGAAAAACACAGTAGTCTGAATTAAGGTTAACATGTGCATGATGAAAGTGAAAACAAGCTCAAGAAAGAGATAGAGAAAAAAACACTTGGACTTTATTACACTTTATTCAAGTGTAGAGGCAGTCATCTCTTTAGTTTAGCACTGTAGTTTTAAAGATGTACAGCAGCAAACCACGTCATAAAGGTTTGGTGGATGCCCTCACGTGAGACCCTCCAGGCTGATCATCCAGCACCCAGTAGTCACATTCTCTGTTCCACCTGAAATTTAGCTGGACAACATGGAGTGATTCCTGAAATCATCTCCCTGGGACAGGACAGTCTGGTCGTTGTGGGAATTGAACAGTTTTGGATTCAGAAATCAATGTTTGGTAGAGAACATATCAGGATGTGAGAGGAGGGGAGAATCCCCTTCACCTAAGGTGTTGTCAGTGTAAGAACAGGTCAGGAAGTCATATGAGGGGCAATTCACTTCACCTGAGGTGTTAACAGGACGGTAGCTAGGATGACACTTACTGTCTAATAAAACATCAAAGGGTCACTGCCCTGGGGAAGGCATGATCAACACAAACATCAGGGGGTCATTATTTGGGGAAGAAGTGATTAACAACTGCCATAAAGTATGTAACCACTGTTCTGTTGTATGCATGTCAGAAACATTTGGAAGACTGGAGAGAACACTGTTGGTCTTCTGTCCATGCTGCATCAGATGCTCGGTGCATCTGATTCATCACACCGAGTCTAAAATTCTTCAGAGAATTAGCAACTCTCTACCTCAACAAGGAGAATTTCCCTTACGTCTTTGTTGGTGCATTTGCATATAAAAGGGAAAAAAAGACTTGACTCAAAAGAATCAATACTGATACTGCATGAGCATAACTCACTCACTCTACTAAAGTTAACGTTAACTATAGTGTTTTAATATTGTGATAGATAATGTTAGCTACTCGTGAAAATGCACAGAAAAGAGAAGACAAACCCATAAGAACAACAATGTTAATAACTGCACAACCGAACAAACACAAACCAACATGATTATTTTATCTATTCAACAATTGACCTTACCTGCACTACAACAATGGCAAATCAAATTTACTTTCACATGCTGTAACAACGTGGTAAGCTAAGAGGACTGCATGAAAGTGCTGCAAGCTAGCTTAATTAACATTACTGATGAGTGGCAGTCTGTGATATCATGATAGTTAGCAATCATCGTTCCCCACCAGGCAAAAGCAGGGGAACCTATCCTTTAAGATGCTTTCAGGAAACAGGACACAGGCCACGTTCCAACTTAGGATGTTGTACCTGGGAAGCATGAGTAGTAAGCAATAACCACTAAACCACCAATCTAACTTACATCAAATTCACTTCACATTTTCAACACATTTTTGTTTCAACACGCATCACTATGAGAATACAGTCCTGTACAGTTGGCAATTTTTTGCAAATGGCCATAACCAGTGTGTCTTCCGAACAATTAAGTTTGACATTTTTTGTGACATGTTATCATCACATAAAAAGTCTCACGTCACCAGAACCTGTAGGCTTACTGTAATAATAAGAAAGTTTATGGACTGTATATAGAACTTATCTATATGTGTTACAAAAAGAAAGTGATTTTTTTTTGCGCGTCAAGAGTGCAAAGACGCAGACAGATGTGAAATTGCATCTATTCAAGCTGAGTGGTGCCAATGAAGCAATTGATGCAACGTGAATGATGCTAATAAGCAAAATGTGTCACAGGGTTTTGCTGAGTGTTTCGTGGTGAGGGATGGCCAGAGAGGGACATCAGATTTCCAGGATAGGAGGAGAGCGCTGAGATTACTTTTGAACTTTTTGATTAAAAAGTAAATGAATCTGCACTCCTATTTATCAACCTGACTGCAGCAGCAGTCTGCGATGGTGACCTCTATTGTCTGGCCTTTATGTATCGTGTTGACTGTTGACCCGAGCTGGAGGAGAAATGTACTTTATGTTATGAACATATAGAGAAGAGGAAAAAGAAGACAGGGAACCAGAGTCTCTGGTGAGTGCTGAGTTCACTGAAAGACTCAACTGAATCCTGACACACAGGCACACCCCTCAGTTCGGCTAGCAACTCACTATCTTACGGCTAATGTACATTAAAGTAATCTAGCACTTCTTGGGTGAATATAGGCTACACAGACGATCCTCAGTCAAACGCACGCGAGTAACACATGGCGATAATTAGCTTTGTGTTTTAAGTGGTCATATTTTATGGAAAATGATTCTCAGCTTCTGCTGTTGGAGGTTCTTTTTACAGTCATTTACATTAAACACAATGATCACATAGATCATGACATCCTTTTATCTTTTTGTACCCTGTGTTATCATCTCTCATGTTCCTGTCTTCTTGTTTAACATTCAGTCAAGCTTTAGCCAACACTAGTAGATGAACTCTGGCCTCTCAATTTCATTGAGCCTCCTTTATTGAAGCTCAAATCTTGAGAAACAGAGGAGGCAGAAACACAACTGCCTGCTTAGTGTCATAGGGCTTTCTCAGACTGTTGAGATTAGAGTGTAAAACTAATGTGATGGGTTATTTTTCCTGCCTGATATGAAGTCTGCCTCTCTCTTGGGGAGCCTCTCACCAGATAAATGGTTCCTTTGCATAAAGTGTAGCCTTCTGCAACTTTGTTACATTAGAAAGCAAGTATGCATGGCTAAATGCCAAGCACTGCATATATTAGCATTCAGTAAAATCTGCCCCGGCTCCTGCATACTTGGAACATTAGTCTGTTCTTTATCCAACATAATCTTAAACACCATTTATCACAGCGCAAGAATAATAGACTTCTGTGGGTTTCTCCAGTGCCCTTCTGGGTCCAGACCTGTGTGCCAAGCCCTGGAGAGAAGATGGAGGAAGTCTATTTGGTCTAATTAAACTGATTACAATGTGCTCACTCTATGGCGGCAGAAATAAATAAATAATTGCAGCCTTGTCGACACAGGTCAGTACATAATGGAGAGTTTTTTTTTGTTTTTTTTGATAATTAGCTCTAAATGCTTTAAGTACAGTACCCCTCCCTGGTAGTCATGCCAGGCATGATGCCTAGTTTATTCTGCAGCATTTTTGTCTCGAGTGTACCTCTCTGTGTGATGCTCAGACACACAAAAGGTATTAACAATGATTTTCTGAGACAATAAAGTTTGAATAGAGACACAGCACCGGTTGGACAAAATAATACTACGTTTGATGTACACAGGATCCGCTGAACCAATCTGTGTTTTCTAATGTGTCAACATTTTTTTGTCTGGGTCTGTTTCATAGTTTGGCTCAGCACTGTAATCCCACAAGGGAAATTCTTTTTTTTTCACTCACATTACACACAGGCACACACACACACACATACAATGTATATAGGAGTTGAGTGAAGTGGCTGCCACATGCACGTAGCCCAACGAGCAGTGTAAGGGGTCGGTGCCTTGCTCAAGGGCACCTCGGCAGTGCCCAGAATGTGAACTAGCATTCTCCAATACTAGTCCACATCATACTTTTTTTGGTCAGAGTGGGACTTGAACCGGCCACCTTCGAGTCCCCAAGCCAAATCCCTACGGACTGAGTTATTGCCGCCCCCTAAAGCACCCCTCCAGTGTATTTTGGTTTTCTTATGATATTTATGAGTCCTTTCCTGGCGATGCTGATGAGCCACACTGTTCGCCAAATATTGTTTGCCAAATAACTTAACTTTGTGGACAAAGTCACAAAATTGAAGCCGATGCTACTATGGAATAATGACCTATGACTATATTAGAATCTGGGAGTCACACGTCATCCTCCATTAGGGGTTATAAAAGCAGCGTGGCTCCTTTAAGAAACAGGAAGGTGCTTAGTGTGTGAGTGGTCGAGCAAGAGAGGGAGAGCTAGCTACAGGTGTTAGCTACCGGAGCAGAGGGGAGCGTTCAGCAGAGAAGTTGTCTAGTTGCAGTAGATGTACAGTACAGGTTACAGTTTGACCATGAAGAAATGCTGCAGCTCCTCAATACACAAGAAGACCTGTTTGAGTGACAGCTAGCACTATTCCTGCTAATATTCATGCTGCTAATCCATGCTAATAATGATGCTATCACTATTCCATGCTTGTGTTGCCATTCTGGCAGTCTGGTTGTGATGGTAATAACTACATATGACTATCAACCAGTCAATGACAGCATATTTAGTTGGTCTGTCTTTGGACACATTTTTGTCAGTATGATAGCATCACAACTGTGCAAGATACAGTCAAAAAACATTACAGGTGTATAGTTGAGATCAAATTGAAGGCCAAGTTCAAGGATGGGAGTGATCCAAGCAAGGGGAGAAGTAGGGAATAGGAAAGGGCCACTAAACCCCATTTTACGCCCCTGGCCTAAATTTATTTTAAGATAGACCTTACATCAAATTGTTACAAACAAGGTCACTCTGATCTTCTGCCTGTAGCCTAACTGTTAGACTGAGTGAATTAATTATATCCATAATAGGGTGCAATGGTAAGTTATTGATTTGGCAAATACATGTTTGTGAATGTCCTCCTCGCAAAGCAGGTGATCCAAAAAAAAGATGTGTTCACAGCAGTCTATTCATTTATTTGCCTAAACTCATTATTGATAATAGTTTGGGCTGAAAGTCCGACTCTCTCTCTCCTCTGTCGGTCTCGGAGGCTGTGTTCAGTCCCAGTCTGGTGTCCAGTCGTGTTCACAGGGAGGCAGGTTGACTTGGATTACATGCATTTGACTTTGTTCTTCTGTGGAACACGTTGTCTTTAGCCCATCTTAGAGTTAACCCACGTCAGGGATGGAGAATTGTTTGGCCTGTCATGGAGCCAACAGATTTATGACAGCACAGCCACAAGGCTGAGTCAGAGGTCAAACCATCAGTTTACATCACATTAACACAAGGATTTCCATAGGAATGCTCCCACACCAAACCTTTGGCACATTTTGCTGTGTAGGGATAACTAACATTGTTTTTTCTCTGATTGCATCACCAGCTTATGTTCTTATCGATGCTCTTACGGGTCCTCCTAATCCCTTGTTATTGTGGTTTATTCTCGGATTTATTTTTCTGGGCTGGATGTTGTATTCCGGCATCTTATTTTCCCCTTTTTAATTGTTTCTCCAGAAAAGCAGATTTGTAAACCTTAGATTTATAAAGCACTGCTGCTCTCCATCTAGGGAATAAGAGCATAACATGAAATAACATACTGTTCCTTCCTTTAGTCTCAAATCTGTCCTAACCAGTCTAGTGTGCACTCCAAGCATATTCTTCATTTATGAATAAAGCATCATTGTCAGCCAAAATAGTAAAAAAAAAAGGACTCATTTTTGAATGGCAGACTAGTTACTTACAAGATCAAAAGAAACATAATATGAAATGTAAAATGTAAAGTAAAACGTTGTTCACACTAAAATGTACACACTAGCCAGATCAAGATCTTTACCACCAAAATACAAAAAACAAAAAATGAAAGTTCCTTGTTGCTGCTTTTACAACAGTATGCTCCATGGTGTGTCCAGTCCAGTTTGTATTGATTTGGACCTAAAGGTACAACTCCATGTCCATCCTCTCCACTTCCTCTCCCTGAATGATGACCTGTTTCTGTGGTAGCCCACCACCAGCTCTGTGGTCTTGCTCATATTGAGCTTGAGGTGACTGCTGTTGAACCATGTTGCCAGGCTCTACATTAGTCCTCTGCACTCCCTTTTTAGATGGTACAAAATTGTCCTCACAGAAATGGATGTAAAAAAAACAAAAACGTTAATCCAGTCTCTGTTAGACAGTTTCCAGTCCATGACATGGAAACACTATGGAAAGGTCTCCATAACATCCCTTGACCAAAAATCCACAGTCTTTGTGCTAGCCATCGGTTGTCTCACCAATGCTTTAACATGTATCAGGTTGTGGTCTGATTCTCAAAGTGAAAAGAAGGAATAAGAGCTATATGGCCCCTTCATATTGACACACATGGAGTCCAGGATTGTATTATCCCTTGGAAAACAGTTTATATCCTTTTTAAAGTTTGTTAGGATAGAAGAGAGGGAGACTTGATTGAAATCCCCACGATTATCATGCAGGCACTGTGGTGTTACGTTTTAAGTCCCACGATGAATGTATAGTATCGTAGCTGCCACCATTGCCAGATGGTGGAATGATAACAATCAAAGTATGATTGGTTTCCTGGCAACTGCCCAAAGCCAAAGTAATATGATGTTGGCCAGAGCTTCCCCCAGTTTCCAGTCTTTATGCTAGGCTTAGCTAACCACTTGCTGGCTGTAGCCTTATTTTTACTATACAAAAAATGAGAGTAGTATCCATCTTCTCATCTACCTTATGACAAGAAAAGAAATTACCGTATTTCTCAAAAGCACTAAAGTTTCAACACAAAAACATCTTACTTCATATGTCTGTGGACAATTTCCAATTACACACCGAATTACATAGAGTGAGGATATCTCTCATTCAGTTTGTCATTCTGTGATTTCCTGTTTTATTTTATCTTTGTGTCCGGTTTGTTCACCGAAGCCCTTTCCCATGTTTTCAAGTGTCTCCAAGTGTCTCTATGTATGTTTTCTGTTTTTTTTTCCTGGCTTTATGTTCCTGCTTTGCTGTTTTTTTGTCTCTACCTGCTCATGATGATGGTTTTAAAGAAAGCTTGAAACAATATATCCGTTGTTATTTAGAGACTCTACTAAATGACAGTGAATTGAAATCTTTATTTCAAAATTCACGGTCTAATCTTGTGTGCCTGTGTTGATTACTCATGTATCTCTTGTCACATGCTACCTATGTGCCAAGAATCAGTCTCTTAGTAT
Organism: Pagrus major; assembly: GCF_040436345.1. Classification (NCBI taxonomy): domain Eukaryota; kingdom Metazoa; phylum Chordata; class Actinopteri; order Spariformes; family Sparidae; genus Pagrus; species Pagrus major. The sequence continues at coordinate 13,827,099 of NC_133232.1, read as the reverse complement.
GAAGTACTTTTATATCAAAATCTCTCTCTTTTCTCTTCCTGTAAAACATACAAATATTGACTTGGGCCCAAACAAAAATCTGTTAACCCTGTCCATCATATAAAACTGCATTTAACCATAGGTTGTGTTATTGGATGACATAAACCGCTACAGCCTCGTATTGTGCTACATATTCCCATTCACTCTAAATATATTGACCTTGACTTTGTTTGACCACCAAATATCCTTGATGTAGACACAGAGCTCGCCTCCTCTCCTCTTACCAGACTCTTGTGTTCTGTTGGCACTCATCAAGTGCAACAGCTTGACCCAGGAGCCAAGTCTCTGTAAAGATGGGGGCACAGCAGTCTCTGACTCCCGGTTGCTGAGTAAGCCTGAGTCTTATGTCATCCATTTTATTTTCCTCTGACTGGACATTAGCTGGAAGTGGACAGAGTATAGGAAAAGCTTGAGGTCCATGCTGAGTTAGCTTAGCTCTGATCACATACACACACACACACACACACAAACTATCACCTGCTGCTGAGAGAAAACTGGTCAGGATGGTCAAGAGTCAACCAAAAACCACCAAAAAGCAAGTCTGCAATGAATTAGAAGCTTCAGGAAGACAGGTGTCAGTGTCCACAGTCAGGTGTGTTTTACATCAACATGAGCTGAGAGGCTGCTATGGAAGAAAGAAGCCCTTGATCCAGACACAGCACCTTAAAGCTCGACTGACGTTTGCTGCTGATCACATGGTTGTTTGGCCACAATGAGCAGCATTATGTTTGGAGGAGAGAAGGTGAGGCCTTTAACCCCAAGAACCCCAAACCTACTGTCAGTCATGGTGCTGGTAGTAGTATGCTGTGGGGCTGTTTCGCTGCCAGTGGATATACAGGATTTATACTGTACAAGATATGTATACATAGCATATACATAGCAGCATATCTTGTATGTGCACTATATATGTTTAATTTAATTAGTTTTAGCATTTTTTTTTATCTATTGTCTAGCCAATGGAACTACATTACAAGAAAATACGAGTAACTGGACATTCTCCCTTATTTTAAGAAAATGTATCAACTGAAAGTCACATATTTACTCCACTGACTGTGTTTTGGTGATACAGAAAAAAATGCGGTAAATGAGTATTTATGTAAAAAAAAAAAAAACATTTTTAGTTGAATATAAATTGTCCTGGCTGTTCAGGGTTACATTTGCTGGATGTCCCCGTTTTTGCAACTAAAACAATATCTATTTATGAGAACGTTCCTGGCATAACAGAACTGAATGTAAAGCTTCACCCTACACGAGTGTATGTGAATGCAGCTCATATTTATCATATTTTCTCAGTCAGTCAAGCACTCATGGCCAGCAGGCAATAAAGTGTGTGTTTTTGACAGCGTGTGTGACTGCGGACTTACTCGACACTGACTTTCTCGTACTCCCGTGCTCTCTCTAATGTACCTGTCATGCTCGTGATATATGGCTGCATGTATATTTTAAGGTTCACCTGGCGAGCATGTCACCTGTAGTCTTTTTGTGGCATGATGATTGATCAGTGCTTCTTCCTGGGGTATTTTTCACCAGATGAGGCAGGCGCTGGTTGCATGGAGTAGTTTAAATACAAACTGCAGCAACTGGAAATTGTAGGCTACACATGCAAACCATCTGTGAATTCCAGCAAACACAGTGATTAGTGTTGATGGGTCTTTTTTATATTTGGTGTTTCTACTATTATCGTAGCTCTTTATTCTTGCTTGATGTTTTTTTTGAATTGCACATTTTCGCAGATAAACACATCATTCCAGTTTTCACACTTAAAGCATGAAGGTCTCATGGGAATGGGACTTTTCTTTTCGATATCTGTTGCAGTTTTGAAAATATAGTTAAAAAATGCTTGACTATGAGAGTGTGCATATATTCATTTATATAAGTACCATATGTACTATTAATTACAACTGGTATTGTGATTCGACTGATTTAATCCATGCCCATTTGAGCCTACTACTTTCTGCCTTATGGATTTTATAGTAAATACTATATTTTTTGCTTCTCTTGGTACATATTTTTTAATTTAATCTTTTACCAAACGTGGGACATATTATATTTAGATGGTTTCAAAGCTTTCAAAGCTAGTAATGTAGTTATAGTGAGTTAGTTTTTTGATATTATTTACTGTTTGCGACAAAGGTGAGCCTCACATTTCAATGCTAATTTTTTTTAAACTGAGAAATGTTGTACGCACCATGCACAAGTGTGTACAGCTTTACCCCCAGGGTGCGCAACACTAACAACATCACATGATATTTCCACAATTCTGTTGTCTTCACGCAAATTACATTTGGTACTCCAGTTCATCATTCGCATGTGCATGTCACATTGAAGCATTGACCCCATAGCCCCACCTTCTGGCCATTAGTAAAACAGGACCCTATTACATTTTAACTTCCATATCTTTTTAATATAATATTACATGTAACCACATTTGGTATAGTTGTACAGATGGGGATGCTGATCAAGTCTGTAGCATTTGATATAATCTAACCTACAGGTGGCACCAAAAAAATTGAAAATTGCTGATGTAGCAGCAGCTAGACACAGTCACAGCCCAGAGCAGCACCACCTCACAGGTTCTAGCTCTGTCATGCATTTTTAATTTTTTAGGAAATACATATTTTATTATATTGTAGTAATTATGTGGGAAGGCTGCAAATAGGACCATACGACAGAAGGTTACTTGGGTTAGCCATATATACCTGTGTACATTATATATATATATATATATATATATATATATATATATATATATATATATATATATATATGTATATATATATATATATATATATATATATATATATTAGGGATGTCCCGATCAGGTTTTTTTTACCCCGATCCCGATCTGAGTCATTTAATATTTAGTATCTGCCGATACCAAGTCCCGATCCGATACTTAGCCCTAACTAATATTTTCCTAGATAATACAGCTGCATTAAGAAAAAAATCACCTGCATCCAAGCTGTTGTTATTAGCTTTTTTTATTTTGTTGAAACAAAGTAAATACTTTCATATGGCTCTTTATTATTCTGCATATCCTATTGCAACATTGGTTTCCAGAGCGATGAATTCAATGACCTTCTCTTTAATATTTGTTGCCATGTCGCTGACTCGAGGATATTTCTCTTTCCTTTAGAAAGTATCCACGAGTGTTTGTTGCTTCGGTGCCTTTGCCTGTAGTGCTTGAGTGAACTCATGTTTTTGTTTATGTGCCGTATCAAATTTATATATATTTATATATCATATTGCAGATTTTACGTGTTGTCGTTGGACTGCTTTCGCTTTCGCTTTCTAATTTGAAATATTTCCACACTGCAGACATTTTATCCACAGGTTCTCCAGACTAACGTTACGAGCACGACTGCATTCTGCCACAAATTGTGCTCCGTTGACGACAGCTGATGTAAAAATAATCGGGCTTGGGTCCACGTTCAGAATTGCCGATCCCGATCAGTGAAAAAATGCCCATATCGGCCCCGATCTCCCTAATACATATATATGTACATATATATATACATATATATATGTATATGGCCAGCAGCAATATATGCTCATTCTTGGCACCAAGAGTGCAGTACATCAATGGACTGGCATCGCTACCTGACCTCCCACTGAGATGCATAGTGACTTATCAAGATAACTAAACTGGCGCACTTATTTTCTCAATGTGCCTATAGGAAACTAACAGTTTGCTGGTGCAGCACAGAGTTTCGAGCCTTCTCTCTCTCTCTCTTTCACACACACACACACACACACGCACACACACACACACACACACACACACACACACACACACACACACACACACACACACAGTCTGTTTTGTTCTAAAGGACCATTACTTCCTGGCAGAGTCAGCCAATCTTCTCTACAATAGTGCCACGATAATGCATTTTGTACCACTTTGTCTCTTTACTTTCAACTTTAATAACTTTAAAACAAAATAGTTTAATTCAGAGTCATATTTGAGAGTGAAATTAATAAAATGCCGTATATGTTGTTTTGTCAGAATGAGGGCAATGGAATGTGACAAATAATTAGTATTTCATGGTTCGTCTGGGGTGCAGAAAAGTGAGAGGGAGAGTTCAAACTTAAATTTCAGCACTCTCTTAGCAAAGATATGTCAGTAAGTCAGTGCCAGCCTCCTGCTGAGGGGTTACATGGGTAATGATCACCCAGGGCTAACTGTTAATTCACAGCAGATTGCAGCCATATTGGGGAAAGCACAGAGATCGGGGTTTAATTGTCCTTAGCATAGTCACTTCCTTCCCACTTACTTCCATTTATCAGTTTCTCCAACTTAAACACCATCTCAGTCTTGGGTCAAAATCGTTTTTTAGATTGTTTTGCTCAAACAATTGTGCTGAACAGCAATAAGAGGAAATGGAAAAGATAATTGTTATAAGCTCCACTCATCTCCATTTTTTTCCCCATCGAACTGGAGTAAGCAGTACTGCGCATAATAACCTCGCCTGGAGCTGCCTCATTGTTTGGCTGTGGATCAGGTTAATTATGTGTTATTTCTAACTGCTTTCCACTTTGCATAGCAGTAGATATAGTTGTAAATGCTGAATTGGTAGATTTTTTTAGATTATTTTTGGTACATTGAATGGAAAGTTTGTGAAGGTTGGAAAAAAAGAATATGCAACGATCATCCTGTCAAACCCAGGCCCCTTTATTAAAAAGGTGAGTGCGGAAAAGAATTTCACATGACACAACCTTAAAATGTAGTACAAGGAAATATGACTCTTTAGTTCTATAAGAATGTAATTATGAGTACATCTCTGTGATGACGTCACCATGGATACAGCACTGCCCAACTTCACACAGTATGTGAGCTGTCCTACAAGAGAGGAGAGGACCCTGGACTTGCTGTATGCTAACGTGAAGGATGCATTATTCTAGTAGAATGTACATTTCTTGTATTTTTGTTCTGTTTTTGTTGTTGTTGCTTATATATAGTTTGTTGTGTTATTATTATTATTATTATTATTATTACTATTATTATTATTATTATTATTATTATTATTATTATTATTATTATTATTTTTCTGCATATTTCTGGACTTTGAATGGGAGCAGCTGCAATGCAAGCAATTTCCTCCCGGGGATCAATAAAGTATTTCTGATTCTGATTCTGATTCTGAAGAACAAGAACCTCGTTGAATTATCAGACTAAATTGCCATGTGAGGGATGAAACCAATCTGACTCACCTCAAGGAGATGAATGATAAATGAAGACTGAGGATGATTTTGCTGAAGGATTTTCAGGATTCACATTGGCAGTTAGTGTGTCAATCCAATCACCAGAATAAATGTTGGTAATGTACATTTCTGTGAAACACAGATGTGCTGAAACTATACATTTCTTTATATAGCAACTTACTAATGTTTCTGTGTTGGACAATCTACAGTTTTGCCGCTGCGTGTTCCTGTACAGAACCTGGTGTATACGTTTTTCTCTCTGCTTAATGATACAGCCAAAAGATTTGTGTGAGCCTGTATTCTTTGTCCTCTGCTGACTGTGGCTTTCCTTCTCTTATAGTTGCACTGATGGCCCTGGCAGCGGAGATCACTGAGCTGAAAAGCGAACTACTATTCATTGGCCGATTCATCAAGGATCTCCTCCACTGGCAAACAGAGCTGTGTTCCTCACTACCCTGTCTTGAGCCCGTGAGTAGCCAGTGCTCCATGACCTCAGATGTGGCGGCCACTCTGGCTGACGTCGCTAGCCGATCGTCACATTGTTCCCCCTCCTAGGCAGTTAAAGGCCTGAAAAGACTCTCTCTTTCACTTTACAATCCGTTCGGCACTGGTGGTGATGACATCCAACTCACAAACCTTTTGTCTGGTAAGCAGCAAAGACATTTTGATAGTAGGTGACTCTATTGTTAGATATTTAACACTCCATAGTGCTATCACCTATTGTGTCTCTGGTGCCAAGTGGCAAGGTAGTTGACTTAACTGAGCACATTCCAGCTGTCATTGACCTGCATCCCACTGTCAAAATTGACTTAACACACATTGGAATGAATTTGTCAAAATGACTTCCATACCTTGGGTATGCGACACATTTGAGAGTCTAAGGAGAAGATGTCTTTTGTCTGACCCCATTCCAACCCTCCACAAACTCTTAAGGTTTCAGTTGTCTCTTCAGCCGCCATCACTTTTAGTTCTGATGCAGGATATAACTTCATCTCAAACTTTGACTACTTCTGGACTGATTCAAGCCTGTACAGCTCAGATGGTCTAGATTTCTTTAAAGGAAGGGAACAAAGCAGTTAACTACCAATCGCCTAAACATTTGTTCTACATGTTTTTAGCTGTATGGTTGATAATGTTTTTGAGATTATAAATACCTCCCTAGGTTCTGGACTCTTCCCCACACGTCTCAAACATGCTATTATAACACAATTGTTGAAAAAAGTAATCTTGATCCATTTTTTTTTTTTTTTAGAGAACTACAGACCAGCCCTCGTTACAGATGTTAATGATCTTAAAATTAGGGCAGACAACCATAAAGTTTTGGTTCAGTGCAGTGTTTGATACTGTGGACCATGTAATTCTACTTAAGTGCTTTGCACACTATTTATGCCTCAGGAGCAAGGTTCTTAACTGACTTTTTTCGTATCTAACATGACTCAGATGATGTCACCATTCAATATAGGGTCCCTCAAGGGCCAATTCTTGGTCCTCTGCTTTTCAATTTGAATATGCTCCCACTTGGGTCTAAAAGTCAATGATATAATCATTCCTATGCGGATTACACACAGTTATACATATCTGTTGCTACCAACCAACTTAGCACAGTTAACCTGTCGCATTGCACCAGCCCGCCCTCGGGCCGTATGTGGTCATTTGTCATTAATAGGGTGAAATGTTCAATAAATCTGGTCATGTTACGCCTCGTTTGAAAGGAGAGAGTCTTGTTATTCAATCACAGCCAACTGTTGTAGACTCAGCGAAAACAAACACAGCTTGTGTGCAAAGAGCGCACAGAAAACAAACCAACACAAGATGGGAGATCCCTACCTCCAACCTCATCTGGAGGTCTAAAAACAACATGCAGCCTGGTAATCTTGGTATCCAGATAACGGCAAGGGTCCAACAAACAAAACTAGCCACTGCATTTAGTCATGTAAACATGCTAACTCTGGTAATCATCAATAAAACTCCCTTTGTTGACTTTGCAAGTCTCTGAAGTAGAGATTGTTCGCATCCGGTTTACCGCTTGTAACGTTTGACGAGAGATGGCTAGACATGAAAGCTTACCCTCTCTGTGATCCATAGAGTCTTTGGAAGAAATCAAGCCCTTCCACATGATTCTGCAATCTGTAGTGGCTAAACAGTGTGTCAGTCAAGCGAACCAACGCATCATTTGCATTCGGCGAACCACGTTAGTCAGTGTTGCGTCTTTGTCATACACATCGAGCCAGTACCAGATGACTTGACTTCTGAATGACAGGCCTTACAGCCAATGAAATTCCAATTCTAACAATGTGTAATATGTTATCGTTCAGTGAGAGGGCATGCCTCACGGCGATGGCATCAACCGGTAGAGAGTTTTGCTTGTTTTCAATTGCGCACAGATTATGGCACTTGCGCAGCAAAAGGCTATTATTTACCATTCTTCTTGATTTTTCTTCGTATTTTTACAATGCCGAAAGCAAAAGCAAAAGCAAAAGCAAAGTCTCGGTATACCCTGGAAGAAGCAAAGAAGAATGACAGTGATAGCGGTAGCAGCAGTAGTAGTAGTAGTAGTAGAACAGTACAGTGTGTAGGTTGGTAAATTGATATATATTGATACCTCATCCACATTTTGCAAATAAGCCAAACTACGAGGCCGTCTCAAACCAGCAGAGCCTAAGAACAAACCCAGTGAGCAAAAAGTGGTCTAGATCACGTCTTTTAGACATCATTTATGGACATCCAAGACGTCTAAAAGATGTCCTCTGGGGAGCCAGAATGAAAGTTTTTTATACGTCTTTTCTGGACGTTGTATAGACGTTTATATATCGTTTATCGACTAATTCTGGATGTCAGTGGACGTCCAGATCATAGCCAGTATGAATGTCTATTCTCAACTAACTCTGGATGTCAGTGGATGTCTAGATTATGGCCTGACTGGACGTCTTTTCTCAACGTCATTTATCGACTAATTCTGGCTGTCAATGGACGTCCAGATCATAGCCAGTATGAACGTCTATTCTCAACTAACTCTGGATGTCAGTGGATGTCTAGATTATGGCCTGACTATTGACATGACCAGGCCATGATCTGGATGGTAAATTAACCTAAGTTCACCTGCTGAACTCTGACTGTTGTGTTGTTCTTTTCGTTGCATCCACCAATGTGCACATACCAATGCACACATACGTTTGAGTATCCGCACACACATAATCTCATGAACGGCTTGTCAGAAATGAACCATTAATGACCCCTCTATAACACTAGATTTGTGTGTCCAGCGGTAGCATCGCTACCTTTGAAACAGTGTGTTTCCGCCCCAGTTGGCGCCATCTTGTGTACATTAAAAGATGCACATGAGGCCGACGGTGTTGTAACCAGTATTTTCTTTTAAATCCTGCGTGGTCAGTCCAATTGACTACTCTTGGCGTGACGCACCTACATCCACCATCTTAAATTCAGTGCTTAGGTTTGCTTGTTGTTAGTTCCAGTTAGCAACTGTTGTTTGTTAAGTGAGTTGGTTTATGGATCAATGATTGACTTTAATAAACACTGTTTATTGTAACTGAGCAGTTCCCTGTGATTATTTGTACATCTGATATTGTAAGAACGGGTGGTTGAGACGGTCAGTGCTCGGATTTACCCCTTTTATCCCTTTAATTATGAATATTTCTTTAATATTAACAATTTTGGTAAAACTTCTGGCCCTTGAGACTAAAAGCCTGTCATTTGATTATTGACCCCTGCTTCCAGGCTGGTGCTCCAAAGATTATTAATTAATATTAAGAATATACATTTCATTAATTAACGTTAATGATTTGTTAATAGTTCCCTATCGATTTCAACAGTATGCTTTTCAGTCACATAAAAATAATTTGGATAATGACAAGCCCATTTTGCCATTTTTGGAGAGGTTTTCGGTAACTAAGAGATGACAACAAACAAATTAATAAGAAATATCTAAAAATAGAACAAAGGTTTTTTGTTGTTGTTTTTTTTGGTAATTTGTTTAGTATTGTTGAAATAAACAACAAAAAAAGAAAAAGTATTATATACTTCTAACATGTAGAGGCGACTCATTCCTGAGGTTTGGGGCTGCAACTACAAAAGCACGATATCTCCTACAAGTGCTTCAACCTTGATCTGGGGACAACCAAAACCAACTGGTCAGCAGACCTGAGTGACCTTGGTGGACCATGTAGTTTTAAAAGGTGAGAGAGATAGGTAGGAGCTAGCCCATTCAAGGATCTATAGGTAAACAATAAAATCTTACCATCAATCCTAAAACATCCAGGGAGCCAGTGAAATGAAGCCAGAAAGGGGGAAAAGTGCTCTTGCTTTCGTTTTCCTGTTAAAAGACGGGCTGCCGCATTTTGGACCAATTGTAAGCATGAGATGGAGGCCTGGCTAGCACCAACATAAACATAAAACAGTCTCAGATAAAAGCATGTATAACCCTTTCAAAATCACCAAATGATAAAAAGGACTTGACCTTAGATAAAAGCCTCAGCTGGAAAAAGCTAGATTTAAGGTTTAGGTTTATCTGTTTGTCAAATTTAAAATCACTGTCTATTATCAAGCCCAGATATTTTACAGTGGGTTTAACATTAGGATCCAGGGAACACAGGTCAATATGAGGGGGATGACAGGCACCACTGGGTCCAAATATAAGGACTTCAGTTTTACTCTCATTGAAATTTAAAAAGTTTAACCAAGCTTTGATCTACTTTAGACAGTCAAATAATAGTTTTAAAGAGTTTGCATCATTCAATTTTGAGTTTTGTCTGCAAAACAATGGAACGAGATGCCATATTTTCTAAAAATGGACCCTAAGGGGAGCATCTAAAAGGAGAAAAGGATTAGCCCGAGAATTGAACCCTGAGGGACTCCACAAGGGAGAGGCACTGAGGAGGATACAGTCACCTAACAGAAAAAGCTCTGGACCTGAACCACTCCAAGGCAATACCTTTAACGGCAACACAATGCTCCAGGTGAGAGATGAGGTTACTATGATCTACTGTGTCGAAAGCAGCTGTGAGATATAAAAGCAAAAGAATGGCAGAGTCCCCGGATTCAGTAGCTAATAAAAGATTGTTAAAAACTCTTAAAAGTGCAGAGTCAGTGCTGTGACTGGTTTTAAAACCAGATTGGAATGCCTCGAGATTACCATGTATGTCTAAAAAAGATTGCAATTGTGTGAGTACCATCTTCTCCAAGATTTTTGAAAGAAACAGGAGTTTAGAAATTGGCTTGAACTTTGAGAGGACTGAGGTGTCCAGATTAGACTTTTTGATCAATGGTTGCACTTCTCCATGTTTAAAAGTTGCTGGTACAACACCTGAAGTGAGACTGCTGTTCATAATTATTTGGATGTTTGGTCCAATAGTCTCCCAAATCTCTTTTTGGGAAATTTTTCACAGGTTTCTGAAGAAACATCAAGACAAGCAGATTGTGGGGTATTAGGAACAGTGTTAATAGTACTAAAAGAACACAGGGTTTGTGACAGTTGTTTAAAACAATATCAGAAAAATACTGTGTCTTTTCCGCTTTGACAATTTTCTGAAATCTGCACCAACTGTCCTTTAAAATGTCAAAAGACACCTGCAATTTGTCTTTTTTCCATTTGCATTCAGCTCTCCTGCACTCTCGTGTTGCACATAAGTGTTGAAATGCAGTCTTAAACTGTGGTCACTGGCTTGGCAGCTGTATCCCCTGACTCCACCACCATTCTCTCAACCTCCCGATAGACAGTCAGGTCACCAAGTTGTAATGCAAACTTGATATGACATGTATTGACATAACATGTACAAATGTGAATGTATCGTTGGTTTACAGAAACATTGAATGCCAACATTTCATCCTGGCGACTGGGCACTCAAACTATGGCATGTATACCTTGAAAGAACTGTTTGTGCCTTATATCTAAATTGTGTCTAACATAATGGTACTTTCATTATGTATAATCTTCTGAATGGTGGCTGGTAAGTGCAAATTATTATAACATTTATTTGTCAGGGACCAGATGTAAAAACATTCATCTCAAACATAAAGATGAAATGCTTTGTTAGTCCAGACATTTGCATTGAGCCCATGTCCTCGTAGAGGTTATAGAAGCTATGATGTTTATGGCAATTCTTAATACTAACACTAAAGTAAAATGTCATTTAAAATGGAACCATACAAAAGAGTGATACAAAAACAGAGTTCACAGAGTGTCCTGAACCAAAAGGGTTCATGCTCTGGGGTACAGTACATTTCTAGCAATGTTCACAGTAGATTTTGATGCTACTTCTATACAAGTGGCATACTGAGGTTGTCACTTCAGAAAAGATGAAGGGGTCACATTTGAAATTATCCACTGGAGTCCATAAATATCCTCTGCTGTCTTTGTTGTCTGTCCAGGTAGCCTACCCTGGACAGACAGATCAACATCACCTAAAATAATGACTCAAGGAAAAGGCTGCTTAAGTCCAATATATGTTGAATTTGTGTGGGTTTGCCTCAGGGACACTGAGATGAATGGGCCAAAATAAACACATGGAACCCTACTTTTGTGCTTGTGCAAAGCAGAAATGCAATATTTAAAGGTCATATTGATAACATTTTTATGTAGACAAATCTTTTTTTTACTACCTCTGGTAGTTTAGAGTTTAGAGAATTTGAGAATCTATTGTAAAAAAGCAAGTGTGTTGTTCAGTGGGTTAATGGTGACTTTATTTGACATTCTACAACACAGGGTTGTACAATGAAATGTAAGTTGTAGTAAGATACACAAGAAAAAATATTTTTTATGGTGTTAAGGATGAATTCAGGAGTCTCAGTCTGAGGAGTTAAGCTGCTCTGTAGTCTGGTGATATGGCAGCAGTTACTTCTGTATCTTTTGCCAGACAGCAGCAGGGTGAACAGACTGTGGCTGGGTGGGTGTTGTCTTTTAGTATCTTTGGGCTCTGTGCAGACACCCCACCTTTTCGATGTCACTGATGCTCTGTAGATGGGTACCAATGATGCTCTGGGCAGTTTTAATCACCCACTGTAGAGCCTTCCTGTCCTGGGCTGTGATGAACCATGCCAGTTTGTGATGTTTCCAGTCAGAATGCTTCTTTGTAAAAGTTTCCTTAAGAAATGCTTTTTTGTTGCTTTTTTGACCAGTGTAGCAATGTGTGATGACCATGACAGGTTCTATGTGAAGTTGATTTTTTCTTAAATTCAGCTCCTTAATTTAGCTGATGTTGAGCAGTAGATTGTTCTCTGTGCATCACTCTGCAAGACTGTTAATTTCCTCCCAATATTAACTTTCACTGTTGTTTGTTAATGCAGCCGATGATTGTGGTGTCATCTGCATACTTGTCATAGGTGTACAGTGTGAACAGGGCTCCGGTGTTGAGCACAAATGTAGAGGACCGCCAATCTAGGGTCGGTTTGTGAGGTCCAATATCCAATTGCAGAGCACGGTACTCAAGCCCAGTGTTAAAGTGTAACTCTTGCCAAAATGCAACCTAGCCTTTTTTCGTGAATGTACCCGAGTCAAACCTTTGTGTAAAAGCATAATTACGACGAAAAAGCCACTTTTAAGATTTACTGTAGTTTCGTTTTCGGGTCAAAATAATTTTCAATTGCGTGCTAGGGGCAGCTGTATTGTAGCTAATCGCTATTTTTAAAACACTAAGAAGACTCAACACAACATGAAACTTTGCTCGTAGTATCACCAGGGTCTCTACACATGAACACGAGCATTGAGAACATTGTTTGTGTACACAGAGTTTACTAAAAAGAAGGTTTTTGAACAACTCACGTTAGCAGCCGCTTGCTCTGCTCGCCACCGTCCTGCCAGTCGAGATGCGTCGATCCCCGAGTGCTGCGTAACATGAAGGGGAAAGCTCCATGTTACGCCGGGGATCAGGGATTGACACATCTCGACTGGCAGGACGGCTACTGCTACTGCTAACGTGAGTTGTTCAAAAACCTTCTTTTTAGAAGGTTTGACTCGGGTACATTCACGAAAAAAGCCTAGGTTGCATTTTGGCGAGAGTTACACTTTAAGTTTTCCAACAGTTTTGTGGATGAGATTGTATTAAATGCTGAGTTAAAATCAACAAACAGCATTCTGATGTCTTACTTAAACATGTCTTATTTTCCTTTTATCTGTCGCACATTTGTCGTTTGAAGATCACAATTTTTCAGCCGGTTGAGGTCCATTTTATCATTGAGGGCACCTTACTCCGCCACTGTACAAAAAAAAGACAATGGCTCTACTATACAGGTGGAACCTGTTTATTACACGTCACACTTTATAGTTCATACTGAAGCTGTTAACAGAGTAAATGGAAACAAATTGGCATAGCCATTGAGGTTTCTCTCCTTTTAATCTCTCTGGGTGATAATATCCCCTGTGCAAAATGAATGCAGTGAGCAAGCACAATAGGGTGGTAACTGGCAGAGTAATTGAATCAACGTTATTGTGAGTACATGCTAATGGAGTGAGACATTACAGCAACCCCCCCCTGTCTATCTATGGCTGAACAGCAGCTCAGGACCTGGCTAAAAGGATCTCAGTGAAAGGAACATCCCACTTGAAAGCCTTTCAGTCCAGGCTTTTAGACAAAAGGTTAAAGTATAAATACAAGAGCAAGGTCAGAGCGACATTTGTTTGACAAACAAAGTCATCTGATTGGAAAAACAGACAGTGTCACAGACATGGCTATGCTATGAGAGGAAGCTTCATGGCCAACAGAATTCTAATATTACAACTGAACCAAATCCCAGTTCTGAACTGAACACCATTTAGCAATGTGGCTACTTTCTCTGTACAATCTTTACTCTATTGACTCAAAGGGAAACTATGTTTAATTGCAAAACATTTTGTATCTTCCATAACTCTGGCCATTCGGTCCATGGACAGCATTGTGCCCACCAAAGTAACAGCTGATATCTTACCAAGCAAGAGACCTGATCAGACAGATTTTAAAAAAGCATCTCTTTCTCTAGCTAGTAGCTCATAATCATTCATACTCTAATATGGTGAATGCATAAACATTACCTGCCAAACATAAGCACCTAAGTACAATGCATAACAAGTTGGCATGGTTTGTGCACAGCTCAGAACAGGAAGGCTCTACAGGGGGTGATTAACACCACCCAGAACATTACTGGTACCATCTACAGAGCATCAGGGACATCTGGGAAGTGAGATATCTGCACAGAGCCCAAAGATACTAAAAGACAACACCCCCCCATCCACAGTCTGTTCACCCTGTTATATGACAAAAGATACAGAAGTATCTGCTGCCATATCACCAGACTACAGAGCAGCTTCATTCCTCAGGCTGTAATTCATTTTCCATACACATGTGTAGCATAAAGGGGCCACTACTTGCATTTTATTGTACAACCCTGTGTTGTAGAAACAAATAAATAAATGAACCATGAACCTTGTCATTGTCAGTACATTACCAGTATGACATTTGCATTTAACTCATCCAAAAATGTTGTCCAGGACAAGAGATCGGTATTACTGACAACTATAGGCACATAAGTGGGATGCAATCTGGCGATCCTTTGGGATCCTATATATCACATGTGCGTATGTGCATGCTATCCTGTGTTATCTTGTATTATTAATCCACCCGATGGGACATTATTCTGCTCAAGTGGAAAAAACAGCCTAATACGTAGTTGGGCTGAAGGAAACGCCAGAGACACCTAAAACATTAGGAATCGATTCAGAGCGACCATGACCCCAGGCAAATTTGGAACAAAACGAAAACCAAACTCATGTGCAGATTGACATCACCATTCTGTAGCTCACACATCAGTCTTTTTTTTAAAAATGCAATGGTGCAAACAATCATGGTTTATGACTTACCAGAGAATGGATGACCAAACTAAATGAGGAAAAATCAAACTCTGGTCAGAAGTCAGTTCTAGAAATGTATGTTCTCTCTCTCTCTCTCTCTCTCTCTCTCTCTCTCTCTCTCTCTCTCTCTCTCTCACACACACTCTCACACACACACACACACGCACACACACACACCGAATCACCACTACCTGCAGTGTTCCTGTTGTTGCACTGAGGGCGCTGTAGCTGCTATTCAGTTGAGTGGCTCAGTGTGGTGGCAGCAGGTCTCAGTCACAGTGAAGGCAGGGGGTAAGAAGGG